>NC_142090.1:4576692-5205978 GCF_054644295.1 Miniopterus natalensis | reverse complement strand
TTGGTGAAGAAACTTCCCTCAGTGAATATTTACATTATCAATGTTTAGTTAAGAAAGATTTTTTATCAGAACATATGTTCAGAGTGCATAGTGTAGACCACATTGAACGAAATACAATCATTGACTATTTCATGATACAGAAATTTCTTTGATAGCAGGAAAAACTGTCCTTGATCCCTGTGCCTCTCCAGAAATAATTTTGTAGTCAGCTGCTGACAGATGTATTCTATTTATGTGTGGCCTCGATGATAGAAACAGACATCCTACTCTGGAAATGTATGAGCTGTGGGATTTCTAAATTGGACATCTTATCTGGCAGAACAGAGTGAGGGACTCACACACACAGGCACGCTCACACAGCCTTTCCATTTTCTGTTCTTTAACAAAATTGTTTCAGCTTTTCCAAGTCAGACATTCTATTTTCCAAGGTTGAATTTACACAAGTAAGGTGCTTTCTGAAACTTAAGATAAAGCGAAATGCATGGGAAAAATGGAAATCTGGTCTACTGTAAATCCCTCCACAGTGGGACCAACACATATTGACTTTTTTGGCAGCAGAGTTTTATGTGGCAGGCGGTTAATGCCTGAGCTCTCCCACGGGTAAAGGGCAGAGTTTCTTCTCGAGGGGCCTTGGGTGCTCCTGCTGAAAAATCAGAGGCATAATTGCAAGAAGGCTGTTAGTTTTCAAATTTTAGTAAGTTAGGAAAGAAGGAGCACTGTCTGTCACTATTCTTTTATTTTGGAAGCCAGCTGCGATAGCCGCCATTATTTCGTAGGGCTGAGTTGACAGAGCAGCCAGTGGAAGCTACTGGGGAGACTTGCACTTGGTCCAGCCGGCTCCAGGCAACTGGAGACTTGTTTTATGCTGCATAAACTGAGGAGTTCAGTTCTGTGCCACACATGGCTAAAAAAGACATAACATGCATGATTCTTGCCCTGGCCAGTATAGCTCAGCCGGCTGGAGCCTCATCATCCTGTGTACCAGAATGTGGCTGGTTCTGTTCTGGGTCAGAGCACAAACCTAGGCTGTGGGTTCGATCCCCTCCAGGTGGTAAGAGAAGGCAACTGATGGACGCTTTTCTCCCCCCACTCCCCCACCCCCCTCTCTGCCTAAAATCAATAAACGTGTCCTGGAGTGAGGATTAAAAAAACAGAACAGAACAAAACAGCATGGTTCCTATCTAAATGTGCTTGTATTTTATTGTATTTTTAACCCCTACTTACTAAAACAATTTTATTCCTTACTGTGAGGCATACACATAAAGAAGAATACTACTTAAATAAATGTCACAGTTTGGTTAGTGGATGTTCAGAATCAGGAGAAAGGTAAGAGGCTCCTAGTCAGCACTGAAACGGGAGGAAGCCGCAGTCCAGAAGGTTACAGGATGAGCTTCCCCAACGTGCGCTTCACCCCCAACACGCGCTGCAGGTTCCAACTTTAAATTTGCTCGAGTGAGGGGCCACCATCGACTTTCGGCTAAAATTGGCCCTTCCATAGTTCTTACTCTGTTTGTCACTCCAGGCTGGCTCCTTTCTGGTTTAAGGATTTCCAACGAAACCTAAGACCTGATAAGAAAAGTTGGTATTTTCAGAATAATTTTGATTTCTTTTGATGAGAAAGTAATTCCTCATACTTCTCACCTCGTCGCCTGAGACCCTGGGCATGGAAAAAGTAGACCTTCCTAGACAGCTTTTTGATTTGGCCGCTCCCAGGAAACAGATGGAGGCAGAGTGCCCGCAACGCTGTCACCGAAAACCCCCAGGAGAGGCTGGTGGGGACCTTGCAAACAACAGCAGCCAAGCATCGATCACATCAAATGTCCTTATTTCATAAGTAAGGGAATCAGGGTTAGGCAGCAAAGTGTTTTGCTGTTTTTAAACAGTGCTCATAGCGGTTTTAATATTATATCTGGAATTTCCCACCGCTAGGAAGCTGTGTGTTTTTGGTTTTTTCTTTATTTTCTTCCTCTGAGCAATGCTGGCAAAATCTGAACAGACCGCAAGGAGCCCAACGTTCCCTCCTCTCGGCCGTTTTCATCCACACATCTCCGTCTTTTACTTTAACAATTGGTAGCGTTAATTTTTGTTTCTCCCCATATCTGTTATGCTTCCACATGCAGGTGTCTTCATGTTCTCTGCCAGGCTTCCCAAAAAAATGGTATAATATCCCCCCTCTGGTGTGAACAGTGAACTTTTTATAGTGGAGTTGATTTTGCTGATCGTAATCACTTTTACTTTCCTGATTATATTATATACTCATAATACTCACTTCAAACCCCCAAATATATGTGTATAACTAGATTTAAAGATCTGTTTCAAATAGCATCTTATGTAATGTCAAATGTAGATGTTAAAAATGATAGGAATTATTGACATTATTTTAAGAGCTTTCTGTGTCACAGGTTTTGAAACTGCCTTTTCCACCCATGTGTGAGGTATGTGTCATGCGTCATGTAAAATATCTTAACATATTTAAGAAGTCAGATAAGGAGTGCCTTAGTCCTTTGGGCTGCTGTAACAGAAATACCGTAGCCTGGGAGGCTTATGAACCATAGACAATCATTTCTCACCACCTGGAGGCCGGAGGCTGGACCCTGAGATGGGGGCCATTCTTGTGAGGAACCTCGTCTGGCCTGCCGACTGCCAGCTCCACGTTGTATCTTCATGCTGGAGACAGGGGAAGCAGGCTCTTTTGTGACTCTTACAGGGGCACCATTCCCCTTTTTCTACAAGTTCTACAACCCCCATGACCTCATTAATCCTAATTACCTCCCAAAGGCCCCATCTCCTAATGCTGTCACTCTGGGAGCTAGTGTTTCAGCACAGGAACTGGGGGAGGGACAAACATTCAGTCCATAACATGGAGCCAGAGCTTGAAATCGTGGTCACGCTGGCCAACCAGTGTCTGGTGAACACAGTGTCAGGAAACGGAGGCAATCACTGTTTATTCTCTCTGCCAGTTACCTATACATTGGGTCTTAAATCATGATCATGAAACCTAATAGTAAAATATATTCCTTTAAATAAAAAGAGAAACCCTGCAATGAAATAGCTCAAGACTCCGTTCATCTAATGCACATTTCCTGAGTGCCTAGAATGTTTCAGAGCATTACACCCGACACTGTTGGGGATTCAGGGATGATTAACAGGATGCTTCTGCCCTCTTTGGATATGATTCTCACTAATATTGCTTCATTTTAATTTCCACTTTTATTACCTTTCTTAATGATGCTATTCTCAGTTGGTGATTTTGAACATAAGCAGACTTTTCCAATGACTATCTAATGGGCACCGATAGCAGCTCTATCCTTCGTTACGCGTGTGTGAGGAGACAAAGGTTTATTCTTTCCCTGACATTTATGGCATCCCATGTACCTGCGCATCATAGAAGGTTACCTAAATCAAATTTATTCCAGATAGGCAATATTTAACATTAAAAATGTCAGAGGAAGAGGGGGAGATCCTCTATAGGGCAACATGGAATTGATTGACTGAATTATAAGTAGGGAATGATGAATTGCATATTCCCGTTAAACTTCAGATACTTGCTAATAAGGGTATTGATTCTAACACTCATCCTGCTGCGGCAACAGCTGAACGGTCTGTGACACCTCAGTTTCAAAATGCCCCGAACTGAATTTTCCTGCTTCGTTAAGAACGGCTCCCCTCCTGGTCCTCCTTGCCTACCTGTACCCTTATCTTTGCTGCGCAGGGTCCCCATCCATCCATCCCTCCATCCCTCCATCCATCCCTCCATCCCTCCATCCCTCCATCCCTCCATCCCTCCATCCCTCCCTCCCTCCCTCCCTCCCTCCCTCCCTCCCTTACGCTGGAAATCCAGCCACCATCCTTGATGCCCCCCCTCTTCGCGGCCCATGCAGCCAGTTTTAACCCAGTCATTTTCTCTGTCCTCACTGTGCTGCCCCAGTTCAGGCCACCATGTGAGTTATTCATGCAATCATCGTTTATTCCCACCTATATGGGGGTGACCTCCAGCCTTTATTCACGCTCCTACAGTGCTTTTTTTAAAAATTTCTTTCAGACAACATAGAGCCCAATCTCTTTAAACGGCCAAGCTGACCCTGTCATACCCTGCCCGATGCTTTAAAATATGCCCTCCCCCAGCGGTCTGGACTTGGCGCATCCACTGCGCTTCTTGCCCACCTGCTCTAGCTCTTTGGTACATCTGCCCGCTTCCAGTCTTCTTTGACTGACTCATCCTTCAAGGGTTGAGATAGCCCCTCCTGTTTCTACTGCACTTCGCAGATAGTTTTAATATAATTTATTATATTTCTGCTTTACCTATAATTTGAGGATAAGCCCATGCAGTGTTTAATGCTTGTATGATGAACGACTGAATGAATCTTGAATGCACTTGAGAAATTTAAAATTTATAGTAGGGAGAGTGAGTAGAATATGCGCCTTATATTAGTTTAACTCGTGAACAACTCTTTTAAGACTTTTAGAAGCTGGATAGCCAATGATTTGAAACTACATTGAGGTCCCAAAGGGAGGGCTTACAAGTGTAGTTAATATTAGATTTTTATCCTTTGTCTCCATGTAATAATATTTAATATAACCTCCTTGATGACTGTCGTTGACATGAAGGTTTCAGATGGTTGTTTTTATGATTGAGTTGCATGGCTTAGTAAGCCTGAGATTTACTTGGGGCTACTGTCATTGACATAAACCAAGTACACCATTTATCTCCTGTCTTAACTAGATGCCATTCTGACAGCTTCTGACTTTGGCTCTTCCAAATTCCTAGTAAAATATCTATGAAGTACCTGGAACAAAAGTTGAAGATCATAATGAGACCTTGGAGTAGAACTGTCTTTGAATCTGTTGTATGAGGGCATTTTATTACCGATAAGGTAGACGATATTAGCTTTATAGAACAAGTGGGGGTGATGACCCATGTTGTGTCTGCCAATAACAGACGTGGCACTAGCACTGGGAAGTAGAAGAAAGAGAGTTTGTGTCTCTTCTTCTGTCCTCCAGTTCAGAAATTACAACATTGGGAGTATAGTCAGTAATGTATAGATGATGGGGTATGGGGCCAGGTGGGTGCTTGGGACACTGGAGGGGGTGGGGACAGCTCTGTAGAGTGCTTGGTTTTCTGGCTACTTTGGTGTACATCTCAAACTGGTGTGTAATGATATTGAATACAAACTGTGGTTGAAAAGTAAAGTAAAAAAAGAAATGCTTAGCCTGTACCAACCATAAAACTAGGCAGTCATTGGCTTGGCGGATGCTGGCTTTTCCTAGTAACCTGAGTGATGTCTCCACCCCCCAGTGGTGCCTTCTTCCAGTTTCCGTTCAGAGATGATATAAATGACTGGAAGGAAATGGAGGTGTGACAGGCACACACTGCACCCTGGCAAGCAAGGGGCTTCCAAACATGTGGCTGCTGACTGCACTGGGAAGTTAAATATTAGCTCTGGGATCTGCTGTCTAAAAGCACCCAAGATCCAACCTTCTCAGAGCAAGGATTTTGTCTAGTCAGTTCCACCCAATGGAAATATGTGACCCCTCTGCTCCCCCCCAATCCACTCATCCTTCAAATTATACACCCTGATATACCCTTCGAGACCAGCAATTTTCAACTGGTGTGCCGCGAGAATGTTTAAAACATGCAATACCTGACTAAACATGCAACATTTAGTCAGGGGCTCTGACCTCTCTTCCCTTAGATGGTCAAATAAAAAAATGACAACAGTCAACACAACATCTGTCCTGTGTGAATGAATTGAAATTATACCTTTTTGTATGTGTGTGAGATTGGCAAAAATATATTTTTGGTGTACAGTAGAATTTTTGTGATTAGCTCGTATGCCATGAGCTGGAAAATGTTCAGAATCACTGTCTAGACCACTCTGAGCTCAAGTACTCCATCAATACTCTTCAGACCTTGTCTTCAATATTCACTTGACAATTAGCCAGGAATTTTCTATTAGATGCTATTCCCCAATTTTTGTTTTAAACTATTTGTATATTTCTTATACATATTTTTACTTACTTATCAACTGATTCCCCTTTCAATGCACAAAACGTATCCTTCCCTCCACTGCAAAAGAGGTGCAGTGTAACTCTGGAGGTGGAGGGGAGGCACAGGAAATGGCCAGCATGCCTGGAGCTGCAGGCGTGAATTCAGGAGAGGGTGCAGGAACAATCCCTTTACTTCCACTGAATGCCTTGAGCATCTTTGGGTGGGAGTGCAAGGGATGGTTGACTTTCCTGGTATCTGTGTTCAGCAGTCCTCAGCAGGTAACGCTGAATGAGTCTCTAGCGATTAGGACTAATAGAGCAAGCTCTCTGGCACTCTATAATCAGCATCAGTATTGTTTTTGCAAACCTTTGTCCGACTTTTCCCAGACTCCTTTCACAAGTGAATCAAGATGACATGAACACCTGGATCTAGGGTAGGTCAACCGTGCCCTAGTGGCAGAGGTTGCCTGGAGCAGACAAGAAATTTTTATGCACCTGCTCCAGGTGGAATTCTACAATATTCTTATGTGGCTGCTCTGTACAGTTAGCAGGAGTTCCACACTCATGCTGGTAGCTGAGCCTGAGAGGAGCCTCTTCCTCTGAGGGCATGATTCCATTTAATCAGGACCTTTCTGAAGACGCTCAACTGAGGTCAGAAAGCCTACCCTGGATCAACTTCAAGATGTAATTGAGTCAGAATTGAAGATGTATTCACCTCACTTGGAAACTGACTATTTCACAACATAAAAGGGTAATTAATTTAGAGTCTCAACAATGCCGATCCTAAGTATAGTATTTTAGTTTTAATACACTCTTCAGTTTCCCTCTTACTCTGTCATTGTAATTATTTTAATTAATCACCAAGGTTTTACTGAGCACTTAAGATAGATCAGGTATTGTGCTAGGTCAATGCTCAATAAAGACTTCTTAAATCAGATTCTTAAAAATAGGAAATTTGTAGTATGCAGAGCATGTTACATGCCTTCTTTCTCTCTTTCCCAGGTTTGTCATTTTACCAGTCATGCGACGTGAACAGTACAGATCATCATGCATTATATAGATCATAGTATATATGGTTTATAATAAATGAACAACGCAGTTCATCATACATACAAGCTCCTCTATATACATGTTTGGGATAATGTTCTTTTATATTTTCATCTTAACCCAATTTTTGGGGCATTTTACTTCATACAGACTATATCTTGCTTAATCCTAATGAGGGCAATAACCATCTTACAATAACATATTTTTGGCTCCTATAATCGATCACTTGTGCATGTATATGCTTCTTCGCTCATTGAAAAAAATACTCATGTTTAATCTCAATTTTTTTCTCTTTAATCCAAAGTGTGTGCTGTTTATTGACAGAGTGGGCCGATTTCCACTTTTGGTGTGTTAGGCACATTTGAAGGAGAGGAACACCCAGGGTCGGTGTAAGGGTGGGCCGGGGTGGCGAGCTCTCACTTCAGCTTCTTGTACCAAAGGCGATTATTTAGTGAAACCCTGAGATCTTTCCCTTTTGCTCATTGCCTTCGTACTATAACAGATTGGAAATCCCTCATGTCCAGATGATACAGTTCTGGTCACCAATATGATAATAAAGCTTAGCATGTAAAGAATACACTAATTGCTCTCCTACCTTTCAATTCCATTTAGAATGATGCTTCTCCCCACCCCCACCAAGGATGCCCTTAGCCTAATCCCTGGGGCTTGTGACCGGGTTACTTTACGTGGGTACTGGGACACATCCATGCAGGCAGCTGCTTCCCAGCACCAGCCTCACCCTGTGGATGGATGGCCCAGTGTGCCACAGACAGCGCCTGAGACCGATCAAAGAGAAGTGACCAAGCACATGGCAAAGATGGAGAATGTATGAGCAGTGCACAGCGTGGGCCCCATTTGAAGTATGTCATAAAAGACAAGCACTGTTGTAGTATTGCTTCCTCCAGGAAGATTAACCTGGAAGCATAGTGAAAGGGTTTGGACTGGGCGAGGCAAGGAGGCAGAGAGGAGACCAGAGCTAAGAGAAAAGGCGTGTCTGAAATGCAGGTGGAGGTGGAAGGGCGAACAGAGGAGAGGACTGGGAGCATCGCTCTGAAAACAGTCCTTCCTGCTGGAAGGGGCGTGGTGGGGCTCAGCACATACTTTCCTCATTAGCAATCACGTATTATTTTACTGGAATTTTTTTCATGCCTTAAACATTTTTTATGTTTTTTTTATTATTAAATTTATTGGGGTGACAGTGGTTAATATGAACATATAGGTTTCAGGTGTGAATTTCTATGTTACAAGATCTGTATGTTGCTCTGTGTGCCCACCACCCAAAGTCATATCTTCTCCAGACACCATATATTAAGACCCCCTTTACCCCCCAAACCCTTCATGCCTTAAACTATTTAAAGCAAAAAGTTTTAAAACCTTTATTTACCATGCTAAGAAAATGTAAATTTCTGTATATCTTTAATTACTAAATATTCCAGGCTTAAGGAAATTAAAGGAAATACTTGCAAACTTGCAAAAACTATCATTGATATTTACTGAAGAGGAGAATCTAGCCACATTGAGAAGTGCTTCGACAGAAGGTTGAACTTTGATCTTAGGTAGGTGAAGCACAAAGGTTTAGAAGACCCCAGTTTACTTCATCAAGAACACAATAGAGAGTATGGATGTCATATTGTAAAGTCGTGTGCCTGAAATTCATATAATGTTATTAACCAGTGTTATACCAATACACTTAATCAAAGAGAAACTCATTAAAATGTTCTCACTGCCTGAGTTGTCCGAGTATCTGGAAGGCTTTTATGTTCGACCCTTTCAGAAAATGTTATAAAATGTCCTGAGGCTCCTTTGCCTAGAATGACGTGAAGTTCCAAGTCGGATGGAGATCTCCCTCGCTCCTGATGCTGGATGTGCTTAAGAGTAACCTCCATGTTAAACGCGGGAAATAAGAACAGAAGCCGAGTGCTGTGGCCCAGCAAAGCCTGTTAATGACAATTAGCTGGCACTGCATGGCTGCCCTGGTGCAGCCCATTAATTAGTAAGGAGCATAAATAAATATTAACCTCTCTTTTCTTGGTAAATACCCTTTAGAATCATTGTGTTCATGTGTAATATTTTCAAATTACCATTTTACTAAGTTTCATTAGAGATGCTGGAGTAATTATATTACCAAAAATAAGATATATTCGTGCAGCACATTATTTTCAAAAATAATGAGAACCCCTATACCGCGTCCATACACTAAGCACATTAGTTTCACTTTTTAATCCTGTGACTCAGTCTGTGGCCCTTTTCCAATGTGAGACTCCCCATCATTATTTTCTGTACTTTACTGAACTCTGCGATCGCCTTAGATTACAATCTTAGGATCTGTTTGGGGGTATCTTTATGTGGCTATAGCGCAGAATTAAGTCTGTTAATTTCGAACCTTCTTTTCTTGGAGGGCATTCTTGTCTGCTCTGTTCCTACCCTTCATTGCTTATGTAATAAATAGGCCACTTCCGGCCTGCAGGGCCCTAATCCATTCTTCCTGGAGCTAAGTACTTCACCTCCGTATCACATAGTGGCAATAATTGTGAAAGCAACATGTATTCAGTACCTGTGATTGGAAATTTAACTTGATTATATTCATACTCATTTTTAGGAGTGTTTTTATTAGTAAGTATGAGTATTAGAATTATCACCCAAGGGTATTTAAAAATAAATGTGACAGAATTGGCAGAGTCGAGATAATGGCATAGGTAAATCTTCAACTTACCTCCTTCCACAACCATATCAAAATTTCAGCATAAGATGGAGCAACCATCACTGAGAACTAACAGCTATTTTTCTCAAACTATTTCAAAAAATTGAGGAGAAGAGAGGGTATCTTAAACTCAGTGTAAGAGGTCCAGCATCACCCTGATACCAAAACCAGACAAAGACACTACAAAAAAGAAAATTATAGGCCAACATCTCTGTTGAACGTAGATTAAAAAAAACAACACAACACAACTCAACAAAATATTGCCAAACTGAAATCAGCAATACAGTAAAAAGATCATACATCACGATCAAGTGAGATTTATTCCAGGATACAAGGTTGATTCTGTATCTGCAAGTCCGTCAACATTATGCACCATATAAACAAAATTAAGAAAAATTATATGGTCATATCAATAGATGCACAAAAAGCATTTGGCAAAATTCAACATCCACTTATGATGAAAACTCTCATCAAAGTGAGTTTAATGGGAAAATACCTCAACATAATAAAGGCCACATATGACAAACCCACAGCTAAATCATACTCAACAGTGAAAAGAAGAAAGCTTTTTCCCTAAGATCACGAATAATACAGGATGCCCACTCTCACCACTTTTATTCAACACAGTATTGCAAATTCTAGCCACGGCAATCAGACATGACAAAGAAAAAAAAGACATCCAAAGGGAAGGAAGAAGAACTGTCGCTATTTGTAGATGGCATGATATTATATGTAGAAATTCCTAAATATTCCACCAGAAAAACTATCAGAACAAATAAATGAATTCAGTGAAGTTGTAGAATGCAAAATTAATATTCAGAAATCAGTTGGGTGTTTTTACACTAATTATGAACTATCACAAAGTGAAATTTAAAAATCAATCCCATTAACAAGTTATATCAAAAAGAATAAAATACCTTGAAATAAATTTAACCAAGGAGGTAAAAGACCTGTACTGGGAAAACTATAGAGCACTGCTGAAAGAAATTGAAGACGACACAGATAAATGGAAAGATGCATAGTGCTCATGGATTGGAAGAGTTAACATTGTTAAAATGTTCATATACCTGCCCAAAGCAATGTATAGATTCAACGCAGTGCCTATCAAATGTCCAATGGCACTTTTTACAGAACTAGAACAAATAATTCTAAATTTTTTATGAAACCACAAATGACCCCAAAGTGCCAAAACAATTTTGAGAAGAACAAAGTTGGAGGTATCACACTACCTTTTTTCAAACTATATTACAAAGCTGTAGTAATCAAAATAGCATGGCTTGGCTGGGTGGCCCGGATGGTTGGCATGTCCTCCCCTACACCACCAGAAGGTTGCAGGTTCGATTCCCAGGCAGGGCTCCTTCTTAGGTTTCAGGTTCCATCCCCAGTCTGGGCACATAGAGGAGGCAATCTATCAATGTTTCTCTGTCACATTAATGGGTTTTTTTTCCTCTCTCCCCTTTTCTCTGTCTCTAAAATATCAATTTAAAAAAACATATCCTCAGCTGAGTATTAAAAAACAAAAAAATCAGCATGGTACTGGCATAAAAACAGATACATAGATCAATGGAACAGCAAAGAGAGGCCAGGGATAAACCCACACATGGTCAGTTAATCTATGTCAAAGGAGGCAAGAATATACGATGGGGCAACGACTGTCTCTCGAATACTTGGTGCTGGGAAAACTAAACAGAAACATGCAAAAAAAAATGAAACTAGATCTCATTCTTACACCATATATAAAAATAAAATCAAAATTGATGAAAGACTTAAGGGTCTGAAACTCCTAGAAGCAAACATAGGCAGCGAACTTTCTGACATTGGTCTTAGCAAGATTTTTTTGGATTTCTCACCTAGGACAAGACAGCAAAAACAAAAACAAATGTGACTGCATCACACTTGCCATTTGTGACAACTTCGACAAATCTAGATGGTATTATGCTAAGTGAAATAACTCAGAAAAAGACAAATACTATATAACTTCATTCTTATGTGGAGTATAAAAAACAAAATAAATGAACACACAAAACAAAACGGAACAAACTCATACAGAGAACAAACTGAAAGTTGCCCTTTGGGAGGATGGGTGAAAGGGATTAAAAAGTTATAAAATTTTAATAAAATTTTTTAAAAAGTTATAAAATTAGTCACAGAGGTGTAATGTACAGCATAGGGAATATAGTCAATAATATCATCATAACTATGTATTTTGCCTATTGTATAACTATGATGGGTATTAGACTCCTTGTGGTGATTACTTCATAAGGTATCTGAATGTCTAATCAGTATGGCGTACACCTGAAACTAATATAATATAGTATGTCAACTATAATTAAAAAGTAAGTGTAAGAATAAATGTGACAAATATAGAGAAGTTTTGGAAGTCATAAATGGTTTATCTTGATTTCGTTTTACCACTGGTATTTTTTAAAGGAGGCAAAAATGTGTGTTAACGTGTTATCTGTCCGTGGTTACTCTAAAGAGCTAGCAGCTCAGAACAAGCTTGAGTAACCTTCAAACTATTAACAGTGTGTAATGACTGCCAACATGTAGGACCCCAGAAAAAGAGAGAAACATTTAACCATGTCTTATCCAAATTTAAGTTGAAAAGAACCCTTTAAATGTATTTTTTATTTTATGTGGAAATTCCACCTTGGATATTCTAATTAAAGTCACCACTCGTGTCTTGAAAACCTAAGGAGAAACAGGAGCTGGGTAGCAGCTAAAAAAAAAAAGAGATTAATCATAAACCAGGAATACCTTCAAGCAGCTCTCGTGTATAAAGCCTAATTAAGATTTATAATTAGGAAGTTCAATGACACAGCAAATCTCAGACTTAGGCCCTTTATGCCTTGGAGCCCAACCACTCCCCACTCCGTGAGACGGGGCCAGCCTCGCCTTCATTTTCATCGGCTGTCTTTCTCTACCTGCCAGACCTGTTCATTGGCACAGTCAGCCAATTCGTTAAGTGAGAGTGTTTTTTTGAGACATGTTCAGTAAGATATTAAGCTATTACATATTCAAGAGGGCTGTAGGGACACTCTTCCTCCCCCCTCCCCCTAATTTTCTCAGCCTGCAGCTTGATGTAGGGTGATGAATGGCACTGGCTTTGTGGCACTCATGTATCAGTTAAAATCCCTTCTCTGCCCCGTGCTAACCCTGTGGACAGGCTCCGCGGTCTCTGACCTGAGCTCTAATCTAACATGGGGATGAAAAGCTCTGCTTCAGAAAATGGTTCCTGTCTCTCATCATGGCTGGAATGTGGTACTTGCCAGTAAAGAAATGGCTGTTATATTAATTTCAATCCCCATATCAAGCCAAACAGAGAGTCAGTACCTGACAGTAGTTATCAGTGATGCATTGTATCTATTATACGTTAAGGAGAATTTGTGGGCCTTTTCTAAAACTGTGAACTTCACATCCATCACAGGAATGTCATCTACGGCAAGAAAACTAAAGTAAGGAAATTTAATTATCCATTAGGTAATTATAGGGTGAAATAGTGATTGAAATTCCAGAGTGAATGTTGATAAGCCTGAGATCCTGAAGGATGGGCTTGGGGATTCCTTCTGCCTTTATAGCTCCTACAGTCTTCATCTCAGAGACAAATGTGAGCTGTTCAGAGATGCACAGGAATTACCTCACTTCCACCTCGTCACCGCCGGGAGGGGATACGTGTGTCTCTAGGGACTCTAGGCCCCTCCTCAGGCTGCCCTTTTACTGAGTTTCCAGTACCTGAGCCCTTTGCTATTTAACAAGCCAGATACGGATTTTCTCTTGCTTGAAACCAGTATCTTATCTGATGCAGATTGGAAAGTCTCAGAATTGAGAGCAAAGGTCCATCTGACATATTTATGGACCATGTAACATGTACAAATTATAGCGAAAGACTCTTTAAGGCAGAGGCCAGGTAAATAATAAAATGTTGGAGGCAGACGAAGACAGCCTGCCCTGGGGGATAGGTAGGGGATGAGTGGGGGCTTCAGGTATAAAATCCCTTTGGAAGTTCACAAGACCATCCTCCAGTGGCTTCATCAGATACAACATCGGCTACAGAGAATAGAGGCGTATCCTGTGCTGTGAGCGGTCTCATTGTTTCTTCCCCCTTACGGAGCCCTATTGGTTTACTCTTGGATCTTACTAAGTTTGGTCTGGCAGTTGGGCTTGGCTGCCCAGATGCATTAAAGGTGGTCAAAATTCACAATTTGGCTTCCTAAGGGCAAGTGACCCACCATTCTTCTTAAGTAATATCATTAAAGACAAGTGCATGTTTACATAACAGGGCAAATCCAAACTATTATGCTTTAATCCTGGTGCACCAATAGTTTTTTTTTTTTTATACCTAATGTGACCAATTTGTAACTATTTTAGTACTTGAGCCAAAGAATAGAAGCTTTGTTACAAAGAGAAAGTTTTGTTAGGTGGTAGTGAGGGAAAGGGCTAGCACTAAAAATACTTCTGCGGAGAGTTTTGTCCAGGGATTCTCTTACCAAGACCGTGACCTTGGACACGTTGTGTAACCTTCCTGAGACTGTTTGTGCATTGAAGCAACGGATATGGTGCCTCTGTTGCAGTGCGTAGTAATAAGAATTCAGTAAGAAGGTGTCTGAGGTCCACTTGCTTAGCACCCAGTGCATCCTTGAATAACCAGTGGACAAAAGAGGAAATTAAAGGGGAAATAAAAAGTGTATGGAGACAGACGAAAATAGAAACACAACATTGCAACTTCAGGGATGCAGCAAAAGCAGTTCTCGTGGGGGCGGTGGGGGGAGTCACAGCAAGAAACATCCAAGTTAAGGGACCAGGAAGGTCTCAAGCAACTAACTCTACACCGTAGGGAACTAGAAAAAGGTGGAAGGAAATAACAATAAAATGAGAGCAGAAGTAAGTGAAATCGAGAACAGAAAAACAAGAGAAAAGCTTAAAAAAACTAAGAGTCGACTCTTTGAAAAGAGAAAGGCCGTGGATGACAAGCCCACAGACAATGCTGTGCTCAGCGGTAAAAGGTTGAAAGCTTTTCTTTCAATATCAGGAACAAGACGAGGCGCCCACCCCCACCGCTTCTGTCTAACAGGGAGTGGAAGTCTAGCCAGAGCCGTCAGGCAAAAAGAAGTAGGGACTCAACCAGAGTTAGAAACGGAGAAGTAAATGGTCTCTGTTCGCAAACATGATTCATATGTAAAAATATCCTGAAGATGCTATCAAAGATCTGTTAGGTCTAGTCAACATATTGAGTAAAGGTGCAGAATGTAAAATTACATACAAAAATAAGTATTGTTTGTATGCACTAAGAATGAATTATCTGAAAAAGAAATAATGGTCCCATTTACAAAAGCATCAAAAACAATAAAATGCTAAGGAATGAATTTAACCAAGGACGTGAAACATCTCCATGCCAAAAACTACAGAACACCAAGGAAAGGAAAAGACACAAATAAGTGAAAAGGGTCCTTGTTCATGGATCGGAAGAATTAATATCGCTAACAAGTTCATACGACCCAAAGCCAGCACTTTTTACATTAGTAGAAAAAAACACTCCTAAAATGTACGTGGAACCACAAAAGACCCCCAAATAGCCAAGGTAATCCTGAGAAATAAAGAACAAATGGACAAACATCACACTGTCAAGCTATGTTATAAAGCCGTTGTATCAAAATACTTTGGTACTGGCATAAAAACAGACAAAAAGACCAACGGAACAGAATCGAGAGCCCAGAAAGAAACCCATGCGTATATGAGTAACTAATATTTGACAAGGAAACCAAGAATACTCAGTGGAGAAAAGATAGTCTCTTCAGTAAATGGTGCTGAGAAAATTGGGTGTTCACATGAAACTAGACCCCTCTTTCCACTGCTCACAAAAATTAACTCAAATATGTTAAAGACTTAAATGTAAGACCTGAAATCATTCGACTCCTAAAAGAAAAATAGGAAAAAAGCTCCTTGAGGTGGGCCTTGGCAGTAATTTTTTGGATATGAAAAAAATCTGAAGCACAAGCAACAAAATAAAAAATAAATCAGACTACACCAAACTAAAAGGCCGCTCACAGCAAAAGAAACGATTAACAAAACGAAAAGACAATCTGTGGAATGGGAAAAAATATTGGCAGACCATATATCTCATAAGGGCTCAGTATCCAAAACAGTGTGCTAAGAACAAGGAACATTTCATTGTTACCCCTTCAGTGTGGCTCCAGAAAGAAGAGGGGAATTAGTCTTGGTTATATCGTCATATAAAACGATTTAAGGGAGGTATTACTTACATAACTTTTCATTTCAATTAAGTCGCCCAGAATAAGTTCTTGGGAAGCTGATGTGCCAAAATCAAATACAAAAACTGGTTCTCGCCTGGCAGGAGTGGCGTCGTCCCAGGCACCCAGAGGCCAAGGGTTTGAGCCCGTCAGGGCACATGCGGAGTTGTAGGTTTGACCCCCAGTAGGGGTCGTGCAGGAGGCAGCCAATCCGTGTTTTTATCTCACATCGATTCCCCCCCATTCCTCTTTCTTTAAGAAATCAATAAAAACATATTCAAAAAACAAAATGAAAAACAAATTTGCTGTGTTCATAAAGTAAGATAGAAAACCACGGTGAGGACATTCATGTCTTACTGTGTTCCTAGAGCCGTGCTGTGAAAGGAGGGAGTTTCCCTGTGAACAGTGTGTATCGCATTCTGGTTCTGAGAAGCGCAGCACTAGGAATTTTATCAATTGTTGTTTGGGTCATTATGGCATATCTGCTTATAATTTCCATAGCAGTGAGCGCTGAATGTGACATTAGCCTTAGAGTAGTGTTGGCTTAAGGACTGAGAGATTGATCTGCATTCTAGTCATGACAATCGCCAAAGAGAAAAATTAATTATAATCAATTTGCATCAATCACCAGGAGTAACGATGACATCACGGTGTCAGCTAGTGCACAGCGTCCCATTGGCTGGCAAACTGGAGGATTTATGAAGCATTAAATGACGTCTCTGTTAGCCAGGTTAAATTCACGGTAACATTACACTTCCATAAAGTGCTTTGTGCAGGAGATACGAAAAATGCTCACCGAACTGATCTCAGAAGACAGAAAAATGGTGGTGATATATAATACTTGGGCTGAGTATGATCCCTTTCCTGGTGTAAGTCCATTATGGTTCCTAAAGGATCAAAATCAAATTATAAGAAAAAAAAATCAGCACCCTGCCCTGGAAGATGTAAAGATAGACATACCAGATGCTATGTTCTAAATGAGAAAGAGAAAAAGGGAGGGCCAGCGGAATATAAAATACTCACTCTGTGCATTCTAGAAATAGAGAGCAGGTCAGTGGGGGAGGCCCAGGGAGAGTTGAGGGTCCTGGGAAATCATCCTTGTTTCCTTGGATTTGGTGGGTGGGAAACCAAAACCTGGAGAAGGTGACACAGAAAGCTACATGTCCCTAAATTCTAATACAGTATATCTTCAGTGTAGCCCAAATTAAATTTAATTCAGGGGGTAAGCTCAAGACCAGTTTCCATAAAGTACGCATTAAAATTAAAGCTAAAAACCACCTTTATCAGTAAACAAAACTGAAACCAAATCCTGAAGTTAAAAAAAAAAAAGGGTCCTGTGAAGGGGGGAAGGGCATGGGCTCACCTTGAGAGGGGAGGCTCAGGAATTCTTGACCTCTGCTCAGAGGACAGTATTGGAGGCCTAGACCATTATTCTGGGGGCCGTGGTGTGACCCACAATCTTAGTGCAAGGAGACAGTCCCGTCTTAGGTCTCCGGAAACTCTGCCTAACAATTTGGTTTCCTGTAGTTTTGTCTGGTGCACTTTACAGAAGACGTTTATATATAAGACAGTGAAAAATGCCATTTCTGGAGGCAAAAAGAACAATCCAGTTAGCTCTAGGTTTCCTATTTTTTCTTTCATTTTTTTGGCCTTTATATTTCTAGCCAGCTTTGTCAAAAGAGCCCCAAGTCTGCAAACCCTTCAGGAACTCAAACTTTGCCAGATGCCGCACACTTCTTAACCCCATCTAAACAACACTGCAACACTTACAGAAAAGTATCAACAAGGTAACAAGTGCACGGGCAAAACCTCTTTACAAAGGCAAACCTGAATTTCACTTCACAAGATCCTGTTCTTGCCTATTAGCAAGTTAAACAGAGGCAAATGTGTGCCAACATTTTCTCGGGCGAGGACCATATGTTGTCCGAGGCCTAAACATGATTATAAGGTACAAAAACAGTAATCTGCAGATGACCCACGATTTCAAAGGGGTTGGTTCATACATATCGATTGAGCAGGAAATAAGTATTGATTAGAAGAAAATGGTAATTTGATCTCAGGGACATTCTCTGCACTTGGCCAAAGCACGAAAGAACCCCAACCCCTTCCCTCAGTCCCAGCCTGGCTTTCCCAGTGCTTCGCGACATCCCCTCTGCCCCGTGGAGAAATCAGCTTCCTTTCCCAGGGTCTGTCCCAGGGTCTCGCAGGAACACGCGGCCCTTCTCTTTCTCAGGCTTATTCCTTCCCTTTGTCTTTCATGCCTGTCACAGAAATCTAGCTCTGTGATTGATTAACCCTCTTTCATCTCTCTTCTCTTTTAATGTCTTTATTGATTTCAGAGAGTTCAGGAAGGGACAGGGAGAGAGAGAGAGAGAGAGAAACCTCAATGATGAGAGAGTCATTGATCGGCTGCCTCCTGCACGCTCCCTACTGGGGATCGAGCCCACAACCCGGGCATGTGCCCTGACCAGGAATTGAACTGTGATCTCCTGGATCATAGGTCGATGCTCAACCACTGAGCTCCACCGGCCGGGCACCCCTCTTCTTTCCATATTCTAACCTGGCAGTTCTCAGTGTGGTCCCCTGAGCAGCAGCAGCAGGAGCGTCACCTACAAACTTGTTACAAATGCCAGTTCCCCGGGCTCACCCTCAGACCGACTGAATCAGAAAGTCCAGGTTGGAGCCCAGCAATCTGTGTGTTAACCTGCCCTCCAGGTGGGCCTGGAGCAGGCTACCATTGGAAAACCACATTGAAGCTCTAATTCATTCCATCCTTTTATTAAGGGGTCACAGCACAGCCTGGGCTTCCCTTTCCCTTACCTGTCAAGTTCCTCAGAGCGCTTGGTCTCTCCTCTTTCTCTTACAGTGTTTGCCTGCTGGTTATCATCACTGTCACACTGCATTTTGAGCAATTACAGGTTTGGGTTGATTTTAGTGCTGCTGAAAAATTACAGGGCGAAGGCTGGGAATAGAGTGTGATTTACAGATCACTGGAGTCCTCTCTCTAGCTTGGTTGGACCGAAGTGGACCCATCCTCTGGGTCTCACTGAGGACTAGAGAGGGATTGTTGAGTAAACAGGATTGGTATTTTCTCAGTCTGCCAATCATGCCATAGGATGTCTTGGGAAAGTACTGACAAGTGCTGGTAACTGAACAGCTTGGGCTGAGAGAACCTGGCTTCGTCATTGTCTGACAGAAATGAAAATTGTTGTCCTGATGGGATGGTGGCGGTGATGGTGACGACGATGATTACTCGCAGTTTACAAGGATATTCATGTGTCCTTTCTTTGAAACCTTACAAAACCCTGGTGAAGTATGTTTAATTCCACTTTTTTAGACAAAGAAATCAAAGCGTAGAGCTGTTAAGGGACTCGTCCGAGTTAATTCAGTGAAACGTTGGCAGGGAGCTGGATTTCAAAACAAGGCCTGTCTAAGCCTGAGAGCAGGTGTTAGCGATGCCTGTGGAAAGAGCTGCTGGAGGAGTCATCTCTTCATGCATTTATTAGTTCATTCGAAAAATACTTGTTAAGCCCATGCTTTCTGGGGGCACCAGGGTCGGCTCTGGGAACATAGAGAAGAAAGACGCAACCCCACAAGGAATCACTTTCAGTGGAACAGACAGATAACCCCCTTCTGTCCATTTCCAAAGAGCCATGGTTAGTGCCACCCCGGGGGCTGAGGGAGCACGGAGACTGGCTGCATCCGCAAGATGCTCACAGAAGCCCTCCCGGGGCAGTGACGCCAGAGTTTTGATAGAGGAGCAAGACTCAGCCAGGAAACAAATCACAGGACAGGGACACGGGGAAGGACATTTTAGGCCGAGGAAATAGCATGTGCTGTTTCCTTGGGAAGAGGCGGATAAGCGTGGCCTCACCTGGAGAGCATCGGGCTTGCTGTGGCTGAGGGGGGAAGGAGGAGTTGGATGGAGGGGAGGTCACAGGACCTTCGTGCCCTGCTAAGGGCTAAGGCACTGGGGTCTGTCCAGAAGGCAGGAGGAGACTGGGAACAATTCTGAGCAAAAGAAAGCACTTTAGAAAGATCATGCTGCTAACAGTGTGGAGAATGGATTCAAAAACCTCATAGTCTGCGGTTTTCAGAAGAGCCAGGTGTCTGGATTCCCACTGTGTTGGCTGAACTGCATCACCACAGACTGATGTTGGAGGGGTGCCGAAGCCCTAACCCCAGTACCTCCGAACGTGACTGTATTGGGAGGCAGGATCTTTAAAGGGGTAGATACGTTAAAATGAGGCCCTGCAGGTGAGCCCTGATCTGATGAGACTGGAGATTAGGACAGACACACACAAAGGGAGGGCCATGTGGCATCCTGGGAGAGGACTGCCATGCACAAGCCGAGGAGAGACACTCAGAAGTAGCCAACCCCACTGAAACTTCCTCTCACACTTCTTGCCTCCAGAATTGAGAGAAAATAAATATCTCCTGTTGAAGCCACCGAGTTGGTGGTACTTGGTTATGGTGACCCAAGTCAAAGAACAAGCTAATTTTAAACCTACTGTATTTTGAATGACGCCTGGCCCTGCCAGTGTGGCTCAGTGGTTGAGCATCGACCTAGGATCCAGGAGATCGCAGTTCGATTCCCAGTCAGGGCACATGCCCGGGCTGTGGGCTCGATCCCCAGCAGGGAGCGTGCAGGAGGCAGCCGATCAATGACTCTCTCACCATTGATATTTCTATCTCTCCCTCTCCCTTCCTCTCTCTGAAACCAATAAAAACATATTAAAAAATTAAATGACAGATGCCAATTCAAATTAAAACAGCGGTGTTGCAGGAGACTCTCCTATCGACAGCATCAGGCCCACCCAGCAAATGTGTGCTGAACTTGCTAATAGTCAAATGTTAGGTAGGCTCAGATTTTCTTTTCTACCTTTGTAAGGAAATAAAACCACAACAGAGACTTACACCTGTGCTGCAGACCTGCCTGGAGGCTGGGTGAGGGGACAGAAAGCTCTCCACCCTCAGGTCGAGGGAGTGCTGCTAAGTGCTAAGCGCAAGGCAGTCTTCAGTCGCAGCTCTGGAGTAATTCAGTGTTATCAGGGTTTTTTTTCTTTAAAATGGTCAAAAAAAGTTTAAGCTCTAAACTTTGAAATCTTTGAAGACTTACTTTAAAAGACTTACAGAAGCAAAAGCTACCTCAGAAACTGGGAAATACAGTATTTTATGCCTAAATATTTTGGGGGAAAACTTATTCTTTAAAAATACTTTTATAAAGTGAGTAATGACTAACCCTTGATGGCTCGGGGCCTTACGGTAGTACGGGTTTGTAAGAAGAACGTGGAAATGGAGAAACAAATGAGTGGCACTGCTGAGCCAGGGCCGAGCCGGGACCGAGCTGGGACAGAACCAGAACCCAAGCAGGAAGGTCAGTGGTCTGGGCTTTTGACCTCCAGCCAGCTGATCAAGGTTTAGCATCATGACACGAGATAAGGTCAGATACAAGCTTTCCTTCCGGAGTAAGTGCTGTTCATCTCTCTAATCAAGAGCATTAAAATCCCACAGCCTGTAGTCCCATAAAAATAAATTCAACTCAAATATAGACTTTATTTTTTTAATCCTCACTGGAAGAGATTTTTTCCATTGCTTTTCAGAGAGAGTGGAAGGGAGGGAGAGAGAGAGAGAAACATTGATGTGCGAGACACTTCAATTAGTTGCCTCCCACATGTGCCCCGACGGGGATGGGATGGAACCTGCAACCCAGGTATGTGCCCTTGGCTGGAATTGAACCCAGGACCCTTCAATCCGCAAGCTGATGCGCAAACCACTGAGCCAAACTGGCCTGGACCAAACGTAGACATTAAGAAATGTGAGCCCTGAACAGGTGGCTAAGTTGGTTGGAGCATTGTCGGGTACACCAAAAAGATGTGGGTTCAATCCCCGATCGGTGCACATACCCAGGTTACAGGAGCACATGCAGAAGGCAACCAATCAGTGTTTCTCTCTCACGTTACTGTTTCTCTCTCTCCCTCTCCCTCTCTCTCTAAAAATCAATAAAAACATATCCTTGGGTGAATATTTTTTTTTAATTTATTTTCAAGTGATATGCTGTGAAAGCTAAAATAGTATACTGTTTAAAACTCATTTAGTACTTACTCAAACACATTAGCCATCTCCTGCTGATTTTAAAATGGATTATTTTGTACATTGTGTGCTTTTTTCCTTCAATTAGGGCCATTTCTAAAGTTTCTATTGATTGGAGTATTTTTTTCAGGACTGTGCTTGTTTGTTTTCACTGCCAGCTAAATGAGGTCCTTGGAGATCGAGGATGAGTGCTCAGACTCTTCGGAGAAATGAAGGGTGTCTGTTACAATTACTCTGACCTGCTTTCTTGAGGGAGGCAGAGAATCTGTTGAGATCTGGGAAAGACTGACTGCTTTTGAGAATTTAGAAAACAGTTCCAAATCCTTTCTTTTAAAAAAAATTCTGTTTCATCATCTCAGAAAATGTGGAATCAGGTACAGATGGTTGTCTCATTTTAATTTGAAGGCGTGGGTTTGTGTGAGAATTAATATAAACAAATGCCAACAGGGTTGGTTTATGCTTACGAGGAGATCAGTGCTAAGGAGATCGGGGAAGGCAACAGGGAGCCCCAGGCGCACAGTGAAGCAGATTGAGTTGGTTTCTGGAGCCGCCATCCCCTCTCTCTCGAGCCTTTTCTCACCACTTGTTGTGCCCCTTTCCCTTCCCCTCTGGCATCCTATACCATTTTACCACCTGCTTCTGTCCCTGTGGTCCCCCGAGTCATACCAGTTCTCAAGAAGAAAGTAGAAAACAAGATTGAAATGAAATCTCAGATTTACAGTGTCGATAACCTTGAGGGGGTTGGTATTGAACCCTGCGTGCAAGCTGACAAGGTAGCCTGCCGCAGGTCCATGGACGCTGGCAGGGAACATGGCTCTCCCACCAATGGCAAAGGACTGGATGGCTCAGGGCAACAGCAGGGGCCATATCAGCATCTGCACGGGTTTCCTGAGCCCTGACTGCCATGGGGTGGTGCCAGGGGGCCAGGGGTATGACGTTCCACACGGTGGGGTCCGTGTCGGTAGAGGAATGCCAAGCTCAGGAAACCCCAGTCTTCTGTGAAGGACAGCAAACCGGGCCCACACCAGCCAGAGGGACATCATCTCGGTTGTAGTGGGCAGCAGACACACATGCACTGTGCCCGGGCGGAGGCCAGGACCCCGGCCTACTGGAGAGGACCTCCCACCAGGCACAGCCTCTGTGTGCGGGAGGGTCTGTATGGGAACCTGTGGGTGTGGGGTTGAAGTGGACACTCAGTGAAGCATCCCCAAGAACATAATATAATTCCATATTAGTATGGGAGAATTCAAAAAAAATCATAGTTTCTTTGTGAATAAATAAAATATAAGGCTCCAAACACTCTTCAGTGGCTGGCCGAGATGTGGTCAGTTACTTGACTGAAGTATTATCAACTGAGGGCTGGGGTAACGTTTTGATATTTACATATTTTAGGAAAGTAAAGATGGACTTAAAAGGTGGGAAACATCAGCTTAGAGCCTGATTTTTCAAAGGGATGGTAACATTCAGTGACGAGTAAACCGAAGCTGACGTGATTTCTCTCCCCAGCTGGGACGTGGACCCGCGTGTCCGGGGCACAGCCTGCCCTCTCCCCTGGACAACTCCTTTGGGTTCCTTCAGGGGTCTTTGAGCTTTATCAGGCACATTCCCTTATCCTTGGAGGGGGGTACATTCCAAGATGCCCAGTGGATGCCTGGAACCCCTATTTATGCCATGTTTTCCTCCACATACATAAACTTCACGGCATCTCTTCGGCATGTCCAAATTGCCAGCATCGCTACTTTTGCGTTTGGGGGCCATTGTTAAATAAAATAAAGGTGACTTGAACGCAGGCCCTGTGATACAGCAGCAGACCCGGGGACAGCCCAGATGGCTGCTAAGCGACTGAAGTGTGGGTCGTGTGTGCAGCAGGGAGACGCTGGACAAAGGGGTGGTTCACCTTCCAGGCGGGAAGGAGCTGGAGCTCCGAGAGCACATCACGCCACTCAGAACAGTGTGAAATTGAAAACGTATGAACTGTTTATTTCTGGAATTTTCCATCAGATATTTTCGGAGGACAGTTGACTGCAAGTAAGTGAAATCACAGAAAACAAACTATAGATTGGCGGGGGGCACTGTTGTATGTATGTAAAATCACTAGTTGCAACAACAACTGCTCTCCGGCTTCCGAATTGTGCTCAGTGCCTCACTGGCAGAGGCTGATGTGGAAGCCCGTCAGGGATTCGGGGGCAGTTCCCTGACTTCCCGTAAAGGAGAGAGCATAGGGCGCGGGGTGGTCCTGGATTATCGACAGTTCTGCTACGTGAGAAAACACGATCCAGCAGTCTAACTGCAGGTGGCATTCAGAGGACGGGATTTGAGGCAGCCGTTTACTGTATTTTGCAGGACACGGACATGACATGGGAGCACATTCACTGTATCAGTTCAGTGAAGGAATGCAGCTTACAAGGCAGTGTAGTGTGTGTAGCCCTTCATTGTTATAACATAGAGCATAGTCTGATACAGTCCCATCTTTGTAGTGAAAGGAAACTTTTCTAAATGCAAAATTAGGCACTGCAGACACTGTGTTAAAATCCCATTTAAAAAATGAGCCTCTGGCCTGCCCGGCGTGGCTCAGCGGTTGAGAGTCGACCTATGAACCAGGAGATCATGATTTCGATGCCCCAGTTGCCCACTCAGTCCCCAGCAGGAGGCAGCGATCAATGGGTCAGTGACTCTCTCATCATTGATGTTTCTTTTTCTCTCTCGCCCTCTCCCTTCCTCTCTCTGAAGTCAATAAAATATATATTTTTTTCAAAAAAGAATGAGCCTCTGAATAAAAAAAATGAGGCTCTGTTCAGGTAACAAGTTTTAGCTTAATGTAATGTTAGGAATCAACATCCTAAAATATTCCATTGCCCAGTGACCCTATCCTGTATTCTCATTATGGTTATTTTTAAAATAAATGCTACAGCCTTAAAAGCAAAGAGAATTTTCATGGCTAGGTGTTTCAGTAACCAGGTGGCTACTGTAAAGATCGCATCTACTTAAAAACCGTAAAATCAAAACTGTTTTCACAATGTCCATGATAACAGAGGAATAGAGCTGGTTTTCTGTGAACACAGTGGTTTAATTTGAGCCTGTCCTTCAAAACATACCATCTGTTATCGGGTCCATTATCAAGACGGATGCCACAGGCTATGGTTGCGAGAACCAACCTTGGACAAGCAATCAGTATTTTTAAAAAATGGTTTGAGCATAGAGCTCTCCCTTGCAAAGTGATTACGCCACATATGTAGTTGTTTTCTGATAAAGTAGTTTATTGGAATGGGATTGTTTACCCTGGGGACGCACGCACTCTGGCGTCCCTAGGAGAAGCTTTTTCCAGGTCACCCTATCCTCACTCAAGCTACCCAGTTAATCTGCCGTCTGTCAGTTCTGCTCTGTATATGATTTTTTTAAGTTGTCATTATTTCGTTCCACTTTCATATTCAGACAGAATTCAAGTCTGCATTTCCACCCTGGCTTTTGCTCACAATTCAGTTATTATTACTCTTCTCTCCACTGGAACTTAAGTAGGACCATTTAAAGGTCAGGGAGGAGTTTTTAATTCAGTGGGAGAGTAGAAAATCTCTAGATAAAGATGTCTCTTCTAGATAAGAATACCTGCTAAAAATTACTGCACGTTGTCTTATTTACATCTCTGTGTGATTATCTGAAAGACTTAGATGAAGGAAGATTGAATTAAAGCATTAAAAAGTAAAAAATGGAGCTGCTTATGACCCAGCGATCCCACTTCTGGGAATATATCTGAAGAAATCAGAAACCCTAATTCTAAAGAATACATACACCCCTAGGTTCATTGCAGCGTTATTTGCAATAGCCAAGATTTGGGAGCGGCCCAAGTGCCCATCAGCAGATGAGTGAATAAAAAAGCTGTGGGACATTCACACCATGGAGTACTATCTGGCCTTTAAAAAGAAGGAAATCATGGACCTGGCGAGTATTATGCTGAGTGAAATAAGCCAGTCAGACAAAGACAAGTACCATGCGATCCACGTGGAATCCAGTGAACAAAATAGGCTAACAAACAAAATAGAGACAGACTCAGACACAGAGAACAGGCTGGCCCCTGTCAGAGGGCAGCCATTTGGGGGGCTGGGTGGAAAAGGTGAAGGGATTAAGCAAAAAGAAAACAAAACCACCACAACCTCATAGACACAGACAACAGTGTGCGATGACCAGAGGGAAAGGGGGTGAGGGAGGGAGGAGAGGGTTAGGGGGGAATAAATGGTGCTGGAAGGAGACTTGACTTGGGGTGGGGAACTCAATACCGTATACAGATGATGTATCATAGAATTGTACACCTGAAACCTATATAATCTTATTAACCAATGTTACCCCAATAAATTCAATAAAGATTTAATATATTACTTGCATCTCCTTACATGGGTACATAATAAACGCTTTGATGATAATTCTTTTAAAAAAAAGGTAAAGAGACCCTATACTTTCTGGACTTCGGCCTAAAATCACAGATCTGGCCATTTTATAATAGCTACGATAAACACAAGCACACGCACATGTATCTAATATATGCAAATATTATATGGATAATTAGGGGAGGTAATGAGTGTAACTCTATACAATAATAAACATAATGGCATTATAAAAATATTATGAAGATATGAAAAATAATGAGCAATCCCTGCAGATGAACAGTTTAAATTAGTCACATTAAGGAAAATAAACTATTTTAATCTATCAAGCCCATTGTATTAAAATACACTTCATTTAATGGATTAATCTCACAAGAAATTGCATAATACTATCCAAAGAATGGTCATGTAATTACCAAATCGATAATCTTGGCCCCATCCCCATCCATGTGCAAACAGATAAACAATTTAGTTCTTGAGAGATGTGCTAAATCCTTCCGGGAAGGGAGTTTGGGAAATAAATACCAGATTTATTCATTTTTTCACACTGCATTAAAAACAAATACAAATAATTAAAACAGGTTGTACATAATTTAAATATGAACAGTTTTTACGTAGGAAAGAAACAATGTAACTCTTACGAGATGAGTCACACTAAAATAAATACTTAATTTCCTGGTGTGTTTTTAGGTGACGTTTTTCTGGCATCAGGATGTCAGATGAATAAACTCCTCCAGACACTTAGAACTTCATAACCCAAGGAAAACATGGTGGTAATTTCAACAGGAATTGGCAATACATTTTGTCACAAATATTTTTTTCCCCTAAACTATAACACTTCATATCTCAAATACTCTAATTACCAAAAAATAAATAAAATCTAACTTTGAAGTTTACATTTACCTTTACACCATTCTTAGGAATTTCAAGGCATTTAAATAGCTCCCAATTTCCTGTTCTGTAGCTAGAAACCCAGCTCATCACGCCCTGGATAGGTGGCGGAGGGCACAGACTCTAGGTTTGATCCCAGCTCTGCCCCTTAGATAGGCTGTTACCCTGACAAGTCACTCAACCTCTCTGCCTTGTTTTCTTTCCTTCTTTATAAAACGGGGGTAATATTCCTAACTGACAGGGTTAGCATGACAATCAGATGTGCTTATAAAGGTTAATAAGTATATTGAACAATGTTTGGCATAGAAGCACTAAGTGATTAGTTACAATTACACTACCCCTGAGGAACAGTTTGTTTATGGGTGTATAAACGGGACAGCTGTTTTATTATTTAAATCAGCAAAGCAGGTTATGTCAGGTTGCCAGGCACTGCTTTTGCATACCAATTTTTTTAAATGTTTTCAGTGATTTTATTTTTTGTTTTTTAAATATATCTTTATTGATTTCAGAGAGAGGAAAGAAGAGGGAGAGAGAGAAAGAGAGAAACATCAATGATGAGAAAGTCATTGATTGGCCGCCTCCTGTACGCCCCCGATTGGGAATCGAGCCCACAACCCAGGCCTGTGCCCTGACCGGGAATCAAACCCCGATCGCCTGGATCCTGGGTCGACGCTCAACTGCTGAGCCACACCCAGCCAGGCTTTGAGTGATTTTGGAGAGAGAGGAAGGGAGGAGAGAGAAAGATCGATTGGCTGCCTCCTGCATGCCCCAAACTGGGCATGGAGCCCTTGACCTGGACATGTGCCCTGACCGGGCATCGAACAGGTACACAGGGTGATACCCAACCAACTGGGCCACACCAGCCAGGACTTGTATACCATTTTTGTAGTATGGTTTTACATTTTAAATGGTTGAAAAAAAATAAAAGCAATAGTATTTTGTGACAGGTGAAAATTACATGAATTCAGATTTCAGTGTCCACAAATAACTTTCTATTGGAATAGGCATGGCAGAGTTGAATGTGGCCCCAAAGCCTGAAATACTTACTGCCCACCCTGTGCAGAAAGGGTGTGCAGATCCGTAGGGGATATTTTAATAAAACAGAGTTGCCCTTTCTTCCGTTCTTGAATATGCACTAGAATCATTTAATAATGGTTTTATTTTTTCCAAGAAATCAAGTGAAGTGGAATGTTATTAAGGAATCTTTACTTTGATTTTTTTATTAGCTATGCCTCATTTAGTATTCCCAGAGAGTGCAAAATGGGGAAAGTTCGAATTAGTATTTAGATTTATATAATGTTTTTTAACATTATCTGTGTTTCTCCAAAAATTTTGATACATGTATCAAAAACACACACACACACGATGGGACAAAAGTAGGTTTACAGTTGTGAATATGCAAAACGCAGTTTATTCTTGTGTTATTACTTATGTATGATTCTGTTATTTCCAATACAAACAACTGTAAACCCACTTTCCCCCACCCTGTATATATGTGATTATTAAATTCCTCCCATTCACTTTTAACACCAAACGTTTTTTGATTTTTGGAGTGACTAGGGCCTATTTTCTGATCCCTCTTGCCAAGCTGTCTTGTGATTTTTTAAATGTGGAGACAACCCCGTCTCACACTTTTGTTTTAACCTCCCTCTGTTGCCTAGTATGTAGCAAGCACGGGGTGGGCCATGTGATGCATCTTCACTGAGATTGATTGACTTGAATTAAATTACTTGGAGTTAAGTAAAACATCTTAAACAATGAACCCTCAGCAATCTTGGCTGTGTTTACCATGTCCTGAGGCCTTGCAAATTGAAGCTGCGATTTAAAAGTTCTAAAATAATTACAGAAATAAACAGGGTGCCATATTGCTTACTGCAAAGCACGGCTGTCAGTTACCAAGCCAGTGTTCAGCTGGCAGCCTGCGAACCGAGAGAACTTCGCAGACACACTGCCTGGGAACTGCAGTGTAAGTGGTTCTTTGGGTCTTTCTTTGCTTTGTGGTTCTAAATATTTTTTAATATGTTTTTATTGATTTTGGAGAGGAAGAGAGAGGGAGAAACACCGATTGGCTGCCTCCTGCAGGCCCCCTACTTGGGGAACAAGCCCCCAGCCTGGGCATGTGCTCTGACTGGGGAATGAAACTGGTGACCTCTCAGTGACTGGGGCAATGCCCAAGAGGCACACCAGCCAGGACTGGTTCCAGATATTTTTAACATGATTAATTATTTGTTCTGATGAACTATTATTCATTCAAAAATGTGCTAGGAATAAACATAATACCTAGTGAAAATTACTGTTCCTCCTTCGTGTGGAGACACGGGTCATCCCCCCAAAACAATACCACTCTTGCTTTTAATTAAATTGAAAAAAACCTCAGCAGTTTGAACTTCTCTCTCAGTATAGAGAAAAGTTAACAGGTACTTCCAGAACGACCCATTGCCCATGCTGCTTTTATCATAGCGCTCATTTAGACATCACCTAAAAACTTTTTCAGATCATACTAAATTGTTTGCCTCACGTTTGTCCAGCTTGAAAGTGAAACAGCGTTGGGGTTGCTCTCCTTAGTTTATGTCTGCATCTTCTTGGTGTTCCAGTGTTGGAGATGGGAATTCCTTTTACCCCAAAGAATTCCTTAAAAAAATACAAAAATTAAGGAATCATCCATGCTTTATACAGCAGGATGGGCCTGCAGCTATTTAAACACGGACCTGAATCCTAATATCACCACTTACCTCTGAGTATTTGGGGGCAAGTTAATTTTCAAAGCCTCATTGGCCTTTTGAGATAAAGTATTATGACCCCTTCTTTCAATATTCTTGTTGAGATTAGAAATAATGGACGTAACCCAGCTGTCGTGGTAAACCCTCTACCTGTGATAGATGTGGTGAAGGCCTGGGGTGGGAGTGGGAAAGGGGTGGAAGGGGGCCAATGGGGGGACAAAGGGGACAGTCCTGTAGTACTTTCAACAATAAAATTAAATTGTAAAAAAGTTGCTATAAATTGAGATGGCAAAAACTGAGAATAGTGCAAGTTTGGGATGAGTGTCAGGAGGTCAGTGTTAAGGATGTTGAGTTTGAGATGTTGAGTAGGTGTCTGAACGTCCAAGTCTGACGCTCAGGGAAGCGCTCTGGGCTTGGCTTACAAAACTTGGAGGATCCTCAACCTGCAGACTGTATTTAAGGTTTGAGACCTGATGAAACTGCTGAGGGAACGAGCAGAAAGGAACAGAGAAGAGGTCTTTGTTTGTACTCTGTTATTTACTGGTTGGTGAGATGAGGAGGGGGAAGGAAGCAGATGAAGAGGGAATGGCTAAGGGTTGGTGTTCTGGATGCCTCCCCATGAAACTGGTTCAAGGACCTGAAGGGGACCAACGAAGTCACAGGCTGTTGATGGTTCATATAAGATGAGCACTGAGAAATGACTGCGGCGTTTAGCAATAGCAGGTCCCAGGTGACCAGGATAAGGCACGTTTTGGTGGGCCTTTTTGGAATCATTTCAAGTAAGAATGAAAGTATGATATCAGCAAGCATAGATCTTCATTATTATTGTTATTTTAACTGAGTTTTGCCGAAAAGGGAGCAGAGAAATGAGTCAGCAGTTGTACAGGGGAGCATGGTTAAGATGTGTGTTTTTTAATGGAAGAAATTTGTTTGTATAATAATGGAAATCAGTCAGCAAAAAGCAATTGGTAATGTAGGTTGAAGGGCTGAAACTGCTGGAGAAATTTCTGGGCGCAGGTGGGGAACTAGGACTCAGTCCACAAGAGAAGCAGCGCTGGAGGCAGGGACAGCCCTAGTAGCAGAGAGAAAGGCCGAGTGTGAGCTAATGAAGGTGTAGAAGGCCCCTTAGCCTTTCCAGGAGCCTTCCACACTTAGATATAAGGGACTATTAGCGAAATCAATTTCTAATCGTGCAATTATAGTAAATTTACAATGAGGAATTTCCATCAGGATATGGAAGTAAATTTCCTGCTGAGATAGAAAAGAGACTAATCGAGCCTCTTAAATCAACTGTTCTGCAAATATAACCATGGGAAAAACATGACTCTGATGGAATGTAGCCCACGTAGGGAGCACGAAATTCACCCTCTTCCTCGTGTCTGGTGGGGCCTGTGGCATCGGGTTCGTAAGTGTGCTCCTTCATCTGGGTACTAGGATTCACTCTAGCACAAGAGGCGGCGTGGTTTAAAAGCTCTTAGAAAAATTGCCACTGAAATTTAATTTACTCCAGTCTAACTCTTAACTGTTTGAAGACTGGTTTTGAATCAATGAAGGCGTGTTAAGATGTGACAGTCGAGCGGGCAGGTGGTCGATTTGGAAACCCGTTGTTATGGCTGTGTGAGTCACAGGAAAAACAGAAGCCTGCCTGACAAAAGCAAAGCGTTTGCAGGAGCCAAAACAAAGCCTCCGGACTCTTAACTCATCAAGCGCTTCCGTTGGTATCCACAAATATTGGTGCAAGCCCAGTGGCAGGTTTCAAATGGGCCTGTTGGAAACAGCCATTGCTATGTTATCTTGGGTTAAGGAATTGCAGCGGCGGATGGGTTTCACTCAGGCTTAGCAGAAACTCCTGGGTGGTAATCAATACTTTCACTCCCACCACTGCATTTAAAACATGTTCTTGTCTCTGTAGACAGAGGCATCATATTAAACTTGTGGAGGTAGGTTATTTTCACCTAGTCTGCTGATGTAAATGGATGCAAGTTAGAACCAATAAGACAAAGTAAAAATAAACACTATTCAGATTTAGAAGAAAATAATGAACCATTGAATCCTTGGCTCAGTTAATGCTTTATGCTCTGTGCTCTCAAACCTTTTTTTTTTTAAATATATCTTTATTGATTTCAGAGAGAGGAAGGGAGAGAGATAGAAACATTAATGATGAGTCATTGATCCGTTGCTTCCTGCACGCCCCTTACTGGGGATCGAGCCCACAACCCCCGTAGATGCCCTGACCTGGAATCGAACTGCGATCTCCTGGATCCTAGGTTGACGCTCAGCAGCTGAGCCATGCGAGCCAGGCTGTGCTTTCAGATCTTCCTCCCAAATATTAAACATGAATCCCCCTAAAATGGTGATGGGGACTTAGTAATGCAGATACCAGTTACCAAGCTTTATGTGAAAATAGTTACTAATAGGTTGACTGCAAATAAATTTTTTCTAATATTGGCATCTAATTATATAAATGACTCCATTGCTTTCACATTCACCAAATGGTCAAAGAAGAACATCCTTTCAAAGATGTCTAATGCTCTCACCCTCTCCCTCACTGAGTTTATTTTCATTCAAGATGTGACTTAGTCTTTCGTTTAGTTATTTCCCTGAAGGACAAATGTAGGCATCACCTCCATAGCTATATGATCCCTAAGCGGCAGGCACACCCAGGCCTGCCATGGGACCACTCTGATTCAGTGTTAACATTACTACGAGCTCAGAATTAAGAAAAGTCATTTGGTCATTTCTATATTTAGGGACAGATCAGATAGGCTGTGTTGTGAGGCAATGTACAGCTGGGCATTTGACCTCTCAGGTTGCCTCAGACCACAGAAAATGAGCCAAGGTTAAGGAAGTTTTATATATTCCTTCAATAAAATTATTATATTTTCTGAGATGCTTTCCATCCTAAAATCAGTGTCATATCTTTATAGACACACAAAATAAGTAGGAAGAGATCAAAATAACGCCGGGTCCTCCCCTAGGGAAGACTGCTGCCAGCCTATTTGGATGGACGAACAAACACCCCCTCCTCCCTCCATGAAGCCGGCGCCCCAGCCCCAGGCCCGGCGGGAGGGCGCTTGACCGCAGGAGGCTCCCGGTGCCCTGGCGAAGCTGTGCCGCCACTCGACCGGCTGCTCACCAAGGCCTGCAGTCTCTGTTCTCTTTCACTCAGTGTCATCCTGAGTGGCTATTTGAATGCCACCATGTACTTAAATCTCACATGACACTGTAAAATGTGATGAACAGAGAAAAACTTGTTCCAGGAAGCCCGACTTTACTGATATATAAAGACTGCCAATGAAAAATTATCAAAATTTATTTAAATTATCATGGTGAGAGAACTGTAAAATATTAACCAAACAAAACATAAAAGTAGAAATACAGAGAGGTACCTAGTCAATATCTGTTTCACTCTAAAAAGATTATTATACACATACTCACATTCGCATATATAGCTTATTATTTGTTTAATACTCACCCAAGGATATGTTTTTATTGATTTTAGGGAGAGAGGATGTGAGAGAGAAACATTGATGTGAGAGAGAAAAGTCGATTTGTTGCCTCCTGCATGCACCCTGGCTGGGGATTGAACCCGCAGCCTAGGTATGTGCCTTGACCAGGAATCAAATCCACCACCTTCTAGTACACGGAACAGTGCTCCAACCAACTGAGCCACCTGGCCCGGGCTATGTAGCTTATTTTTACAAGATTATTCGGAGATCTAATTAGTAGACCCCATTCAAAAACAGTGTCCTGTATAAAAATATTGGTGAATGAATGAAAATTTACATTTAAAGAAAATATTTAATATATGTGTAATTTTTAATCAACTGTTTTTCTTAAATGACTATTAATCCTGATCACATTTACTACTATTTACATAATAGTAATTAGTTGCCAAATTCAATTAGGTTTTAGTATACTTATTGTGTTTCTTTATAATTTTTAATGAAAACATCCGGTTTTTATAAATACTTCTGGTTTTCATGAGATGCTTTGTTTAAATAAATCTGTAGGGAACACTACATGTTATATTTCTTTCTTGGAAATGCAAAACACAGATTAGCGTGATAAATACTAAGAGATCTCCACAGCAAAAAATAAGACTCGATAAGAAATCTAATTAATGTTTTACTTCATTTTAAACAATTTCAGGTTTACAGAGGAGCTGTAAATCCAGAAGACTAAATTCTGCGTCGTTTGAAAGTAAATGGACAATCTGATACCCCTTCATTTCCGAATACTTTAGTGCCTGCTTTCCACAAACAAGGACATTCTCCTACAAAACAAATACAACCATCAAAACAAACCAAAAAAATAACATTATTTTATTATTTCTTTCTAATCCTCAGATCCCATTTGGGTTTTACCAGTTGTCCCAGTAACACCCTTCAAAGCAAAACCTTTGAAGTAGAAGTTCCCTCAGTTAAAGTTTGTGTGGTGTTTTTCCATGATTTGGTTCAGTTTACACATCTTTGGTAGAAATGTGTCTGTTTGGTAATACACAATTTCAGATTGTTCTGTTACTTTGATCATTTGATTACGGTGATATCTACCAGGCTTCTCCATTGTGAAAATATTTTTTCCCTTTGTAATTAATAATGTATTTTGTGCAGGTTCTTTGAAACTTATAAATGTCCTCTCTTTATAAAACCTCTTTATAGAACAGTTTCCTGTTCTAATGGGTTAAAATCTATTGCTTTAATTTTTATTTTTTTTATCTTGATGCTCAGTGTGACCCATATTTGGCCAGTGGGAGCCCCTTCAAGCTGGTTTTTGTGTCTCTTGATCATGATCCCATTTTGTTTTGAGCTTTCTCTGCTCAAAACTAACATATTCTAAGAACACCATGTACGGTACTTGCCCCAGACTAGAATCAGCCTTTTCTCCAAGGAGCACTTGTTTATTTTAGTGGTGAGTGATTTTTAGAAGCCACAACCTGGGTGTCAGAGGTGTTCATTACCGTGCGGTGTCTCTGCCCCGGCCCTCTCCATGGACAGAGTGAGGGAATATATGCGTGGATGTGCCTAAGTAGGTAGGTAAGTAGATATATAGATAGGTAGACAGACACACATTTACATCCACATTTGGTTCTGTATACATTTTTATAGCTGAAAGACCATGATCCATACCAGCACTCTAATATCATAGTGTTTATTTTAGTTTTCCACCTTTCCATAATGGTATCTCCTTTCTCCAAGTAGAAGAAACCCTGACTGCTACTGTCTTCAATATAATTAATTATATACTTAATCCCCACTTTGCAACCAATCTCCCATCTCCACTGCTACCGTCTCTTCCGCTGTGTCCTTGAACAGCTGACTCAGGCTCTGACCCCTGGCACCTGGCAGCCCTCCTCCCCCACCCACATGGTCACTCTCTTCGCCTCTAAGCCTCTGAGTCTCCCTGTCAGCCATTCCTGCATGGGGACCACTTCACCCTGCTCAGACTCCAGCACCCTCTCTGGCTGCCTCCATTCCTTGGTGGTGATGTCCCACCAACCCTTTGATTACCTTTTTTGGGCTAATTTTCTATATAATTATGTTTAGTCAGGTATTTGTCATCCTCCGAGTTTTCATTCAATAATCTTATTTTGAGCTTGTTCCCTTTTTTAAAGAAATTCCTATCCTTTAAACATTTCGTATAATCAGTAGTTTGTATGTTATAATTCCCATGTCATTGGAGCCTGTACATTTTCCTTATTGTTTTCACTGACTTTCATTCACTACGGCATTCTTTCATTAGCTGAGATTTTATTGCGAGTTGTTTAATTTTAACTTGTGAGAATCTTGATTATCTGACTTGAGAGTGATTTTTCTAGAAGTAGATTTTTATTTTCTTCTGCCTGAAGTTTGGGGGCACTGTCAACAATTTAGCTTCGCCCCATATTACTTTCATTTGACACAAGAAATCTGGGATCAAGTTAGAGTTCTCAGATTCCCTCCTGTCCCAGATCCAATTTAATCACTCAGTTCTTCCAACTTGACTTTCCAAAATCCCCACTACCAATGGACTAAATCACCTCTCCCTTTCTCATATTCCATTCTGATCTAACTGGAAATCTCTTCCCATGATTTTTACACCCCAAATTCTTTAAAGCTTTAAGGTGAAGTCCACATCTTTTGGATTGTCAGATAACATTGTAATTTGGCCTTCACCTAACTGCCCCTCTACCCTCATAGTATGTGGCTTCCCCCAGTGTTTCCCAGTGCCATAGTCCGGCAATGACAAATTCTGTTTCGAATTCCATGTTTCTGCACAGGCTCAGAGTACGTGACTTCTCTAACTAGTTGAAGTGGCAGCTCCACTTTGAAAGGGTTTCCCCACTTCCCTAGGTGGATTGAGGCTTCCCTTTCCCCAGGTTCTGAAATATCTTTTAAAAACAACTCCATTGCAGCTCACCTCGGGTTGTATTATAAGTGCTTATTTTAATGCTTGTGTTTCCAACAGAGTGCAGGTTCCTTAGGGACAACTGTCATGTCCATTCACTGTTACATTTCCAGTTCCAGTTCCAGATGTATATTTAGCTATTAATTTCCTGTAAGTTAATAGCAAGTGTTGTAAAAGCATCATTAGTCTGAGTTGCTGTGATTTAGGATGGAAGTTCCTTCCCAGCCTTGCTCTTGTTATTACTGTTTCTGTATTCAGTGTGATGTTCCCAGAGGTGAATCACAGGAGATTTAGAGCAACTGTCCTTAAGAATTGTTATCATCAATGCCGTTTAATTAGAGTTGGCTGGGTTCCAGTCACCATCCCACTCAAAAAAAGAAAAAAAAGTGAGAATGCAGGTAATTTTATGACTAAGAAGGAATCTTTCTAAGAGCGTATCCAGGAATCTGGTTGTCAGTAGATGGAATATTCTGCATTGATACTCTAACGAAAATAATCACATTTTGACTTATCAAAAATAAGTCATTTGTGTATATATGTGGAGCTTGATTTCGAAAACTTGGCCACGCACTGGCAGGTATTCCTGATTGTGCACACACACCTGAAGTGAATACCACTAAACGCAGCGGATATGGAAACTGCCTACAAAAATGCCCCTGTTTATGAAGGACACCACAGTAGAGTTGAGTAAGTTTTACTTAATAGATATTTCCTGTTTTCATTGTTTCTAAAAGTTAACCAGAGAACAAATCACATGTTAAACCCCGAACCGTCCATGGGACGTGATATTCTGTGGACCTGCAATAGCATCTGTTCTCTTTTCAGTAATCGAAAGCGTTTTCCACAACATGAGCACCATAGCCATGTGGCCGTGTGAGCTCCCAGCCTGAGCACCTTGTCACTTCATTTCTTTGTATCAGAGCGTGGACTCTGGTCCAGTCCTGGATACAAGCTCTGATTATGACCCCTCAGAGAAAACCATTTCCTCTTTCCCTCTGATTCCTATGTGTCTGAACTTTTTTGGTTGCCCTCTGTCTTTGCAACTTTTCTTTCCCGTGTGCCAACTAAGATGGGTGAAATCTTGGTGCACGTGATTCAGAATTGCAAGGTAAAACACAGGACGCCAGTTTAATTTGAGTTTCAGATAAACGACAAACGATGTTTTATTATGAGTATGCATCAATTCAATTTAACTTGGTGTTCTGTATTTTATTGGCTAAATCTGGCAAGCTTAAACTCATCTCTAATTATTGATACATCTTTAAAAGGCAGAGAAGACTAGTATAAAAACTGAGTTCTCATGTGTTTACTTTTATTTCTTACTAAGCAAAACTGCCAACCATCCTCTTTGATTTGAATTTACGTGGCTTTTGGGTATTCCGGTTGCTCTCTGAATGTTTTCTTTCAATGACCCTGCCTTTTTTTTACAACGCAATCAACCTCATCAGTATGTCCTGGTTCATTTTTTCCTGCTTCAGTGTTTTTACTTTTACCATTTGTTCTTGGGAGAAAGAATGATTCCAAAGCTTTTATTACTTTTATATTGTCTCCGAATGACACAGGTTTATTAAGTAATACTCAAGTTTTTAATAACACAGGGCTGTTGGTCTCCTGACATTCTCTCTGCTGAGTTTAGACAGTGTTAAGGACGTTATCACTGCTCTATTCTGACACCCAGAATTCTGGAAGAAACGCTGCACCTCATTTTTTCCTAAGACATGTCCAGTTCTGCAACACCCCCAATAGATTATTTTATTCAAAGTAAAATCCTTGCATATTTTTCCTGAAATCTCCATTTGGCTGGAGGATTCTCCTCCCTTCCAGGCCATTTTGCGTGTCATTGTCAATTTTATAACGACGGACACCTTGATCATGTTGCTCCCCAGATCCTAAGTTGTCTTTAGCACTCTTTAGATCAAATACAAACGTCTTCAAGTTTTTCCACTTAGTGCTTCTTACTTAACTTACTATATTCCCTCGTGGTAGTATCCTCCATCTTACTTTCACAAGAATTATCTGGAAACAGGATTTCCTAATTAGAAGTCATTACTGTGTGTTTACCCAACCATCTGTAAAGTTTGGCCCCCTCTAACCTGCCTCCAAAATATAAAATGACAGCCCTCCCTTTCTTAACATTAAGGTTTTTGTAGAATGCTCTCTTTGATCAACCCATTCATTTTTCAAGCTACCGTTTCCATCTAAACTCGTTTTAAAAAAAAAGAATAGTTCATTGGTTTTTAGAGAGCAAGGAAGGGGGGAGAGAAACATCAATGTGAGAGCCCAGTATGTGCAACATGAACCCACAGCCTCCTGCAGGCCCCCTCCTGGGGATCAAACCCACAACCTGGGGGGGGGGGGGTGCTCTGACCAGGAATCCAGCCAGAAACCTCCTGGTGCACAAGATGACGCCAAACCAACCGAGCCACCCTGGCCGGCACTCTCTCTAACTCTTAACACACTTTTTAATTAACGTAATCATACTGCAGTGAACAGAGAATAGAACTGAATGAGATTCTGGATGCTTCCATTTAGAAAGGCTGACTTTCTGAGTGTCAGTTTTATCATCTTTAAAAATAGTCCGATGATTCTTACCTAACGTGCTTTCTGAGAGGATTAAAGATGATAACATCTTATGGCAGCTGCTCCATCATGGAGTATATTTTAGGCACTAAATACATGGTAATCTCTGTTCATATAGTTATGTCCTAATTTTTAAAAAGATTCTCAATTGAAAGATTGTAAGGAAAGGGAGCTACGCATATTAGTATATGCTCTTAAATGGGATATACAATGGGCACTTGAAAAAAAAGTAATTATTTATTTACTTGGTTTTACCAAGAAACATTTTTCCTAGATAACTGAGATTTACCCATCTAAAAGCAAATTTAAAAAAAAAAAAAAAAAATCAGTTTTGCCCTAGCCTGTGTGGCTCAGTTGGTTGGAGCTTTATCCCATGCACAGGAGGGTCAAAGGTTTGATTCCTGGTGAGGGCACATGCCCAGGTTGTAGGTTTGATCCCCAGGGAGGGGTGGGTGCAGGAAGCAACTGATCAGTGTTTCTCTCTTACCCCCTCCCTTCCTCTCTAAAAATCAATAAAACTATATATATATATATATATTTTTAAGTCAATTTTGATGAAATCTTATTGAAATTTTTTTGAAAGTTATTACTCTCCTTAAGCAGAACATGCTGATGTACAGGTATAATTTTATCATGAATGTATAAGCATTATATGCATTAAGTGTGGCATCCCACACTGTCCCCCTCCTTAAATGCCGCTGATCACCATCCTTTTGCTCGGCTTCTGCATTCTTCCTTTTTCCTCTTGAGTGCTGGGTGACCTGGACCTGCACCACTGTCTCCCCCCTGCAGCAACCCCTCCCCATCCCCCCAACCCCATTCTTAATGCTCCCACTGCATTTTCTCATTTTCTAGTTGGGTGCTTGTTATCTACGAGTGGAGATTTTAGATCACCCATCTCATGCCGGGCCACCATGGTTGTGCCTTCCACAGGGGTCTGGAGTGGAAAATGACTCCCACATTTCACGGGTATTTGTGTATCATCTTAGATGCAGAAGGACATTAGACGATTTTAGAGGTAAAGACTGACCTTTGTCAAGGAAGCTCAGGCCTAGGACTTGACTGCCCATCGTAACCTGCTTTTAGTTAGGAGTTTTTACATTCAGACCATGTATAGTTATATTTGGCCTCTGAGTTTGTAGCTCCCACTGTGTGGGCCTCCCCTGCGCTTGTCAGGTTTAGTGTGTGGCCCCTTTTCTGTCCACAAAAGAGAGAGAGGGAGGGAGGGAGAGGTAGAGAGAAGAAAAGGAAAGAGAAAGAAAGTCACGGTTCTTGTTTACTGTTACTTTTGTCTGGAGCCTGGGTGGGAAGGGGGACAGGAAATAAATAAACCTGCTGAAAATAGAAAAAAAAAAAGCTTGCCCTTAGAAAGGATAAGTAAGGCTATTCAAGACACTTGTGTTCAGTTTCCAGTTCTTTCTGCATCGCCATAGCTGCAGCTGAGAAGATGCTGACGTTGTCACTAAGGAAGGTGGCTTAGCTGAACCCTCACATCCCTTCCAACTCTAATTCAGCAGACCTTGGAGTTTTCAGGATTAACAAAAACCAGCAGGGAGTCAGAATCGTTCGGCATATAGGAAGGAGTGCTTTATTATGTTGGGAACTATGTGTATATTTAACAGCAGCTTTGCAGATAAAATGGTGATGAGTTCACATCACAGTTTTAGTTCAGACATGCTGCTTAATGAGAGGTTAGCGTGTAAGTCAGACTGAAGGTTGCCCCCTGCTGGTCAAAACATCTTGTTGGCAAAAAGAGAGGTGAGAAAATACAGAATGAATGTCTGGTTAAAGATTATAGGCTCCTTGCAACTCGATTAAAGATGTAAGCAAGTTCCGAAACTGACAGCCAGCTGAGTGGGTGACCCGGCAGTCCCAGAATGGATCCTGAAATATCACAAAAGTCTCTTAGAAAACTGCTGGGGAGTTTTATCAGGGGTTTTAGTTACTTTTCAGGAGGGGCTGTGAGTTACATCTTATAAAAAAGTGCTGTCTCACAACGGATTTGGGACTTCTACCCCTCAGTTTCTACTCTCATCTCTTCTAAGTTTCTTTTTTCTCTTTTTACTTTCAGTAAGTTAAGCTTCCTGAATCTCAACTGCTTCATCTGTAAAGTGCAGGAAATAATTTCTTACCCAAAGGAAAGAACAAGGCTAGAAAAAAAGGCTAGACCTCTTCAGAGTCTCCCAAAGTCTGTGACTGACTAACCACAAGTATGCATTCAAGGGGAAAGGCAATAGGAGGTAGAGTTTTCTGTCCTGGGTTCTGATACCCGCTGTAATACCAAGCCCGTAGTAGGTTTGTTCTGTGTGATTTATCATCAAACGCTTGCACAGTTCCTGCTACCTATGATGCATTTATAAAAATTAACTGAATCCATGTGATTACCCTGTGATGCAGGTACAATTACTACCCCCATTTTACAGATGATAGAATTGAGACACTGAGAGGTTAAATACCCCAGGCTCGATAGTTGGTAAGTGGCAGAGGCTGGATTTGAACTCGGGAAGACTGCCTCCAGAGACTCTGTTCAATAAACTGTCCACTAATTGATATCCTTCACCCTGCTTGGGTCTCCAACAGTCGGGTCAGGCCTTGTCAGAAATCAAGGGATATTAGATAACCTTAAAGAAGGTGAACTTGAAAGAGCATCGGTGGAAGGAGATGAAATACCTAATCCAGGCCTTTAAAGCCGAGGTCGTTTCTTTGTATCGTGTTGGAGCGCCTACTGCGTGCTCTGTGCTGGTCCGCTTGCGTTACAGCCGTCAGTGCCTGGACTAAGCCTCTACACCAGATCTCGGTGTCATTGTGGCTCTTGTTATTCCAGAAGATGGCACAGATAGTGGCTCAGGACTTTGACAAGTGCGTGAGGGTCCCTGGCCAAGTCCACACTACTGATCACCTAGCAGGTTCTCCCATTGCTCTCAGGGAAAGAAGCGTAACATCGCAGGACAGAAGACATTGAAGAAACGCACCACCGTGATGATGCCAGAGCCTCTGCCATTTTCTTGATGCTTTAAATCACCACGTTCTCGGGTGGTACGAGAAGGAAAGGATGCATGTTGGGGACCCCAGAGGTCTCTGAAGACTTGGAAGACTGTGAAAGAGCCGTGATCAGATGCAAGAGGGTAACAAGCAAGTATAAGACTGCCACCAACAAAACTGTTTCTTCAGGGTGGAGAGCCCAGTGGCAGGCCCCTGCTCTTCAAGGTAGAGCTTAAGTACAAAGAACCTCGCTCCTGGGCAGCTGGACATCGCACGATTCTGATCACGCCATGCCCGCAGCTCGGAGCAGTCCCAGGGGTCAGGCTCGGCTGGTGGTCTCCGGATGCCATATACACGGCAGTGTCATTCTTTCAGAGCATGTTATGTGTCAAGCACAGTCTCAGAGGCAGGTCTCAGTTGTCTGTGACATAGGTATTATTCCTATTTTAACGACGGGAGCCTGTATTTTAAGTACTTGCTCCAGCCAGGCAGTGACTAGGGAAAATGGGATCCAGTCCCCCATGTCTAGCTTCAGTCTAATGGTGGTTTCTGCTCTCTTTTGTGTCCCTGAATTCTTGACCTCTGATTTTGGAGTATTTTTTTGCTTTCATGTAACTGCCAGTGTTGTGCCCAGATGTGAGTGTGTGAGTGCGTGTGTTGTGTGTGCAGGCGCCCTCCGCCGTGGCCACCTTGTGAGAGTGAGGGAGAGCTCGGTTGGCTGGAGGGCACAGCTCGACCCCATTGTGACTCAGCAGAAAGTTCACACCTTTTCCAAGACCCTCCAGCCACCAGAAGGCTGCCCTTGCTGGTCTTTCCCTCTAAAGAACATTCTGGAAGCTCTTCTGTAATGCAGCTGACACCATAGCATTCACGGCCACATTGGGACAGCTGAAACATGGTTCCAACACCTCCGAAGTACTGCAGGGAAAGGAAGGATAAGTGACAGCTAAGCACCGGCGCAAAAATGAAACTCCATTCTAAAAGTTATACTCTGAAAAATAATTAAATTGAACCCCATTATAGTTTAGAACTATAGTTATTTTGTCCCCTTAAGAACTTAGGAATTGTTTTGGCTTTTTTCATTCGTTCTTTCTATAGAAGAAACAAGGTAATTTAGAAATCCTTTAAACTTAAAAGTGCGTCATGTTCAATGTTACAACCATATGGTTTTTCCTATTTTTTGTTATAAAGAGAAATAAACATTTATTCACTTGAATAACTTCATCGTTTACAAGCCCTGCTTATGTGGCTGAATATATTTAAGCTTGTTCAAAATACACACCCTGATATCTTATGTTCTGAGGTACTGACTGTGGGCAACAGTTGAGGCAGTTTTTTTAATTCTCTTTGGAAGCACTGAATTGAAACACTGTAATCTTCTCCAGAACTATCTTCTATTTCATGTTTCAGCAAAGACTTAATTGTTCTTTGAAGAATTTCTAACTCTAAAAATGGTGGCAATTTATATTCCAAAGAAATGTAATTATCTTGCTCAGAAAAGGGAAGGGACAGAGTTGCCTTTATTTTTAAATTACACTTACAAGTCACATATTGGCAGTCCTCGGTGAGAGCGGCTTCAACAACATCATGATGGCAAAAGCCTTCAACAAGGAGGAGGCGCGTCGGTGATGACCCCCTGCGGGGAAAGGGATTCTGTTTATTTTTGTGTTTATTAGGCATATTAAAGGCCTTTTGCAGCACAGTATTTGCTTACAGTGTTGAATACTATATATTGTGTAATGCTTTGGGCACTATATGTTTTTAAAATACAAGTTAATATCTTTAATTTTGTACTTACTCTAAAATTGTTTAACTCTCGAGGTAAAGTTTTCATGACACATCAAAAACAGACAACAGCGTGGTGATGACCAGAGGGGAGGGGGTGGGGCAGATAGAAGGGGCTGGAGGGGGATAAGTGGTGACAAAGGAGACTTGACTTGGGTGGTGCACACACAGTGCCGTACACAGATGATGTGCCACAGAGGACTGCACTTGGAACCTACGTAATTTTATTAACCAATGTCACCCCAGTAAGTGCAATTTTAAAAAGTAAAAAAAGGTAGAGACTAATGACGTAGTACACTTTATAAAACCACTTTTCATTTCATTTGCATATAAACGATGGGTAGAAATCCCTCCATGTTTCATAGTGACGAGACGTGTGGCGTGGTGTCTTAAAGGTAAGGCGAGCGTGGGCCGAAGTCGGCTTACAGCCGTGTGTGCACAGGGCGCAGAGCTTGTCCCTGTGTCATTACTTAGGCTTGTGTTACCTGCTTTTCCTTACAAACAGCTGTAAACCTGCTTTGGCCCCCTCTGAGAGAGAAAGGTGGACCTTGTTGCCTCAGATTGTAAAATTCAAACGTGCCATTCAGCCCTGGCTGGTGTGGCTCAGTTGGCTGGAGCGTGGTCAGTGCGCCCAAGGATCGGGGGTTTGATTCCCGGTCAGGGCGCGTCCCTGGGTTGCAGGCTTGGTCCCCGCTTGGGGCCCATGCGGGAGGCAGCCGATCGATGTCTCTGTCTCTCTCCTCTCTCCCTCTCTCCCTGCCTCTCCCTTCCTCTCTCTCAATCAATAAACATATCCTTGGGTGAGATTTAAAAAAGGGGGGCTGTGCAAAGGAGTGTTGATCACTACATTGGAAAGCGGGTCTGGTCTGCATTTGTCTAGGCCATTAAACATTACGGTTCTCTGTCATGTTCGCGTAGGTCACTGAGCGCAGAAATGGCCTGATGGGTGGGTGAGGGGTGATAAACGGGGCAGCGGTGCACAGGCTGTTCAAAGGCCCTAGTGGGGGTAATGAGGAGGAGATGAGGGGCGGCAGGAGCAGATTTCCCAGGAAACAGTGGACGTGATGACCGCATAAAATTACGGGAGGAGAGAGGAGTGTTACAGGTGGCTCCTGGGCCTGCAGCCTGAGGACTGAACATTTGAAGGTACACTTCGTAGCGACGGCAAAGTCTCTCCTGTTTGGGGAGAGCGGTGGGAAATGGGACCTTAAAGACATGTTGACCTCGGGGCAGCAGCTGCGGAGCTAAATGAAAATATACGGTGGTGGGAGACAGGAGACCAAATTGGAGATGAAGGTCTGCGTATAATAATACCTCAGGCCCCAAGACTGATTGACCTTGTGTGGAAACTCTAAGAAAAGCTGTCAGGACTGGTTCTTGGAGAACAGTGTCCCTAGGAAACAAGAGAGAAGAGAAACCAGGTGTGACAACAGGAGTAGAGGTGCTGTGGAGATTTAAAAAGAAACAGGGTGACTGGCCGGGTGTGGCTCAGTGATTGAGCATCCACCTAGGATCCAGGCAATCAGGGTTCGATTCCCGGTCAGGGCACATGCCCGGGTTGTGGCCTCGATCCCCAGTCGGGGGCATGCAGAAGGCAGCCGATCAATGACTCATCATTGATGTTTCTATCTCTCTCTCCGTCTCCCTTCCTCTCTCTGAAATCAATAAAGATATATCTAAAAAATAATAAAAAGTAAAAAAAAATAAAAAGAAACGGGACCCCAGTCAGAGAGAACCACATGAATGCTGGGGCCTGGTAAGTATCAGACACACTTGAACATCAAGAGAATGAAAAAAGCTTCATTTTGGGCCAAAAAAATTACAGTGTTTGCTTTTGAGAAAATAGGATTCGTGGAGTGAGGGAGTTACTTAGATGAACAGGAAATAAATGACTATTTATGGAAATCCAGTTGTCTAATAGCCACCAGGTGTTCTTTCAGGATTCAGTTAGACATTGAGACTTAGGAGGCAACCGTGGGCCACGTTTTGCACCAATTTACCCAGAAGTCCATTGAACAGGAAGCAGACTTGCAGGCACGAGGACATCGGGTGGCCCCTTTCCGGGAGAGTCCTTTGCCGGGTCCACTGAGCAGTGTCACTCAATAGGCAGGAGGCAGGCCCCGTGGTCTCCCAGGTAACAGCCCAGGTGCAGAGAGAGGACATTCCCACTGGCAGGTGCAGGAGGCCCTGTCTTAGAAGTCTCCTCACAGGGGCCACCGCCTCTAATAATTCCCTGGACGTGAACACACCCAGCTGCAACAGATCAGCACACTTGTTAGGGCCCAGCGCTGTGGAGTTGCCGTCAGGCTTCCATGACATAATGACATTTCTCTGGTGCGATGTAGTTTCTTTATGAAAGAAAGAATGTTAGGGGGCCGGGGGAGTGAGGTTCTCCAGGCCAGAGATGAGCATGAAAGCAGTTTAGGGCCCTGTACACGCAGGGCGATGACAAAACAGAAGTGAAATGGCCTCAGCGTGGAATCCAGACGACACGAAGAATCACGTGGGGCTCAGAGGAATGCAGTATGTTAAAGTTGAATCCCAAAATTGAAGCCTCTTTGTTCTAAGGAGCAGGCTCCCTGTGATGTAGGGCAGGTCCGTGCAAGGGTGGAGCATAGAGCCCCTGAAGGTGAGGAGAAAGCTGTAGTTTTATATTATCTGACTGAAATATGGCTTCTTGCAATTAGATTTTTGCAAGAAGCCAGATGACATAAAATTCTAGATTACACAGGATTCTCTTCCTAGATATGAACACAATTTTGAGAACATTTGGCATTTATATTTGTGGCTGAGTATATCTTCCGCTATCTATCCTCTCACCCTCCCCCCTTAAAAAAATAAATAAATAAAGGATTAAACTTATTAATGAGTCAAACCTGGTGGAGATGGTTTTGGAACGTAACCTGGACTGCTGAACAAAAACGTTTTTCCAAGGAAACCCTGGGCAAGGTCAAGAACAGAAGCCAAGTAAACCTTGGAGAAGAGGGAGGTCAGGAGCTATATCCAAAGAACAGTGTAGGGATTATAGTTCTCTCATTTAAAATTTAACATGACGTTTCTCTTCAGCAGATGTAAGAAAATATACCCCAGTGTTTGTGGCAGAAGATTGAGATATCCCTAGGACAGTTATGTGGGGATTTGATAAATAAAGACAGCCTGTTTTTCTGTTTCAAGTCTTCGAGATACATTTTCTGTAGGAGTCCTCAGTATGATACCATTCGGAGGAGGCCTATTAGGTCTGACTCACGAAATCAAAAACACTTAATATCATGATGAACACCCAAAAGAAAACATTCTCTTAGCGGGTAGATCATCCTCAACAGTTCAACTTGAATTCAAACCATTCATTAAAACTGAGGAAAAGTCTGAGTGTGTTCTAGAGAGAACACAATGACAAATGGAAATTAAATGTGTTGTTTCTGTACTTTATTTAAATGACCTTTATTATTATTATATTTTAGAAAATGTGGATAGTAATAATAAGGGATATCATACTATTTGTTCAATCTTATGTTTTCTTCAATGATTTTGGAGGAACGTGGCATCCCGTGACACCATCTTATAGTGCGTCCACCTTCGAAAGTCTCTGGCAAGTCAATCTGAAGAGCAAACCACTCATAATAAACGGGATATTCAGTGTCAGGCCTAGCGTTACGTTTTTTTAATTTCCAAATAATGTATTTTTAAAATATGGAACTAATTATGCCTTCGTAGTTTCTCATCAGTGTGTTCTTTTGGTTTCCCGTGAGAATCACCTGGGGAGTGGTAACTATTCCTATGCCCGGGCAGCAGGTCAAACCCAGGCCTCCGCCTGCTCTAAGGACGCCCCAGGTGATGCCAGTGTGAAGCTACGCTTAGGGACCCTTTCCTTATTAAACCAGAGTTCTCAGCTCTGTGCAGAAAAATGACCAGTAAGCTTCTGAACATGCTCTCCCTACCCCAGAAACGCTGATTCAAAACATCTCAGGTTTTGCACTTAGCTCCTGGGGTTTTGCATTTCTAAAGAGATCCCCCTATATTGGGGCGTCGGGGCTGGCACCAGCACTTAGATTTCTAGAGAAGAAATCTCTGTACTGGCTTTTGCCAAGTGGTAAGGGCATAGGAAAAAAAAGTCCTCTCACTCAGAACAGCGTAACCTCTGGAGCTTTCTGATCTGTAGGCCAGAGAAGTTTTCTGATCTGTAGGCCAGAGAAGAGACCTCTTAGCACTAATGGCTTCCATATGGTGTTTTAAAATTATTTTCATTGGGGAAAATGTGAAAATTAATCCATAAATATTCAGTGATGGAAAAATCGTCAGTAGAAGCTAATATTACAAATTGCTATGATGGGAGCTAGTTGCTTTAAATCTTTGAGAATCTTAGTTACTTAAAAGTTTGTTCTGAACAATGATTTTGAAACGTTTTGATGAATCACTAGACAGGCAAGCATCTGTTCAAATAAAAATGATTGGTTATTTGCTAGCAAAGCAGGAGATCATTTGAAAGTCTTAATTAACCATAAACTGGACATAAGTCAGGATTATAACACTTATTATAACCATGTGTAATAATAAAATTGTATACTTATCCTGTTGAAAGAAAACTTTTTTTTTTGAGTGCTTAATATGAGCACGGTACAAAGAAAGGGTAATAGTCTTTTTTTAAATAAAATGTAGACTGCTCTCAAGGACCACGGTCCAAAGCAGATGGGACCACGTCTTTAAGCAAAGTTGAGAGGAACCTAGTGAACGTGAAAGAAAGGGGAGTAGAATATAAAAGAATCTCAACACAGTTCAAAATCTTTTGGAAACTGCAGTGATTTCCCTTGAAATAAGATTGTGGACTGGCTGAAAGTCGAACCTCAGGTGTTTAAAAGGAATTAAATATATGATGATGTTATGGGCTGAATGCCCTCCCAGAATTGCTATGTTAAAGTCCTAACCCCAGCACCTCAGAATGTGAATGTGTTTGGAGATAGGGTGTTTAAAGAGGTAATTAAGTTAAAATGAGGATGTCAGGGAGGGCCCTCGTCCAGTATGAGAAGAGATTAGGACACAGATACACCCAGAAGGAAAACCAAGTGAGGTCACCACAAGGTGGCAGCCAAGGAGGAGGTCCTCAGAAGCAACTAAACCTGCCGACACCTAATCTTCGACTTCTAGCCTCCAGAATTATGAGAAAATTAATTTATAGTTTTGAGCCTTTAGTATTTTGTAGTGACAGCCCTAGCAAACTACTGAAGGCGGTAACTTTTTCCAGACCCTGTCCGCAGAGGAACAGGCACTAGGAAATGAACTGAAAGTTGCTGCAGAAGTCAGTTAAAACATAAAAGGCAGCTTCTAACTGTACAGGTCATCTGGGAGTCTATGAAATCGGCTAAGAAATGATGTTTTACATTTTAAAAGTACCTATTATTATCTGTGTTAATCCTCACCTGAGGATATTTTTCCATTGATTTTAAGAGAGAGTGAAAGGGGGAGGGAGAAAGAGAGGGAAACATCAACGTGAGAGAGACACATCGATTGCTTGCCTCCTGCATGCACCCCAACCAGGGCCGGGGATTGAACCCACAGCCCTGTAGCGCACAAGCTGATGCTCCAGCCACTGAGCCACCATAGCCAGGGCAGTGCCTATTTTTAAATTCTGATGTAAGCAAGCATTGCTCCCTGAAGAAAAACCATAAACTTAGCTACGTTTATCTACTATGTCTCTGCACCTGATCAGGGATTTGCCTGCAATATTTTGACTCACATATGATATTAAGTAGTCTTGGAGAGAGGTTTTGGTAATTTTTTCAATGTCTTTTTATCTCTTTCACTCCGAGGCTGCTGAACCCCGAAGGAGTGAGATAGGCTAAGGGGCCACATGCTGTTTGCACTATAGAAACGCTACCTAGAGTTCCATCCAGCTTGAGTCAGATATGTGGACACTTTGATATTTAAATATGACCTTCTGTCTCGTTTCTCCATTCCCGAAAAAATTAAAAATTTGTTTCACTCTTTGGGGGATCACTTTGAATGAAATGAAAAACCAACTGTGTGCAAAGTGAGGCACGCAGGGAGAGAGAGCGTGTGCGTCTCTGAGTCTGGAGACAGTGTCTACCAACCAGAGGCACGCCTGCCTCAGAGGATTGTTCCACAGGGCCCCAGTGGTCAAGGAGGCCTCTGGACTGCCACCTAGGGAGCTCTGCGGGTGTAAGCAATGAATTTGCTTTATTTCATTGGCATTTGTATGACGGAGTAAACCCATTCTCTGTCCCTAAGGTGAGGCAAAGTTAAGGAAGAGCAAAGTGGAGGAAGTCCAAGGTGGGAAATGATCACACAGAACTAGACAGACCTCCTGCAGATTCTGCATTGGTCATACTGTGTGCCATATGCGTCTCTCAGGAAAGCACTGTCCTGTCCCCCAAAGCTCTTTCCCCAGAGAAGCATGGAGTTTTAGTTAGATATTTATTTATTGTAGGAAGTATTTTTTAGCACCTTTTGAAACGCAAATCCATAGTGCAAATGAGTTTTTTAGGCCCATTCTCCTCTGGGAAAGGGGGGGATGGTAGAACAGAGTTGGGGAGAGGTCCACAGTGGAAGGCGGAGAGTGCTGAACAGGAGTGGCTGAGCTGCAGGAGGAGCTGGGGTGACTCACGGGTCCCCACAGATCCTGTGCCCATCAGCAGGGGTCAGACCCGCAGCCTCACAACTGTAGGAAGCCTTAGGGCAGGATTCACACACAGTAAGCAAGCTCCCCCTGTTATGATCTCCAGCCTGGAAGGCCAAGGCAAGGCACCTGACTGCATCAGTGAGAACTCAGGAGAGCCGGGACTCAACCCTGTCCCCTGCTCAATGATGCCGTCACTCCTGAGCAGCACTGAGCCATCTGAGGCAGAGGGCAAAAGACATCCGGAGATCCTGGAAAATAAAGAAGTTGCCTTTTCTGGACAGAGGCCTCAAATCCTGGATGGGAGAGGCTTACTGATTGATGAGCATTCTGCAAAGTATAATAGATCAGCTCTCCAGGAGACGAGTCTTGGTTTATAGAAAGGGCACTGTTTCTTAGGCATCTGAGACGAGGTCGTCCCTGGAGAGTTGCACAGGTTGTTTCCTGCACAAAGGCTCTCGGGTAAGGGGCAGGTGAGAGCAGAAGTCCAGCCCCTGCCAGGCAGGGTTGTGAACTCCCAAAGGGCGGGCCACGGTTTTCTCTCTTTCCTTTTTATAAATATATTTTTTATTGATTCTAGAGAGGAAGGGAGGGAGTGGGGGAGAGAAAGTGAAACATGGATGTGAGGGTGCAACATTAATTGGCTGCCTCCTGCACGCCCCCTACTGGGGATCGAGCCAGCAGCCCAGGCATGTGCCCTGACTGGGAATGGAACTGGCGACCTTTTGGGGTGACACCCAACCAACTGGGCCACACCAGCCAGGGCAGGGCCACTACTTTCTAATGTTCACAAATGTGTTTCAAACTGGCCGTACCTGAGGCCATAGCCACCTCTTTTTAATTGTCAATTTTGCAAAAAGCTGTGGAGACGGCCCTGCTTCAGTCGTGTCCCTTCGTGGTGTGTCTCCTCAGAGACCGGAGCAGGAGAGGCACGTGGGGATCTCTGGCAGATCACTCCCTCCATGTCCCAGGAGCTCCAGGTCTCGGGGTGCTCTGAGACCCACACTGTGGAGGCAACGCCCGTCCCGATAAGTCTCCATTCTCAGAGACCCTGCAGCACTCTGCTCACCGAGAAATTTGCACTTTCATAAAAATGACTTTAAAACCCTATCTATTATTACAGTGAATAAAATGGGATTTTGAGCTTATTGTTGGATTTAATCATTATTTTTATGGCAGAGCTGGGGGTGTGGGAGCCACTGTAACAGTTGTTTTTTTAATCTCTTTTATTAAGTCATTTATCATAAGCAAAATTCAGTTTCTAACCTCAGTTCTTTATTTAAGTTTCTAACTTATCTGTGTTTTTTTAACATGTTGTATATTCCCATTTTATGCCTCTAAAGGTTATGGAAGAGCTATTTCATTTTCTCCAGCAAAAGCTATTTAGCAGTCTGGGATGGCATTGTGGTTAAATGGCAGAAAGGAGAGATGATTTGAAATTAAAGCGACTTAATGGTGAGGATTAACAAGGGCCTGGAAAGCTACCTATCAAATGCATCTATATTCAGGCTTCATTTTCCCATAGGGGATTTCCTACCACCTCCTGGCTTTCTTAGCTCACTTTCAGGTTCCCGATAATCAGGCCAAGAGGAGAAGAGATGAAGGACGAGCACAGAACGTGTTTTAGAATAAACGTGGGCCTTCTGATGGTCCCCTTAGAATGCCTTTTACATCCCTAGGCGTATGCTTCCTGTAAAAATCATATTTATTATGTTTACGTACATTGCATATCCAAGTAATACTTCAAAAATCTCAAACCAAAAATGTTTTAACAGCGTGGACACTCACTCCAAATACAACAGTAAGAGAAAAGAGATTATTAATAACACCCTAAGATTTGCTGTCCATGGGTGATGGTTGAGACGAGTGTAGGATTATTCTGTGAAGTTCGCTCTGATGGTGACAACCTCCCTAGAACCCTGCACACGCTCTTCCTCGTTGCAGAGCTAGTTCAAGGTCTTTCCTCTCTGTCAAACCTTCCCCGTCTCGCCAGCGGGGTTATCGTTATTTGGGGGTTCCGATTCCCTGAAATGGTGATGCCATCTCCCAAGCCAAGGCTCAGTAGGGGATTGGATGGCTTCCTGTATGCGCCCGGCACGCATCGTTCTGTTTGTACGAATGAATGAGTGAGAGTTTCATACAGTTTTCAGTTATTTCTCATAGGACTCTCCTAAATTTTGTATTTGCTGAATAAGTTTCAGATGATAAAAATCTTGAAGACAGGGTCTGTGACTTTCAGCTCTCATTTTGCTGGTTCCTGATCTTCCGGTCTAATTTTTGAAGTTAACTGCATCAGGCAGACACAGGTTTACCTGGGAAGATCTCACATTAGCCCTGTGACCTTTCTGGTCTTCGAGGAGCAGTAATTAGGGTTTAGGTAGAGGCGGTGGGGTGCATCCCCCATGGAACCCTCCTTTCACTCCCCCCGCCTTTATTCTCACCCCTTTGCTTTGACAAGGAAGATAACCCTACAAACATTACAGCCCAAAACTTGTGGAAAAATATTTTTTTTCCCTAATACAAAAAATGACCAAAGGGTGTAAAAGCTTTTATTTTCTCCCCAGGGGCAGATCCAGGTTTTGTGCGACTTGAAGTTCATAAAATTTGGAGGTGGAGGGACTCTTTATAAATAAAGCAAAACATACAAAATTACAAATAGAAAATTAGGTACAAAATGGAAATATTTATTTAGAATGAGCAAAATCCCGCAGCAAATTATTGGAGCCTACAAGGCCGAAGTCCCTTATTTTCTGAGATGTCGTTAGTCAGTTTATGAGAAATACTGATACTGAACTGCTTCAGGAATGTAACCTGTCTTCCCCTCCCTAGAAGGGAAATCCCAGCAACCCCCACTCATGGTGGCCCCTGAACAGGAGGAGTCCCGAAGCCTGGATTCAGTTAGCTTCACAGTAAGTTCCCCTCTGGTCCTTAAAAGGCTTGGGATGGAAATACTGACATAAGAATCTTCCAAAATGTACTTTTATTCCATCCCTCCTTTTTATATGTCTATGGTAACTAAGATTGAAAAATGTCTTGTTCTGGCTTTTTAGTTGCAAAGAACAAAGACTCTTTCAAGCTGGATCCATAGAAGGGAAAGCTCAGTCCTGGAACTAGGAGTCAGTCACCTGTTCGTCACAGTTACTGTGAGTGAGTGCCCTGAGCCAAACCCTGTGCCAGAGGGAGATGCGGCGCCTTTGCTCATGGAGAGGGGCTGGCCAGTGGTCACCGACCACGCAAAGAAGTGTCGAGGCAGATGTGAGGAGTCTCCTGAGAGACACAGAGCTCGGAGCACATAACAGGGAAACAGAAGCGGGAACCGTGGCTTTGTTTACATGTGTGTTTGCTCTGTCGCTTTTGTAGCTGGTGGTGGTGGGGAGACGGGAGGAGTCACGGCCATTAAGAAAGATGCAGTTGTGTTGAGCACAGGTAGGAATTTACGGGGTAAAATTGGCGGGGATGAGGGATATGGGGTTTCAGGCCATGAGGGTTCAGAGGGAGGAATGACGGAGACCCACGTCGCCAGGTCACCGGACCTGGGGCAGGTTGAGCACCCACAGTAGCTTTAGTGAGAGCAGGGTCCCGACTCGTAGCGGTGCTGTTCAGTTTGTTGGTGCGGGCCCCACATGTGTCAGGAGCACTTGAGGTGTGGCTGGTGCAAGCTGAGACCCAGACGAGCTGCTGGGGTCATCCACTTCGTATGTGTGGTATGTTGAGGACTTCACATGAAATGAAAGGATGCAGCACATCTCACCAGCAACCTTTTCACATTCATTCGCACTAAAACAGTAATATCTGGGATATTTGGGTTACCTGAAATACATCAAAATGACGTCACTTGTCTTTCCTTTTGTTAAATGTGGCTACGGGAAAATTTAAACTAAGGTAGGTGACTCCTCTTTGCGGCTCACCCTGTGTTTCTGTGGGACAGCAGTGTTTCGGGAGTGGGTCTCAGTCCTGGCCTGAGGTCACTCCCCGCAGGCCTCCCTCCCAACAGATTGAGCGGTCTGAGCTTGGGGCAGGATGGTCGCCTGTACATACCTCATACAGAGGACGCCAGTGACCGCCACACAGGCTGCTCCTGCGAGCACCCTGCTCAGATGTGTGTATTAGAGGTTATACATCTACATCTCCCAGCCCTCAAGCCCCTGGCAAGCCACCTCTTTTGGTCTAGTGAGATCCAGGGATCTTTTTGTGTGGGATTACTTTATGTGCAGAGTCACCTGTGGTCAGTCATTTGTCAGTGAGGCTACTGCTGATGGCGGCCCAGACTGACCAATGCCCAACTCCAGGGAGATCATTTAATAGAAAGAAATGTGCCCAGTGCTTTCAGCCTCTACACTGTAGTGCATCTACTTGCCAGACAGAAATGCTGGCCTTTGGGACCCAATTCTGTCCAATCAGCCTGGATGCAGAAGGGGTGCAGGCTCATGAGGAGGACACATGGCCATCGACGGCCAATCCTCGGCATGAACTCGGGGTGAAGTCTGCTTTGGAAGGGACAATGCTACCCCGGCACAGTGACAAGCACATGCCTCCCTGCATGCTTTTTTTCAGACACTTATTTCCAATTAATAAAACATCTTGGGTGTAGGCATCTGATCTCGACGAAAGCATTGTCGTGGTCATGGAAATTTATGGTTGCTCTTCAAAGCACTCTCTTTAAGTGGTCCTTGTTTCAAGGGCTTTTAATAACAACAGGACCAGTCTTTTCAGAGTCTGAGGAAAATGCCTATTCCTTATGTAGCCCAGAAAGTTAAATTATACTATAGGTGCCCAAAAGCATGTAAATACGAGCTCATAGTCCACCTCTGCTGGATGCCCTCTTCTTAAACTGAAATTCTCCTCTGGCTTCAAAAAATCCCATGGAGGAGAGGGAAGTCACCAAAAGGGGACACTTAGGCTAATTTCAGTCAGTAGGATCTACGAACCATGCACGCGATTGTCTTTTAAAGTCAAGTCACTTCCTTGGTGACTCACATATTCACTGGCATGGTGGCTTCACTCGGGATCCCCTCTGCCCGGGACCTGCCGGTTCTTTTCATTCTTTGAGCCCCCTCTTCCTCGTGGGGAGCCCCCAGCCACCGCTGAGGTAGAACCGCTCTTTGTAGCTTGAGTTTTCACAAGCCAGCTTCCTGAGGATCTGCAGCCCACCTCGCATTGCTGCCAGCTCATTACCTTTGGAGTAACATTATCAACGTAGGACTTTCAGGTTTTAAAATAGAAATTTAAGTAGCTTCATGAGAGAGCAACTTGTCTAGATCATGCTAACACCTTGTTAAATTGAATAGATCCTTGTCTTTGCTGCTAAGAAAGTTAATGTTCCTTTAAAATATCATTCATTGGAGAAATAGCAGGAGTAAGAGTGTGTGTGTTTTTTGTTTTTTTTTGTTCTCTCCATTTAACTCCAGCTTCATGGAGATTATTGATTTCATTAAAGAAATTCAAGCAACCTCTAAACTGCTCCCAAATCCTACAGCATGATGCCCACATGTGATTCGGTGGCGTGCAGAGGCCCATGTTCTGGTCCAGGCTCCTGGCATCTGCTTCCAGCCCAGGCCCCTGGGCGCAGCGAGCGTGTTCACGCTATGCCCAGGGCAGGTCCTGCTTCTTAATCTGAATGTATTGTTTCCTCCCCCTTGAATTTCATAACCCTTCTGCTAACAATTCCTACTCAGCCCCTCTGACCCCCGCCCCCCCAATCCAAATGTTACCTCCTCTGACATCTTCCCTGACTGCCCTGGACAGTGTTACCTCACCTAACTGTGCTTGAGCACCGAGTTCGAATTCTCATATATATTTACATGCACATATCCCTAACACACTAGTACCGGAGGGCAGGGACTGAGTCCAGTACTGGCCTCTGAGGGGTAAGAAAGAGCTGATACTCAAAGTTAGCTACCACAGCTCCGCCTTCGGACTTTTCTCTTGCCATATACTCCCATTTCTTTGAGCTTCATTGATATGTTGTGATCCAGATTTATTCCTCACCAGGGTGGCTTTCTGTCAGCACGCTTCTGCTTCCTTACGTCCGTTGAATGAAGCTGTGTGGGTTTGGAAGGATGGCACACAGGCCGCTGTGTGGTGCATAGGCCTTAGAGGCCTTAAGGACACTCCCGTCCTCACCTCGTCTGCTCCCTCACATGCTCTTAGGTCCTGGCTGACCTTGAGCGAAGGAAGGGCAGAGTCTGCAGTTTCAGATGCCGCTGAGGCTGTCTTCAGAGCCCCGTGCTCTGCTTCCTCGCCCACTCCCAGCCTACAGAAGCCCTGACACGGGGACAGCTGAAACTGAAAGGCAGGATCGATGCTACCTGGACATCACCATGCTGCCTAACATTTGCGGGCTGGGTTGGGTGGTTCCAGTTTGTGTTTGTTTTGTTTTAATTGTGTTACTCTTATTCTTTGAAAATGAACAAGTGTGGTAGAATTCTTTGATTTTGAAGCTGAGAGTCACATATACATATATATACACACACACACACATATATATACACACACACACGTTTGTATATTTATAAACACCTTTTAAACAGAACCATATCCTAAGTATACATTTCTAAGCCCAATTAAGAGAAACACAATGTTTGTAAGCTGAATTAGATAGCTCTTTATTCCTGACACAGTGTAAGTTGACTTAGGGAAGCAACTATTTCTCAGCTATGTTATAGATACCATAGCTTGCAAAAACAAACACATGAAAAAACAAATTCGGTGCCAAATGTGGAACTTCTGTTGTAGAATAGTCACACAGACAGACTGTATCCTCTCTAGATTGAAGCGCTGGTTTTCTACCATAACAATGTAATGTTTCATTAAACTGTAAGTGCTCCTGGGAGTTCATGAGCTCCTCTTGTGTTTTGGGAAACAGATATGGCAAGATTAATGACGGTGCTAGGGGTTTTTTGTATTGAAACACTTTTATACATGCATCTGTATTTATGAGAAAATAATTCTTTCAAATACTGAGTTCAGTTGGCAAAGGGGAAAAAAAAAGAACCATAAATGAAGCTCAGAGGCTGTGAAAAGAACAGAATGTGCAACGCAGCCCTGTGGGCTTCCCGAGAAGAGCCCTCTTCTCCTGTGATGAGTGGGGCTGTCAGGAGTGACAATAATGCTGTTAGAAACGAAAACTAAGTTGTGCTCACCAGTGTTTAACTGACAGCGCCACAGTGCCTTCAGGGACAAAATGCAAGTGCCGTGTTACAATTCATCTCGCGACTCTTGTGGTTCAATAATTTATCTTCATAAGACACCAGTGACAGCTAGTATCCTGTGCTTCCTGTGAGTGAAACATGATGGGCTCGCGACGTTTGGGGGATTTGCTAACTATGGCTGTGTACACATAGTTTGCAACCTAGCTCATGCATAAGTAGCTGAAATATAAATGGGAACGTGGCTCAGAGGCCGAGCATCCACCTAGGATCCAGGAGGTCGTGGTTCGATTCCCGGTCAGGGCACATGCCCGGGATGCGGGCTTGATCCCCAGGAGGGGGCGTGCAGGAGGCAGCCGATCAGTGACTCGCTCATCATTGATGTTTCTGTCTCTCTCTCCCTCTCCCTTCCTCTCTCTGAAATCAATAAAGATATATTAAAAAAAAAAAGACTGTCTCAAAATCAGATTTGGATGCTCCATGTATAGAGTCATAGCAGGAGAGTTCAGAAATAGGTAACAATGAGTCTTGTTGAATGTTTGAGGAATTCAGGAAAGGAGTAGAAACTAGATGGGGGTGAAAAAGAAAAGAGCCAGACATTACAGAGCTGAGGATAAAAGTAAATACATTTAGTTTTAGAGAGTAAATCACAGACTAAGGTACCAAAATGAGAATAAAAATCCCTAATTTAATGCTATTTGAACTTCAGAGTTGAGTCATTTCCCTCTGATCCTTGGCTGTTGAGTGGAGATAACTCAGGATTCTAAGCATAGTATTTAATATAAATTTATCTTAAAAATGTGCACGTGCACATTATAAACATCTTTGAGGAGATGCTGTAAACAAGGAAGTTTCTATGTGTTGCTCATGTTTTTGTCCATAGCTGCTAGATTACTCTTCTCAGGAAATCTCTAATTATGTTACTTTTCCGCTCAGTAAACTACTTCTGAATGAAGTCCACACTTCTTAACTTGAAATTCAACCAGTTCCTCTCGCCTTATCTCCTGCATGCAAAGTTCTTACTTTGGACATGCAGTCCTTTTGTTCATTCAACAAATGCGTATTGAGCATTTGCAGTCTGGGGACTCAGAGGTAAAAATATATAGTTCGTGTGTATTCAGCTCTGGGTTCAAGGAGCTCAGGAAGGGGCAGAAAGCATGGAAACACAGTGACTGCCTAAACTTCCATTCCTTTATTTTATTTTTTATTTTTTGCTTTCTTTTTTTATTGTTGAGAGTATTACAGATGTTCCCCATCCCCCCCTTACCCCTCTCCACCCATCTCCCACCCCTCTCCAGGTTCCAGCCTGTCCTTCGTCTGTGCCCCTGGGCTATTCTTATATGCCTATAAATTCTTTAGTTAGTCTCTTCCCACCCTCCTTCCCGCCTTCCCTCTGAGATCCCTAAGTCTGGTCCGTGCTTCTATGTCTCTGGATCTATTTTCTTCATAAGTTTATTTTGTTCATTAGATTCCACATACGAGTGAGATCACATGGTGCTTGTCTTTCTCTGACCCGCTTATTTCACTTAGCATAGTACTCCCCAGGTCCCTCCATGCAGAAAAATGAAACTAGACCACCAACTTACCCCATGCCCAAGAATAAATTCAAAATGGATAAAAGACTTAAATGTAAGACTTGAAACCATAAAAATCCTGGAAGAAAACATAGGCAGGCAGTAAAGTCACAGACATCTCACATAGTGGAATTTTCACTGATACATCACCTAGGGCAAGAGAAACAAAGGAAAAAACAAACAAATGAGACCACATCAAACTAAAAAGCTTCTGCACAGCAAAAGGAAACATTCTCAAAATGCAAAGTGACCCCATTCCTGTATTTTTAACGCCCCTTTCTTTTCTAGTAGCCTTACCATCCATTTCCATAAATGGAAACTTTTCCTTGACATTTTGCCTAATCTCCTCAAAAGAAGGTAAGCCGTTTTTTCCATAGTTGTCTTTTTTTTTTTAATTTTAGCACTATGCAATATCTTCTTACTTTAATATTTCCCAACATATGCCATCTAAAAATCTGTATCTCTGACATCAAAGACAATTTTCCCAATAGTTCCTATCCCCCATGATCGCCAGAATTTGAAACTACAAAACAATCACACACCTCTTGCAAAAAATCAAGTTTAATTGGAGACAGAATCATTCTTATTTCCTCTTTAATCATTCACCTCCCTACAGGTGTAGGAGAAAAAAGGTACCATTTCTCTCATCCATGACTGGAGTGGGTACAAAATCAAATGATTCAATGAAATGATTCAATTGAAATAAAAAAAATCACTTTCAAATGATTTATAGCATACTTTGCACAATTTTTGTATAATTTGATATTGAATGAAATGTTCAGTTTTATAAGAGAAAAATAAAACAGTTCTCTTGGAAATTAATAAAAGCATGATTACTTTCTCTATAATATATATATATATATACACAATTTTGTGTTTATGATTAAACTAATCTCTTAATTCTTTAAAATTATTTCAATCTTATCTTTTCATAAAATATTAAGTAATAAAACTTACAGTTACTTTTAAAAAATGCTTCAAAAATTATAAATAAGTGAATTTTATAATTTTTCATCTATGATAAAATTGTATAAATTTGTACCCCTAACAAAATGGAACTTACCTTTTTTCACTGTAAAAATGAATAAATACAAATTAGCTATTTTCCTGAATGTAGATCATTATACATAGCTTGCTAGATGCATCCAAAAATACATACTTGCAATGAGAAGTATAATGAAGATGATTAAATAACTAACTCCAAACTTAATCACTTTGAACAGTATCTTTATAATATTATGCCAAATATGTTAGTGACACTTATCTAAATTTCAGCGTGTTATAATCTACATAAATTTATTACTGATAGCTATGCTTGAATTTCAGATAATACATTAAAAAGTTCTGCAGAGGATGAATATTAAAAATATTCTCTCAGTTAAAAGTTATCTTCTCAAAGGAAAAAATAAAATAACATGATCTAAGTTTCTGAACAGGCTGAACGTGAGAATGTCATTTATTCCTGAGCACTGATTTAAGTCAGAGATGATAAATCTTGCTCATAGTAGATGTTCAGTAAACATGTGATGAAATTAGGCAACAGATCCTCACAGTTTTATTGTCAGTACTTCTTATGTCTATGCCAATAGGATATAATAGTTACATAAAATGCAGTTTCATCTAGCAACTGACTTCCATGAGGGATTTGTTCTGCTGTCTACAGATGTCATTGTTGTGGTGTACCAGGCGCTGAATTATGGTTTTGATTATCAAGTGTCTAATTAAAAAAGAATCACATTAGTTTGGCTTCTAATGTTGCTAGTGGACCCATCCCAAGAAGATCCACCCTTACACCGTACACCAGGCACTGTTACAGTCCTGCTCACCTTTTCTTGCTTTCCCTACCGCACTAGATCTGCCTTTGAATGAGCCAGTTTAAATGCTCAAGGCTCAGTGCTCAGACCACCGGAGTGGCTCAGTTGGCTGAGCCTCATCCTATGCACTGAAAGGCTTCAGGTTCGATTCCCAATCAGGGCACATACCCAGGTTGCAGGTTTGACCTCTGGGCCCTGGTCAGGGCACATACGTAGGGGAATAGAGAACCTATTGATGCTTCTCTCTCACATTGATGTTTCTCTCTCTCTCTCCCTCCCTCCCTTCCTCTCTCTGAGCAAGTCCTCCCATGAGGATTAAAACAGTAAAGATAAATTTAAAAACAAAACAAAACAAAACTCCTCTCGTATAGTGATGATATTGTGACTGAGCTTTGTTAATCACAGTGGAAAATGGAAATGTTTGCAGGGTGCTAGAAAGATCTCTCATCAAATGTGTAGGTAGACACAGGCCAAATAAAAGATTTGTCAAATAAAAGAAGATTTGTCCTTAAAATCTGTCTGCATAGCAGCAGAATGAACCAACCCGACTTCACATAAAAGAAAAGTGACCCCACAGTGAACTCAAGGGTACTCTTCCCCTTATTTATACCAGTAACATTTGATTGTTTCCAGAGGAATGGAGTTCACTGTAAACTGTTTCTCGTATAACCATGAGTTTTGCTTGAGTGGAGACTTGGCCAAAGCTGAAAAATGTCTGTTAAAACCAAAAAGAAAATTAATAGTTACGAGAGGGGCCTGGTGTCTGATTTCTGTTTGCTTGAGTTTCTTTCTCGAACTCATTGGGAAGAAATAAAATAAGCAAATGGAGCATTCAGGGAAAACGGGAACAGAGGCCCTTGGTCTGCGCAGCTCAGAGACAACACCCGAGGTCACACACCCTCGAGCAAGCTGCTCCTCATTCAAGCCTCTGGGAACAGGACCAGAGATCCTGGTTGAAATCCTTCTCAATAAGGCAGAAGGGCCCCCTGAAATGCCAGCGTCTTCATGTTGTTTTGATGACTTTGTCAGAATAACGATGTTCAGCTCAGATTTTGTTGTTGTAGTGCCCTTTGGGAAAGAACATTTTCTCTTTTAAAAGCCACACGAAGCTTAACTCAAGGGGTTTCATTGTTTTGTCTTTCATGAAGCTAATAAAAAAGACTAATGTATTACTTAATGAAGCTATTCGCCACTTAATAAAAATGAGAATTAGTAACAATAACTATTATACTCACATTAACCATATCTTCACGCATTAACATATACGCTGCTCAGATGTATTACATTTCTACCATAATTTGCTTTAAAAAACAAAGTTACTGGGAAGTATAAATTTAATATAAAAAGTTAGGTGTCTTATCATTGTTATTTTAGAAATCTGAGTTAATAAGCAGCAGTAAACCCAGCTACTAAAATCTCAAGTTTTGGAAGATGCTAATACTGATGAGTGGCAGCTCTAGAAAGTGGGAGAAAATCCGTGACTCGCAGTCTGCGAACCTGGATTGTAGTCCCAGGTTTGCCATCTACTGCATGGTATTTGCAAGTCTCCTAACTTTGTGAGTCTTGGTTGTTTTCTCTGTGGGAAGGAGCTCTGGCTACCTACCACCAGGGCTCCTAGTGATTTGTTTTGTGAAGTTCACATGTACATTTCACCCAGGTTCACAACAAAGGCTGATAAAAACCAATGCAGTCAACCCCTGGTGCAAGATTTCACCACATCATAAGCATTCAATGTAGGCGGGCCCTCGTACTGCTCCCCTGGGGACAGAAGAATTCCTAAATTCACAAAATCTATTTACCAGAAGCTTATTTTGAAGATTCTTCTTCTTTAAAGGTAGTAAATGTATTAAGCATCTGTGCTCTGTGAGGTCAGGAGCTTTGGTTTTGACGTGGCCTACTGTCTAGGGCATGGCACGGCGCGTAGGATTAAATAAATGAATGAAAGAATTCACTGAGCATATCTTTTTTCATTATATTCATGGGATGACTCAGCTCATAACTGTATCCCTCATGAATATGTTCATTAAAAGACTAAACTTGTGACCCTTAGCTTTTGATAAATTGAACAATCCTTAAAATACTAATATATTCACATTTACTGAATATATTTAGGAGAAATATATTCATGAATATATTTATGCAAAGAATAGACTCATATTCATAGAATATATTCAAGGAGAACATTCCTTAACACAATCACCTGATAATTGGTGAATTTGGTGCATTTGGTGAATTAGTCATTCATCAGTTGATTCTTTAGAGAATCATTTTTAATCCAGTTTTAGAGAATTGGTTTTCAGTGAATTGACCTACAGCCCCTTTTCCTGACTCTAATTGGTGTGATCATGGGCAGGTGGGCTACTGGTAGTTGGAGTCCACCACCCTTATAAACCTGTGTACTCAGGTGCCCTCCTGTGAAATCTCCTGTGAAGGATGGACAGAGGTTACAGCCAAGGTCAACTCTGGACCAAGAGCTCCTTAATCAGCTCATTCCTGCTCTGTCTCCCCTTCTCCGTGAACTCTGTCTTCTGTCCCTCCTTGTTTTTCAGAGAATGTGGCTTTAACCTGGGAATCTGTCAGTGTGTGAATACTTAGTACACTTGGGGAAGACAAGTAGATACAAAGGGGACACTGAGTTTAGCTATTAGCCTAAGTGTATATTCTATGTTTATATCATATAATATGGATACAGTGTGCTCCGTGTAAGTATATATTATATAAACACAGAGCATATAAAGAGTATGTATAACCCGGCCGGGTGTGGCTCAGTGTTTGAACATTGACCCAGGATCCAGGAGATCGAGGTTCAATTCCCGGTTGGGGAACATGCCCAGATTTCGGGCTCGATCCCCAGTAGGGGGCATGCAGGAGGCAGCCGATCAATGACTCTCATCATTGGTGTTTCTCTCTCTCTCTCCCTTCCTCTCTCTGAAATCAATAGATGTATTAAAAAAAAAAAAGAGTATGTGTAAAGAGTATAATCTACAGAAATCAGTTACCAGCCACTTGAGTTTCCTTTCTCAAGTGATGTAAGCTCTTTCAAATTTACAACCCCAGCCACCAAAGGCCGTGGCCTCTCCCAGAGGATCACAGGCACTATGAGCCATGGTTTCCAATGAAATTATTTTCTCTTAGACATTTGAAATCAGAAAAGAGACTGACAACCTTTCAACTACATGAACTGTGACAGTGGTGAGCAAGACCTGAACGTTGTAATATTTAAGCCACTTGGTTCTACCTTTCTGTCTAAGGTACATACAGGGTGAGCTCAAGACAAGTGGAAAGCAAGAGAGCCTAAGAAAGTAAATTTAAATAAAGAGAAGATGATAGATTTTATACCATTTAGAGAGAAAAAAGAAAAGAAAGTAAATATTTTTATGTCAGAGGGTTTTTCTGTGGGCTGGGGCAGGGGTTTCTTTAAGGTTTTTGGCTCTACGAGTTAAAACAGTTTGCACTGCCTTTATCTGTGATACATGAAAGGGTTGAAATCATGGTTGGTAAGTTAATCAAGGAAAGGAAAGCCCTTAAGTTTAGAAGAGAAATTAGACGTAATTTAAAAATAACTTCACCTTTAAAGCCCTTGAAAAGGTCCTGAAGTCCCCTCAGAATATATATATATATATATATTAATCCTTGCCCAAGGGTATTTTTTCCATTGCCTTTCAGAGAGAGTGGCTGGGAGAGAGAGGGAGGGAAACACCGATGTGAGAGAGAAACATCAATTGGGTGCCTCCCACACGCACCCCGCGGGGGCTGGGGATCAAGCCTGCGACAGAGGCACGTGCCCTTGACTGAAATTGAACCCGAGACCTTTCAGTCCACAGGCTGATGCTCTAACCGCTGAGTCAAACTGGCCAGGGCCCCCTCAGAATTTTGTTGATGTCTTTCCCTACCTTAACATAGTCCCCCGATAATATCTTCTATTTTCTTATGTATGACACTTCATGTTAAATTAATGGTATTGGTATCTATCACTTTTTCTAAATTTCTGTTGCTCTAATATTGTACGACTGTGTGTATACTTCGTAAGTTTTTGTTGGCTTCAGTACATATCTTGTGGCCTTAAGATAATAGTGACTTCAATATTTTCTGCGTGGCTAAGATATTTCAGTGAGGTTCCATATTATATAGAGTCTTACCTTGATTTATTTTTAACTTTTATTGATATACAGACATACCTTGTTGTTTTTTTGGCTCTTTGCTTCATTGCGCTACACAGATGTTGCATTTATTTTACTAATTACATGCAAACCCCTCCCCCAGCAAAAATATTAGCACTTGCTTTATTGCAGTACTCACTTTATTGAGAGGGACAAATGCTGTTGCCCAAAACCGCACCTCTGTCTTCAATTTCTCAGTACTTTCTGGGACTTGACTACTTACATTAATTCACAGAAATGGCAAAGAATCTCCTTTCAGATCATAGTTTTGGGTGGTTGTGTTTTGTCTTTTTCGGTGGCACTGGCTTCACCTCCCTGGTTGGTCTGCCATCCATATACTCCCAAGTTTCCATGAAGCTACCATCTCCTGCCCACTAAAGTAGAGAATTTAAATGACTGTCTCTAGTTTCAGTGTGATTCATCTCTTTTCATCTCAGGCGAAGTCCCTTTCATCTACTTCGGGTATGCGTGACCACTGTGTTTAATGTGGAGAGTCACCCACAGGGCAAGTACAGATTCACAGACCAAAGTCATCAACTTCAGCTAATGTGCTCTACGTGACTTTATGAAATCGATACATTGTCAGTGGTTTTCTGTTCCCCTCTGCAGCACATGAATGTATTTCAGTCTTATTTTAAGTGTCTAGAGTTGAGAAGAATCTTGTAATCAGCAGGTATGAATGATTATTTTAGTGGTAAGAATTTCTGGGCCAGAGAGGTAAAGTGATTTTCTCAGGTAATATTAGTGTCCATGCTATTCAGATTCTAACACTATACTTCTATCTTATGGGCCATGTGGTGAATTCACATATCTGTGCATGTGCGTGTGCTTGTGCGTGCATGCACACACACATACAACTTAATGCATATAATACCAATCCATGTAGCCATACTAAAAAAGTAAATACATGCTTTTGTTTTGTTTTGTTTTGTTTTAAATATGTCTTTACTGATTTCAGAGAGAGGAAGGAGGGAGAAGGAGAGAGAGAAACATCAGTGATGAGAGTCACTAATTGGCCGCCTCTTGCACGCTCCTTGCTGGGGATCGAGCCCGCAACCCTGGCATGTGCCTGACCAGGAATCAAACCTTGATCTCCCGGTTCACTGGTCGAAGAGCAACCACTGAGCCATGCTGTCTGGGCAATAAGTGGTTTTCAAATTCTATGCTATGATAAAATAATAACTTTTAAAATATTAGCTTTAAATTTTAATCTTGACCAATACATATCACACTCAGGTTACAACCCACAAGAGGAGATGAACAGAATAATTTATAACCTAAATATATATGAAACTTCAGTCATGTAAATGTTACCTGCAGCATTTTTTCCAGTTCCATTTTGCCACCACAAATGAGAAAAACTGCCAAAGGACAGTTGACAACCAAAATGGATTGTTGTTGAACTGAAGATGGAAGAAGAAACGGTTCACACATATGTGGAGGCGCGCCCTTCGGGGCTCAGTGCTCACAGCTGGAGGAAACCCGCAGGAGCTGCCCTCACACCGGGACTCACGGGGCAGGGAACGTCGTCGAGGTTTGCGGGAGAGCAGCCGCTCGTGGAGGGCGGAGACGGAGTCCGCCGGTGTCTGTCGCCTAGATGCTTACCCAGGCACTGCCGTGCTCAAAGGACCAAATTATTCCGTGGCAGGCGTGAAAACAGTGCTGTTAAAGGGCAGCAATTCAGAACTGTCTGAAGTGAGAAACTGTGGTTCAATTATGCATTTTATGATGCAATTTAAAAATAATGATTTACACTCAAACCGTGAAGGATTGAGCCTCCACGTAATATTTTAATCTCTCTCTTCTGGGCCAGGACTCCAGTCGTGATTGTCCTCTGAACTCATGAACGTCTGAGCCCCTGAGTGGCTGGGCAACCTCCCTATTGGGAAACTGTCCTCTCGCTGTGGCTCCTCTGTGGACACTGGTGTGAAGAGCCTCTGTTTAACCAAAGCCGCTTAAACTTACAGTCCTCGATGGTTGATGTGAAATGACCACTTTCAACAATATTTCAAAGAGAAAGGGGCCAGGCCGGCGTGGCTCAGCGGTTGAGCATCAACCTAAGACCCAGGAGATTGAAGTTCAATTCCCCGTCAGGGCACAGGCCCGGGTTGCGGGCTCGATCCCCAGTTGGGGGCGTGCGGGAGGCAGCCAATCAGTGGCTCATCACTGATGTTTGTCTCTCTCTCCCCCTCTCCCTTCCTCTCTCTGAAATCAATAAAGACATATTTTAAAAAAAGAAAAAAGGGAATTGCATGACGTATACTGTTTTAAAGAAAGCCAGCCTTAAATTCTGGCAGTTGTTCATTTTAAGCTTTTCATTTGTTGTCAAAATTGAGAAAAATGAAAAAATGGATTCAAGAATTAACCTAAGATGAATTGCCAATATCTTCATTTACAGTATTTCTGTTACTCTTCCTCTGTGATATTTTTTATATCACTTCTGTGGCAGAATGAAAGAACACTCACCTGCCGCTGTATCACGGGGCAGTCTTTTCCCCTGCTTGCGCAGGAGGCACTGTGTGCTTTTGGGACATGGAAGAGACCGTGTCCTCTGTAATCATCCCAGTTCTCACTTCTCCAGCAGCCAGGAAGGTGGGGGAGCAGCAGAGTGTGAGCAGCATATTTCAGGCTGCGGAAAAGGAGCGAACGCCCAAATTTGGGATTTTACCACGTGTGGTGACCCCCCGTTGGATACGAAAACCACCTCAATCATCTCATCTACATTCTGCCTTCTCTGTATATTTTTAAAAGTTTTTTTTTCCCCTGTCCCATATAACTTCAGTTCATGAAATATAGGGAAATGTTTCATGGGAATTATAAAAATGTATGTTAAAATATTTAAATCCCATTAGATAGCACAATAAGGCAAACTTCTTGTTTTATTAATACATTTATTGGGGTGGCATTGGTTCATAGGATCATATAGATTTCAGGTATGAGTTTGTATGATTCAAGATCTGTTTAGTGCAACATGTGCCCACCACCCAAGGCAAACTTCTTGAGACCAGCAATCATACTTACTCCCACATGCTCTACAGCGTTCCACATAGGTGTGCCCTCGGAGAAAGAGGAATTGATTGGAATGTCCTTGCCATTTGGACGGTGTTAGTTCCCTATCAACATGATTGATTTTGTGCCTTTAGAGAAAATTGTAAGATGTCACAATTTTTCTGAGGCATATGTGAAACAAAGATAAAGGACTCAATGTGACTTAGATTCAACTTAAAAACTAAATTGTAATATTAATAATAATGACAACTTATTTTCCCAAAATGGCATAATAATAATTTCACATCAACAACTTTTTTATTTAAAACAGAAACCAAACAGTGACTATAAACAATAATAATAAATATGTAAACCAATTAACTAGCATATTTTTTTTTTAATTAAGGAACAGAAAATGTAACCTATAAGCCATTAAATATTTTAAAAAATAGAATATTAAAAAAAGTAATGACTCCAAAAAAGCATGAATAACTTGGTAATATTCTCATTGCCCAGTGAAGTCAGGTGGTGCAATTAAAAGATTATGGATTATATAAAGCAGGGTCCTCAACCGGGACAAAGAGCTAAACCCCTGAAATTGTACATAAATTTTGAATCAGGATCTTTCTTAGCCTGGAATTCATGGTTTTCTTCAGATTTTCGGTATAGACTATACTCAGGATTATTTCCCCTGAGGATTGTACATCCTCAGTCTTTGCATTTCCCACCTACCACAGTCTCCTCACCCCACTCCACTCACCGTAGCTCTCCATACGGCATTTCCAAATTGAATGTCCACTTCCTGCCCTTGTTCTGCTTGATATCTCAGAAGCTCTCCCCTCTCAATTCTCTCTCAGGGCAGCCTTATGTAGCCCCATGAGCTGTGCTCATGCCATCAAATTTCCGTGCCTAGACCTGACTTCTTCCTTGAACTCCACACAAATATACAACAGTCTGCCCAACATCCCTGCGTAGATGTCTACTGGACATGCCCAACACTGACTCCCTGCCCCAGCCTCTCGCTAGTTAAATAACATTGATTTCCACTCCACGGTTTGTCTGTCTTTCCCTTTCTCAAATCTTTGATAACCAGCTAATGAGTCAGACCTCTCAGTGGCACCTACGAAGCGTGTGACAGGTCTGAGCCCTTTCCTCCAGTGCCGCCCGGCCCCGGCCTCCATCGTCCCCCCTCCTCCCTGAAAGAGCTCCCCAGTAGGCCTCTCTGCTTTCGCTGTCGTCTCCCTGAGTCCACTCCGTGTGTGGCAGTTGTGCTCTATGCAGTCACTGCAAACACTGACTAGTGAGCACCGAACCATTGCTCCCGCAGGAGATACAGGGTTCGGTCCCTGCAGTCCTCTGGTCACAGCATTTGCATCAACCAATCAGTCCATAACTTTGTTTTATGTGTGTTTCTGTTTAAAATTACCCTGTTTAATACATAAATTGATTCACTAACACCCAACTAACTAACAGCTAACAGCATTAAAATGTGCACCCGAAAGAAGCTCACCTAACACCCCTAGTTTCTCTTTGTAAGACACGTCACCGCCTTCTTGCACTCAGGAGCACGGAGCCCACTTTAAATGGTAAAATCAACAAAAAACCCAAAAACATGGCAGCGAATATAAAGTGAAAAGAACGCTTGTTTATGAGAGTTGGAACAAGAAGGCAGAACGTTGCCCTTTTTTAATTTCAGCTGGGAACCTATGCCACAGACAATTCACATTGTCACCAGTCTGCATGCACAGTCCACAAATGACCAAGAAAGCACCCCAGGTATCGATCTTGGGTTACAAATGCAATTTAGCAAGTAGGTGAATTCGCAGAGAGTCAATCAGCAAGTGAGGATGAACTTTAGGTGAAATACACAGATCTCAGAAATGCAGTTCATGGATTTTGATAAAGATGTTCACTTACGCCCTGGCCGGTGTGGCTCAGTTGATTGACCACCATCCTGTGCACCGAGAGGCTGCCGGTTCAATTCCCAGTCAAGGCCACGTGCCTGGACTGCAGCTCAGTACCTTGGGGGGCGTGCAGGAGGCAGCCAAGTGATGTTTTACTCTTTCCCTCTCCCTTCCTCTCTCACTAAAAGTCAATAAACTGTCCTTAAAAAAAAACAAAAAAACACTCACACAGCCAAACTCCAGTCAAGATATAGAACATTTTCATTAACTCGGAAAGTTTCCTTGTGCCAACTTACAGTCCATTTGGACCTGCACCCTCCCCCATAGGCAACCACTGTCCTGATTTCTTTCATAATTAGATTAGTTTTGCCTGTTCTAGAATTTCACGTAGAAGGATCCATTCAGTAGGTTATAATTTGGCTCTACATTCTTTCCTGCGAAACAGTGTTGTTTGTACGACTAGTTCATTTTTTTATTGCTTAAGGACATTCCCTTGCTTGGCTGTACAGGCATGGTCGTGTTATTTCCATTTGAGGCCTTTTATGAATAAAGCTGCAGGAGCATTCCTGTAGGAGCATTTTTGCAACATATATCTTTATTTTGGTGGGTAAATATTTAGGAGGGGAATTGTTGGGCTATAGGATTAATATATGTTTGATTTTATTTTTTAAAAATGGCTAGTTTTCTAAGGTGGTTGTACAAAATGCCACCCCACCAGCAGTGTCCTGGAGTTTGCACTGACCGAGATCCCAACCAGTCCTTTGGAGTTTTAGCTACTAAAGGGGGCGCAAAATTGTATGTCATTGTGGTTTCAGTTCCCATGACGACGAAGGATGTCAAGCAGTTTTTCATGTGATTATGGGCAATTAAAATACCTCTATTCTTGATGTGGCTTTTGCCCAGTTTTGTCTTTCAATTCTTGATTTTTAAGAGCTTTTAGTATATTTTAGTATGTTCTGTTATCAAATATGTGTGCTTGTTTCCTTCTGCCCTCCGCCTTGCCTTGAGTTTTCCGAACCACGCCCATGGATAAACAGGAGTACTTCATTTTGGGGAAGCCAAATTTATCAGGTGATTTTGATGACCTAGGAAATCTCTGGTAACCCCCGAGTCCTGAATATATTCTTTTTATCTTTCAGAAGGATTATAGTAGGGCTTTTGTGTTTGGGCCTAAAATCCATCTAGAATTAACTTTCATGTATTGTGTCAGATAGACATCGAGATAAATTTTTCCCCTAAATTTATTCAGCTGTTCCCACTCTACTTAAAAAAACATACAAAAAACAAAACAAAACCCTTATCTTTTAAAATTGTAATTGTCTTAGTGCCTTCATCAAAAAATAATGGACCACATATGTGTGGATCTATGCCTGATCTCTTTGTGGCTTATTATGGCTTTATTGCAAGTCTTTAAATCATCTTTAATTTTGTTTTGTTTTTTTAAATATTTAAGGTGTTTTCATACTTCCTTATACACTGTAAAATCTTATATTTCTTTTCCTACAAAGACCAATATTGGGATTCTGACCAGGGTTGCAAGGCATAGATCTCCATTTATTTAGATCTTTCATTTCCTTGGCAATAACGTGGAGGTTTCAGTGTAGAACTTTAAAAGTTCTTCCAAATGGCTCTAATGTGCAGACAGTGTAATAAAATCTATTAACCTAAGCCCTTTCTTTCTCAGAAGAGTCTGTCCATCCCTAAGATCCTACATACTAAGTAGTTGAAGGGGTCATTTCTAACAACTCATGAAAAATGCCAAGCAGTGTGCTCTCCCCAGTGCATTTGCCTAATGCATTTCCATTCTCATGGCTCTTTCAGAAAAGACACGTCCCAAGGTGACATCCTGTCTGTACCTGTACAGGAAAGCATTTGGCAGTTCCTTCAGCTTAAAAAAATAGAAGCATTTTGTGCCTGCCCAAGAACCTTATTACATGTTCTGTCTGATTGTAATTGGTCATATGTCATAGAAGGTGGTTTGTATTGACCTGTAGACGTGAACAAGATTAAACTGAATCAATTCCCTAATGATATGGAATTTATGTAGATGAAAAAGAAATAGTGTGTGGCATATTTATATAGAGACATATACTTCCTCTTCTTTTTTATTGCATAAATAGATAACTGATAACTTATGAGATAGATCATTCCATATCAGAGAACAGCATAACTGTCTAAAGACGGATTCGTATCCTGGGGCGTTTTTCTCTCAAGATTGAATGTTGAGCAAAAGATTGAAAACTCCAGTCACTGTAATTTTATTTGAAACATATTCAAACAGATGTTACATCTTGGTTTGCTACTATGTTTTAAATTCTTTCTTTCTTTCAATATTCATTAAACCGTCTTTTCTTCTTGTCTCTAATAGGAGTAACATCTGTTTCTTCCAGTTCAATCAAAGCAACCACCTCAAGAGTCTCACTTTTAAAATAATGTGATTAGACAGACAGCCTGGATAGAATCTGCCTCATTAACATTTCACATTTGCATTCAAAACGGCTTGTCTAAGAATTATAAGTTAGGGACATGTTAGAGAACATAGTATAAAAGAACCTAGTCATCTTATGAAAAAAATTAAGACCAGAAGGTATATTATGGTTTTTAAATTGTTGGTTTTGGGTTAAAAACTGTCTTTGTGAAAATACTGGTTTCTTTTTGTAATGTACAGTTGAAAAGCTTTCATCACTAGGAATTAATGAGGGACTGGAGGTATAAAGTTACATCAAATAATCTTTCAGTTTAAATCAAAATGTTGCAACAGTGTATGTTTTGTAAAGCAAAAATGTTTGGAAAATATATACCATGGTTTATATCAGGCTCCTCAAAGTTAATCACTGCGAGAAATCCTTGCTTAAAATTGGATTTAAATTTTGGAAGTATTACACAGACATTCAGAACCACATGTTTTAAATAATCTAGTTTTGAAAATGCATTTTGCTCAAAATTGGTTTTAAAAAATTGTTGACCCTGTTATTAACAGGAGATAAATTGGGGGCCACCTCCCAAAATATTCAAATTCCTCACCACCGATCGTGAACTATTGGATTTACATTGGGGAGGAAGGTGTTCATAAAGAGAGCCGTTGTAATAGTTTCATAACAGCTGATGCTTGTAGAGTTAAGTTCAACAGCTCAAGCCGATGTGTAGAGTGCTAGGCTCACCCTGCGTGAGAAACAGCAGCTAATACTTTGAGTGCTAATTGTGTGCCAGGCACTGGTCCCAATGACGACGTCTGTGCCCTTAGTCCTCACAGCAGCGCTATGGAGCAGATACTTCTGTTATCCCCATTTCACAGAGAAGGGAACTGAGGCCGCCTTGCCGAAGGCCCAGCTCTTCGGTGAGTGAAAGGAGATTTGTGTCCATAGGCCTGAGCCTAGAGTCCATGCATGTGACCGTTGGTCTGTTCTGCACCCGAGGCTGACTGTGTAGGGCAAACACCCCTGTTCTCATCTCGCTTAGTCTGATATAGGGGCGTGTCCCATATGTGCCTGAACAGAATTCAACCCCGGTGTAGGGCAGTCCCTCGTTTTCCTGGCAGGATAATTAAGAGTACCTTTTTTTCCTTTTTAATCCTCACCTGAGGATATTTTTGTTTCCATTGCTTTTCAGAGAAAGTGGAAAGGAGAGAGAATCATCGATGTGAGAGACACATCTATTGGTTGCCTCCTGCACGTGGTGCAAGCAGAGCCAGGGATCGAGCCTGCAACCAATGTGCCCTTGGCAGGAATCGAACCCAGGACCCTTCAGTCCGAGGGCTGACACTCTAACCACTGAGCTACTGGCCAGGGCAAGAGCACCTTTTGACTAACTTGCATACATAAACTTTTAGTGCCATAGGTGAAAATGTCTATAATGTTTACTTACTATGTGTTTTTAAAATTAGATGCATGGCGACTTTAGAAAGTTGATTTTCCACTCTCACCTGTTGGAAATGATTTTGTTCTTGTTTCTTTCCATGCAGCTTTAACACTGGTGTCCTTGTCTTAACCTTGCGTGACAGATGGCACAATTTTGCAAAACAAATTGTCTTCACCTCAAGTTGTTTGAATACAGGAATTTTTTTCCATGTGTAATGCTGTCACCGGACACATTTTTCTCAGCTTCAAGTGCCATTAGCATAACATCAGGACACATTTTTTTTCCAGTTGTCTCAAATGTGGGGTATTCATGATGTCCACCTTGTTAAGATTTATTTCACTGCTGTCTGACTTAGAAGTCTGTTTATAACAAACACACCCATATTTGTAATTGTGAGATAATAACCCCCAAAGAAAAAGTACTCAACTTAAGCCTCAGGTTCCTCCTCTATAAAGTGAAATGTATTGAAGCTTCTTTATTTTTTTACCTAACATACAGGTATATTGCTTCCTAGTTCCCAGATTCTGCTCTAACATGATTACAAGCACTAATTCATCTATTCCTCAAAAGAAATCTATAACGTGGATACTGCTTTTTGCATTTTAGAGAAGAGAATCCTGAGGCATAGAGAGGTTAAGGAAACTCTCCAGGTAGGCAAGGCAGGAGCAAACCCAGACCCCTGGCTCCAGGACCAGCCCTCTTAACCACCGCCCTGTTTCCTGTCCTCGGCTCCCTTGCTGCTCACTGTTGAGAAAAGTCAGGACAGTGTCATGTGCAATGTGTGTAAATGGTGCCAGGCACATGTGGACACTCAGGAAATTTGAGGCATGTGAGACATGGGCCTCTTTTTAAGTTCAAGAATCAGCACCCTTCTTTATTGGGCTGGTCCTGCTTCAATGCCCGGCCATCAGGAACCCACTGTACCCCCAGGTGTGGATTCCCGGTGGGTGTCTCCCCCCCGCCCCAGGACATTCATTGGCTGTAGAATAGTGAGTGGAGGAAAAATACCTCTTTCAGCACAAACAAGAAATGCTGCTTAAGTCCTGTCTAGTGATGTGTTCTTTGTGATTTATGTTCTTTGTTATTTCTAAATAAAAAAACACAAAAATCTTGGGATGGTACAATTTTTCCCCTGAATAAATGCATTTCTATTTATTTTAAGTTTATATCTTATATCAGTGATTTGATCAGCTGTGGTATTCTGAGTGAATTCCATATGGTATTGAATTCCAAAAGCTCTTCAATGTTGTTAGTGTTTCGCTTCATACGAATTAAAAGTTATTAAGTAATGTTAATTTTTTTAAATGCTTTAAAAAGGAGATTCCTTATAGCTTCTCTGAGGCAAAACTAATTCTGTATCACTTCTTCCATTGGTAGATGGTCTAGGAAGTGATGAAGGGAAAACACATTTAGGAGCAAGTCTGCAGGAGACCTCATATATTTTTTATTTTGGTCTGTGTTTCATACAATGTTGTTTGCATTGGAGAGAATGGACATGGACAGAAGGAAAATATGCTGAAACTACTGCACCCTCTTTTTTCTCATAAAATTTGACAGCTGAGTTCTGAATAGTGGGGAAAACTACTGTTTGAGTGTCCAAAGGCCTAGATTAGAGTCTTGGCTCTACAAACTGGCAGCAGAGGACATGCTGATGCTCACTGATTCATTTGTTATAATGTGAAAAGAGTTATAATGTGCCTGGGGGAGGGGGCGGGCAATGCTAGAATTTGCTTCTCAAACATGTAGTATAAAATTTCCATTCTAATTACAATTATAATTTTAAGAGAAAAACACCAATGTAAGAAAATGCTAAAAGCCCCGGCCATCGTGGCTTACTGGTTAAGCATCATCCCATGTACCCAACAGGTAGCCTTTTAGATTCCCGGTCAGGGCACATGCCTGGGTTGTGAGCTCGATCCCCAGCAGGGGGCGAGCAGGAGGCAGCCGATCAATGACTCATTATTGATGTTTCTCTCTCCCTCTCCCTTCCTCTCTCTCTAAAATCAATAAAAAACTTATTTTTTTTTTAAAGAAAATACTGAAATACTGAAAGACCTGTAACATGTGGGATGTTCCAGCATCTGACAGCGCCGATGGTGCCTCAGTTTATTCATAGCCTTCATGCTCTGTAAGACAAGGGTATCCCCAGAGACTGAACTCCTGTCCAGAGGTGGTGACAAGTGGAAATGTGTGTGTGTGTGTGTGTGTGTGTGTGTGTGTGTGTGTGTGCGCACATGGTAAAAGAGAACTCTGATCGTGGGTAGACAGAAGTTATATAACATGTATTTTTATTGTTTATGTTTGTTGGTTTTTTGTAAGAATTCAGCCTCTAGAACCAACCAGACAGATATATCTGAGTTCCAGTCTAAGTTCTGCTATTTATCAGCTACAGATGCTTAAATTGTATTAGATTCTGTTCTCTCACCTACTTATTTGGGAAACTTTTTTTTTTAAATTTTCTGTGAATTATAAGTGAGCTAAATGCAAGGAAAGTGCTTAGCAGAGTGACTATCATAGAGAGCTTAGAACCGTGCATCTATAAATACTCACATATACAGAGACCTTGAAATTACATTCTTCTCTAGAGAGACTTCAGGCTGTTATTTTTTTTATTTTTTATTTTTAATACATCTTTATTGATTTCAAAGAGAGGGAGAGGGAGAAACATCAATCATGAGAGAGTCCTTGATCAGCTGCCTCCTGCACACCCTCGACTGGGGATGGAGCCCACAACCCGGGCATGTGCCCTGACTGGGAATCAAACCCCGATCTCCTGGATCCTAGGTTAATGCTCAACCACTGACCCATGCCTGGCCTGGCCAGGCAGTTATTTTTTTATAACATGCAGATGAAGAAAAATTAAAAGAAGCAGCATATTTTCTTTTGAGCAGTTAGATCATCCTTGCCCCCGTTGAAGAATGGGCTTCATTATTTGGGGGCCATTCCTATCACAGATGGCTGAGGCTCACCTCTGGACAATGATTAATGTGGAAAGGTCAAAATAATAATTGGAACAAAAATGAATAGAAATCACAGTTCAAACCCAGATGCAGCAGTGGCTGCTACCAACAGGCTGCCTTTATCTGTGGTCCACTGTCTCTCATAATTAAGTTTCTTGAAGAAAATAAAGTAACCTTTTAATTTTAATCTGATTGGCAGAATAGACATTTTGCCATGAACAATTAAGCTGATGACCTTCATTCATAAATTAATTTTGTGAAGAAACTATTTTCACAGTCATTTTTAGAAAGACTTTCTGGTCTACCATTTAGAACAGGCCACTCTGTCAGCTAAAGATATCTTACAAGTGACCTCCTCTGGATGTGTGATTATTTAGGGTTCAATTTGGGGAATGGACATTTGTAAGATTGATTTCCTTGGGCTCCTGGCCCCAAACTGCATTTCAAAGTGGGGTTCATCGTGTTGTAAAGGCAAAACCAGAAGCCAGAATCAAAACCAAGCACTTTTTTGGTTAATCAACAGTGAACCCAGTTTTGTAGTTTAGAGCAAAATGTTATGGTAAAGATGCAGTCTTCTGTGGATCAATTCTGTGGGAGAACCCAAGAGTCACCTACTTGAGAAGGAAGTATTTGAGTAAACACTACTGATACTGTGTAACAGAGAGATTGATAGAATTTTTGTTTCCCAAGACCTTTGTCCTAGGCAACAGTGAAATGTGATTGTCAAGGGTAGGAAGTGTTGATGTATTTTTTTATTTTTTATTTGTTTAAACATAACCTTCATTATAAAGATACCTTATTGGTAAATGATCAGATAATCCCGGTATTGTTTCCCTTGCTTATTGGCGGTTACTTAGCACAAATAACTGTTCATACTTATACATTTATTTTTAGTAACTTAATTTCTATCAACTATACTCTCCAGATATGCTTATTGAGAAAAAAATAACAATGCAAAAAAAGTTCATAAAAAAGAGAGATTAGACGAAAGTCATAAATCCATTTTCTTATACGAGAGTAGAGTCTAGTAAAGCTAACCAGAAATTAGGTTATTAAATTAAAACGGTTCACCATTACCTTCCAAAGAGCTTTATTTACTCCACTCACTTTCCCAGGCACCCCAGTGGCACATTAATATTATCTCTGCAGATTGGGTTATAGTAGTCCTCATTTTGTTCAATGGAGAAATAACCACTTATGATCTTTAAGAAACATGAGATATCAATTGTAAGTAGCACTGAATTTTCCTAGATGGAAATATATTAATTTTTACTTGTGAAATTCTGACTTTGTCGATATTAAACATTGTTTTAAACAGAACCATCTTCAGGAAATAAATTTACTTGTATTTTGTACTTAACAGGGTCCGGGTTGAACGATGGGCAGTGGCACGAGGTTCGTTTCCTGGCCAAGGAAAATTTTGCTATTCTCACCATCGATGGAGATGAGGCATCAGCAGTTCGAACTAATAGCCCTCTTCAAGTTAAAACTGGCGAGAAGTACTACTTCGGAGGTAAGACTACCGTTTTTTTATGTGAACTAATACATTGCTAAAAATAGAGTTTCAGTGACGTTTGGTTATGAAGTATTTATATTTGATTCAGTGGACGCAGTAGATCTCAGGCGAAAAAACAGCCATATCCCATTGAGTTAAAGAGAGCGGCAAGTTTGTTTCTTTGTTAAAGGTGTTAAAATGATATCACCGTGTTCTTCTAGTCCAGTTCAAATATTTGAAGTATAAAACGTGAGATTCTGAATCTCATACTACGAACCTCAAGAGTCCCTGGATTTTGTATTAGTCACCTATTGCTGTGTAACAAATTACCCCCCAAACTTAGTAGCTTTAGACAGCAAGCATTATCTCACAGTTACTCTAGATGAGAAATTCAGGATGGCATAGCTGGGTTTTGCTGACTCAGGAGGGTCTCTCATGATGTCACACACAAGCTGTTGGGTGTGGTTACACCATCTGAAGCCTGGACTGGTCTGGAGGGTCTGCTTCCAAGCGCCTGATTGACAGTTGGTGCTGGCTATTGTCTGGAGGGGGTGCTTCATTTTCTTTCACGTGGGGCTGGGGAGGGAGGAGAAAGGGAGAGAAGAGAAGGAGAGGGGAGAGGAAAGCCATTAGCAAGAGAGAGTTTCCAAGATGTAATCCGAAGTTTTCTTAGAATTCAGTCTTGTAGCCCAGCCAGCGTGGCTCAGCAGTTGAGCATTAACCTAGGATCCTGGAGATCGCTGTTCAATTCCCAGTCAGGGCACATGCCCAGGTTGTGGGCTCGATCCCCAGTCAGGGGTGTGTAGGAGGCAGCCAATCAATGACTCTCTCATAGTTGATGTTTCTATCTCTCTCTCCCTCTCCCTTCCTCTCTCTGGAAAAACAAAAAAAGCAATCATGTAAATGATATCCCACCAGTTTAGTTACATGCAATTTGTGAGAAGGGATTCGCTAAATCCAGCTCACACTGAAAGGAAGGGATTACCAAGGAGACAGGTTATTGGGACCATCTCAGAGACTGCCTACACGTATTTTGGTATTTTGGTTCTTAAGTAATGAAAAGATGAATGAAAAGGAAGATTCTATTAATGATAAATTTTACTATATGTAAAAGAGTGTTGTAGCATAAACCTAGCATGTTTTCTATACTGAGGAATACATACTGGCAGAAGATATATTTTTTATCATGAATGAAATATGGAGATACCTTTTGTTAAAGTGCTAGGCCTGTTGTCTTGATCAATATATCTTTCATTAGGTTATTGCTTTCTCATCTCAAACCATGCAGTGTGAAAGCTAAACAAATACAGTGCATCCTTAGAGAAGGCTTTGGTTTAAATTTTAAAAAATATATATGCACATATATTTGCCTTTAAAATATATAGCTGTTGATATTCACATATTCTGCTTATACAAAATAAGCCTATATGTCATTATATTTATACTTTTTTTTTAATTGTTAGAATAAGCCTACTTGAGAGCAGTCATCTTACAGTATGTCTTATTTTCTACTGTATTCCCCAAGGTCCTAGAAAAAAATCCCTGGAATATAGTAGATGGTGAATAAATATTTATGAATGAATTAGTAAATTCTGAAAAACAGGGAAGACAAGCATGTTATCATTCCCTGTTGTCTTAAAGAAGAAATAGAAGCCGCAGGAGTTTTACTGACGTGTCCCTGAGTTTGTAGCCAGTTCCTGAACTCAGGACCCCTGACTCCTGTGCCAGGGCATCTCTCCCTCTGCATCATGATGTGATGATGAGTGACAACTCAGAGACAGAAGTCCTGACCTGGACCTCTGCTTCTGTAATCGCTCATGGTATTTATTGCAAGTCAAAACTACTGAAGTTTAAAAGGGCTCTTGATAAATATTTGATGAGTGGATGAAAGTCAGACAAGATGTCTTATTGATGTGAGAAAAAGCAGCCCAATAGCCCTACTGGTTTTCCTCCAAAGATATATTTAATATGATGGGCTTTCGGCCAGCAGTTGTTATTGTTGTCATAGAAAATGGACTGCAACAGTCAGTTAGAAAGCCATTGATAATTCCTACCCATCTGAATGACAGTGGGGTATCCTTGGCCATGGATGAGCTTGCTGGATGTCTAAGGCCTATTTTGATCTATTTCCATTTGGATGGGTAAGCAAATAGCTATAACCACAAATTTATGGCACGGAGGTGATAGGAGATGAGGGCTTTATAGATTGCTATTTACTTTACCGACTTCGGTTTTCAGACCCAGCAGTCTAGCACGTATGTCCTCTCTCTTGGGTTGCTGATCCGCCGCTGAGAAAAGCCGCCACAGATGGTCTGGATGCTTCCTTGGTTTGCCTTCATTAGCCGAGTCCTCAGAGTGTATAAACGTCACCAGTGCAACTCCTTACAGCTCAGGTTCCCAGGCCCCCCCCAGGACTTTAAAATGCAGGCTGCTGAAACATTGAAGAATTCTACACTGCAGGTGGTTCTGCCACACATGACCTGAGGAACAGAATTATAGATCGACCTCAGCCAGTTCGCATGCACATTGTTTTAGATTCTTTTGGAAAGAACACCAGCCACTGAAAAGTGAGACAAGTAAGAAACAGCTACTTTCAAATAGCCTTGCCGTCTTGGAGCAGTGAGAGAAAGTCAGACGCCAAGGTCTGGTGCACCTGTAGATTTTATTAAATGAGCGATTACAGCAGGTTGGCAGGACACTGTTGTTGCAAATGCTTCTGTAAGCTCAGGGAAGTCCGAGCTCCCTGACTGGCTCTGCCTTGAATCACATGCTCTCTTCGGGCAGCCATAGCGTTGCTCTAGAAGCCAGGATTCAGCTACACTCAGTTGGTGCCCGGCATGGGATCACTAAGTGACCCAGACTCTAGAACCTTCTCCAAGGCTCAGGTCACAGGTCCCACTGGGGTCTCACACCATCTTATAAGGCTGCAGGTGTCTTGAAAAGATGTTTTACCAAACTACATATACTTAAGATCTTTAATTTCACCACTGAGATCTTTCCTAATATTTATTATCTAACAATTTTGCTGATGAACAAACTACTAATTTCACCAAAGAAAACCAAATCTGGCATTCGGTGAGTTGATTAGAGGCAGAGAGAGCGGAAAGCCTGGAGTAGCCCCGTGGGGTCGGATAGGCCGCTGTTGCCTCTGGGACGTGGCTTCCGATTACAGCGCAGGCTTCCTCTGGGCTGGGACTTGAAACACACACAACCACACAAGTTCTTACTGTCTGTGCCGGAAACCTCAAAGTAAGTTGTGGATGTTCCAAGGAGAGCATCTTAAGAAATATTAGTATTGTGGGAAGAAATATTGACTTTGTCTAAAACACAAATAAGCTCTGGATTGTGCACACTTGATTTTGGATCATGGCCCCATTTAAGTCAACCGATCACTTTAATAATTTGTCTGACTTTGTTCATCTATTAAAAGGCAGTAGAACCTGCTTTGTGACTTTGCACAGCACGACCTGTTAAACCCGGGCCCGGCCCCAGGGATGCTAAACGCTGACCGTCTTTCCAGTTCATCTTGCGTCTTTAACTCACCCAGAGTCAGCCCCTCCCAGGGCATATCCTAGATTTCAAACCCGGTGCTCACCCAGAGCCTCTCACCAACCTCTCCACCACTTGAAGCATTTGGGCTGTTTGGCACCCGTGTGGAGTTCTGTACCCATGCCTGCTCCCCTCTAATCCCAGGAAAGGCCTCGGTTCTCCTCTGTCACGCTAACTCGTGATCAGGTATTTAAGCAGGAATAATTTTTCTGCCTTGTTCTTTTCTGGGAATAAACAGAAGAAGAGAGATTATTAATTTAGGATGTTTCTTCAGCAAAGGACCTTTGAGCTCTTTAACCTTTCCTCACCGCCCTACTGCAATTCCTTTTGTTAACACTTTATTAACTTTAATAGTCAAAAAGTGATAAAATAATTAATTGTATGTATTAACTGCTTACCTGGTATTAAGCTCTCTGATCCTGCCAGGGGCCATTGTCTTGGGAGAGTAGAAAGATTTTTAAATTTCTATATTGTTTTAAGTTTGGCATTTTTATTAACCCTGTTGTTTTTATTTAAAAAGAGAACAGGAGATGCCCGGCCAGCGTGGCTCAGTGGTTGAGCATCCACCTATGCACCAGGAGGTCATGGTTCAGTTCCCTGTCAGGGCACATGCCCAGGTTTAGGGCTCGATCCCCAGCAGGGGACGTGCAGGAGGCAGCCGATCAATGACTCTCTCATTACTGATGTTTCTGTCTCTCCTCCCCTCTCCCTTCCTCTCTCTGAAATCAATAAAAACACATATTCTTGTTGGGAAGGGAGTTGTAAGGAACACAGTGGGAGGTAGCGGCTCTCAAGAAAGTGCCAATCCAGGTGGAGGTGGCAGGAGAAAGGAGGGCATTTGGAGTCGGCCTCCTGAGTGTGATAGGAATGGGGTTAATGGTTAAAAAACAGCCCATCCCTTTCCGGTTACACATCTAAGCTCACCAGTGTAGAGCCTTTTAGTCTCACTGAATGCAGTTAATAGTTACATGTACGAAAGGCCAGAGGGATTTTTCCCCCACCTAGAGTGTCAGTTTCTGCGACACGCCTCTCCTTCCCAAAAAATATTGAGTAGGCGATACTGATAGTGCTGGCCTAGAACAGCTGATCCTGTCGAAATCGGGGCTAAGCTTCCATTTTCGTATCTGGCAGGCGTAACTTCTTAGGGTCTTGAAGATAAGATCGTTGTTTATTGGATCAGATTTGTTCTCTGAGTGCAGAGTATGTATATGACTAAGGAGTAGCAGAGCCAGGGTTCAAGTCGGTTCATTTACTGTGTATTTACTGAAACCTGGTAATATTGTTCATGCTGGAATAGGAAACAAGTCAGAGAAAAGCTGGCTCTCAGAAGGTTTCGTTCCAGCAAAAACAAACGCATTCATATATTGAGTGTATTTTGTGCAGCATGCCTTTCTTTGAAATACTGATTTAGTGTTAATGGCAAGAGTCACTTTTTCTGACCAACTGACTAGCCATTTTTTAAATTTTAAAACAAGAAATGAGGAAATCACAGCTCAGAGATCCCTGTAAGTTGTTAATAGTGTATTTGATGCTGATTGGCCAATAGTATGTAATCATTGGAACTCACTTTTCTTTTATTGCTTATGATCCCGTCAATTAATTTTTTTGTTCATATTAATTTTTTCTTATGTTTTCACTCTTTCACCCTGGCTGGACTTCCCCCCTTTTCTGGCTACAGGGGGTTGGCCCTCCCTTAATTGTAGTGAGTTAACCTAGAAACTCTCAATTATTAGTTGTTTGTTTGTTTTTTAATATATGTTTATTGATTTCAGAGAGAGGACAGGAGAGGGAGAGAGATAGAAACACCAATGATGAGAGAGTCACTGATCGAGCCTGCAACCGGGCATGTGCCCTGACTGGGAATCGAACCCTGATCGCCTGGATCCTAGGTCAATGCTCAACCGCTGAGCCATGCCCGGCCGGGCTCAATTATTAGTTTTTGAAATAGGATTTGATTGTAACAAAACAACTGCACGCCCATGAAAATATCTACATCAGTATTTGCTATTCTATCTAAATTTTTTCTCCACTTAAAAAGAAAATACATTTTAGAGCCTTGTCTCTCCATTACCAGAACATTAACAAGGAAGGGCACGTTTCTATTTCAGTCCGATTCCCAAAGAACTTCTGGTGGTTTTAGTTTGTTTTCCAATTATGTGCATAAGAGAAAAGGGCAAAGCAGAGGAAGGGAATTGTGCAACGACAGTGAATACATTAACCTCATCAGAAAGGAAGTATTCATTATGCAGTCCCCAATTCCAAAGACCTTTTATACCCCCAAGAAGTAAAGTTTTTCTAGAGCTATGGTTTTGGCTAATTACCATGAGATTTATTGCGATATTCTATATGCCACTACCTTTTTCTGGCTCCTAGGACTGGCTTGCATTGGGAGTACAGTGGTACCTCAGTTTTTGAACGCCTCTGTTGGTGAACATTTCGGGTTACGAACACCGTAAACCCAGAGTAAATGCTTTGGTTTTGGAACTCGCCTCGGAAGTCGAACATGCCCTGCTGCTTCCGCTGAGGGCAAGGTCCTGAGGCCCAGTTGTCGGCTGTGGATCCCTCGGTTTTTGAACATTTCAGAACTCGAACGGTCTTCCGGAACAGATCACATTCGAAAACCGAGGCACCACTGTATACAGATTTAAGACAGAAGTGTAAGTTGTTTTTTTAAAACAAATCATGATGTTATAAAAGCTTTGACTTGCAACAATCGCCTTACCCTGTGGCTGTTTATTGTCACACTTGCTGCCTTCTTGTCTCCTTGTATTAATTTTCCTGCTCTACAAACTCTGGACTGAAAGAACATAATGTTCTGAATGCAGAAATAATACAGGTAACCCTACAGAGATGATAATTAAATGTGATTTCTCTGTGCGCCTCTTTGAGGAACTATCTTCCATATCTAAGAGGCTCTGAAGTTGGAAAAAAAAATTGGGCCAAATTGTAAAAGTGTGGTGACTGATCTGTCTGGTGCCAGTGTGTGATGTGTGAGTTATTACTTGTGGAACATAAATATTTCTACAGCTTATTCCATCTAGTTCACTTCATCTTGCATTATCAACAGAAACAATGTGTACTTTTCTCCCTCATGAGCAATGCTTCAGTCCGGCTGCTCTAAAGGTCAGAGGTCAAGACAGAATTAGACGTTTGCAAGTATTGGGCAGGACACTTCTGAAGGCTCAGCGATGAAAGAGGAGTAGGCCTGGCACAGAGGACGAGAGGGGACAAAGATTGCCTGGGAATAGCCGCCAGGCTGTCTCGGGGCTGGGACAGTGCTGGCGGGCTGAGGTCCACAAAACTCCCTGTTGGAATCCCGTGTCTGACCCGGGCCCTCCTGCCGGGTGAGTCACTGGCGGCAGTGGGGGGATGCGGGCTCAGCAGGAGGGCATCCGCGGACTCTGCTTGCACCAGCCAACTCTGCCCCTCAGCCAGGAATGGAGACACGGCCAGCAGGAGGGCCACCCCGTTATTGGTGATGATCCAGATGGGCGAAAAGGACGGCTGGATACAGAGATCTGGGAAGATCTTTCAGGGCGATTCTTTATAAACCAGAGAAGGTGCTGGTTGCTGTTTTCTAAGGAAGTTGGTGTTTCTGTTGTATTTCTGATTCTCCTCAGCCGAAATGGAGGGGACGTGATGTCAGGGTGCCGATTATTTTAAATTGCTGAAAATTCAAATAACAATATGTGCAGAACCAAGCCCAAGTGGAACCCAGTGCCTGTAGTCATGCTCGCCTCTTACTGCTTATTTCATTGTCGGATTGTTTGGTTTTTCCTTTAGGTGGCCGATTATTTCCACGTAAACTGCTCCCTTTGAACTAGCAAGTCAGCTCTTTGTGTGTGTGCCTGTTTTTTTTTTTCTTCCACTGTTGAGTTTTTAAAGATCACAGACTTAAAATTAAGCAGTTTTTTTTCAGTCTGGTTCATCCAGTAGCGAATCAGATAGAGCCTTTGCTAGATTCTCACTTTTTTTTTATTAATTTTTTTGGCGGGGGCTTGGGGGATGGGGGAGTGGGTAGGTCCTACTTGCCCAGCTCAGCAACCAGCTCTCCTTCAGATAATTAAGAATTATTATCTACTCCCCAAGGAAACTTTATAGAAATTGAATTTGTAGGTCTCTGGCCTTCGAGACCCTAAAAGGATGAATCTCCGATAGTGAAATTCTGAGTCCTTTTCAGTACAGAGCTGGAAGGAGGGCGTGAGGATTTAGGACAGAGACCTTCCGAGTTGTTCAAGTCAGATGTCTTCAGAGTCTGGCCCTAAAATTTTTATCATTTTCATGCTTTTTCCATTGAAACACCCCTGAAGCTCTCCAGTATCTGGTTCTGATCCCCCTTCCCTGCGGTTAAACATGATGAGTGCAGAAGCGGCTACGGCACCTCCTCTGCGAACCTGATCTGTATCCACCGAAAACTCCAGCTCCGTCTCACAAAAGGCCTGAGGGTGAAAGACAGACCTCCTCTGCCTTCTCAGACCCTTCATGGATCAAACCGTGCAAAGATGAAACTTCAGTCAGGATGTTCCCTGCCAGTGGTGGGCCGTGGGAAATTCCTACCAGGAAGTCCTGGGTGCCTCAGAACATCTCCAGTAGGACAAATCCCTCTAATACCTTCAGAATTTCTTTCTCTGTTACCCATGGCTAGTGAACAAACTGAGTGACTGTTGAATATATATATCCATGGTTTTAGGTTTAATATTCCAGAGGGAAGAATTTGTAGACTGTAAAGAGAGAATAGCTCTTAGAATGTATGTCATTAATGCTATACCTGGAAAGCACGTTTGAGAAAGATCGAAAGGAAGGGAAATGGCAGCCTGGCTTCAGGGTGGAATTCAGAGTAGGCAGGCAGAGAGGAGCCGGGAGCTGGTGCCCGCTTTGTAGAAACTCAGAAGTAAGAAGTAACCCCACTACTGGCCAGGCTGGTGCAAGAGTGAACCATTGATTCAGTGACTGATAGGTGGAGCTCTGTGTGTTTGCTAAGATAATACATTCTGAACAAGCTCCTGCACCCTCACACTTGTAAGGATTTTCTAGGGCTCCTTTTTACAAACGGTGCTAAGTGGCATCCTTAGTAAAAATTTGATTCAGTAGGTCTGAGGTAGGGCCCAGACATATATGCATTTTAACTAAGCATTCAGATGACTTCTTTTGGTGTGTGTTTTTAACTATTTATTGAGCTATAATTCACATAGCACAAAATTCACCATTTAAAGTGTAGAAGTCAAGTGGTTTTTAGTATCTTCACAGAGATGTGTAACCATCATTGCAATCTAATTTTAGATCATTTTTCTGACCCCAGATAGAAAGCCCTGCTCAGAACACTGCATACATCCTGTCAACCAGAGCTTAGTCACGGGGCTACTCCTGGTTGCAGTGGAGGCTGGGAAACGCAACTGTTCCTGACAGCCACATGCCCAACTAGAAGGAAAGGAGTTTATTACTAAAAAGACATTGAAAACAGTGGGGAAAACCTGCAGTGTGTCTCTGCATTGGTGCACAGAAATATCCATTTCTGCCTTCCCATAAAGAGAACATTTTTCAATTCTTCAAGTGAGACCAGCCCAGAATCTCATGAGTCACCGTGTCCGGCTCAAATCCGCATCTTTGAGCGATGCACAGCCCCCTGTGTTAGGTCTAGATGTGGTTCTCTGTGGTCTGGAGACCTGTTAACTGCCGTGCACACTCTTCTTTTGAAAATAAAAGCATGAGAATCATTCAGCCATCACTGGTCCATAGCAATTTTCAAATCTTGCTAAGCAGCAGAGCAAAGGGTATCCTTCCCCATGTCCTCGGTGACCTATGGTTTCACTCTCTGAGTGGTCCCTCCTAGTCCATCGTCCTCAGTGGCCGTATCTGAGAGGGCATTCAGATTGCCCCCTTCGTGTGGGTCCCCTGCTTTCAGAGCTGACTCCTGCTGAGACAGATACGGGCCCTAAAACCGCTTTAGTCACGGAGTGGGCAGCGACTTACACAGGCCACGCTTGTGGTTTCCTTGGCAACATAATTCCCTCAGAAATGCTGTAGTCTTCTATTTTTTTTAAAGACAGGTCTCTGTGCAAGTCACCACGTGTGAGTATCTGGTGTTGGTGTCATTTTAAGCTTCCCTGCTCTGTTCCTTTACTTCCTTGCCTCAGTCTTCTGCCCCTCCCAGTGGATGTGCGCTATTCCCTTTCAGCCTCAGGCCCTGAGAAAGAATGGCCCTTGTTTGGATGGCAGTATCCTAAACATGACCTTTCCCAGTGTAGACAAGTCCTTTGTTGTTGGTTTTTCCTTTCACTTACTTATTTCATCTTAAGCTATTTATCATCCATAGTTATATAGTAGATGACAGAGCTCTGCTGGAGATCACAGGATGTAGGATAAATACTAATATAACAAGTCCTAATGATGGGAAGCCCATTTCTCACAATTCTCCCCCTCCCCCCATTCCTTTCAGCTTTATTGGTACCTGAAGGTTATAAAAGACACCTTAGGCTACAGCTTTGCTTCCTTCCCAGGCTCCCTCTTGGCATCTGTGGCTTGTAATTACTGTACTTTAATTTAGGACACATTCTTTTTTTTCCTTTTAAAGCACATAAATTGGAGTTTCTCCATCAATTCAGATTGCCAATACAAGCAGAAAACCCCTCCACTGCAAACTGCTGTTACTTTTATCTCAGCCTGCAGGCGGGCTGGTTCTAGACTGGGTTCATTACTCTTTAGAAGACCTTGCTGACACAGCAGAAGGAGCCAGCGCACGTCAGCTTCTGAGTATTTCCTAATTTAAAAGTCAGCTGGCGCCTGGTTGGCCTTCCGAGGAACAGCCGTCGACAGGATGACCTAATATTTTGCTACAAATAACAGAGACCCCAGCTTTCGGAGCCTGTGCTATCCCAGGCTTCAGGGCCTAGTGCCTACCGCAGGCAATTCCATAAACTTCTTAGGTTCTGTCTCGCATAGCACCCTATTTTTAAATATAGTACCAAATGTGGTATTAGTTTGAATTTGGTTCAGCTCTGAGTGGCAGACAGCAATGAACAAGATAGAGCTTTCCTGCCCTGGCTGGTGTGGCTCAGTTGGTTGGGCATCGTCTGTGCACCAAAAGGTTGCCTGTTTGATTCCCCGTCAGGGTGCACGCCTGGGTTGCAGGTTCAGCCCCCAGTAGGGGGCGTGCAGGAGGCAGCCGATCAATGTTTCTCTCTCCCTCTTCCTCTCCCTTCCTCTCTCTCTAGAGTAAATAAAATCAAAACATTTTTTTTAAAAGAAAGCTATAAACAATAAATAAAAATAAATAAAAGATAGAGCTTTCTTTCTGTTGCCCATTAAAGAAGATGGAAGTGATACTCCAAAGGCTCTTACAGTGGAAGAGTCAGGCTTCTTTCTCTCATCATTTGGCTTTACCACCCTCAGCATTTAGTATTCGCCTTGTGATCCCAAATGCAGTTTAAGCCTCAGATATTCTATCCAAATTCAAGGCAGAAGCACAGAGAAAAGAACGAGAGGTGCTGTCCCACTTCTTTTAAGGCCACTCCCCTGAAATCTCACATCTATATGAAACACTGCATTGGCTGGAACTCACACGGCCACAGGAGAGATCGGGTGGCCAGGCGCACAGCTCAATGCCAGTATCTATGCGAGAAGGGAAAATAAATGTTGGCGGTTAATTAGAAGTCTGTGTAATGACTCCCCTATTTAATATTAAACAGTTGATACCATCTTCAAACTTGATTATAGTCTGTGCACCCAATTTTACTTAATAAAGTGGCATCCAATATTATTATTTGCTCCTTGGGCAACTTTTCAAAATCTGTATATGGTTGTTTAACCTAAGGATATTGAATTTGGGAAATACATTTAAGTGGATTTATTTCCTTTCCAAGTTTTCAATTATCCATCATCCTAGCCTAAAGCTTTTTATAACAAATAATTTAGAGTGGCTAAATTAAGTAGTTTTTAAAAAGCAGTAGAACATTCTTTAATCTTGTATTTATATCTCTCTGTCATTCCCAATCTTATTTCTATTCCCCACAAAAAGCCTAATTCAGTACATTTCTTGGTCTTAAATTAAAAGGAATTATCATTTGACCATTCCTCAGAATACTAGAAGTTACTGGAATTAATGTTGGTTATTTTCCAAAAGCTTTTCTCTCTATCTCTGAAGGTAAATGATTGCACCTTTCTTAGCTTGTATATGGTGGAGCTCCAAGGGAAAGGAGATATGTGGTCAAGATTGTTTAATCGGGAGAAATGGAAATTCGGAGGCCAGAACAACTACCTTTGGATTTAGGAAACTGTCTATAACTTAAGAAGGGAGGTGTCTGAGATGTGCAACTAGACCATAAGCTCCAGGAGAGCAGGAAATAGCCTTGATTGGCTCATCCCAGTGAACCGAGATATATCACAGTGCCTGGTGTATGGAGGGTGCTCGTTAACATTTGTTCAATGACCTAATAAGGTAACTAACCATATCAGTAAAAATTATTCTATGAGAAAAATTTATGTTATTTTATGCTAGGACACAACAGTGTGTACATTTTAAATATTTTTTTGCACTGTCACTATTTAAATAGTATAAGGTGCACCATTACATCAAATATTGATCCATTCAACCTTATATTTTTATCTCTTCCTGTGGCCCTAAAGTGTAACTTGTAGGCAGGATGATCTTTTCCGAGATGTGGACTTTAGAGGTTAAAGATACTCCAGTACTGATGCCAGAGGAAAGAGTTCCTCGTGGGAACTCGAGCCCCAAGCCAGCAGGGATCTTGGCTTCACACAGGAAAGAATTCAGGACTCAAGCCAGGCAAGATGTTAGAGTGGAAGCAAGTTTATTGAGCAGAGAGGACATGCGAGAAAAGCCACTCCAGAGAGTGGTGGACTCTCTTCAGGAGAGGAGAAAGACCCCAACCATCTCTCCAGGTCGAGCTTGTATCTGTTTGTAATTTAATGAAAAATTACTGGTATGGGGAAATGGAAAGTGGAAAAGGGTTGAGATTAACTTTATCCTTTACAAAGCATATTTTGTGTTCTGTCTTTCCTTCCTGGTGTGGGTAAACAGTAAGGTGTGGGTGAGGAGCTAGAATCAGTCTTTGCAGAATTTTCCTTGTTCTGGAGGCACCTTGTGGTCTTCTTGTGTCTCTGGTCAGCACGAAGCAGGCCCCTGACCTAACTTTGCTTGACTTTAGTTAATTTACATACTTCTCAGGCCCCTCTCCTATATTAGAATGCCTTATTTTTTTCCTTAAAAAAAACAAAAAACTCTAAAAGCTCTAATTTTTCCTTATAAGAACTTCACTAAATACTTCTTCTAACACTTATTTTTATATTTTAACATTATATTTTCCCTTGGGCATGTGCATTTTGTCCTAATTTATCATTTGTTTTGCAAAGAAAAAAAAAGTGCTTTGAGGACAGGGAGAATGGATTCCTTGTTTACCACTGTTTTTCAGCTTCTAATAAGTGCTTAGTACAAGCTGCATGAATAAAAGAATATAAGGAAAAATTAGTGAATGAGCAAACAGGCTGATGCACCTTGGAATCTATTGGGAATAATTACTAATTTTCCTTCTGTTGATCAGACAAGCTATGGTAGGTAACCTATAGGAACCCTAAAACCCTGAAGCTGACTTGAAGAGTTTTACCATGATTTCGACTTAAAAGCATACGCACCCTAACAATAATATTCATTAGCTTTTTACTGTGTTCTAGCAACTACTCTGAACATTTTACTTAACTTACTAATCCTTGAAATAGCCCTATCAGGTGACCATTATTATTGACACAGGTAGAATTTAAGCCTCAAGGTACATGATTTGCCTGCGGACCCTCAGCTCGTACGAGTGAGTGAGGATTTGAATTTAGGTTTGTCTGATTCTAGACGCTGACCTCCTAACCAGCATATGCATTGCTCACGAGAATGCCTCCATTGAGTTGGCATTTTCTTAATTACTTTCCAGGTAAAATTGTAATTACTGCTTTAGATGCTCCACAAAACATTCTTACATTAAAAGTTAAATCGATCAGATCCGGACAAAAAGGCCAAAAAGTCAGATTAGCTCTGTTTCAGAAACCTCTAAACAAGAAGCTCCTATCTCCATTCCATAGCTGTCTGAGGTCTGCAGTGATGGATGCACATTACATTTTCTCTTATTGACTTTTCTCATGGTATTTACAGGAATGAGACTTATGTATAGTAAGTACTTAAAAATCTGCTCTGTGATTAGTGGGGTTAAGGAAAAAACCTCTTCTCTCCAGAGTTCTTTCCTTATTGTCTCTGCAAGAAGCCTTGAAAGCCGCCTGTCATGCCCTCAGTGCCACCCTAAAGGGTGCTGCATTAAGCAATCACCAGCCAGCAACCCCTTAGCAGGAATTAGGTGATCAGAAGGAGAAGGCTCGTGAGAGAATTGACCATAAGAAAAACTTCAGAGAGGCTGGTAGGCCCCAAGAAGTGGGAGCTTATGAAAAGCATCTAAACAATTTTTAGAAAAAAAATTAAGTATGTTAGGACCAAAAAATATATAATATTGATGAGTCAGGATGAGAATGTGACCTCATCTTTTTAAAAAAATATGTTTTTATTGATTTCAGCAAGAGAGGAAGGGAGAGGGAGAGAGAGAGAAACATCAATGGTGAGAGAGTTATTGATCGGCTGCCTCCTACACGCCCCTGACTGGGGATGGAGCCCACAACCCAGGCATGTGCCCTTGTCAGGAATCCAACTGGTGACCTCCTGGATCCTAGGTCAGTGCTCAACCACTGAGCCATGCTGGCCAGTCTGTGACTTCATCTTAACAAACAATCAGAAAGAAGGAAGGTGGGGCTACTTGACTCATGTTTTCCTTCAGGGTTTCTCCACAAGGAAAATGGATTTCCACCTGGAAAAGGACACTGGAATCTAAAATCCATGAAGAAAAGAGCTTCTAGTTGCCTGTAAGAGCCCTTAGCAAGGATGCAGATCAGGGATATAAACGTTAACACTCCGTTAAAAATAAAATGATACAGTCTGTGGATTCAGCAGCTAACATAGCTGGGAGTGGTGAGTGGCATCACTTTTTTGAGTCTCCACATCACCCAGGGTCCACGAAAGTGCCCGGCTGCTCCAAGTCTGCAGCCCTCTGGATGGGCTCAGACACAGCTGTGAAATGGCAGGGACTGCTGCCACTGAGCCTTTGTAAGTGGGACCCGGAAGATTTCTCTGCAAAAGTTATAAAAACTGATTCTTAAAATGATGATTCACCAACACTTAGTAATTAATGAAGCAGTCAACAGTCTCACCAGGGATAAATCACTTCAGGACTTTTTTTTTTTATCTTTATTATTGAACGTGTTACAGATGTCCCCTTTTTTCCCCCAGTGATCCCCTCGACCCCGCATCCACCCCACCCTCAGGCCTTCCCCATACCAATGTCTGTGTCCATGGGTTATGCTAATAAACATATAAGTTCTTTGGTTAATCTCTCCCTGCCCACTCCCCACCCCCTCCTTCCCTCTGAGACCCCTCAGTCTGTTCCATGCTTCCATTCTCTGGATCTATTTTGTTCATCAGTTTATTTTGTTCATTAGATTCCACATATGAATGAGATCATGTGGTGCTGCTTGTTCTCTGCCTGGCTTATTTCGCTTAGCATAATACTCTCCAGGTCCCTCCATGCTGTCCCAAAGGGTGAGAGGTCCTTCTTCTTTACAGCTGCGTAGTATTCCATCGTGTGAATGTCCCACAGCTTTTTATCCACTTACCTACTGATGGGCACCAGGGCTGTTTCAGATCTTAGCTGTTGTAAACTGCGCTGCTACGAACATCGGGGTGCATAAGTTCTTTGTGATTAGTGTTTCGGGATTCTTAGGATATATTCCTAGAAGGGGGGTCACTGGGTCAAAGGGCAGCTCCATTTTTAATTTTTTAGAAACCTCCGTACTGTTTTCCAGAGTGGCTGCACCCGTGTGCACTCCCACCGGCAGTGTAGGTTGAAAGATCAGCGCGTTCTCATTGGCAAGCGGAACTCAGTGGAGGAGCAGCACCACCCTCACGCACTCACACACCATTTGAAAATTACTGAAATTAGCCGGACTGCAGGAGCCACCACATCCCTCCGCTGTCTCGGAACAGAAAATGGCGGAGAAGTAGGTAGATACCGTAACTTTAACCCGACTGAATAAAGCCTTTGGCAAAAACCTGTTATAGCAAAAGCTGGAGTTGAGCTTTAAAGTCATAATTAAATCTACTAGCTCTGCCTTTAATACACAGTTTTGACCCCAAATTCAATAGAAATAGGCCAAGAGAAAAGGAACGTGCTTGCTTCATAAAGTTTTGCAGTTCTGATCTGTCCACGCCTTTCTCTGCACACCTGATTTTGAGAGGAAAAATAAAACAATTCAGAATGGGCTGAGAAAACATGATAAGCCCTCTGATGACTCGTGTCTGGTTGGCCATTGCCAAGGGCTTGTGCGCCCCCCCCCCCCCCCACACACACACCCCCCCCCACCGTATCTTCTGGCACCACTGTGCGTAACAGAGGGAATCTGAGATGAACTCAGGTGAACTGTGAGAATCACAAAAGGCCTCCTTTTGATGAAATAACGCTAGATGTTGTCTCTGAAGCTTCTCTACCGAAAGGAGACCTATTGAACTTCATAAACATCTGGTTGGTGTATTTGTAACGTAGGACACGGTTGCCAGCGTCGCGGCCTGGTGGCCGTGGGTGTAAGATGTAGCCGTCTGTGCCGGGGCAGGGTGTGAGGAGGGCAGAGGGCGGGCCTCTGCTGATGTATCTTCTCTGTACTCTGCGCCCTGGTCTGGGCGTGTGGTTCTCACTTAGTATCACAGGCAATTTTTCCTTCGTTGTTGGTTCAGATCAATCTATAGCTCTCTGATTATAGCTGACATCTTTTTCTGCCCTTTACTTAGGTTCAGTGTGCTATAGAAATAGTGAGGTGTCGAAGAGGCAACTCTACGGTGTCACTCTCATCCCTTTCCTGGGAAGCATTTATTATCAAAGACTCTGAGAAGAACATCAAAGCAAATTCACCAAGTTTGCAGGTGACACACCCCGGGAGGGCCAGCTAGGAGCCCGGTGGGGTTAAGGATTAGAAGGGAAATTTAAGGACCGGTGTTCAGGCGTCTGTTCTACCACTAACCAGTGGGCCTCAGTTTTCCTATAAACAGGAAACGTAAGGCTCTGTGAGTTAAGCCAGCGGCACGTACACCTGGGGACGGAGGCATTGTTAGAACCCAGATCTATTTGCCTAACCTTTCATTCAGTATGTCAGGGTAGTCAGAAGTGATGGCCCTGAAATACGACAGCGGCTGTGGTCCTGGAACGGGTGGTAAAGGGCAGATTCCAAGGATATTGAGGCACGATGTGTTTTGGGGGAAAGTGAATGGGAGGACCTGGTGACGCGTTCAGGGCGATGCCGGTGATGACCGTGGTTACTGGCTTAGGCAACGGTGGAAATGTGCATGTCAGTCAGGTTTGAAAAAAGAGAAGAAAGTTTAGTTTTGGAAGTGAAGGTGACATTTTACATACATCAAATGGCAGGTTTCTTTCAGACATTCCTATAGAAACACCTCATGTATAATTGACTAAATAGGCCTAAACCTCAGGAGAGGTCATTTAGGAGTCACCCACAGCATTAGCAAGCAAATGATGGTCATAATTGTGAACATGGGTGGGGGTGGGAGAATGGAGAGACGGGTACCGAAGTCCAAGCAGGAGGAGACACCACCGTTACAGAGTAGACAGAGGAGAGAGACTCTCAGGTAGGACTCAGAAGAGGCAGGTAGAGTAGCAAAGAACCGTGGGACACTGAGGGTGCAGAAACCACCAAAGTAGGAGAGAAGGTCCAGAATGGGTAGAGTGTGGCAAGGGAGGCTCTAAAGGCCCATTAACGCTAAATAAACCAAAAAAACCACACTCACTGGAGGATGTGGGTATGCTTGATTTCGTATGTATGCGTTTATATAAAATGTATTTTATAAATACATTTGTTTCATATATATGTGTGCATATACAGGTATTTATATTTGGGGGTATGTAAATGCGTGTGTGTGTGTGTGTGTGTGTGTATGTGTGTGTGTATTGATAATGATTACCTTAGAATTAAGAAATTGTGTGAGATTCTTTAAAAAAAAAATTACTTACTAAAAGAATTTTTTAATAGGGAACAGTGCTCTCTCTTGCCTCACCTATGAAGAGGTGTATTTTAAGTTTTTAGTTATTGCTTATGAAAATAATTGTATCAGCTATTTTAATTAGTCCATTTAATGATATTTAAATACATGAAAGAAAATAAGTTGTCGAAATAAAAATTAAAATATAAAAATTTTAAAAAGAAAAGTAGACATGTTCTCTTTCTGGCCACTGGCTGGCCCCGGTCTTGACTCCTCCTCTCTCGGTTCCCCAAAGCACTGATCAGCTCTCAGAGACCTTTCAGAGAGCGTCCCCACTTAGTAGTGATCTCATCAGCTGCCTCAGTTTCCCAGAAGGTTCTCCAGCTGTCACCTGGCTCCGCTTTTCTCGTCAGACTGGCGTGTCTTGGAAAAGTCGTCCTCAGACCCCCACTCCTTGTTAAGGTTCGCCATGATGTGGCTTTGGCGATAGTTGGCCAAACTGTGGAAACCCTCATAAGAAAAGAGATTGTTATTTGCATCCAGCTCGAAACGTCTGCAGAGTGATGAGGCTGCTTACACTTGATGTTCAGATGACCTCTGTCTGCACTAATGGAAGAGTCAGGAGCACGAGAAACTGTGGCTGTGTTTCCTTCTGCATGGGTTGAACTGTGACTGTTACACCGTGTTCGGTTCTGGGTGACAGATTTTAAGAAAAGTAATTCATTTGAATGCATCAAGAAGAGGGCCGAATGGAAAAAAGTTCTGCAACTTGCCTTGTTGTGCATGTGAAGAAAATATCCAGAATGGCAGCCAAGTGGACAAGGCCTCCGGATGGGACTCTCCCTCCCTGCTCCTCTCCTTTACATGGGCGGATTGTCCCGCGGGCCACTCAGCAAATGCCCGCCAGACACCCAGAGCTGGGCACTGCCAATCAGCAATCAAGGACTCCCAGCAGGGCCTCGGGGCGGACGAGGGGAAATGGCAGAAGGAAAGGGGAAAATAATTCTAGTACAGCGGGTATCTATGTGGACTTTTATTTCATTTATTTTTTTTGATAGAACTTTCAAAAATAGGTTTCCGTGGGCACAAAGATTTGGAGAGCGTTGGCTTAAAAGCACACAGGTGATTACAAGAAGGAACTGGAGCGAAGGCAGGTGGAAGATAAAGCGGGGATTAATGGTAACGGGAAGGGATTTGACTTTGGGTAGTGAACACACCATACAGTATACAGACGATGTATAGTAATAATTTTATTAACCAAATGCCACGACAGTAAATTCAGTAATTTTTTTTAAAGCATGCAGCTTGCCCGATGCAGGATTCTTCGGAATCTCTAATGTACGAATGTACAAATGACATATTTCTGCACATTTCTTTGCCCAGTTGACTCACTGTGATGGCCAGTTCTCCAGCAGATCTAACCGACGGAATGAAAGGCCTGCCGCTGATCAGGGCCTGTATGTGTGGAAGGCAGGGGCTGCTTTCTCATCCAGGGAGAGCTGGTGAGAGGCTGCATGTAGAGGCACGCTGGCCACATAGGCCCCCTTCCTAGGGGCACTGTTTCCTAGAAGGGACTGTTGCTTCAGCGCTTGTTCTGCCCAACACTCACTTATCTCACCTTATCATCAGCAATCCCGTGACGTACCGCTTGTCACTGCCCCTATTCTACACGAGGACCTTGAAGCTCAGAGAATTTAGGTCACCTGGCACAGCTTACAGACCTGGTCAGGGATGGGGCAGGAATTCATACCTTGTATCTGGTAGGTACTCAGTTTATGTTAGTTGAGTTTAATTAGCATAAGCTGCATCGTGTATTTTAGTTAATTGGCTTATGAAGATATTCTCAGCCCTTTGTCTGAGGTAGGATGTTAAGAAAATATCCTACTGTGTAAGCAAGGACCCACGCTGAGCTAATGCTCCTCATAGAATAACCTAGAAACCTCTTATTGTATCATGGTGCTATCGGTGGTGCTAGTCAAAATTGACTTTATTTCTGTTTTTCTTATTTTTGCTACAAATGAAGGGAATAGCCTTAGGAAACTGATTTGCCTGGCATTTGATCTTTATAGAGAAATTACTCATAATTAACTTATTTCATTTTCAGTAAGTTACTAATTAGGTGATTTGTTGAGATTCCAGAGGATTAATCTTTTGGCTTCCAGCATGGAAGCAAAAACGAACCCACTATCTCAGAGAAAACAAAATCATCAGGAGTTCTTGAGCCCACAAAGAAAATAAATGATTGAACAAAAAATTGGCAACCAGAGGCCTTAATCTGAGCATTTAAAGCGAAACAGAAGCTGATGAAATCTTATGATCAAAGCAATTGAGTTAAAATAGAAATACATTATTTATTTAGCTGAGGGTAACATTTTTCTTTGTAATACTTATTATTTTTCTTAGAAATCAAAACCCATCATCTCCATCGTGTCATAATATTTTAGATTTCGCAGCATGAATGCCTCTACTGCTATATTATTAAATTAAGCCAACACGGAACTTAACATTTAGTATCGAAAGGTCATCTCCCAAACGTGAGGCGGAAAAAATAAAATTTAGCAGCTGTGTCCCATTATCCTAGGCAGCCAGGAAGGACGTGGAGAGCAAACAGTGTAGGTGGCAGCAGTGTGGATGGGCGAGACGGGCTGAGCAATTAATACCTTGGAGGAAAATCGGATCTGGGCGCTGTTTTGCCCACATTGTCAGTTAGACCCAGTGTGAACATTGAAGTGTTGAGAGGGAGAACTGGGTTAAGTTTATTTGATATAATCTTTGTTTATTGAATGAAAAGAACTTGATTTCAGGAGACGGATACGCTAGCTCTGTTTTTGTGTGTGTGTGTTTTTTGGTTAATCTTCACCCAAGGATATTTTTTTCATTGCTTTTCAGAGAGTGGAAGGGGGGAGGGGGAGAGAGAATAAAAACATTGATGTGAGAGAGACACATCGATTGGTTGCCTCCTCCACATGCCCCAACTTGGGGCCGGGGATCGAACCTGCGACCCTTTGGTGTGGGGGGCTGATGCTATAACCACTGAGCCACACTGGCCAGGGCAGATAGGCTAGCTATTGAACTTCAGGTGATTACAACAGGTATCATGATAATTTTGTTGGATAGTAACTATAAGTAAAATTGAAGGACTATTTTAGGAATGTCACCCCCCCATCATTTATGGTCACCTTTCCAAATCTTAGTGTTTGGCTGTTTCGTTTCCTTTGTGCTGTCTGCTCATGGGAACGCAGCAGCGCACCTAGCACAAGATATCCCTAACGGGTGGTTATTTAAGCACAACTCTGTGAAAGTGAGGTTGAACAGGGAACAGTAATTCAATAGTCTGGTTCCTTGTAAGAGTTTGGGTTAATTCCTTAAAGTTTTATCCCTTCAGTATGCGGGTGAATGTAGTCAAGAGAACTTTTTTTTTTTTTTACCATCACCTGCTGATGAAAGTCATCAGTTAATGCCTTCCTGCAGAATTTAAAGGTGGAAGGGAACTTAGAAGCCCTCTAGTAGACAGTCCCTTGATTGGTAAGAAAATAAAGGCTTGGGGAGAAGAAATTTGCAGAGATTATAGAACTAGCCAGTGGCAGAGCTGGGATCTGAATTCAGGACACTAAGGAAGTAGTTCTGTCCTTTATCCACTGTGCAGCTCTGAGTCTGTGCCCCTCAATGCCAGGACCCAGCTGTTAGCTGCCTCTTGATTAAGTTGATTAAGTGCACAGTCAGACTGTGCCACTCTTTGTAATAGCCACTCAGAATTCTCCAGATCTCTATGGAAAGGGCACAGCATTCTATAGGACAAACCATGGAAATTTTCTCTTAATTCAACAAGGAATTTGGGCAAATGTTAGGATTAAATGTTATGTCTAAATATTGCATCTTTTACCTTCAAGTAAATATGCCCCCTCCTATTCCATCCATTAGTCACTTACTGGAGGTGTGAGGCGTGTGTGTGGTGGTCGAATACATGGCCACCATTTTCATGCGATTTTCAGATCCTTCCTGGCTGGCCAGATGCTCCCTGGTGAGAAGTATTGTGAACCCATCTCTAAAACAAGGTGTGACTCTATGAGGCAAGTGCGGATTTGCACAGCATATTGCAGGGGCCAGTTTTAAAACTGACCTCTGTGATTTCTGTGCAGAGAAAATTTTCGGTCTAAAAATTGTATTTCCCCAGTGTAAAAAAACACACAGGATCAAATAAGTGAGGTGATTGTTTTCAGTCACTTTTCAAGAGCAAAGGCAAGTCACTGATTTTTTTTTTTTTTTTTTAAATCAGCTATAGAACAAGGGAAACGGTGCTTGTTATTCTGTTGTTAACTAAATGCCCTCCAGATTGTTAATAAGTCAAAGGCAGGTGGCTCCAACACACAGCCAGCTGCTAGAACGGAAGCAGTATATTATTAAGCCCTATTAGATCAGCATACTTCTTTTCAAATTTTTAATAATAGGTTTTTAAATCTAATTTAAATTGAAAATGCTATAGAGAGTAACTAAAGCATCCCAGCAGAGACTAGACTGGGTTTTACAGTAATCAGCATTTTAAATCAGCCTTGGAAGTTAAAGAAAGGAAAAAAAACAACTCCATAAAATTCTCTTTTCACTAAAGAAGGGCAAAATACTCTGTCAGCATTAGCGTTTGCTAGTGTGTAAGTAGTTATAGAGAAGGCGTGAAAGGGCACACACCAGAGTGCAGGTGGGGAACGTGGAAGTGAAAGGGCAGGTGCATATGAGCCTGTCGTGCTTTTGCATCGTTTGAATTTTTTCCATGTACTGCTTCTTTACTGAAGAATTAATAAAATCATCTTAATAAGGTACTTGAAGTGGCAAATATATTTTAAATGGTGCTTCCCTCCAAGAAACACAAAATGCTTCATATACATAATTCTGTCACCGAAGTACCTACCTTGACAAATTATGAATTTACATGTAAAGTCAATGATGATTATCATTAAAATGAGATAATCTGTATATACAGGAAGATACTGGATTTATGAAAGCAAGAGACTTTTTTTTTCAAAATTTAATAACCATTATTTAATTGGCTTATGTACAGGTTTTAAGTATTTTAAAAAGTCAAATAGTAGGTCCAGTGAATTGGACTTGATTTGCAAATGTTACTCATGTCTTGTGTTTTTTAGGTTACTTTTAAAAATTCAAATGCTGGGCAGTGAATATTAGGAAAGGCATTTTATATCCAGTGACTTTTAGTATATTGTTTCTTCAGGATAGTTTTCCAGATAAATCAGAAGCTACCTTGTTTGCCTTTGTTTTAACTTTACTATTACTTAGCTTTTATGCAGTGGGGAAGGAAATGTATCCAGTCAGGTCAATTTATTTCATCCAGATCAAGGAATCGCCTTGATAATTGTGTGTGGGCGTGGGCGTGGGCGTGGGCGTGGGCGTGTGCACGCACTTCAGAGGTTTTCAGGCATCCAGGCCCCTAACCAGGATGTTATCATTCACTTAGAGGCAAACACATTCTTGATGTCAGTCTCTTAGTAAGTAAATTTACATGAGAGTAATGAATAAAACTGAAAACATGTTTCATTAATTCATACTTGGGAGTATTTCTTTTGATTAATGATATGATTATACCTATCACAAGCATCTCCTTTCCTTATTTTGATTGATCCACCTGGGAAGCCAGATGAGTTACCCAGTAAGCATTATGAATAATGTTAGGACTTTACCCCATCGCGGTAAAGTCTGAAAGATACTTACATTTTTGCATATCCTCAAAATAAATCTGTCCATTTTAAGAACACCTCAGAGAGAGCCAGTGAACTGGCCAAAGAGTTTATGGTGAGTAGCAGAGCCCAAGCCTGAACTCAGGACAGCTTCCTTCCACAGCGTCGCCTCTTCAGATAAGGTAGCCCTGGTCTCGTGAGCGTCTTCTGTATTCTGGGCTCTCCGGGTCCCATCCATCTCCCAGCCATGGTGCTGGACACCTTCTGTCAGGCTTCCCTCTCGCTCCCTCTTTGCTTCCCTTCTGCTGGCGTGTCTTTGCCTGGCCTGTGTTTATGCCACACATAAAGCTGCTGTCCAATAACTTTGACCTGAAAGCGCAGAGCCCGATTCTGCAGGCCCCACGATGTTTGAACCTCACACCTGTCAGAGGGCAGCTTCCCTTACCTCGAAGCTCAGGGGTGTCGGCTCACCAGTGCCCACAGTACAGCCATTGTGTGCTGAAAAGGAGCAATGTTTTGGGACAGGAATGTGTCCTTTATGTAAAGTGTCACACTTCTAAGCCACACACACACAGCCAGCCATACGCCAGCCGGCCCTGATCGCGTGGATGCGGCCTGGAGGTGGTGTCCCGGTGGTTTTCCGCCTTCCTGCCCTGGAGGAATGCTCTTCCACCAGGTGGTCCCACTGGCCCAGCTGTCACCCTGGCTTCAAGCGGCTGCCTTCTCCCCGACCGAGCGGTCCGGCTGGGTGCCCAGGCACGGTCCGCTCTGCGCAGAGTGTCTTCTGCGCTTTCAGGGGTTGGGCCTTCTTATCAACCCCTAGCCACTGAAGTTTCCTCTTTTTCTTAATCCCCACCCATTTTCAGACAGAGTGGAAGGGGGGAGAGAGACAGGCGTCAGTGTGAGAGAGACACATTGGTTGGCTGTCTGACCGGGGCTGGGGATTGAGCCTGCAACCGAGATGCGTGCCCTTGGCCGGAACTGAACTCAGGACCCTTTGGTCCAAGGGCCAGTGCTCTAAATGCTGAGCCAAACCGGCTAGGGCTGAAGTTTCTTAAGACCAGCTTATGTGTCCCTAAAACCCCTCACCACTTGTCATTGTTAAAAGTCATTGGTACTTGCTTATTTCCTTGCAAATATTTAATATGGATGAAGTTTAAACTTCTACCCCCTCACACTTACTATCCAGCACCCTCTGCATTACCCCTCAAGTTTAAGTCTGGCTACCAAGTCATCCCTCTCCCTGGTGTTTGCAAGTACCGTTCGCTCTGCCTGGACTGGCCACCTGCTCATCTCCTGGGGTTCAGTTTAAATGCCCCGCTTCTACAGGACCCTTCTCCCCACACTGCCCCAGGCCTTCACTGCGGGGCGTCCTTCCTTGGCGTTGGCTTAGGAACTTGCTTCTGTTCCGTTCACACACTCACTGCACTGCTCTAGGCTGACTGTAGGCATGCCTGCCTCGCCATCCTCATGGATGCGTTGCTCTACTTTCCAGGGAGAACTTGTTCCTCGCAGGGCAGCCATTCAGAAATCGTCTGTGGAGTGAATGGATGAATGAATGATGGAATTGTCTGAGAAGTCTCATGAATTTCTCCTGAGCTGTTTTTTAAATAGCTGCACATATTGAAGTTGATACAGCATAGTGTCCAAGAGCATGAGCTTTTGGAATTAGAAAATATCTGATAGGACTTGCCTTTTACTAGCAGTGTGAACCTGTTTAAGACGAGTTAGCAGATGGTAATCACCATCGGGTGAATGTTTTCTTTTTAAATAAGCCAAGCCAGGTCTGGATTACACACACACACGCACACACACACCACATCCTGCATCACATTTAAGTATAAGAAACTTTATTCATCCTAAAAGTTGAATTACATAATGTTGGGTTATATGCATTAAATGCAGAATATAAACTGATAATTAAATAAGCAACATTCACTAATTTAAAAGGTTTTTCATGCGATTTAAAGACTTGTCTCTGAATTTTGTGTGAACAAAGAAAAACAATCCATCTATAGATGAATGTGGACCTTAGAATTATTTGCTCATGATCTCTCATTTCCCTTCAGTGATAATGTCCATGCTGATTCTCATCTTTTTCAAGGTAATTTCATGTCCATTATCTGATTTTTCAACCACCGGCCAGGTTAATGTCAGAAGTGTTTCCAGGCTTACATTTGGATTTAGTGTTTTAAAGCAGATTCTATCCTTAGATGGGGTTGTACATGAAACATTTATTTACTCACACACCACCTCAGTGAGACCTGTAGCAATTTCAGTCATGCTCACCCAAAGACAAAATTAGGTTTCGGGATTTAACCTGGTGGAATAATAAAATATAAATAACTTGTTTACCTGAGAGCAGTAGAAACAAAGGGAGACCATCTGAACTATAAGCTGCTATAGAACAGTAATGAAATGCGACATTAAAAATATTAATGGTGGGTGGGGGTGGAAGAGGGCATAGAGGGGGTAAATGGTGATGGAAAAAATAAAAATAAATAAAAAACTATTAATGGAAGAAATTAACCAAAGAAAAGATATGCATATATGCATAGCCCACACAGACAGTAGTGTGGTGAAAGCCTGGGGAGGGGCAAGGGCTGGGTGGAGGCGGGCAAAGGAGGGGTGGGGGACATCAGTAATACTGTCAAAAATAAATTTAAAAATCTATTAGTGGATGTTGGCCTTCTGAAATGAAATAATAACAAAGAAAAGGGAAAACAGGAACCTAAGCCATCTCCCAAAATTGAGGAACGCTGCATGAACTGCGGAGCCCCTCCATCGCGTCCCTTCTGTTTTCATGTATCTCCCTTTTTGCACTGGCCTTGGCATTTCTTACGTTAATGACACACATTGTGTCTTCCATTCTAATCCGTGCGGGCCTTGGCATCTTTGGCTGGTCCGCTGATTATCAGTACAAACCGTGCAGAGAGAATAGACATCACTATGTGTGTGTTGAATTGCATTGACCGTTTAAGCAGGATGGAGGCCTGTCAGCTGTAAGCCCACGGACTGTTTTCTAAATCTTAAGCAGTTCAACTAAGGAAAAAAAAGTAAAATCCTTTTCTTCACTGAGTGAGCACCAGTAAAACGCAGCTTTCTGCAGGGTTTCCAGTAGGAAATGCAGTTATCCTGGCCATCACCTTAGCTTGGTGCTACATATGTTCTTCAGGACACGTAATGATAACAGGTAGCCTGCTTTGTGAAGGAGATGTAGCGATGTTAGCAGCGAGGGTGAAATTGGCTGTTTTGCCCCCCAAAGCTCTGTGTCTCCCCCAGGCAATAAGGTAAGTCTTTGCAAGTAGAACCTGTGGATAAAAAGATCAATGGCCTACTATCTCCCAGCCTCATTTTAATATTTAATTTTACTTTCGGCACATCTGGGTACACTTGCGGAAGCCTTTATTTACTTTTACTTCCTAGCATTAATTTTGTTGCTCTGAAATACACCAAGTCCTTTATTTACTAAGTTTTAAACTAGTTCTCAAATTGTGAATATAATGTTTTACTTTTATGAATGAGTTTGTACTCCGAAGTTCATTCAGCGCCGGATGACAACACTGTATGTGAGCCTTACTCTCCCCCCTTTTTCTAGCCGGTGGGTAGATAGCGGGGCGATTCATTTCCACACACCAGCTTAATTGTCCTCATTGTTTTTTCAGAAGAGGGCATTGAAACCCCAGACCCCAGCCACAGACTCTTCTTCTAAACTGAGTAGATTTAATCATTAAGACCAATCATAAGGAGATGAATGGACGAGTGTTGATAATTATTAATGACCTATTGCCTGCCAGGCCTAGTGTCAGGGATGTTACGTGATCTCTCATTTGCTCTTCAGTACTTTACAGATAGTTCACCGAGGCCAAGGGAGGTTGAATGACTTTCAAAGTTATCACAGCGAGAAAGTGTCAGAGATGAGACTGAGCCCAGGACTTTCTGTGAAAAACCACATGATGAAATTCTCGTAGGCGCTTGAGTATTGTACACATGATGGTCTACTCAAGGAACCCATTTTTATTTTATTATTATTTTTTTAATTCTCACCAGAGGATATTTTTTCCATTGCTTTTCAGAGAGAGTCGAAAGTGGGGAGAGAGAGAGAAGCATCGATGTGAGAGAGACACATTGATTGGTTGCCTCCATCTCGCACCGGGTGGGACTGAGCCTGCAGCAGGCAGGTGCCCTTGACTGGAATCAAACCCGGGGCCCTTCAGTCCGCGGGCCAACACTCTAACCACTGCGCAAACCAGCCAGGGCTAGGAACCCATTTCTATGAATCTGCACAAAATGAGCTTTCCTTTACTTGATTTATTTCTTTAAAGTATCAATGTAGCATTCCTCTGCTATTCTATTCTTATTAATATTTCTGTAAATTAAGGAGGGGAAATCTCTTTTACTAAACCTAACATGTAGGACCCAAATATCCATGTAACATCTGAGTCTCCTGCTCATCTCTCAGGGAGGTCAGGTAGTTGAAAGAATCTAATTTTACATGTATCCAGTCAGCATCTCTTGTCTTTGTATTTGTCCTGTTGATTATTTGTAACTATAATTAAATGTGCTCATTTTCTAAAAGCCCAGTTAATATTATAGGAAATATTAGTCAGGCAAAGTATCTGTCTTTTTCCAGTTTTATATGTTTGTTTTTATGTACATTGCTTGGCATATATATAAAATTTAGACTGGGCTCTGGATTATGAGCCAATATTAATAACACACCCTGAAATCTCCCAGGGGTATATAAAGAGCTATCATATTTACATTTAATTATAAAACTGATGGGCAGCAATGAAAACTGGTATATTCTGAGTGTGTGCCATATTAATTCCATACAGTTTTGTCATTTTTACTTTTATTTATAGTTATTTGAAAGCAAAAAAATACATATGTCTGAATCTGTTTTAACAAGATAATTTTATAACTTTATGTAATAGCTTACATGAATTCCCTTTGTAGTTGATTGGTTGAAAATGGAATTCTTTAGTCACGCATATGTGATTGAAAAAAATGTCCCTATATCTGCATTTGCTCCCTTGTTTGGATCAAATGTATGTAGATATTTTCCTTTATTCTTTTAGGACTTACAATGTAAACGTTACGTATTGAATTCAATATTATGCAAAGGTAGGAGTTTTCACTAGACTCCAAGACTTTATTTGGCTTGGTTAAAATGCCTGGATGACGTATGTTTGCTAAAGATAGGGTGCTTGTTTAAGAAATGATGTTCAGAAAACTTGGTCAGTGATAGTTCCTTCTGTCTCATTAAAGACAATATATGGTTTCTACCCTTTTTCCTCTCCGGTAAAGTGAGTGTAAATGAACTGGTTTCAAATTATCCATCACATTTTGGAATTACGTTTAAATTTAGCGCTGAATTTTCACAGTTAAATATCAGGGAAAATGCTGGAGCATCACAGAGTAATTCTATAAAGGGAAATTAAGATAAGGCCTGGGAAGAAGGAAGATTTCAGTACCCTGAATCCTTTCCGAGCTTTCCTCTATTCCGATGTACTTAAGCTCAACCGCAGTTAATTAATAACCAATAAAAAGTAATGGATTAATTTCCTACCCATTAATTTCAAAACCTTGGAAGAAATGTATTTGTGTTAGCCACAAAACCACCATATTTTTATAGGTGATGACTAAACATGACACTGTAAGTCGAGTTTCGAATTTATTTTGCTCCTGACCCATAATGGAAAATTTCGAAGCTTCAAAGTTTATGCATTCCTGTTTCCAACACTTTTCTTTCTGGTCATGTCCATCAATCACTGCCTTTCAGAAAAATTAGAATAAATGCAAAAGGAATCTGACAAGCTAAATAAAAATGAGCTGTGTCAATGTGAGGAAGAGAGAATTTAAGGGATATTAATATCTAAGATTTGTTTCATTGTGTTAATCTTAGCTCAGAAAGCCCAGGGACTCCCGCAGTTTACCCAATGAATTTTAAAATTCCTAGAATAGATCTATTGAAAGCTCTGTATATGGTCTGTTCCAAATTTATCTTTAAAATATTATTTCCCCCTGGCCGGCGTGGCTCAGCGGTGGAGCATTGACCTAGGATCCAGGAGATCGTGGTTCGATTCCCAGTCAGGGCACATGCCCGGGTTGCGGGCTTGATCCCCAGCAGGGGGCGTGCAGGGGGCAGCCGATCAGTGACTCTCATCATTGATGTTTCTCTCTCTCTCTCCCTCTTCCTCTCCCTTCCTTTCTCTGAAATCAATAAAGATATATATATATTTTTAATGTTATTTCCCATTGGCTCCATTGAACTCACCTTGATTTTATCACTTTTTCTTAAAAATGTTATTCTTTCTCCTCTTTATTTCATTGGATTCACTACTGTCCTTTGGTTGGATTCACTACTGTCCCCCTAGAAATCATTCATTCATTAATAACTCCTTTATTCATCCACTTGTCATACTTTTATGAATAAAAATATGTTCTAGACGTATTAGGATATAAAACAATGAAGAAAAGCAATGTATCACATGGGTGTCTGTTTCTTAAATGCTGCCTTACAGTACCACATTATTGGTAAAAAGTATGTGTTTGATAGAGTAGACAATACATTTCGGACACCAGACTTAAACTAAGCACCAACTTTATTGTAACATTAAAAGCCAGACTTCCACAACCCTGCTTTGAAAACAGAAAATATTTGTCCTTAGTTATGTGCCTGGGCCAAATTATTTTATAGCACCAGAAAAATATATTTGATTTTATAAATTAGATTTGAGCCCTGGCCGGGTGGCTCATTTGGTTGGAGAGCCGTCCCGTGCACCCAACGGTGGTGGGCTGGATTCGCAGTTAGGGCGCGGACGGGAGGCGACCGCCGATGTTTCTCCCCCACTGGTGCTTCTCTTTCTCCCTCCCAGTCCTCTTCCTCTGAAATCAATAAGAACTTATCCTCAGGAAGATGTGACAAATACTAAGCCCTTTCTACTTTAGAAAACCCTCCACAAATAACAAATATGCTAACTCTTAATTGGCTTTCATTTGCTAAGATAAGTTGATTTTTTTCTCCTAAAAGGGAATGAAATTTTTTATCGATCAGTACACTCAAACCGGTGCATTCGGGCAACCTGTCTTTGAGTCAGGGATTATCTGTTAACTTTGGCTCTGCATCAGTTTTTGGTTTTTTGGTTTTTTTCTTCTTTGCAATGTTTTCCGATTTATTTGGTTGGGTCCAACTTATTGTGGTTTTATGCATGTGTGTTTTAAGTTTCAATATGTTCCTCTAATATATTGGAAATGGCCTATAATAACTTATCTCTTTATCTTTAGAAAGTAGAGTAGTGATGTGGAAAATAAACTCTTTCCATAATGATCTGGAAAAATACATTTAAATTTATTAATGTCACGTATACTAGTTCCTACACATAACAAGCACACCCCGAGGCTTCTGGAAGCTATACCAAGTCTTACTCCTTCTTACCTGAACACTCAGAACACGCCCCAGCAGTGCACAGTCCAGGAAGAAGGCCGGGCCGGGGAAAGGACCAGCCAGTCGCCTGGCAATTTCCCAGTGACAGCTGCAGCGGTTACAAAGTTCAGGTACTATAAACTGTTTTTAAGTGATCTATGATGTCCATCTATAGTCAGGATGTGTAGCAAGGCTGTTTTTATTTCTTTAGTTATCTTTCCGGAGAACAGTGCTAAGATATGTTTATTGTAGACTAAAGTTCTAATGAATACGTTGTAAGGTGCCAGGCAAGCTTACCTTCCCTCCGTTTCTAAGCTCACGCCTTCGCCCCTCCTTTTTAAATCAATTACCCTGTAGTTTGCATTGATGAGCTGGACCTGCAGGAGGCCCCGCAGAGCTTTCCATCACGGAGAATTATTAAAACGAAAGCCTCTGAGCTAAATCTTCCGTGGTAGCTCAGAAGCAGATAAGGACCGTATAAATCTGGCCCCCCACGACAAGGAGTTCTATAAATTAAGGGCAAATAGGCAAGTGATTAGGCAACATGTGATTTAAGGGAAAAGTCTTTCAATGGTCATGAATAAATTTCTCTTAAAGACATTGTATTCTGTTCACTAAATAAAGAAGTGCCAGTTCTCGAATGATTAATAACAAACTTTTGCTCTGAATCAGTCAGCCAATAAAAAATGAGTACTTGACATCGGCAGAGGTCATCTGGTTGACCTGTGGCGTTAGATTGGTAAATTCTGTTGTGTCTTCAAGTTTCCTGGGCTCTCAGAATTATGATGACTGACATGGCCCAAGAAAATTAAGACATTTGAAGTATGTGGCGTGATGGTAATGTTGGTTCTATGCCAAGGCAAATATGCAGTTACTGTGCCTACAATGGCTATGATATAATGGAAATAATTTATAATAACACTGTGCTTCATCAGTTTTGAGTCAACTATACTTCATCAGTTTTGAGATATGGCATAGCATCTTGCTTCTCTTGGGACTAATAATGGTACATTTCATCTGAGTCATAATTTTAATTTACTGCCCTTGTTAAGATTGTTTTTTCTTCCTCTCAACCTCACCACAGTAGGTATTTAAATGACATCTTACATAAATATTGTTTCTGTTTTGCCCATCTTCAAGTCATAGGTCTTTGCTTTAAGAAAATTTTAAACCAGCTCTTCGGTTTTTGGCAAGTTCAGGGACTTTATGAACTGTACTCAGGAGTAAGGAACTAATTGGTGCTGTACTGCATGGTTTGGGCACGTTCAAATAGTTTCATGGATTTAGTGCAGTTTCCCTTTCTTTAAAACATGAGACCTTTGTCCATGCTAGAATTCTCATTGTTTATTTATGTAGCTTACTATATTTCCAGTTAGTGAATTATTCTGTTTCAAGGGCAGAAGTATGATTTTTTTACATGGAAAAAGCATCGTGTAAATTGGGCACTAGGTAAATAAATATTATGATTGCTAGCCATTAGCATGCTAAATAATAGTGATGCATACATTCATTCATTTGGCACAGCTTAATACAATGGATGGAAATATGAGTCTATGAATCTATTATTTATTTAAACTTTAATGATAAGACAGCTGTTTAAGCCCAGTCTTGGTTGTTTTCAGTTGCTCTCTCGCAGTTAGCCCCCCGTATAAATTTGCGTACGTTAACCCGCAGTTCTGTCGTCGCACTTAGAGTTTTGCCCTTTCCCTCTAGTCTAGTGTTAGGAAAAGTCTTTTCTCACCCATCTCCCACCACTGAAGCCTTATGAGAAAACAAACAGCATCATAGGCTCATCAAGTGCCTTATTCATAGAAGCGAAAGAGAATTGTTTAATCAAGAAACTGCACTGTACAGTGCGCCCATGAACACCGATGGGCAGTTCTTCGTGGAGGGGGTGTAATTCATAACTTGAGTAGGTGCTTTAATGAAATGGAAGTTACCTCAGTAGGATCCCCCTCATTCAAAGCTGGGGAAACTCCCCCTCCTATGTAAGGCTGTGTCTTCAGCAGTTTTATTGCCAAATGGGACAAGCTAAGACTGGACGCTCTGAGAGTTTTCTTCTGCACTTGCCTAATATCGTTTGAAATTCTCTCTTCATCTTTCATTCACATTCTTACCTCCGTCATTCTAATCGTAACATAGTCATCGGAACCTGCTCTTCAGTGACTGCAATAGCTGATATTCTCTCATGTTATTTTCAAGGGTTAGCTACATAAACCCTGGCCAAAGTCCTGTGAGGCCGGTGGTGCTATTAATCCTGTGTGTCTTCCCCCACTGGTACCCAGACCCCTTTGGCAAGGTGGTCAGTGCACTTGTGGTCTGACGACACCTCTGCCCATAGTCGTGAAACTTTCTTTCCCTCTTCTGGACACCTCTGTCCCCTGCGCTCCTTCTGCACCTGGACCGGCCTGAGCAACGCCGAGCGCAGGTGTGGAGCCGGAGCCGTTCCGGCCGCAGGCGTCCCTCCTGCTCAGGCCGTGTCAGCGGGGCAGGCGCCTCCGGCACGGAATCTCTTGGCCCTGGAGCCAGCAGCCCGCAGTACTGAGATGAGTAACGTTTAACTGTTCCTTGGGTCTTTCTGCTTCCAGCTTAGCGACTCAAGATGATGCCTTTATCTTCTGTTCCTCAGCTCACACCTGTTGACTAAAGGCATCCACAGAGCTTGCTTACCCCCATGGCCATGGACTTTCCTGGGCTCAAGCCTTATTTTATAGGCTTGTTTATCAGACCCCCACCCAGTTTCCCTCATGATACTGACCACCCAGGTGACACATTTTTATTGTAATTGTCTGCTTTTAGAACTTTATACTGCTGAGTACTTGCTGAATTTCAGGATATGTTTTTTTTTTTTTTAGTCAAAACAGTGGGAAATGAGTTAATAAAGCTTCTGCTTCTGTTGGAAAGACCCCCAAGAGGTACTTAACGCATTGCCTGTTGTGTAAATGTTACTGAGAATGAAAATCATAAAGGAGATTTACAGCCGCAGTTGTGTCCACATCTATTCCAAACTTTATACACAGTAACAAAAGAACACTTAGCAGGTTAATGGTTATTTCTATGAAAAGGCCCTAGTGTGATTTATGTCACAAATCAGACACTAAAAACTTTCTCGAAACATTGTTTGAAAATCAGAGTGAAGGCACGAGGGGTAAACATATAATCTGAAAAGTAGCATGTTCCCCAGAATAAAATCTTGGCTTTCAAGGAAGTACCTTTTTGTTAATTGTCTAATAAATAGGCCTTATTTCCATAAAAACATGCATTTGTGAGAACTTCACATATACTTAAAAAACCAACTGATTTATTGAAACCTCAGTTTTTAGCAGCACTGTGACTTTCCCCTTAACCAGAGATAAACCTTTGTCTATCAAGGTAGACAAAAATAGAAATATGTATGTATTTTTTAAATTTAATTTTATTTACTCTATACCATTGATCATTTCACCCTTGAGTCCCTCCTGTGGAGCAAACCTTCATTATACTCATTGGGCGCATAACTATGTTTGAAAAGTCTATACTTTGTGTTTGTCTGTAATTTATGGCATCTGTTTTAATGAATGTGAAGGGTAAATGACAGATGGCAATGCCAGGCAGTGTAGGACTTGCACCTTAATACACAGGAGAGTGTGTATAAAAAGACTATAAAAAGCCTTTCTCTCCCAGCAAAAGGACAAGCAAATTTGACCTAAAGGAAAACTTCTCTTCAAATAGCTTTTACAAGCTGTATAGTTATTCTAATAGTGTTGGGATTCCTCAAAACCGAACCCGAGTTCTTTACCTGGAGCGCTCACCTGAAAGCCCATCACCTGCACCCTGCATGTGTGGGTTGAGAATGGACTCGTTTGTGAAAACTTGTTTAGTCTTTGATAATACTGAGCTCAGGGCTCAAAATTGGCTTCAGAAAACTGCATTCGGGCACCACAGTCTATGCTAAAGGGATTTTAAGGCCAGTAGACACGTCTTGCTTGTGAGTAATTGCCTCATATCTGACTCCCTCACCTTGTTTGTTTAACTTAATCTCTGAGAATTTCTACACTAGTTACCCTGACCAGGCTCAATATTCAACCCTTTTTTCCCTACATCTCACATTGATGCTAATGTGCGTCCCCAAATCGCCCAAAACACAGCTCTCGATACTCCCTAACAGTCCTGCGTCTGTTTCAGCCTTTATCCCCCTAAATGACAATACTCTCCTTCCCGTTGCTCAGACCAAAACCCAGAACCCTTCTTGACTCTCCTCTTTCTCTTCATTGTCAGGCCATAAGCAAATCCTGTCACATGTACCTTAAAGCTGTGGACAGACCCTGCCGCCCCTCTGTTCTGAGCCACCACACTGGCACACCCTGGTGACTGCATTAATCCTCTGAATGGTCTCCCCACCTTCCCGCACTCTGCTTTCCAAACAGGGCCGGCAGCATATGGCTAAAATGCAGGCCAGATGATGTCACCCTCTCCTCATAACCGTTCACTTCTTACCACGTTACTACTGAGAAGCTAATGGCCCTCGAAACAGCCTTTCAAGCCCTGCACAGGAAATGGGTCCTTCGAGCCCCCCTGACTCACCTCCTGCTGCTTGCTCGCTGTCTCTGCTTCTGTTGTATTCTGCTTCCAGCGTGCTAGGAAAACTGTTACCCCAGGACCTTTGCACATGCTGTTCCCTCTGCCCGGGATGCCGCTCTGCTTTTCCACATGGCTACCTGTCTCCTCTTCAAGTCATTGTCCAGATGCCAGCTTCTCCATGACACTCTCCTGACTGTCCTATTTAAAGTGGAAACAACCCTTGCCACCCACTCCTCTACTCCCTACCCCCCTTCCCTGCCTACTTAATTTTTATTTAAAACTCTTACCTCTCCTATAGTACATTCTCTATTTGTTTGCTTTTTGCCTATCTCCTGCACTCAAATAAAAATTCTTAAAGTTCAGGAGGTTGGGTCTACACTCTTTAATTTTACATCCTTGGTTGCTAAATGAGTGTTGGCACCTGGGAGCAACTTGTGTGTGTTGAGGAGGTATGGCTCTCTCTAAAACTCATGACGACCTAGAATATTAAGCTGTCCCACTACTAATATTCAGAACAGCTCATTCATAGCGTGGCTTAGAGCCTTTGACCAGGTTTATTTATGCATGTTTACACATTCAGGTAGCATCTTCCAGACTATCACAGGGGCCTTCTTAACTCGATCCTGTGTTCTCATTCTTATGGCTCTGCAACGATATGTAGTCCATATTTCAACACTTAATTAGTGATCAGATTATTTTTATTAGATTTTAATTCTCTAATAGCTTCAAAGATTAAACATGTGGCCTTAATTCATGATTTGTCCCTTCTCAAGTTTCTTTTCTGACACATATTTGGAATGTAACTTGTCATTTCTTCTTTAGCAGTATGTTTACCGTGACCATTCCCATTTTTAAAGACTTGTGATGTTTTTCCATATTCTTCAGGCACCTGTAATTGAGACCATTGAAACGATTTTCTTCATTCACTGTAATTCTGTTGCCTCAAACCTTCATTCACCACATATCTGCAAATTTACCAGATTCCCTCTGTCTAGGAGCATTTTCTTATTATGAGAAGAAAGAATGTAGGTCTCACATGGTAGTTTTTTTATTGTCTGTATGAGTACTATGTGCTTGTAAACATTTATCAATGTTGTTTAATAACTGGAAACTCCAATGGATTCTCAGTTGTCCCGTAAAATTGAAATCAACAGAGAAAAGATTAGGGCTGAGTCAGAATCCTATGGAATAAAAGAGCAGAAAGGCTCAGAGAAGATAAGGATTTTCTTGGACGTTTCTAGGGGCATTGAATTCATCTTTAGGAAGACTTTCCAAAGGAGGGTCAGAGAACCCAAAACAAGGTTCAAAGGTTACACTATGCCAAACGAGGAAGGGTGAGGGAGCTCACAGAGGTAAACACTGAGATTGTGGAGAGTCGGTAAAGGTCAGAGTGCTGGTACTTGTAGTTAAAAAATAACTAAACAGAACTAAAATCTTGGAATCAAAGAACTATCAGGCGAAGAGCCTGGATTCTAAGGACTGGAGCTGCACAGTGAGAATCAATTTAGAATGTCATTGTGAAATTATTTTCTTATTTAGAAGGTGGGATCTTTTTGAGCTCCTGACATTTTCTCACTTATTATGAAAAGGACCTAAATCTAATGGAGTCCATGATTTTCCAGCAATCATGAATTTTGAAGGCTTTTGCTATATGAACACTAATGTGAACACTAGTGATTTAATGTTGTTGGTCTATCCTGTTTTGTGTGTTTCCTTTGCATTTTCATTGATGTGTTCCATTCTTTGATTTCCCATTTTGTTCTTGCTCACCCAGGCACTTCTAGGAGTGCACTTCATACCCTGCATAATTTAGCTCTTAAATCATATTGCATTAGACAATAAATATGCTTTATGTCCTCATTAATAATAAATTATCCTAAATTAATTTCATCAGTACATTGTTACCTGTTTTGTTTATATATCACTGAGTAATAAACAACCATAAAATTTATTGGGAAAGACAGTAACCATTTTTGTTGTAATGATCACAGATTCTGTGAGTCAGAAATTCAGTTGGGAACAACAGGATGTCTCCTAAGCACCTGAAGTCACAACCATTATTTTATAGCATTTTTTGGTGTGTTTTTTTTCTTTTTTTTTTTTATCTTTTATTGAATTTATTGGGGTGACATAAGTTAATAAAATTATATAGGTTTCAGGTGTACAATTCTATAATACATCATCTGTATATTGTATTGTGTGTTCCCAACCCCAAGTCAAGTCTCCTTCCGTCACCATTTATCTCCCCTTTACCCTCTTCGACTTCCCTCCAACCCTTTTTCCCTCTGGTAACCATAATATTGTCTGTGTCTGTGAGGTTTTGTTTGTTTATTTTAACTCTGGAAGAAAACATAGGCAGTAAAATCTCAAGACATTTCTCATAGCAATATTTTCCTGACCTATCTCCTTGGGCAAGGGGAACAAAAGTAAAAATAAACAAATGGGACCACATCAAACTCAAAAGTTTTTGCACAGCGAAGGAAACCATCAACGAAATGAAAAGACAACCCACTGAAGGGGAGAACATATTTTCCAATGGTACCTGATCAGGAGTTAATTTCCAAAATATATAAAGTACTCATACAACAAAGGAAGACAAACAGTCCAATTCAAAAATGGGCAGAGGACCAGAATAGACACTTCTCCAAAGAGGACATCGATGGCTAGTAGACATACAAAAAGATGCTCCGCGTCGCTAATCACCAGAGAGAGGCAGATTAAAGCCACAGTGAGGTATCCCCTCACACCGGCCAGAGTGGCCACGTCAACAGATGAGCAGTCCTTGTTTTAGAGGACACCTTTATCCAGGCTTATGACTCGATGTTCCTGGGTCTAGCATATGACCCAAACTTCTTCGTAAGGGGTGTTTACCTTTGCCCCCCTCTTTTTTGCTTGGAACCACGGCATCACACTCTGAAGTCCCCTGAGGGTGGGAATGAGGGTTACATTTTAGTTCGCCCTTGCCCTGGGTGTGTAGATTTTGGAGGATCCTAGCGTGATGCGGAGACTGCCTCCAGTTTCACCCCACGTTTGTTCAGCCGGGTCCTTGACTTCTGCTCCGCACCTGCGAAGGTTGCCAGAGTGAAGTGTCGATTTACTGGGATGCCCAGGACACTGTTTCCCACCTGGGTTCCTTTCAGCCACATTCTGTTGTACACACAGGGTGGGGCAAAAGTAGGTTCACAGTTGTTCTATGGAAAATGATACAGTAACAAACAATCATACAAGAATAAATTCTCTGTTTTGCGTACTCACTATATATATATTTTTTCAAGTCACCTTAGTTTTTATTTTTAATCAGCTGCATAGTTGGTCGGAATAACCTACCTGACATTAATAAAAATGAACATTTCATAGTATTTTTCTTTAACTCTGAAATACATCTTCCTAATATCTGTTTGGATTCTTGTATGGATAACACAGACATCAAATTTTTCTTTCTCATAACCTCTTGGTCACAATTTTTAGTATCACAGTTTCAATATTAACAAAAATGAATTAAGAGGGAATTGGTGGAGGTTTTTTCTTCTTTTTTTCTCTTTTTCCTCCCTTGTTCACTGTTGCTGTCAAACTGGGATGAAAGGTTGGTAAAACTCACCTATACTCTATCATGTGGAGCTTTTCTGTGAGGCGACTTCTAATGACTAATTCAATTAGAGCGCGGTTCCTCAGGCATTCTCTTCTTTGAAGCGGTGGTATTACAACCTACAGTTTTGTTCATTCCATAAAGTTGGCAAAATGTTGGCATAAAGTTGTTCGTAGCGTTCTCACTGTCTTTTGAATGTTGGATGAATCTAAATAAAGTTTTGTCCCCCCTGAGCCTTCTCTACTTTCGTCTTCATCACTCTCACCAGAGCTTTAACTACTTTCTGTATCTTTTCAAAGAATAAGTTCTTAGACCCACTAATTCTTCTCATTTTGTTTTCTATGTCATTAGACCCTACTCACAGTTTTACCTTCACTGTATTTTTCTTTCTGTTATTTCTTAAGATGTGCATCCCCAACTGACATATTCTTTATTTTTTATATACATATTTAAAGCTCTAGATTTTACTTAGAGGATGAGCTTTGTTATATAGTATTATCATTTTTGTTTAGTACTGTTCAGTACATTTTAATATGCATTACAATTTTTATTAGCCCATGTACTATTTAAAAGCAATGTTTAAAATGTGATAGACACACAGGTGTTTTATGAGTGATTTCCATGTGATTGTGTTACAACTAGAGATAGTAAATTCTCGGACATGTGTTGAGATACTTGCATTATGCTGATTTATTTTGTCAGTTTTCATAAATGTTCTGTGTTTTCAGGAGAAGATACATTCTCTAATTGTTGAACACAAAATCATATATATTTTAGATCTTAAAACTTTGAGTGTTAAGTTTATTGAACAAGACAATTTCTTAAAATTCATGACTCATGTTGATAGATCCATGGCAAACCCTCTCCAACTCATTGGTTCAATTCATCTTTCATGAAGACCAACTTTATCTTTTTATTTAAAAAATAAAATGCATTTTATTTCACTGAGGAGAGAGGTGTATTTGGAGGGCAATATGGCCACTTATTATAACAGGGAATTCCCAGTTCTAAGCTGCACCACTACATTGGCAGAAAAACAAGAGCTAGTGGAATAAAAATGAGCATTTGGCTGCCATCGTTTCCTTTGTCCCTGGCCTTTCTCTAGTGTCACAGCAGGGCAAAGATATGCAAAGTTTGTACCACCAGATGGCCGAGAGATCTGGGATGCCCAGAAATGGGAGTTCTAATTGATTCTGTAAAAAGAACTTTTCACATCGCTGTAGGGCTAGTCCCAGCTTGAACCAGCTCATAATTAAAGGACATCATAATATTAAATAAGTTGAACTCAGAAGTAGAAAGCAAGAGTCCCCTGTGCTGTCATATTCCCATCCACACCATAGTCACAGTCAAGGCAGAATGCGCTTGGCGAAGGGAGGAATTTACCTGCTCTCATTTTAACTCTTCTTAGAGTGGATGAGCCTGAACCATCCCATTTCTGAATGGTGTTGCCTGTTGCAATGCTCTGACTTTGGGTAATAGAATACTTGACAAGTACTGGCGTAAACAATAATGAATTTTAAATGGTCATTAAAATTTCATCTAATGAGAAGCCTAGAGGGAAGAGGTTCTAGATTTGGCTAATTTTGTGGTCCACTGATGATAGGAACTTCGTTTTTCACTCTGTCACCCTTAATGGGCTGGCCTCTGTAGACAGGTCTTTCCTGACATGGTTTTCCTAACAACTGCACAGAAAGGCCAATAGGAGTCTCTCATTCTGCCCCCAACACCCACCACCTCTCTCTCATATACACGAACACCATTAATGAGAAATATGCTACCGAAATCCCCTAGTGGATTTTATTTCAGATCTCATTAGTCATAATTGTCTCATACGCACCATTCCCTAGCTGCATAGGGGCCTGGACAAATGCTAATCTGACTTGTTCAATTCTATTCTGGAAAGCTGGTAGACTCTCTTGATGTGGATGAAGATTGAAAACATTTCTTGAGTAAACAAAAAGCAGAAGTGTTGACCATGATTGTTAACTGTAGTAATAAATATTAATCATGTTCTGTTAACTGATTATTCTGCCCTAATTAGAAAATGTACTTTCTTACCTGGCTGGGAGTTGTGTGCCCTGGGACATGAGATTTACCCTTGAAATGTGGTCCATTTTGCTGTTCGGAGAACTGCCCATCTGCCCGTTATCATGGAAAGATTAACAACCTTGTTGCCGCAACAATGGAATCCCAGAGGCACCCGCCCTTTGTGACTCTCCAGCCACCTTGCCTACTTCCCCATGCCTGTAATTCCTACTTTCCCATATAATCTTTGTCCTTCAACCCAATATAAGCAGCTGGCTTATGGGAGGGCAGCAGAGCAGATTTTCATGGATGACCTTTATTGCTCTCCCATATTGCCGGCAATATTGGAATAAACGCTCATATACGATTCAACCCTGTCTCTGCTTAATTGGCTCAAGTGGTGACGGGAAACCTGGACCTATTGTTGTGTGGTTTCAGAAGGATAGTATGAGGAATGTCAAGTTTTGTTTCTTCTGTCTTTAATGCCAGAATTTGCAACTTTTTTTTTTTTTTTTTTTTTTAGCTCTTAGCACATTTGTGCTTATTTTGAGTGTAGGGGGCCTAATATTTTGAGACACTTCAGGAAGTGAAGCCACATGCCACAGACCTCGTGGAAGAGATGAGTCAACACCTGCACCTCTCATGCGTGGCCCTGAACCTCTGCCCCGCTGCCCACTCAGAGCTGGAGAGAACAACAGTGTGAGACCAGGAGCAGCTCCAGTGAGCTGTGAGCCTCGCACAGACCACTTCAGCTCTTTGGCACCGGCTTCTTCATAAAATCAGAGCGTGTGTGTGTCTACAGAAAGGTGTTTCTGAACTGAGTTGCTAACAATTGCTCTTCCCATTCATGTCTTCCTAAGGCCTCTTTCAGCTGGACGAGTGTTAGGTTTTTTTTCTCATATCTCTGAAACACCCCACAAAAAACAGAGTGAACATCTCTCAACACAAAGATTTAATTAAAAACCATGAATAAACACCTACTAAGTACAGGATGCCAAAATGAATAGGTCACAGGTCCTTCCCTCAGGGGGCTCACTGTAGAAAACCAGTGATTGAAGTATAAATCAGTATGTACATTAAAATACCAAACTCTCACAGACGGAGCCCAGAGGAGGCTGGAGAATTGCAGCTAGGTAATACACAGCACTCGCTTGGGTTAGGAACTCCGGATTTATATATAAGAGAAAAACACGGGAGACTTTTAATATTTTGTAATCATGTTTTTTAATTTGAAAGAAAAAGATTTGCTGTGATTGCCTGACTTTATCCCTTCTCTCTCCTTTTGTGACTTTCCAGCTTCCAGCTGGCCGTCTCTGTGCATCCGCCCATCCCCTCACACTGAGCAACCCAGACCCAGGTTCATCATCCCTCACCCCCAAACGTGATCTTCTCCACCCATTACTGGCTGTGACTTGAATAACTGCTTAAGAAAGGGTTTTTATGATTTTTCTGGTTTTGACCTTATCTCGCCCAATATCAGCGAAACAGCAACAGTATGTCTGTAGGCAACAACAGATTGTGAGTACTTGGGTAGCTACAGCCATCCTGAGGTGTTTAGACTTGAATACCACGAACTCAGAATCACAGAGGGGATTTAATTCGTTCAAACGCCTTCCTATTGCTTTAGTGTGAACACTGATACGAAGACTCATCTGAAATTAAGATTTTAGTAATTCACCATTTTAAAATACAGAGGTATATATATCATAAGGATTTGCAATTCATTGGGTGACCTACCTTTGGATACCTCTTTTGTGGTGGAATTTAAGGACTGCAAATCTATGAGGATGCTATTCTGAGTAGAGGTCCCACTAATTTCCCAGGAAACCACAGTTCGCCTTTCTAAGTTGGTTATTTATGTACCGCTATTGACTTTTCTTCAGTTTTATAGATGATGCATAGCCTAGTGAATGATAAAAAAGTATTATTGCATTTACTTTAGCACTTTGCCTTTGCTCTGACTCTGCAGGAAGAGACTTGTAATTTTTATATGCTTTGAAATTCATGAAATTGACATTTTTTACCCAGTGACTTATTTCTCCACATTTATATGCCTTTCCTCTTGACTGAACTTCGTCTTTTGTCGTGCTGTGGAGGCTGCAGGCTACAGAGTTCTCCTGGATTCACAGATCGCTGACCGAGGGCATGAAGAGGATGCTTGGGAACATAGGAGGCCGGTTCTATTCTCACAGCTATTTTCATATGTAAATCTTAGATATTGTTTTTGCAAATCAGTAATATGTTATTAAGCCCTGGCTGGTTTTCTCAGTGGTTAGAGCGTCGGCCTGTGGACTGAAGGGTCCCGGGTTTGATCCTGGCCAAGGGCACACACCTCAGTTGCAGGCTTGATCCCCGGCCTCCACTGGGGCAAGTGCAGGAGGCAGCCCATCGCTGTGTCTCTCTAACATCAGTGTTTCTCTCTCTCCCTTCCACTCTCTCTGAAAAGCAATGGAAAAAATATACTCGGGTGAGGGTTAGAAAATAATATGTTACTAATAAATATTACGTTAACAGGACACTTTCAGTGCAAAATATTTGATCATGGCCTGGGAAATTAATTATCTTCTCCACATTAATCAGTTCACTATTAAACCAGTGTCGCTCATTTGATATAAGAAATAGAGGAGTAGTTGGTTCTCTCTCTGGCAGCCTTGCTCACTCGTGTGTGTGCACGTGTGTGTGTGTGTGCATGGGAGTGTGTGTATTTTGTTACATATGTAACAATGTATTAGAGCCATGTATCAGTACATGCCTTTGTGTGCACGTAGATGGATATGGGGGAAATGGGTGATAATGTATTGCACTGTTCAGAGATGGACAAGGTTTGTGACCACTGTCTCTAAATCCCCATATCCCTTCAGAGCTGTAGGACATGGTCGCTTCTGTAGCCACCACAAGGCTTTGAGACAGGAGCTCCATCCCCAGAAGCATTCCCCACAAGACAGCCGACAGACAGTGGGCTGGGAGACCTGATCTATCTGCCCTGGCTGCAGGGAGGGAGCTGCTCGGGCTGTGGGTCCTGGTACAGTTACAGGTCACGTTTTCACATACTAATTAGCAAACATTCTTCTGACTTAGCAGATGTGCTCCCACTGCTGAGAGATGAATCCAGATTGGGGTGCTGATGGCAGAGTGAAGACAGTTTCCCACTGTCTAAGGTCACTGTAACTGTAAGATAACAAATGTTGCCTGGAGAGACCATTTAAGGACAGACACTGGTCACCCTGGACATACTTTATTGTCCCTTTGGGCCTTTCCATTTGGAAACATTTTCTCTCCCTTCTGTTTTGCTCCTCTCCATGATTTCCTCTGTTTAAGGTGTTGTGCCCAGTTATTCATTCAAACCCAGGACTGTTTTTCCCCACTCTTACCAGAAGTTGAGAGAAATGGGTCAGTCCTCTGTGTGCCACTGAGAAATCTGGCTGTCCTCGCCGCTCAGCCCTGCCTCTTGCACACGGTGACATTTACCCTGCCTGTCTGACTTGTTCTGAATGGCAGAATGACGACTTTGCCCTCCCTGGAAGTTAAAGGGAAGGACCCTTTAGCCAGGTGCACGGTTTTATTTTTTCAGTGGTGCTGAGTTAGGGAGCTGGCTGCATGCATCTCCACAGGGCCGGTGGGACCAGAGCCCTTGAGAGAATTCGCTGACTTCATTCACCTCTAATGGGTGAGGGCCAAGCCAGTGGGGGCCCCTAGTCCAACTCTTTGGCAAAGCCCCCTCTCTCCAGGCCCACACTGAGCCGTGGCCTCAGCCTCCCCTGTGGCTCTGTGTCCTTCTACACTTTCTTTGCTGAGTTGGTTCACATTCTGCCTTCTGTGTGTTAATATATTCAGTCACTGTATTCCAGTCTAACTGATCAGAGAGGCGTGACTGACAAAGAGAAAGGCCATCCTAACTGTCCTTACCCGTGATCGTGTTTTTAGCCCAGGAAGCCAATTTTACAGCATTCAGCAGGGCCAGTCTCATAGTTGCTGGTGTTTCCTCTGATTTGCATATTATCAAAATGTATCTGTCTTACTAGATAGTATTTTTGCCAAGAAAGGTCATTGTATTAGTAATTTTTAAAGTCTACCATTTTACTACAAACTTGAATCAGGTGGAAAAATAACCACAAACCTAAATATTTTAAAGTAATATTTTCATGTTTTTTTACTGCCGATGTAGGAGAAATTCCTTTCACTGGTTTATTATTTTGCCAGGGTAAGCCCAAAGGAAAGAGCATATAATACTTAGTTATTAGAGCAGTGAAATATTGTTTGAAAGTAATTATTACTTTATAAAGCTGACTTCTGGATTTGACAGATGCATCATTCTCTTGAGTTGTGTCTGGGCATGGGCAGTAAATAGACTCTTTTTTTATTTAGAAACTTTCCTGGAATTGACCTGTCTTTATATTAAGTGTAGACCATAGTACTGACTAGGACAGCGATGCTGATTGATCAGTGGGATCCAGAGCTGGGAGCATTTTAGTTTATTGTGCCCATGCCCGGGTTTATTTTAATTTTTTTGGCTTCGTAAAGAGTTATATTTTCTTTGGCACATTTTTATTTACAGGAGAAGATATACATTGGAGATAGATAAACATTTTAGAGGAGATAAACTGCCAGTATTTTACTTAGGCCTCCAAAAAGACAACTTGGGACTGCTACATTCATCAGGAGAAAGCGAAAGTACCCCGCAAATCCATTTGTTTTATGTGTCTTCCTAGCAGCTGGTAGGAGTTCAGTCTAAATAATGGAAAGCTTTACTGACAATAAAACTCATCTCACAGAGATGAATCTCAAATATTCCAAGAGGCCTGCATTTAGCTTGGAAACTGTAAACCTTCAGACTGTAATTCAAATTGTCTCATTTCTCCCCCTTAATCAAACAAGAGCAGGTTTTGTTATTTCCCTCCAAAAATATATATAATTAGGAGATTGAAAAACTGTTAATGTGACAGCTTCTTGTGAAGGAATCTGGACCTCTAAGAGTTCAATTAAATGGCTAAATGGCTTCTTTTCTGTGTGTAACAGGGTTTTCCCATTGTTACAATTAAAAATAATTTATTTATAGGTATCTATAGATCCTTTGTTAAACTCTCTCACCCATCATCCTACTCCTATGCACCCTTGAAAGCCTCAGAGCCACAGGAAGACATGAAAATGTTGCTAGGGGGGCAAAAGCAATAGCCAGCCCTACAAGTGAGCATTTCCCGCCCGCCCAGGCTCAAAGCAGCTCCTGACACAGATCTTCTCAGTCTGGTTTTGTGTTGATTTGACATTAATTTTCAGACTATCAAAGTAGTCATATTAGAAGCACTCCCAAAGCAAATAGGAGTGGGGTGTGACTTCCTAGTGTTTTGCGTTATCCGTATCATCTGAATGCAGATCATTGCAATTCACGTTTATAATCGTATTTTTCTCTTCCTGTAAAAATACTGATTTTAAGAAGAAGGTAAAGTCTTTCCCCTTCAACGTATTCAAAGGTGTGTAGGCTTTCCAAATGGGAATACGGTGTTGATAAGTAAAATGAGAAACTACTTTTTGATTGATTTAGGGTAAAACACAAATCTCTCAAATCTCACAATATTTTTAAATGTAAGAAATGACCGTGTTATTTAATGAAAGTGGAAGCGGAGGCGATTTCCAGGGTTCCAGCCGCGGGTTTCTTTGCTTGGCGCACTGTTGTGTCTTCCTGCAGCCTCTCCCGCCCCCGTAGCATCCTCACCCACAGATCTCTCCCAGTTCTGACCCCTTTCCTCCAGTCCAGACGTTAACAGGGCCCTGCAGGTGTGCACATGTTATCTAGGATGTCCCGCAGCTCCTTCACACTTGCAAAGCCCAGCTTCGAGCTTGTCAGAATCACCCACCGCCCTTCCTCCTGCTCCTGCTCCTCCCACATTGTGTTTTATTTTTCGTTTTGTTTTTCTCATGTTTATTGAATTTATTGGGATGAGACTGGTTAACAAAATCACACAGGTTTCAGGTGCACAATTTCACAAAACATCATCCGTACACTGTACAAGTCAAGTCTCTGCCCATCACCGTTTATCCCTCCTGTACCCTCTTCCACATGCCCCATCCCCGCAATCACCCCACTGTTGTCCATGAGTCTTTTTTTTTCTTTTTTGCTCCATCCCTCCACCACCCAGCCCCCCAATGCCCCCGCCCCCCCCCCCAGCTGTCGGCGTGCTGTCTGTCTATAAGTCTATCTCTAATTCTAGTTCAGTCCTGTTCATTAGATTCCACATGTGAGTGAGATCACATGGTGCTTGTCTTTCTCTTACTGGTTTATTTCCCTCAGCATGATACTCTCCAGGTCCATCCATGCTGTTGCAAAGGGTGAGATTTCCTTCTTTTCTACGGCCGACTTCTTGACCTGGTGCTCCTCAACTGTGGCAATGAAAGCATTCATCTGTGGCTCAGCAACAAATGGAAGATTCATTCCAGTTGTCCCCCTCTCGGTGCAGTGCTCGTATCCAATGGATGAGCCAATTCTCTCTTATCTCCCCGTGAAGTATCTCCCGTCTATTTCCTGTGAGCGTTACTGACATATTCTGGATGAGAATTTGGAACTTCCCCAATGGCTCCTTTATAAGACGATCCCTGCTTCAAGTTTTCCCTCCGCCAGCCTCTTCCTATCTCCCAGAGAGACAATAACAACACAGACTGGCCAAGTCACTTCCTTGCTCAAAATCCCCCATTGTCTGTTTGTCATTCACCAGACAATTGTTGAGCCCCTACAAAGTAAGATCCAGCAGAGTCGAAGTCTCAAGTTTATAATCTTATAAAAGAGGGGAAGCTGTAAACAAACATACTGTATACTTGATGGTGACAAGGGTTTTGAAGGAAAATGAATTGGGTCAGGGCTAAAGAGCTAAGATGGGGGTGACGGGGGACTGTTACTTGACGGTGGTCAGGGCAGGCCTCTCAGGCGAGGCAGCTGAAACAGGCCTGCAGGAAGCAGGTGCAGTACTTACAGATCACTGCTTTCCAGGGCAAACATCCAAACATATTAATTCAGTTGGTCATTTGCCTAACATATATGGAGGGGTCCGTTAAGTCTGGAAATATATATATATTTGTAAAGGATAGCTTCAGTCTGTTAAAAAAAAATAACTTGTTTCCAAACTTTTTAAGACCTTATATCTTAAACATTTTCCATCTTTATCACATTGAGATAAGTAGGGTGGTGAATTTTATGGCATCAATAGATACATATTTTAAAAACTTCATAGAGAAACAAGACAATATAACTGATGTCGTGATACGAATAAGACTGAAAGAGGAAGAAAAGCCACTCAGGAGACATACACACACGCACGCACGTGGGTGAGTAAGTAAAGCCGTCCAGATGAGCATAAACCGAGACAGGTCCTAGGACAAGGAATGAGTAGCTGGACCACTTGCAAGAGCAGATTGATGGAATCCTCTTTAATAGCGGTCCTGGAAGGCCCCTCTTGGAAGATGACATTTGAGCTGAACTGAATCATAGGGTAAGTCAGGCATGACAAATGCAGGAGAAAATCCCAGGCAGAAAGGGCATGGTTTTCCTGAGGCACAGACGAGAAGGCGACGCGGCCGAAACATAATTTGTAAGGGAGGCATCTTAGGCATTGAATTAGGGAGCTAGCAAAGGAGGCACAGAAATATGACAGAATTATTTCTAATTGTGAGAAACTCCCTTGAAGCACGAAGTATATGTTGAGGAAAATTATTAAGTTTTGAAGAGTTTTATTATACTTACTGAATGTGGTTTAGTTAGCATTGTTTTAATTTTTACATCTTGGAGGGGGCCCTGGGTTGCTGTACGTGTCCTAATAGTTTCAGGGCTTGGGAACTCTAGGTCTGAACCTCACGGAGAGGATAGGAATCGAGTTTGGAACGGGTTGCAGACCATTCAGTCCTTGAAGGCCACAAAAGTTACCCTGGTTGGATAACAGAATATAAACATATGAGGAGCCACTGAGAAGCCTAGTCAATGGGTGAAGAAAATTTGGTTCCCTAAAAATCGTCACTGCAATCAGGAGGCCCACTTTCATTGAAGATCCGTGGGCACTGAATGAAGATTAACGTGGCTAAAGAAAAAGCAGGACATGAGAACATGGACACCAGACAAGTTTATTTTATTGGGAAATAATTTAAAGCCAAGCGCAGAACTTTTAGCATAAAGCACTACTTCATATCGGAACAGAAATTTTTAAGTTGTCTTTATTTTCAAACGTTATTTTTAAATAGTTTTTATTCCAAATAATTCAAGATTTGAAAAAAAAAAAGCAAGAAAAATACAAAAGCCACCAGCATAACGCTCACCCGGAGACCCCATTCAAGGTTTGTCAATTGCCCTGTAATGCCCTTTATAGCAAAAGACCCAATATGGGGTCATGTGTCCCACCCTATTTTCCTGCCTCTCCACTTTCTAAAAGTTGGAATCAGATCCTCAGTTGATTCTTGACTTTAACAGCTTTATTGTTCCAGAAGATCCTCTCGGTTTGGGCCTGACGTTTCCCCGTGATTGCCTAGGTTATGTATTTCGGGCAGGAGTACCACCAGGCGTCGCTGTATTTTCCTCATTGCATCTTGTCAGGTGGCCCAAGTGTCATTCGGTCCCTTAACTGGTGGCAATAACTTTGATCACTTGACTGCAAAGATATCTGCTAGGTTCCTCTGCTGTAAAATTACTAGTTTGCTATTGGAAATTAATAAATATGTTTTTGGGGAGACACTTGGAGGCTCGGTTCCTCATCCAACATTCACCCACGTATTTGAGCATCAATTGCTGTTTCTGTCCTGAATGAAATCCTATTATGACGGTGGCCAGTGGTGACCTGCTAATTCCAGCATGCCTTGTACGTTTATTAGCGAGCATAGTGTGTGCTACAGGAGGAGGCTTCTGTTCTGCTGCTTTACTCAATGATTTTTATGCAGGCAGACTCCTGGGTTCCTGTTCTGTTCAGTGAGGTCTGGTCTATAAATTCATTTTCTTCTTTCTTTTCCTCTCTCCCCTTTCCTTCCTCCCTCTCCCTCTCCCTCTCCCTCTCCCTCTCCCTCTCCTTCTCCCTCTCCCTCTCCCTCTCCCTCTCTCTCTCTCTCTCTCCTTCTGCCTTCCTTCCTTCCTTTATTCTTTCTTTTGATACTCAAAATACATTTTGATGCTCCAGTTATTTATTTTGCACTCAAATTGTTCAGATCTGAGCAGCAGAAGCCCGCGTCAGGCTGGCTCCTGTGTCATTCTGACATAACATCATCATTCTTAGAGCACATTTTTATTTCTGGTTCAGGAAAATGTCCCAGTCTCATATTGTGCTTTTCCTGACCCAGCTCTGGAGTCAGCCATTCCTCCAAGGAGTCCTGGTTTTAATCAGTGTAGAAACTAAGATCTGAACTATAGGGATACCCAGTGCTTCTGGGCAACCCTGCCCCTGGACTGTCTTCAGGGCATGGTAGAAACTAGCTGTATATTGCACCACAGTTCCAGCTAGGTTTATCTCTACATCTGTCTAAACCCACTAAAACCCACAAGCTCACACTGATAGGTTTAATTCCAACCCAAACCCACAGGATCCATTCCAGATTTTCCACTTTCCGTTTGTACCCTCCTTTCTTGACAAAGAACCTGGTCCCACAGTCCTCTTATTTATTTATTTGCTCAGTCAACCTGTATGGTAGTTGCTGTCACAGCCACATGGGGCGGGGGGGTGCTGCGTGGCTGATCTCACTGTGGAGGTGTCGGCCTGCTCCAGCACTCTGCCTGCTTGGACCCCAGTTCCCAATGGGGCGAGTTATTCAGGAGCTTGGGCGAACAGTGGAGCTTGGTAGGCATTTCTCATAATCATACAAGATTATATTAAAAAGAAGGCAACACATGGATTTTAGCATCCTACAGCATTCCACCAGCCTGTCTCCGACCTCCCAAACTTTCCAACTTTCAAATAACTATAAATAAAAATAAATCCCTTACGCACGTCATTTTAGACATGCAAGAAGTTCGGCCCTGTTGCCTCGTGTTTGCTCTTTCTGTCCCATCAGGTTAACGTTATAACTTACAACAATGTCAATTGGCATTTTAGTGTCAAAAGAAATATCAGCATGCTCTTTACTGATGTATTTCTGAATTAAAATTTTAAAACCTTGAAATTGCATGTATTTTTCTTGTCAGCAAGAGTAATAAATACTGAGTGGACTTCAAATCAGGTATGAAGTTTTTATATCCTGAGTCTTGAAATGGAAATCTCAAATCTGCCAGTGAGGCAGCATAATTATGATGACCCGTGAAGAGAGGAGGTTTCCCTGTTTACTGAGAGTGAAGTGCAGCGGAGGCAGACAAGATCACAGCTCGCTGTGGGCGCTACAACACATGTCACATCGTAGGGCCCAGGAGCAATGATCTGGGTATGAATATGGCACTTTTTATTCCAAATGTAGAGATATTACCAATGTAAAGTCCTAAGCCAAAACAAACATCAATTTACCTCTGAATTCTATATACTCTTCCTACTAAATTGGCAAATTTTTATTAAGGTTAATTTTCTATCCATTTTATGTCTATTTCTTTCTCACCCTCAGGTTCTCAGTTGCAAATTTTTGTCTCCAAACACTCCGGCTATTAATCTATTAAGTAGGTTAATTCCTGAGCTTTAGAGTCATTGCTGAAAGCATCACAGACACTAGTACACTAGTATTTTTAGTGACATATTTTTACACACGGGGAACAAATACAGAAATTGAATAATATTTTCTCCTTCATTTCAAAGGGAGTGAGAGTTCCAGGGATTTCAGCATCAGAGACCCATTATCTTTAACCTGTTGCTAACTCTGCAGGAATGGTCAGCACCCCACGAGTTACTCTGTTTTGCAAACTGTTTTTGTTACTCGGTTTCTAATTTTTAAAAACTATTTGAGAAAGTGATGGCAGGAATTGGGAATTGTTAGCTTTAAGAGGCTGGTTACCAGAATTTGCTCTTTGGAACACAGATATTCATGTCTCTTCCAATTCTGTAGCTGCATAGAATGACCCCAAAGCTCAGCACCATAATAATTTACTGTCTCTTTTTCTGTGGGAGCAACTTCTAATTCTGGGATGTTCTGGCTTGAAGTTCTTTATGAGGATGAAGTTATAAGTTTCCTGGGGCCACAGTCATCTGGGGGCTTCTATAAGATCGGCGGTTCCACTTCAAGATGGCTTACTCACATGGCTAGCAGTTTTCTGCTGATTGTTAGGAGTAGGTCTTAGTTCCTCTCCCCATGGAAGCCTCCCCACCAGACTACTTGAGGCTCCCCGTGACACCCAGGCTGGCTTTCCCAGAGCAAATGGTCCAAGAGACCAAGGTGAAGCTTCTAATGCCTTTTATTAGCAAGCCTCGGCAGTCCCATACACACGGTCACTTCTGCAATGTTCTATTTGTCATACAGGTCAGGACTGATTCAGTGTGGAAAGGTACTACTAAAAGGTTTGAATAATAGGAAGTGACGCTGTATGGCTATCTTAGGGGCTGGTTACCAGAATTTGCTCTTTGAGACACAGATATTCATGTCTCTTCCACATGCAAGTACACTCACTTCCTCCAAGGACCCTTCAAAGTTTCATTCCATTAGAGCATCTACTCAAAACCCAGTAACTCGTCACCTAAGTCAAGTTCGTATCCAAATGAAGCTCCTGGGGAAGTCCAAGGGCACAGGAAGCTGTTTGGGTACAATTACTCAAATGTAGCTGCTCATGTGACTGCCTGTGAGCAAGTTTTATGCCACTCACACCCCCAATGTACTAAGGTAGGATAGGCATAGAGTAAGCACCTTAGACTCTCCTGTTCAAATGGAGAAAAATAAGAGTTACACAGAAGCAACTGGTCCATAGCAATTCTGAAATCCAGTCAGGCACACGTGGGTAATTCCTTGATTAGAACTCAGGTCTGCTATTCCCTAGAAATGATTCTCCATGGCTCTTGGCTGTGCCTTCTGGATTCTCAGTTCAAGCACTATGACCCATACTTTCCTTTTTAAGTAAAACATAGCCTGTGTTTACAGCTGCGTAGTTTCCCGCCTATAGAAGTTTAGGGTCGAAAGACCTTTTTTTCATTTTGTACCATTTCTGTCCCTTTCAGTCCAAGCTGATGGTGTTTTCACTAGTGCAGTTCTCTTAAAAATCTGTAGGCCTTCTATGAATGTTATTCAGGTTTACTCCATTAAACAGTATTTTTCTTTTTATATTGGGTTTTTGCTGACATGCTAAGGGCAAGATGCCCTTAAGATTATTAGCATCTGCCCAGCTGGCGTGGCTCAGCAGTTGAGCATTGACCTAGGATCCAGGAGACTTGAGGTTCGATTCCCAGGCAGGGCACATACCTTGCAGGCTGATCCCCAGTAGGGGGTGTGCAGGAAGCAGCTGACCAATGACCCCTCTCATCGCTGACTTCTCTCATCTATCTCTCCCTCTCCGTTTCTCTCTCTGAAATCAATAAAAACATATTTTTAAAAAGAAAAGATTATTAGAATCCCTATTGTATAACTCAGAGGGTCTGTAAAATACACCAACATGCTGCCTAGAGGTTTGTTTGTTTTCTTGTTTTGTTTTGTTTTTGTCTGATTAAGTGGTTTTATGAAACACAACAATACATTTTGGAGGTCTTAGCATGGATTTTACAGTCTCACCTCATTGTCATCTTGAGAGTCTGTTTTACTGGTAGTTGACCTTTGCCCGAAAGTGGTTTCCTAATTTTTGCCTTATTTGTCATCTGGAAACACTGTAATTGAGAAAACATTTATCTTCAAACCCATCAAGTCCTGGCTTCTTTATATTTAACAGTTTCTCTTTAGCTTTTCTCTCTTCTTTTCTGCCTTTTACTATAAATAGAAAGATGTCAGAATTCTCTGTCTGGAAATGCCTGTAGCTCAATTACAGATTTCTTCAGTATGGCTTCTTCCTTTCCATGTTATCACAGGGTTGCCAAACTTCCCACTGCAGCATACACAGGATTTGGTTTTCTCTCATTTCCAGTGACATTTTTTCTTCATCTTCCTTCAACCCATTACCTACAATCTCCCCCAGAGCCGTTAGGCTTCAACTAACAGTGCTTTCAAGGCCCATCTAACTTACTTGGGCATCCCAGCCCCTAAGTCACTGCCACAGTTTTAGATTTATGTTATAATTCTCTCTCAGTACTAAATTCATTATTGGTTATTTATTATCACATGACAAATCGCTCCAAAATGTAATGGCTTAAAACCATGATTTATTATCTCTCGTGGGCTTGCCTCTCTGCAAGACAGCTCAGGCATGATGGCTGACTTCAGGGTTAGAAATCTCAGAGACCAAGTTGAAAACCAGCCTTAGAAGTTACACCGGACCACCACTTCCACAGTTTTCCACTGACCACAGAGGTCAGCCCTAATTTAATATGGAAGGAGACTACAAAAAGGGTGGGAATTAATGGAGTCCCTCTTGGAAATGTTAAAGATAATGCAAGGAGAGGAGAAAAAACTTAAAATTTTAATAGCTATGTAGCAGTTTGTCCTATAATTATCTCCTCCTAGAATGTATCCCATTTAGAAAAATGAAAGGACTTGACATTTTCGAAATCCAAAATTCCTTAGGACCAAACAGAACATTGTTATGGGTGACTGATGAAGTCTTGTTTTATGAACTTAATTATACCCAATCCAATCTGCAGTGATCTGTGTGTTATGCAGCTGCTATGCTTCAGAGAAGGTCTTGTTCTCACAAATAGACCTACTCATTTTGGAATATTTCTAAGCCAGTATGAATATTTAGAGACTCCCTAGTATTCAAAGAACAGAACCAAATGATCATCTCGTCAAGAATAGTCATTAAAGTTACAGCTGTATGTTCTCTTTCTGCTCAGTTTAGACATTAACTCTTTTCAGTGTTATCTTGATTAAGCAGATTTAAAATCATGTGTATGAGTACAGCTAGTCTAAATAGATGACTCCTCCAAGATCAGCAATTTCAGAGGGGACTAAGTCAATGCAAATGAAAAAACTGTGACTTAGAAAAAATATATAGATGAGCTGTACTTTTGACATTGATATAGAGCCTTATATTCATTTTTAAGTCAAGGAATTAATTTAAGTATAGTCCTATTTTTACCTAGTATTCTGTTAATGGAAAAGAATATACTACACTTCTGTGATTAACCCTTAAAGAGGGTTCAAATGACAGTTATTAGACTTTAAATATTATAAACCATTAGAAAAGGAGAGGGAAGTTTCTGTTGTCCTCAACTACTATCACTAGTCAAACAAAATAGGACATTTTTAAAAATCATTTAATGGTCAATTTCTTAAAAAGAGTTTTTATTGAAAATTTACTTTTACTCAATTAATGACACATAGTGGTCTCAATCCATTCTGTATAAATTATTTTTTGCTGTACATATACTATTCGAATGAAATAAATGTGTGCATAACTTAAGATTTTTAAGCAAATTAGTACAGTTTAAATTTGCTCTGGAGGTCAGTTTGGTGTGGGAACTATATGAAAAGGAGATGCTTTTTGGGACTTTCTAGAGATGATTAACGGGATTGAGAAACAGTATTTCCTATTCCCTACAATTTCTCTGCATAATAATTTCTGTGCATCATAATTTCCATGCAATTTTCTACTGAATAGACATAATGGTAATTGATTGATCATGCTATTTTCAAGTTATTTTGCAATAAAACGTTTAGGGTCTGATTTCAAACTTAGTGTAAGTGCATGCTGCTCATTCCCTAATAGAACCAGTTGTGTTTATTTTTTGGTCTTGTTGTTTATTTTCTGTTCATTTGAGTTTCATCTCCTACCATTTATGCTCCCTGTACCATGTGAGGTACCGTGTGTACGATCGATGTTCAGAGCAGGTTGGCTGACCTTTATGTCTAAATTTACCTCTTTGTAATGTTCCTTAATATTTTATGAATTGAGAAAGCACTTGTAATGCAAGTATCTCTTTGGATTGAGTTAGACATTAATCCATAAAATAGGTTCATCTTAATTGATAATAATAAGTTTAGGCTCTTGACATCTAAATGACAGGCCTCTAGGGAATTAAGAAAATAGATGCAATGTTGAAAGTATAAGAGGAAGGCATTTGGGTGGTTGAGAAAGGTCTAAATTTTATGTTCTCATCTCTGTAGACAGGGTCAGGTGCAGAAGTACAATAGGGAGCCGTTGACAGCAAAGGGACAGGGAACTGTGACAGAGTGAGAAAGAAGATGTCAAGGAGAAAGTATAAGGAGTGCTAGACCCCAGAGACAAAGATTCGTCCAGGCCCAACCCTCCCTTCTTTCCCTGAAATAACATCTCTTTCTCACAAGACTACATTCTTCTGCATTGAGCAGGACACCAGCAAAGATTAAGGAGCCAGGAGCTGGACACAGTGGCTGTGGTCAGGGAGCATCTCCCGAGGCAAGTTAGCGAAACGGGCTGTCCACAGGATTTGACATCCCCATTTTTTCTGCTCTCCCGCAGGTTTTCGGAACCAGATGAATCTTTCAAGTCACTCGGTCCTTCAGCCTTCATTCCAAGGGTGCATGCAGCTCATTCAAGTGGATGATCAACTCGTAAACTTATACGAGGTGGCCCAGAGGAGGCCGGGGAGTTTCGCGAACGTCAGCATCGACATGTGCGCCATCATAGACAGGTAAACGGCCTCTTCATCTTCCTTCGGGTCATCCAGACTTTCCAAGTTCACGTTTATGTTGTGGGATGAGTGAAACACTCACCCACACACCCACCCCTCCGAGGGGTTAGGCGGTAGGAGCCATTTGCCATGCCCGTGGTCCTGTGTGTGTGATGTTAGCAGTGACGATATCAGGACATGATACACATGACAGAACAATCGGTGATGTCACATTAGTCCATCCACCGCCCCCAGTGAATGTGAGCGTTATGCAGATGGTTTGAAAGGAACTCCGTTTATTTTTAGTTTTGCTACCTATGTCCACAAGTAGAGATGTCCCTTATCTGAACCTTGTCTTGGTCAAAACTTATCATATTGTCCCCTCAAAAACCCCCTTCCTATAGAAGAAGAAACATTAAGAAATGTTGGCTGGAAGTATGGGGACTTAGAGAAGCAGAATATTCAATGTAATTGAGTCAGCTCACAAAATACATGTACTAAAATATTGCACAATCTAACCTTTATTAGTTTTGAAAACCTAGGGAGGAGCTTTTTATAAAAACTGAGTTGACCTCTCACACAGTGGAAGGATACAAATTTATATAAAATATTGTGAGAGCATTATATATTCTACCTTAGTACATTTCTAAAAATGCCTTTTCTTCCAATGTGAAAATATTTCATTTTCAGATGTTTTGCCCATGAACAAACCACATTTAAATATGAGTTGAATTTAACCTGGTAAATTTCAGTGATTTTAAAAAACATTTTTAAATGTTTTATCAGGGGGCTACCTTATCCTGAAAAAGTAAGTTCATTAATTTTGTATTTTGAAAGGTAAAAGTTCTGTAGGTCTCACTATGCCCCCCAAAAATATACACCTTAAGTCTAATAATATTATTTCATTTAAGAGGAGATCCTTGGGGAAGTCATTCAAAGACATATAATTAACCTTAAAAATATATAAAGGCATCTATAATGAAGTAAGTTTGTTCTATATAATCTTAATAAAATAGTATTTGTGTGAATGTAAATTACAATTTATGACAACTATAGATGATAACTTTTTAAAGCCTTAATACGTTTGTAAAGAACTTGACATATCACAGTATTTATTTCTATTACATATTTTCAAATATTCATCCTGATAGCCTAAACAGTTTATATTTAAACAGAACAATGAACAATTTTAATAGAAATATACTATTATATTTCTAGTAAATATTTCTGCCTGATGCAAATGATAGCAATAACCACAAAAGCAAAGAGAGGAAAGTTTTACGATCAGATGTTCTGATATTAGATGTTTACCTATAAATTTTAGTAATTCTTTTCCATAAAGGAAGATTTTCCTTCTTAGTAATAGTTATACGGCATTTGGAGATATTTTAGTACCTTGTCCATTTTCCATGCCAGTAGCTTTAATAATACAATAATTCCTGTCAGTAACAGCCGGGTTAGTTCATTCAGCTTTTGTAAACAGGCTAGATTTTATGGTGATATTGCTGTTTCGCTTCAAACAGCATGTTTCCCGGGCATTATACTTAAATTGTTTGCTACCTAAGAAGTACAGGAGAGAGACTGAAACATTAATGTCTTACTCCCGTGGAAAGAGTAGGAGTTAAAGTAGCCTCAACAGAATGAATGAATGAAATTTTGGTAAATGAAGAGAGAAGGAGGTGGCTGTCCTGGTGATGATGTAGTATAGGGAATGCAAATTGCAATTTTGGGCAGCTATAGGAATATAAAAACTATTTTTTACCAAAAAGGGTCTGTCCCACTGTCCATGTTGTCAGGTGTCCTGGTGCTGACAGAATGGATGTGTTTTCTTGCCCTTCAGGGCGATAACCCAGAAGAGTAGCTTCGGGAAAGTGGTCACCTCTGATACGGGTCCACGAAGCTCCTAAAACCACTATGGAATTTTCTGCATGGCTCATTTTTTGAAGGCAGTGACTTCTGTACATTAACTACTGATGTGTGAAACAGCAGATTCCTTTATTTAACTGAAATGTCCCCAGATCAAAAGCTGAATCTACGAAGTGTTTTATTTTTATAAATATGAAACAAGAGTTTGTTCACCTTGTTCAAACCATGGCAATCACTGATGACTTAATCTATGTCTGTCCCGGTGACAGGACCAGTGGGGTTCACCTGTCCTCATATAGTGGTGACCCATGAGGTCACACTTGAACGACACATCCCCAGCCCATCTCTTGTTTGATTTTTTCCCCCTCACTAACTAAAATTTTGCAACAGCCCGATCTCTACCATTTTATTTTACCTAAATTCTCCCATTTTAGGTAAAATTTACCATTTTACCTAAATTCTCCCTAAGTAAGCTTACATCTTTCTTACTTTCCTCCTTTCAAATTTCAGCTTGATGATTTGAAAGCCATTTTTGGAAAAAAATAAAAAATGGATAAATGAGAACATGGGGTGAAAAAATACAAACGCAGCCATAGGCATGATTTTTATAAAATGTTTGGAGAAATAGGAGCAGCTGCAGTGATTTGATGAGCAGAACTTAGGGCCATAGTTTGGGGAAGAGGGTCCTCAGGGAGCTTTGCTGTGTCCTTCTGGAGCACCCTATGGTTTCAGCTTGTTTCCTTTCTTTGTGCGTGGATTTACCCGGGGCCTGTGTTGTGTACTGGTTTGTTTCCTGAACACAGCATTGGATCAGGGAAAGAGCAGGCACTCCAAGCTATAGAATTATTCACTCAGGAGTGTGTTCTCAGCGCAGCCTTGGCGCCAGGCACTGTTCTAGGCACTTCGCATAAATCATTGAACAGAATAGATGAAGGTCCTTGTACTTCCAAAGCTGGAGGAAGGGGAGGAAGGACAGATGTATAAGTAAGTACCTATGATAGTAAGTTAGAAGGAATATGTGCTATGGGGGGAATGTAGAGCCCGTCAAGGGGCACTGGCATTCCAAGAGGCTGAGGTGTGGGGTTGCAGTTTAAATAGGTTGGCCCGAGTTAACCTCGCTGAAAAGATAATATGGCTCAAGGCCTGAAAGAGGTAACAGAATTGGCCCATTTGGGGAAAGCACTGCAGGAAAGGGGATGGTCACTGCAATGAGGCAGCCTGGCCTGAGGCAGGACCAGCAAGGGCCAGGCGGCAGGTCTGGAAGGACAAGGGGCAGAGTTGCAGGAGAGGAGGCCAGAGAGGTCCTAGAGGCCAGGCTCTGGAGACCTGGAGGTTATTGTAAGGAAATCCTTTTATTGTGATGGAGCTAGGGCGTCATCGCAGGTGACTTGAGTAGAGCAAGGATATGATCTAGCTTATATTTCAAAAAGATAACGGGCTGTGGGAGGAGGGGAGGAAAGGTAGAAGTAGCGGGCCCGTTATAGTAATCCAGATGGGAGATGCTGGGGACTCAGACCAGGTGCTGGCGCAAGAGGTGGTGAGGGTGGTCTATTCTGGATGTATTTAGAAGGTAGAGCCAGTGGCATTTCTTGATGGTTAGATGAGGGGCAGGAGAGGAAGAGAGGAAATGATTTGGTGAAAGCATCCGGAAGGAAGGAGGTATGTCTACTCAGATGGGAAAATTGGTCAGAGGAGTGAGAAAAAATCATGAAGTCAGCGTGGGCATGAGCTGAAATGTCTGTGGGATACTGGAGTTGAAATGCCAAGAAGGTGATTGAATGTAAGTATGTAACAAACATATATCAGCAGATTATACAGTGAGGTCTTGTGTCTGACAAACTGCCATGTTGACCATGAGGGCCTCTGGGCTCCTCAGTGCGTTTCCTAGACAGCCGCAGGCCTGGAGGGGCGGCAGGTGACCAGTGGGCGGGGCCTCTTCCAGCGCCGAAGCCCCTAGCTCCGCCCTTCCCTTGACACCCTGTCTCAGGGAGGAGGGCCTCCGTCCAGCCCTCAGTTGCTAGAACACTCTGGAACAGTAAGCTATCCAGCACATGGCCCCTGGTTTCTCCCTGCGTGGTTATCATCTTTAATTGCTCCTAGGGCCCTCCGTTGTTGGCTCCTCGTGGCAGACCTCCTTAGACATCCTGTATAGCTCCTGTCTCAACCCGCTTCTCTCTAACCCCTTTTCAGGCGTGGGAACCTGAGCCAAACCCGTGCAGAAACACTCGTACAACCAAAGTTAGGTTTACTCATGTCCTCCTGCAAGAGAGCCCACAGCAGAATCCTGGGGCATTTCTTGGGGGGGGGAGCGAGGGAAGGGGCTGGGGGCTGGAGTGAGTCCCTGGGGGGTCCTGGCAGGCGCTGGTCAGAACCTGTAGCGAGGAGAGCGGCTGCAACAGTGGACCGTGGGGATCCACGCGGAGGCACTGCCTGGTTCCGGGCCCGCGGTTCTTACCAGGGCTTAGGGGATGAAGAAGCTGCTGTTGAAATATTTCCAGTTTAAGTAGGGTGTGTCCTTGCCTCCTTTGGAAAATCGTCTGTTTTGTAAGTTATAGTAAAGTCTGTTTTGCTGGCTGTGACTTCTCTACCGACCCTAAGAGCGCCCTCCTAGCTTAGCTGCCAGAGAGGTCTTTTTTCTTGGTCATAGGCAGTGACACAGGCCTGACCACTGAGAGAGAAGCGGAGGTCGGCCATGGAATTCTTGAGGAAGCTTTTATTTTCCTGATTCAGCTGTCACCCCTGCCCCTCCACTGTCCTCGTCCAGTGCAGATGCCGTGCCTGGAGGTGTATGGTCAAGGGACCCCGAGCTCGAGTGAACCAGAGTCAGCAACCACCTTCCCCGCTCTTTATGTGAAAATAGGTAACCCTTGTTTATTCAGTCACTGGACTCAAGTTTTAGTTTTCTTGGAGGCAAAAACATCTGTTTTGGGAGGCTTTCCCCCCATCTTCCAATTCTAAAAATCAGCTAATACCATCTTTTTAGCAAACACAGAGGGGCCGAGTCCCAAGTGTGTTGACGGCTTTGAAAGAAAAGAGGAGACGTGTACTTTAGGGTCTGGTAAGCTGCGTGCCAATGATGTCCCCTCGAGTGGCTCTTGGGCACTAAGTGGCTCTTTAGAGGCTAGAGAAAATCCATGTTGTTAGGATCAGCATCTGGTAGGAAACTGGTGAAAGTGGCTCATTAGAATTACACTCTCAACTTCCCAGTCACTTCCCTTGTAAGTATATTAAGAAACACTCTGAATAGCACAGGGAGCGGAACAGGACGTGTCCCAGCTCAACCTCAGCTGCAGAATTACCCCTCGAGAAACTCGAGACTGGGTCCCATTTCTGGGTTGGTAATTAAGTCTTCATCGTATTTTTGGATGTGCATAGTCACAGTCACAGTGTTTATTTTTTAATTCAATGCATTCTTTTCAAGACCATCTACCCAGTTTGTTTGATTTTTTTCTCTTTGAAAGAAAAGAATAAAATATACGATTTCTTTACAGACGCTTTTAAATGAGGGTTGGATAGGTACAGTGTGCGATCTTCCAAAACTACGCTGACAGTTGGAAAGGTGACCAGCAAATAAGCAGATTTATATTATCAGTTTGAAAAGAGGTCATGAGTTTCTGTTAGAGCAGGTTTAAAATGTATAGTTCTAACTTAAATGAAAAAAAAAGGTAATTTATTTTATAAAATTGATCTTCATTTGCTCATGAGCTCTCATTTCCAGTCCACAGCAAAAAAAAATGAATATTTGAACACATACATTTGGGTACCTAATAACTTCATACATACATGTGTGTAAATATATATATATTCAGTCAGTATGAGATTCAAGCTCACTCAACTGTCAAATTCCCTTTTTGGACTATTGCCCCATTTCAAGTGTCTTCCTTGACCCCACCAGCACAGCCCTTGCTTGGGTCAGGACCAGCCAACTTACGTAGCATCTTGTAATCAGAGGAGTGGGGTCTGTCCCACGTGCTTCACTCAGGTTCCTTCTGGGCGTCCCTGACGGTCCCCAGCCTGCCTTGTCTTCAGGGGTCAGCCTCTGTCCCAACTGCCCACTGCTTGGCCTTGGGATAGGCCTTGGCTGTTGCTGGGCTCAGGTCTGTGTAAGGTGGTAACTCATCCAATTTGTCTGGGACTGTTCTGATTTTACTGCTGAGAACCCTGTGCCTTGAGAAGCCCTCAATGTGGGTAAATTAGGATGGTTGGTCCCTCAAGATCTGTGTGCTCTCTGCCTTTTTTCTCCTAAGGTCCTTTCCCTGGTATACCAGAAAGCCGCCTAAGCATTCTTATAGATCCCATGGGAACGCACAGTGATTTCTAGACCTCTTGCATACCGCATGCAAGCTGAAGTGAATCATGGTGTGTGTGAGGGTGGGGGTGTGGGGTAGCTATCTTAGCCGCCCTCTCTGCCGCAGCATGTCATGCCTCTGTGTGTACTCTCCAGCTCTCACCCCAGTCTGACATGGGGCCCTCCCTAAATCAAGTTCCCAAAGGCAGAGGGCAGGGCACAAGCCACCGATGCCACAGGATTGCTAAGTCTCCGTTGGGACTCATTCGGTCAACAAATACTATTAAAGATCCCACTGAACAATGAGCACCCCTTCCTGGGACTTTAATGCTCAGGTGGCAGGGGGAGGGTGACTCATTAGAACTTCAGTAGTTCTAACACTTTGGGTGTCTCTTCTTTGCTATCCAAGACCTAGCTCCTCCAAACAGATCTCCTTGGTTTTAGGCTACCTTGCCAAAATTGAATCCGTGCATATATGAACATTTTCTTCTAGTCCAGAGTCCAGAGGTGAACTCTCCCAGCCCACACTCCCTGTGGAAAATGTCATTGATCCACTAAACGGACAGCCATGGCACAAGAAAAAAATGGGTGAAAAATAAACAAAAACAAAACTTTGACTTGAAATATCTAAAAATGGTTTCCGCTATGGGAAAGGGAAGGCCCGTGTCTCAAACATGGATATTTTTTTAAGATTTTTTTATTGATTTTTAGAGAGAGGAAGGGAGAGGGATAGAGGAAGAGAAACATTGATGAGAAAGTGAAACTTAGATCCGCTGCCTCCTGCATGCCCTCTGCTGGGATCCAGTCCACAACCCGGGTATGTGCCCTGACCTGGAATTGAACCAGCAACCTTTTGGTGCCCAGGATGATGCCCAGCCAACTGAGCCACACTGGCTGGGGGAAACATGAATATTTCCACAGTGACACCATTTATGCCCTGTCCTAATGCCTGGGACCATGTGCCTGTGAGCAATCTCCATCCTCACCTGGACCCCACACCGAATTCCAGCCGCCATCCCTGTGACTGCTTCAATTTTGGCATTTCCCAGGTTTTTCAATAACTACTTTAAATATATATATATATATTTTTTTCATTTTAATATCTGTATCTTTTTTTAGTTAGTAAGGATGTAGGATCCATAAGGTGCTGACTGCAAACTTCCACCCTGTGGGTCTGAACTTTTTCGTATACATTTCCCGGCTGACCACCCCTTTCCGTTGGTTCTCAAGAACTGTTCATGTCATCAAGTAGGCCTGTGTCAGATTGTGCCACCAGCTCTTTTGCATTGGGAAACATTTTGTCTTTTACCACTAGGTTCTATGATAATTACTCAAAACTGGTAAAAAAGGCAAAACGTTTCTCAGATAAGCTTCATTATGACTCTGATCTCATCAAACGCCAAAGTGGCAAAGAGCAGGTGGGCTGGAGCTCATTGCAGGAGACCTGGAACCGACGGGGCTTTCCAGGCCTGCAGCTGCATTGCCCTCTGCAGAAAGAGCCCTTCACCATCACCGTGAGAACAAAAGTTACTCAGGTCCTAAAACCAGATCACCAGCTCAGAATAAACACCTCAAAAAAAAAGACTAGTTACCTAATCCAGCTTTAATTTTTTTACATGAAGTTCATGTCGTGTGTCTTCTTTATTGTAGATGTCTTCATGTGGTCTCTTCCCCTTATCTCAGTGCTTTGCCAGCTTGGATCCCACGGATTCTGTATTGCAAATGGCCAAGTTCTTTCTTTCTCCCTTTGGGCTAAATTGGACTATTGGCAGATCTCTGGAAAGGCGTGTTCTCAGGCTACATCTGCCGCAGCTCTTGTGGTAGACACACGGCTCTTTGTATAAACTTTCTTGACCTTCTGTGCTGACTTCAGGCTCCCCTTTGATCTTGAACCCCATTGCCAGCGACCTTTGGTTTCTTTTAGAAGGGACCCCGGGAGGACTTTCCTGTTTACACCTAACCGTGCAAGCCTTCATCATTGATCTAGCGCAAAAGCACACACTCGATGACCCCAAAGTGTCGCACCCAGGGGAACCCATGTTCTAGTCAGTTGTCTCTCTGAAGTGGTTTCAAAGTGGTTTTCTTTTTAAATACAAATACGGGACTGGAGTGATGAAACTTATTTTTAAAAATAAAGCACAGTAGTGAAATGCCAGGGGAGATAACTCTCCTAAGAGAAAAAGTCAAAGAAAAAAGCCAAATTAACCATTTTAAGATTCAGCAGCAGGCTTATGATGTATCTCATGTCTCAGGACAAAGGGAAACTGTGTTTGCTGGTGGCGTGCCCTATCGCTGTAGTCTGACATTCAAATCCCAAGGCAGGCCTGGTGCATAAAAGTAATGTCAGAAGACAGTTATGCATTTGAAGATAAGCAGAAGGAAAAAAGGCAGTTTTAACATCGAGCTAAGTCAACATCAGGGAGGTTTAAATGAGTCATTGAGTTTTATTTCTTGCTTTTGACATTAGAGTACCTGGGGGAAAAAAAATTTTAAGCAAATAATTAAAGAATATATTTTAAATAGGTGCCTTAGCAAATAATTTTTTCTTAAGATAATTGCTTTTGTCAGTTACTTAGAAATATTGCAAAATTCTCATTGAATTCATACAGCTGCCCTCCCCTAGGACTAACTTTGCAGGGCAATAGGCGCTCACCACTCCCTTTGTGAAATGGGGGGTGGTGCCCATGGCCCGATGGGTGACAGGTTGGAGCAAGGGCTACCATCTGGCATCCGGTGTCCCCCCCACAGGTGTGTGGGAGTCAGTCGTTCCTTCCCAAATAGGTTTAGGCAAGTCATGATCATTATTGTAATAACGTATACTAAGTACATTTTCCAATGTGCAGAGACAAAAAGAGCTTCCATTAAAGCAAACTGAAAGTTCTTAGAAAGATAAGTGCCCCGAAACATGACTGTCAGTTGAGGTGTGGACGAGGCACCTGGAAAAACCTGCAGAGATTCATTGGCGACTGCACTGTAAGAACCTAAACCTGGGGATTGCGGGTCATGCTTCGTGGAAGTGGGTCATCAGGAAGGCTGGTCACTTGCAGTCGTAGAATTTCTCTTTTTTAATTTTTAAAAATTTTATTGAATTCATTGGGGTGACTGGTTAATAAAAGCATATAGGTTTCAAGTGTATGATTCTGTAACACGTCATCTGTGTGTTGTATTGAGTGTTCATCACTCAAAGTCAAGTCTCCTTCTGGCACCATCTCAGCCTTTTACCGTCTTCTACCCCCCCACCCTTTCCCTCCTGTAATCACCACACTGGTCTCTAGAATGTAATTCAGCAGAGCCCAGAGCAGTTCCTTCTGGCTAGAGAGTCATTGAATTTAGATGATGTAGAATTTTAAGTTAAATTAAAATGGTTAATGTATGTACCCTTTTAATGTTTTCTTTCTTTACTTCATTAAATTCCACATATTTAAGACTTCTGTTCTGTCATATGAAGAAAAGAAAGTAGAACTCACTTTTTTATCTTGCTTTCTGCGTTCCAAATAACAGAGGGAGAGGGAGGGAGGGAGGGAGGGAGGGAGGGAGGGAGGGAGGGAGGGAAGGAAGGAAGGAAGGAAGGAAGGAAGGAAGGAAGGAAGGAAGGAAGGAAGGAAGGAAGGAAGGAAGGAAGGAAGGAAGGAAGGAGGGACTATTAAATCCCATTGCTTTCTGGTTTATTGGTATGGGACATTACCTACTTTCATTAAAATAGAAGGCAGGGTAAAAATTACAGATTGGTGTCTATGTATTAGAGCAGTTGTAAAATGAAATTTTCCTTTACTATTTAAGTGACCTATGACCTGAGAAAAAAGGAGGGAGGTGTCACAGACTTCTCTAAGCCAGGGAAAACAATTTTATTAAGACTTGGGATTTGTTGCCATTTTTATTTTACCTGTTAATTGAACAGAAGTGCTTCCTCTTCTTATGGTTGCATGGCTACTACCCAGAAACTAGCTTCAAGAAGGCAAGTAGGCTTAGCTTTTTAGACAACATTGCCTAAAATTCTGCAGGTGGCCCACTGCCATGTTAGAGACTAACTGTTCCTCATCGCCTGTGTCGGTGACCTCACTGAGGAATGTATTGGAGCCTGGATCTCTTTCTCTTTACCAGATCCCACCTCCATCAAACAGAATATCACCTGAGCAAGAGGGGGATGCAGGTGGAGGGGTGGGGAACGCGTGCATGTGTGCTTGCGATGTTGCTGAAAGCGAGTCTGTAATACATTTTAACAAGCAAATTGTAATATCCGTAAGGCTTTCTTCATCAGCAAACAGAGTGATGTAAATAGACCATTTTCTCTAATTGTGAGGCAGGTAGACCTTCTAAGTTCCACACAACGTTTGTTTACAGGATCAACTCGAGTTGCCTTCCGTAAGTGGTGTCTGCTAAGCTTTTATTCCGGTAGTTTCATGATCTTTGAATCTTTGGCATAATTCCCCAAAGGCTTCATCAACATGAAAATTGTTTTCACGGACACACTTCAGAGAAGGCTGCCCTCTGGGCAAAGGGACCTGATAGCAAAGTGAATTCCTGTTTTAAAATTGAAACTTAAGGCATTTGAAAATTAAAGAAGAAAGAAAAACCTTTGAAACCTTAAGAGTGACATTTCTGAAATTAGAAACACGGTACACAAAAGGCAGGTGTCATTAATGTGGTTATTATATTTTCTTAACTCAAGGGACATTGGTTAATCTCGTGAAAAGGTCAAAGCCCTGGGACTGCCCACCCGACGAGACAGCCAGCAGATGCAGGACAGGGGCTCTTCTCAAAGGGAACAAAGACACGAATTTAACTGTGGAAACAGGAGAAGTTCACTTGCAGTTTAGAAGCTACATTAAGAGGCGTGTGCTGTCCAATCATGATGGACGGTGGTTTCTCTAGACACGGATGTAGAGGAAATCACGGTGGGCGGCAGTGGCTGGTGGAGGCTCCAGGGAAGGATGTTGAACTTTAGAGGATGTCATGTCAGGCGATGAGAAGGGAAGCGAAAGCATGTGCCAGGCAGAAGCAAAGACAAGAGTGGGTGTGTGGCGGCGGGATGACCGCATTGCAGCCCCGAAACATTAAGTGACAGAGGAGAGCAGAAGGCTTGTGTAGGCCGTCAGCGAGTTGAAGAGACCTACTACTTGCTCACGCAGGTGTCCATTCATCCCACAGCCCTCTGCGATTGCTGCCAGGCGCCAAGGACAGTGTTAGTCTTGGTAAACGAGACATAACTATATGGACCCTACATCCTTACTAACTAATGACAGAGACAGACTTTTTTTAAAATGTGGTTATTGAGAAACTGGGAAATGCCAAGATTGAAGCAGTCACAGGGATGGCAGCCCCGGGGCGGCCTGGAGCCCAGGTGAGGATGGAGACTGCACACAGGAGCAGCTCGCGGGCGCACGGTGGGCATCTCTGGTGCGCGGAAGGCACACGCAGGGGGACGTGGCGTGTGAGCGACATGGGGACTCCCAGGAAACGCAGGGTCTCCCAGAGAATGACAGCCATTGGTGTGATACTGACACTTGACGGAGAACCCATTTAAAGGGGGCTACTAAAAAGATGACGGTGTATCCCCTGGGCAGGAGGAGTCCTTGAAGGATTTGCGGGGAAGTCCAGTTTTGTGTTGCTGACATTTGCTCTGCTGACCTGAGCAGAGGTGCGGGAGCCTGAGCTCTGCAGCGGCCATAGACCTGGACGAAAGGGCCAGTCCCGTGTGTTTCAGAGTTGAACTAGGGGTGAGCTCACTAGATGTGGACGTCGGGAAGGTATTGGCAGGAAAGAGAAACTAGTTTCAGAGAGAGAAAGGCTCTAATAAAAGATGAAGTATTTATCTTCACTAGTCCCCAAATATTCGTGCGGTGATGAGTGCATCACTTAGAGTGAGGTTTTACTGGGAGCTAGTTAATGGTGAAAACCAGTAGCAGCAGTTAAGCAACGGGGGCTGTAAAAGAGAGGAAGTTAAAATAGGAAAGGCAGAGCTGTTGGACGCACAGGGAGTGACGGGAGACAGAGAGATGCGGGGAGGGCGAGAGTCGCCCTGTCCCTGCGCACTCACCGGGCACCTGGCTTCTGAACACTCAGGCGCCAGCAGCTTCCACTGCAGGGGCGCGGTAAGTGTAGCAGGCACGCTAGATTGTGGACGCTTAGTGTACATATCAAGGAACATAAAACACCTCATTCATAAGTTTTATATTTATTTTACTTTGAATTAAGTAAATGTAACATTAAAATTAATTTCACCTCTGTCTATTATTTAAAATATGGTGACCATGTGAAACTTGTCTTCCTCCTACTGACTTATTTCGCTTAGCACAATACTCTCCAAACAAGCCAGGCAGAGAAAGACAAGCACCACATGCTCTCACTCATAGGTGGACTCTAAGGAACAAAATAAACTGATGAACAAAATAGATCCAGAGACGCAGGAGCATGGACCAGACTGAGAGATCTCAGAGGGAAAGGTGGGGGGGGGGGGGTGGTGGAGAGATTAACCAAAGAACTTACATGTTTATATGCATAACCCGTGGACACAGATAATGGTAGGGGGAAGGCCTGGGGGGAATGTGGCCTGGAAGGGATCAACGGGGGGAAAAGGGGGACATTTGTAATACTTTCAACAATAAAGATAAATTTAAAAAGAAAAATAATAAAATAAAATATGGTTACCATGAAATTTAAAATTACATATGATATATGGCTCGCGTAGTATTTGTGGGTTTTTTTAAATATATTTTTATTGATTTCAGAGAGAGGAAAGGAGAGGGAGTGAGAGAAACATCAATGATGAGAGAGTCATTGATCGGCTGCCTCCTGCACGCCCCCTACTGGGGATGGAGCCCACAACCCGGACATGTGTCCTGACCAGGAATTGAATCCTGACCTCCTGGCTCATAGGTCAATGCTCAACCACTGAGCCACACCAGCTGGGCTCGTGTGGTATTTGTATTGGAAAGTACTGGCCTAGAATCTCTAGATAGTTCTAGCTGGATACTGTGTAGCTAAAAAGGAGTCTCCAGGTTCTGTGTTAATCTTGTCCAAAAGGGAGTTGAAAAGATCCGTGCAACTTCTGATAAGACTCAATAAGGTGTTCTTCAGAGCTGTTTTCTTTCATAGACGGGATTCCCAGGAGGTCCGGGAAACTGGCATCCTTCTGAAATGCTCAGTCCCTTTTAATTAGCTAGACGTTTCCTTAAGCCCTAAATCTGCTTGCAGTTCCATCCCCAGAGAACCGTCTTTACAGACTTAGGAGCCAGATGTGTTGGTTTTCTCCTGGAATATTAATTCCCTATTCATTAAAAATAAAATAAAAAATGTTCGGTGGAAAAAAAAAAAGTGAGAACTAAATTAAGTAGATACAGTTTTAGTTGAGCACAAATTACAACTTCTTGTCTCAAAGATTAAATTCTTCCACTAAAATATCTGTCAGTCATACAAGTCATGCAAATGTGTGTTAGTCAACATTCCTGCAGTAAAAGTTAGGTCTGAATTAGAAATTGCTTTTAGCTGCTAGGAACCAAGATCCAATTAGAGTTTGTTAGACAGATCTGAAATTTCCTTTTTTATTTTAAAAAGTGTTTTTATTGATTTCAGAGAGAGGAAGGGAGAGGGACAGAGAAATACAAACATTGATGAGAGAGAAACATCAATCGGCTGCCTCCTGCACACCACCCCCTACTGGGGATCGAGCCAGTCATGTGCCCCAACCAGGAATCAAACTGGCCGCCTCCTGGTGCATGGGACAACTCTCAACCAACTGAGCCATACTAGCCAGGCAGACAAACCTGAAATTTTTTATTTCACATATAAGATGTCTGCAGCAGACAATCCAAAGCTTGTATGGTAACTCCAGAAAGCAGTTAGACATCCAGACTATAACTTTTTGCTCCAATTTCCTTAGCTCGTGGTTTCCATTCTCCTAATCACCAAGTGGCTGCTTGATCTCCAGGCATTTCACCTGCCTTTCATGAAAAAAGTAGGAGGGCCCACCTCCCCTTAAAAATAAGTCTTCCAAGAAGTTTCATGCAACACGTCCACTTACATCTCAGTGGCCAGATTTAGTTATGACTATAGCGAGCTGCAAGATATTCTGGAATTAGAGTCTCTTGTTTTATGTGGCAGTGCCCCTACTAACACTTGGGGGTTCGTGACTGGGGTGGGAGAAGAAAGTTTGTAATGGAATAGACAGATAGCAGTTGATGGCCCTAGGGGATAACTCAGAATTTAAAAAAAATAAAATATTTAAAAATCATGCTTCCTGAAGAAAAAATACGATGCAGCAGTAGTATAATTTTTTCAAGTTATATATATTTCATATTTTTCTCCAACCACTCAAAAATAAATGCATTTATCAAGCCCTTTGCCTTTAGCCTCGGGCAGTAGGCATCTTGCTGTGTCCAAGGCTGCATGTGAGGCAGCCTCTCCCTCCGGGGGTCTTACAAAGGATGGCAGAGGTGGGGACATACCCTGGCTCCTACACTTCCTGTGTAAACTCCCCCTACTTGAAATTCCTCAATGACTTTTATGCCCTTAGGGAGGAAACACGGGTCCTTAAAAGTAGGCCTGGCGCTCGCCCCCTGGAGCTCCACCCCCTCCGCTGCCCTCGCTGGGTGCCGGCCTCTCGGTGGCCTGCCCTGCGCTGCGCTGCGGGTTGGGAGTTGCTCCACCCCCGCCCTCATCATCTGTGCTTTGCCTTCCGATCAGTTCAAAGGCAACTCGCTCAGAGAAGCCATCTCAGACCCCGTGAGCCGGGTTAGGTCCTTTCAGACCTCTTCACACTCACACAGTGGGGACTGAGTACATCTCTGTCTCCTCTTCTGGAGTCTAAGCTTGGTCACGGGGGGACAGGCCTGAGTTGCGCCCCACTGTGACTGCAGGGCCTGACTGTGCCTCACGTGGCATAGGCTTTAAACACATACTTTTTGGTAGAATGAATGAATGAATGAATGAATGAATGAATGAATGAATGAATACAGTAGTAGCACACACGCACACGCACACGCACACGCACACACGGCTATGAAAGTACCAAGAAGGAAAAGAACTGTTCCAGATGGAGGGGTCCAGCAATGCTTTATGGAAGAAATGGGATTAAAACAGGTCCTTCGAAGACAGAAAAGTTAGCATCCGGTAACAAGGGGCAAGGCTATCTTGGGGAAAAAGAAAATAGACCATTGAAACTAAGGCATGTGACATGGTGGAAATAGGAAGAAGCCACAAATTCTCAGAATGCCTGAAAAAATATTCTGAGAGTGTGCTTTAGCCCATAGTGCAGAGAAGCCATTCCCACCTGGAATGTGCGCCCGTGCGTGTGTTTAACTGCGTGCGGTCTAGAGGAATTGAGTCACCAGAGTTGACCCATCGGAAGGAAAGCCCGATTCAGCTCATTCATTCTTTAAGCTCTTCTGCCTCTTGCTCCCCCACCAGTCATCTTGGAGTCAGTAGTCAGAAGATCCTAGGAGTGGGTACATCAGAAAAGAGTTTACTGAAAATATTTTTTAAGTTATGGTTGAGACATAAGGGATGTTCTAAGTTCTCTTTAACCAGTGAGAGGAGAGGTGTTGGAGAAAGATGTTCATGATGAAAAGTTCATTCAAAGATCACAGTTCCCCTGGAAGGGCCGTGAAAGTGCTGGTAGCACAGCTGATACTGATCAGAATAAGAAATAAATCCAAAATGATTTATAACGTAAATATAAGTGCCAAGAGGAGTGCTTTCGATAAAAGGGATGAGTGACAGAGTGGTTGGCTCACGATGCAAGTTCAGGATGACCAGGGGAACATGGATGGAGAGAAGAGTATGCGGGAAAAAGGGAACTCTTTTTGGAGAGGGAATGTTTTAGTTCCTGTGCCTCTCAGTGTTTTATGTGCGTGTGACTCACCTGGGATCTTGTTAAAAGGCAGATTCTATTCAGTGGGTCTGTAATGAGGACAGAGATTCTGCATTTGCATTTCTAACAAGCTCGAGATGCTGCTGATGCTGCTGGCCCAGGGGCCACACCCTGAGCATGGCAGAGACGCAGGTGTGTGGAAAACGCAGCTCAGTGGTGAGGAGGAAGCCTGGTGACATGGCCTTTGAAGTGTTGTGGCTTATATAAAAAAGGAAGCCTATTTCCTTTATCTTTCCCAGGGAAAATAAATGAAAAGCAGATGGTGTAGAAATGATATCTTCTGAAAGAGCCTGGCACTGTGCTTGGAACACTGTAGCAACTAATTCACCATTTTCGCAAAACATTAAGTACCTGTTTCTCACCTGTGTCACCTCTTCTCTTTCTTTATTTTAAATGCGGGTTTTTTAAGTTTATCTTTAAAGGGGACATCTGTAATAGTTTCAAAAATAAATATGTTTTTATTGATTTGAGGGAGAGGGGGAGAGAGCTAGAAACATTGATGATCACTGGCTGCCTCCTGCACGCCCCCTACTGGGGATTGAGCCTGAAACCCAGGCATGTGCCCCGACAGGGAATCGAACCGGCGACCTCCTGGTGCACAGGAAGATGCTCAACCACTGAGCCACACCGGCTGGCTTCAGCTGTTCTCTTTAAAGTGCCATGCCTTGCATTACTATTAGAAAGGAAAACAAAGCTTTTTTTTCAGCAAGCTGTTGTCAGTCTGTAGAAAGGATGCAGAAAATGTAAGACGCAGTATCTAAATGTATAGTTTCTAGATACTTCTTGGCTGACTCAGCCCTAGGTTCTCTATCAGCAACTGTGTCTTAACTTGACCCATTCATTGCAAGAAACTGTACAAGTCAAGGCTTTTAGTTATAAACAGTCTAAGAAGAAAAAGTAAAGACCCTGATGAATTTAAGAGGAAGTGTCATTCTGTCACTCAGAATTGATGGAAAGCTGAAATCAAGGTGGGCAAAGAAATGCCACGGCCTGTGACCTCTCACCAGGGTGCAGTGGTCCAGCCTCCCCCTCAGCCACCCAGGATATTGCCCTTGAGCCTGCATCTCTACGCGCCTCCTCCAAAATGGTTCCCTGGAGGGCATCAGGTGGCTGTGACGTGCCTGGCAGGACCTTCAGTCTTGTCCTCTGCAGTAGAAAGTGCTTCCCTGCCTCCCAGTCACCTTGGATCCAGTTCCCTCCCGAAAGAAATGTCTTCCACAGAGACCAGCTCAAACTAGTCCAGTACCGACAACTTGTTATACAGCATCGTTCCTCCTCCAAGGGGGTCTGTCCACCACGACTAGCAACAGGCCAGGGGAGGAAAGACCAGGGGAGGGTCTGAACCCCATGACCAGGGACATGAAAGGTCAGGGGGCCTGAACAGTGTGCCCAGCGATATGGTAGGGGAGGAGAGGTCACCCTGGGGCGAGGTTTCACCCTACAACTGGCCTTTGCTAGGCACCCAGGGCTTCCTGCCCTAGTGACCGTCTGTTCCTGGCCCTTCGCCCCTGCTCTGCTCACACCTGTCTGTTTACCGCAGAAATACTTAGCTATATTACAACTTTTTTTTTTTTTTTTACCTTTTAGAAAACACCTATAAAGAAAAAGTTGAATTTTGAAAAACTTCCCTTGTTTCTCATTTTATTTTCCCCTTTGCAATGTAATAATTATTATACAGAACCCATGTCTGATGATGGTGAGTTTAAATGGATCAGAATTATTGCTCCTTAAAAGCAGCATCAAACTTTTGTAAGATATGATGCATAGTAATTAAAGTTAAGGGGCCTTGGGCAAGAAAAAAAAGATAAGCCTTTGCTTAAGTTATGCAGAAGTGTATTAAATATTCAAGATTAATTAAAATCTAGAGAAAGATTTTTTAAGGGTGCCATTTAAAGTTTGCATAAAAGTTAGTGCATTTATTATGAAATCAAACCAGTTTGATGAGTAAGGGAAGCCAGTTAGTAACACGGTGAAAGAAGACTTAGTTCACATTACTGTAGGTAGATCTTTTATTCTGTAAAAGCCACTTATGACCGTCCGGGTCGGGTGGCTCAGCTGGTTGGAGCGTCATCCATACACTAGGAAGGTTGCGAGTTCGATTCCCGGTCAGGGCACATACCTAGGTTGTGGGTTTGATCCCCAGTCAGGGCGGGTGCAGGAGGCAACCGATCAATATTTCTCTCCCTTCCTCTCTCTCTAAAATCAATAAAAACAAATCTTCAGCTGGGGACTAAAAAATAAATAAAATTTTTAAAAGTCACTTATAACTGCATAATAATTACATGCCAATACCCATAGTTTCACAATGTCAGAGGCATAACTCTTTGACATTTATTTTCTAAAATTAATAATATTACTCCAAAACCCCATCCTGAGGATTCCCACAATGACCATTTCGTGGGTGAGAAATGAAAACGTTTGATTTCTTTTGGTAGAAGGAGAAGAGAGCTCAGCTTCACTGAACAAGAGATTCCTGATGTGTCAGTGCTTCATTCAAGAATGACCCATCTATGTTAACAGTAAAGAGAAAGTTCTGGCTCCAACTCCCAAAGGGACCTGTGTTCTCCATTTCAGACCATGTGGCCTGAGGTATCCCCTTCCTTACGTAGACTTAGATGCACCGTGAGCAGCAAAGTCAGATGTTCTCAAGAACTTCTGCCCTTGGCCAGCTGACACGGTGTGGTGTTTTTAGGCCACCGCCATGTGGAGACATCTTTTCCTCAGGCTCTTGTGTGAAATTACAAATGCAGCCCTGGCTGGGTGCTCGGCTGGCTGAGTGCTGACCTGTACACCCAACGGTCGCAGGTTCGATTCCCAGTCCAGACACATACTCAGGTTTCGGGTTTGGTCGCTGGTCGGGGCGCGTACAATAGGCAACCGATCGATGTTTCTCTCTCCCATCAATATTTCTGTCTCTCTCTCTCTCCCTCGTTCTCTAAGATCAATGAAAAACTTATTCTCGGGTAAAGATTAAAAAAACACACAAATGCATTTCCCCAAAGCAACAAGAGTCCACGAGGTCAGAGCGGTGGCTGATAGGGTTAGGCATCGTGGGCTGGCCTGGGAAACAGGTGCACTTAGAGCACATTTTTATACCAAAAGGGGAAGAGTAATCTGAATTTCAAACAATTGACTGGCGAATGGACTTTCTCAATGTCATCCATGGGTAATCAGTAAGACATTCAGAGGGCAAAAGTCGCTTTCTCCAGAAAAGACAGTGGGGCAAATTCACCAACGTTCCGCTTTCTCCCAGGGTAGGAGAGAGCAGCTTCAGGCAGCGCCTCCTGATCCCCGGGGAGCGCAGCCAAAAGACACCCTCCCCCTTCCCTGCCATGGCCACTGCGTCTGATAGAAAATCAAAATCCGGCGGCGAAAGCTCTCATTATTAAAGGGACTGGGGCATGCATGATTCAGAGCATGTGTCCTGAAAATAAAACATAGTTAGCCTGTGAAAGAAACATTTCCCTCCACACTGGAGTTACAAAACATTTCCCGCACCTTCCGAACACTGAGCCTGTAATGGCCCCGCGAAAGGCTGTGAGCAAGGGGATCGCCATTCAGGCAGCACACTCCCAGGGCGGGGAATGGAGCCCTCCTGTCCCCACTCTACCCCCTGCCTGTCCTGTCATCTTCCAGCCGGCAGGCAGCTCCCTGTGGCTTACCGGCTCTTCTCAAAGATTGGACCGCTTTCACACCGAAGTGAGGCACCGCAGGATGCCCTGCTTGCCCCCTAACAAAGCCCCCCAGCTCCTGGCAGCATTTTCAGCTCCTGGGCCCTGTGACCCGCCACATAGATGCTGACTAGCGGCCAGGGTTATGGGGAGGAATTTTTTTCTTGATGTTTGTTTGGAATATGCAAAGGAGGGGGTAAAACAAACAAATAAAACCCCTGAGCTCTGTGTTCTTCATAACGCAGTCTGGCAGGATGACTTATTTTCATTTAATGACTTTATTTATAAACTGCCTCTTTCCAATTAAGATTGAAAACTCGGGCCACTGGAGAAAGGGGAGGCAGACATTAATATATTTTCTGTGCCTGAGTTTGAAATTTGGCTTCAAGATTCTTGGAAGCTTAGTATTTGGAAATTTGGGATTAGCCAACATACCCTGCTGGAGTTTCCCTGTTAGAGTGTCTACCAGCATATTTGTGGGTATTGGCTTAGTATGTTACTCATATTATTACAGATTCAAAGAGAAACCTTGATCTGAGCTCAGGCAGGAGCCTGGAGGATGTGTCCGGAGCCGGAGTCTTGGAAGACTCTTGTGGCCCACCTGAAATCTGTGTTCCAGTACCGGGCGCTCAGCCCACTCTTGAGTCTTTGCAACTTGCTGTATCAGATAGAAAACTGACAAAAGGAGTCAGTGTTGCTTTTCTACCCGGTCCTTTTTTACCCAGTGAACCTTAGAAACAGAGGTTCCACCAGGTACACAAAAGGTACAAGTTAACCTTTACCAGTGCTCTCAATATTAACTACTGGAACAAGGAAAAACACACAAAACTCTAGCTAATGACATAAATACGCCTACAGTGATGAGTTGTACCATTTATCAAGTGTATTACTGCCGTCAAAGCAATAATCTGCACTTAACTATTTAAGTCCTATAGCAAGAGGACTGGATGTCAAAACGTTATTTCTATGGAGGTGTTGTAAAAAAAAATTCTCCACCAGTGCCATGTCATCCTCACGTGTTAAGTATAATTTTTTAAGAGTTCTGAAAACAAAATAACCAAAATACATATCTGAATACCACAATTTGTGACGTTAAAGTGAATTCTTTTCATTGTAAGTGCTGTACTAATGTTAAGAGGAATGGAGCAGAAGAGCAAAATAAAGTTAGAAGTAGGCTGTGTTTAGCATTGTTCCCCAGATTTTTCCAGAGAATCATTCATTCATTCATTCATTCATTCATTCATTCATTCATTCACAGATTCGACAGTATTTATCCAAGGCCAGAAGGGATGCTGTAGTGTTCACTTGTACGGCTCAGGATGTTCACATTTTTCCCCAGCTCTACTGAGGTATAATTGGTGAATAAAATTGTAATATAATCATACCACGTGATGATTTGATATATGTATATATTTTGAAAAGATTCCCTAAAATCAAGTTAATTAACATACCATCACCTCACAGTCGCCTCTTGTGGGTGTGCGAAAATGCTTAAGATCTACTCTCTCAGCTGATTTCAAGTATACGTTATAAAATTACTGGCTATCGTTTCCATGCTGCACGCTAGATTGTCAGGACGCATTTATCTTATCACTGAGAGTTTGTACCCTTTGGCCAACCTTTGCCCATTTCCCCCTCTCCCCAGGCCCTGGCAACCAACATTCTACTCTCTGTTTCTATGAGTTTGACATTTTTTTAATTTGTGATAGTAAGTGATAGTGCATAGTGTTTCCCTTTCTCTGCCTGGCTTATTTCACTTACCATAATGCCCTCCAGGTTGTCACATACGGCAGGATTTCCCTCTTTTTTAAGGCCGAATAGTATTTCATTGTGTGTATGTATATATTTTATTCACCCACTGGTAGACTCCGAGTTTGTTCCATATCTTGGCCACTGTGAATATTGCTGCAGTAAAGGATGTCCTGTCACTGTCTGCCACAGGTCACTGTTGGCAGCAGGGTCGTGGGAGTGAACACTGGCAGTAACCCCCTTTAAAAAAGTCATTTAGCCCGGCCGGGAGTGGCTCAGCGATTGAGCGTCGACCTGGGATCCAGGCGATCGGGGTTCGATTCCCGGTCAGGGCACATGCCCGGGTTGCGGGCTCTTTCAGTGACTCTCTCATCATTGATGTTTCTATCTCTCTCTCTCTCTCCCTCTCCTTTCCTCTCTCTGAAATCAATAAAGATATTTTTAAAAAGTCATTTAAATGAATGCATTTTAAAAGAATTATGAAGTATTAATATTAGTTTTCTAGATAGATTTTACATTGCATATGATGGACATTAGGAAATACTTGGTTTTTATTTTGCTCTGCTCTAATGAATGTTATACTATGGTCAGTTTCTGAAAGCAACCCCAAATTCTTCCTGCAAACCTCAGCTGCAGACATGCATTCGTAGGTGAGGACACTGCAATCCTTTCAATCTTTATCATCAAGTCCTCTGAGAATTCAAAATGCGTGACAGAGAGGGAGGACAGGGAGCCTTTTCTCAGCTCACCTCCAGCAGAGGATCAGAATAAAATAATCGCTGAAAAGAATCGAGATGCAGGCTGCCCAGGAAAGCCTGTCTCTGGAGTAACTTAGGAGGAACACAGGTAGCATCTCTCCTCATAGAGTTTGCTTTGACTTTCATGAATTACACGTTCTCACTGTTGTGAATTAAGCTATTACTGGCTCATTGTTGGTTTAGTAGCTAACAAATGAGTAGGTGTTTCAAAAAGCAATTTTTAGTATCATTTTAAATATTTTAAAATATTATTTCCACTGGGATGATTTTCTAATACCCAGTTTTCTATTCATATCTCATCCATGTATATAAAAAATTGTCAAAATTAGCCCAGCCAGTGTGGCTCAGTGGTTGAGCATCAACCTACGATCCAGGAGATCGTGGTTCGATTCTGGTCAGGGCACATGCTCAGGTTGTGGGCTCCATCCCCAGTAGGAGGCAGCCGATCAGTGACTCTCTCATCCTTGATGTTTCTCTCTCTCTCTCTCCCTCTCCCTTCCTCTCTCTGAAATCAATTAAAACATATTTTACAAAAATGGAAGCCCCAGATAGCTGAGTGCCCTTTTTTGGGGTGGGGTGTGTAATGGATATAAATAAGCACTTGTCATTGAATGTAATCACTATAAAGTTCTTCAACATTACCTCTGACCATGGATCCCAGAGTCTATACTGGAAGCTGCAAATTAGCTTCAGTCACAGTGTCCAGCTGTCCCTTTGCGCTGAGCAGGCAGGCCCTTCAGCTTCCGCTCTAGAACTTTCCATTTGTTCTAATGCAACCTGCACATCTAGCCCCACCAAGGAGAACCTGCTCTGTGCTTGGTGTCCTGGTTAGAACAGAAGATGTTTAGAATGATGACAGCCCCAAAGGCACAGCACCGACACCCAAGGCCCTGTGACCTTTGCAGTTCCCAGGATGCCTGCCTCCCTCATTAATCTGCCGTGGAGGTCTGGGAGCCAGCCTGCTTTGTTTCCTGCTGTATTTTCAATGTCTGTCGCAGGAAAACTCTCATGGTAGGTTTTTATTGGACAAGTGAACATTTTTGTTGAGTGAATGAGTGGGTGAGTGGTCTTGTGCTCATGCTTTACAACTAAGTGCTACGAAATCATCACTCACTGATATAATGCCAGGCACCTTGGGATAAGTGACCCAGCATATCTCCGAGGAGACAGAAACCAGTTGTAACTGGGAGTGTCCTGAGGGGTTTTATGGAATCTAGGTTCTTTCCAGAGACAACGAGAGTATGGACAACATGAATCCAGTCAGAAGAGGGAGAGGTGAAGGTGACAGAGTGGGGAGACTGTAGGACATGTTTGAGAAAGTTACACAATAGCGGGGCTCAAATCCAGAAGTAAAACAAAAACAGCAGGCCCACGTCACAGACAGCTGAGGGCCAAGTCGGAGATCAGGCGTTTCGCTGGGCAGGGAACCAGGAGGGAACCAGCGGTGTTTGTGAAGCACTTCGGAGTCATGCGGAAAAGATGTAGACCTGAGTGGCAGCCGTGATGGGCACCTGACCAGAATTACTGATGGGTAACGGACATCTTTCTGGGCTGCTTTGCCACTCACAGATGCAGGCACAGGCCTCTCTGACCCAGATTCATTTTCCTCCAGGCAGCCAGCCTTTATCTCTCCTGGCCTTCGGGAGAGGGCAAGGTTAACGGGGATCAGAGGGAAGCAACAGCCCAATTGTTCTGTTCAGATGGCTTTCAATTTTGATAGGCAAACTTAAATGTGTGATTCTTAGAAGAGATTGCTGAAAGAGGGGCCATAAGGTGGGGAAATTTGGCATATTTTAAAGTTTCAGGTCACAGTTGAATAAAAAGCCCTTAGTAAAATTCATTTTCAAACAGAAGCATTTACATTGCAAAGAACAGTACGAACATACCAAAGTAAATACTGAATTTAATGGGCTCCCATTAAAAGAAATATTCAACAGTAACACCTCGGCTCCACTTGTCACTTGACAAGTGGCGGAACCAAAGCAATCACAGAGTCCACCTCAAGTTTATTTTTGTGTGAACTTTCTGGAATGTTCTAGCCCACAGGGTGCCCTCAGGGCCTTGCTCAAGGCTCGAGCCTCTTAGCCTACTCAGTATTGCTAAGTGACTTTACGCTCATTAAGTAAAGCTAATAATACAACTGCTCTACATTGCCGCTCAGTGTTTTATTTCCTCAACTAGATGTCATAAAGCGAGGGTCCTGTCTTGCATTTTCCTTCAACCTCATGCTTCCCGTTTATTGAACAAAGTTGCAATATAATCAGCATTACAGAAACTGAGTTGAGTTGGATGTGCTACTCTCGGTCTTACACTCCAGAGTGGGGATCAGTGTGTAGTACGCATTTTCTCCGTGCGTGTGCGTGTTTATTAAAGTTTAGTTGGCATATAATATGATACTAGTTTCAGGGGTACCACACAGTGACTCAACAGTTATCTCTCACGGTGTGCTCACCACACTAAGCCTGGTGACCGCCGGTCACCGTGCCAACTTACCACAATACTAGTGACCCCTTCACCGTGCTCACCCGCCCCTCCCCTCTGGCAGCCATCAGTTTGCTCTTTGTTTCTATGGGTCTGATTTTGTTTGTTTTGATTTTTTGAATTCCACATACAGGTGAAATCCCGTGGTGTTTGTCTTTCTCTGACCTTCCTTTTGGGGCTGAATTGTTACTTATTATTCAGTTTATTTTGTAATTCTATGCAAACGATCACTCTTTCGAGAGTCCATTTATCAGTGGCATTCCCTGCCTTTGGGTTGCCATTATTTACTTTCAACATAGATTATACTTTCAAAAGAAAAAGGAAAGAAGGCTTCCCCCATTGTGTTATGTCGCATGCGCTCTCTGCTCTTTGGAAGTCGCGTTTGGCCTTGTCACGTATGTCAGAGGTGAGCGAGGGGAATAGACACTTGGACTCAGACACCTGACTATTTCCTCTTGTGTTTCCAGCATGTCCTCCCCAACTGTACTGCGAGGCTAGTGCAATTATTTTTTTTTCCAGTAAATGTTTTGATTAATGCAGTTTATATTTCATTTAATCAGAAAGAATATTCTACCTTCAGTGAGCTCACAGTCTGGGAAGAACGATGTACAATAATCACCCAGTTAATCAGCCTGGTTATAAAGTGGAGGCCCCCAGTAGCAGGATCCTGTTTAACTGGATTTCCCGATTAACGGGATTAACCCATCAGTTAGCGAAGCTGCTCAGATCGGGGAGGCCTGCGTCCTGAAGGGTTGTTCTCAGAGGCACGGGCACATGGACATGGAGATAGGAGTCGATAGTTCAAGGCATAGCTTCAGAGAGGCACCGGGTGCCAACACGAGATGGCACCCCCCCGGGGAGAGCTGGGAGAGAAGTAACAGGTGAAGCTGGTCTCCTGAGCTGGCACCTGCCGCCCTCATCTTGGGCAGCGGGCGCTGGGCTCCTGGTGCCGTGCCCACGGCCGGCACAGCCGCGGCCCAGGGAGGGGATCGGGCGTTGCCGCGCTGCTGGTGCCACTTGGCACCGGCGTTGGGCATCTCCCCCCGCGAGGGCGCGTGTCTGGGAACTCTCCCGGAGCCCATGGGCTGGCACCGAGCTGGAGCCGTGCAGAGCACTTGTTCATGCTGTTTTTACTTTGGGACCTTCAGAGGAGAGGGCTGCGGTGCTCAGGGCACCCTGGGACATTCTTTCAGTGACAAGAATGAAGCCTCGTGCTTTCCATGTGAATAAATAAGAAAGAGGCCTTTTGGGCAGAAGTCCTGAGGCCTGAATTTGACACTTGGTTCAGAAAGACCAGCTGTGAATTTCATACTGGGATGTAACGTTACCTATGATATTGTCAGCCAGTTTTAAGATTTTCATATTTTTACATCAATTGGAATTTCTTATGAGCCTGCTTTCCCCTCCATGTCCTACACGCTGCAGTAAAAAGATGCGCCTCTGGGTGTTTTCAGACCGCCTGTGGGTAGACAGTGGCTCTGTTAGTGTCTAGAGCTCGGGTGGAATGCCTAACCCAGAGCTGAAACATCAAAATCTAAAAGCAAATTGTTTTCCTTGCCTTGTCTTCATATTTTATGACCTATGGAGGGACAATGACAAAATTTGAACATGTTCAAATATTTAAGAACCATGAAATTAGTATCTGTTAAAATAGCAAAGCTTTGTTGTAATTTTAAATAATATATGCGCTTTAAAGTATTGGGAAACTTTTTATACACTCTCTAAATACATTACCAGTCCACTAAAATAATAAAAAGTTAGAGTAACAAAAGTAAAGGAGAGAGGTTGAAATTTACTGAAGGTCACACATTCTGAAAGGTTAGAACTGAGAAGTAGAAAGTGGAAAAACATGTTCTTGGGAATTCAACTGGGCTTCATGTTCAAGGTCATGCCCTCTATTTGTCAATAGTTCCTATGATATGCCACGATTGCTCAGCTTAATACCTCAGAAAACATTTTCCCCTTCAAATAGTAATTATGTTTTATATGTTAATTTAAAGTAGCTAAATGAAAACAGAACCCTGTGTGTGGCTACTAGGAAAAATTATTCTTGGGGGTTTTTTCCTAGCAATTGTAATGCAGAATATTTTTATGTTTTAAAACTACTTAAAATTTAAAAACTTATAAAATTTTTTAATTATAGTAGACAGTCAATATTATATTAATTTTAGGTAATGTAGCATATTTTTAAAAGTTCTAAGGTTATTTCAAAATCAAATTAAAGTGTTCCCCCACCACGAGAGTTTGACACTGTGTATCTATCTTAATATTTGAATTCTCTCTACTGATTTCTACATTGAGAAGGAGATAGAGTTGTCCAGTGCCTTTCCAAAGAAAAAAAGAAACCTAGAATACCGATACATTGATATTTAAGCCTCGTAATACCTTCTCTCTGCCTACAGTTGTAAATGTGCTTTGTCGAATATTCAAAAATGTCGTATATTCAAAAGTGATGCACCTGTGTTATTGATTGTCCTACTCACAAGGACAAGTAGGACAGCTGGTTTTGATTATTCGAAAGCGTGGGGCATCAAGTAATTTTTATAGTACTTTGTGCGTTGTGGCTCCAGTTGCACATGGAGGGCCTGCTACTCTGCGATGTCACAGCCCTTCGAGTGAATTAGGCACAGTCGGCTGCGTTGTGAAGACTGAACTCCGGGGTTCTGGATGGCTGCCCAGACTCTCCTGCCTCTCTAGACTGCAGCAGTGACCTTAACACATTGGCTCCTCTTTTAACTCTCACACCGGCATGATCTTGTATGTTACTTGTGGTTCAGTCATGTGGGGGGGACGTAGGACCTACTGTGAATTCTTGCAGATTTTTTCTGTGGTTTCATAGTCTTTGTGGTGAGGAGAGAGGGAGAAGAGAGATTGTTTTATAATTCATCCAACAGGTAGTTCTGAAGAAGGCATTTTGTGTGAGCCTGTTCTGGGTAACGTAGAAATTGCCAAGATTTTGAAATATTAAGTTTCTCGTTCTCTAAGATCAACTCTTCCCAGGAAAGGCATAGGTCTCGTACATTCTGCCACAGTAAATGGATGGAGCCCACTCCGGCTGGAAATCCGCAGATTGCAACAGGTTGTTTGTAAGGTGATGGCCACACAAAAACCCCAGCAGCAGCCGCAGGAGGAGCTGCCAGGATTGGCCTTGACTGTGAGTCTGGGACTCGAGCAACCAGAGTCCCCGGGAAGGCCCCTTAGAACTGATGGCTGAGCCCCACTCAGTTTCCAATTAAGTCGATCGGGGGAGGGACCAGGGAATATGCGTTTCTCACAAACAACCAAGTGTTCCAGGAACCACACTTGGAGAGCTGCCTCCTTCGATGGTAGCATCTGAGGGCAAGCGTGGGTGGTGGCCCACAGCAAGGAGCAGAAAGGGCTCTTACTTTAAGGATAGTTGTGATTTAGCAAGACGGTAATTGGAGGCCTGGCCATGTTCCCTGGCTTTGTATATTTTGCCTTATTTCAGCCTATTTTCTCCTATCTAATGTTGACAGACTGTAAGCCTAGGAGCTACTGCAGTGAGTGGTTGACTGTGTTGGGCCCGGCGCTGCACTGCTTAGGGTATCAAATCCCAGCCCTGCAGCTATTCACTGTGTGATTTTAGGGGAGCTTTTTACATTCTTGGGACCACGGTTTTCTCATCTATAGAGTGAGACTATTAAGGGCACCCACCCCTAGTGTTGCAATTAGGAGTCTTAAAATAGCACACACTGCATTTGAACAGTGCCTTGCAAATTTTAAGTACTTAATAAATCTTAGCTTTCTTTCCCCTTCCCATTATTTTTTATTATTACTTTTTTTCTTATAGCTGGCTCTTACAGGGATTTAAAAGGTTCACACATTACCACCCAACTTACTGATTTATAATTAAAACATATACAATCACTAAGGGAACCAGAGAAGTCATGTAAGGGGGTTCTAAAGCTTATTTTAGGTTGAATTACTTTGACTCATATGACCTGAAAAGTCCCTTGTCAGTTTTTAGACGAGTAAACTGAGGTCAAGAGAAGAAATACTATTATGTAAAATGAAATTAGCAGGCAAGTCAGGTGATAAAGTTCTAGAAATATGTTCCTAGATTAGTGGATGACCACTCTTAAGAACACTTAGAAAGACTTCAGACAGGTATAGCACAGGAGGGCAGGGGCCTGGGGTCTATTGTTTTTCCCATTGTAATGTAACTGGGGATAAATCGAATGACCATCAACCTGATGAACCTTGGTTTCCTCATCTAACAGGGGCTTTGTCAGATAAGATGATGCACAAGGTTCTTTAAGGTTCTGGCTTCTGATTCCTGGTGGGGGTGGGGATTTTAGCAAAGGGGACTTGTTGATCTGTTAAATGATGGAATTCGGGGGGCAGGGGGAATCCACAGCTCCTGAGGTGTGTACTCTCATCCACAGTGTGAGTCCTGCTTCTGACATGGCCTGTTTCAATGATTCTTTAATTTCACTGCATGTGTTGGGGCTCATGGCAAACATCTATTTGTTCAGCATTAACTGCAGTCAAGTATTACTACAGAAATGTTGGCATTATAGTAGTTTGTGTGATAGACGAAAATTAAGAGCAATAGCTACAAATTTTCCGTATAAGAAATTTGACATTTTACACAACTTGAAATAAATAATTCTCAGGATCAAATGGAAGAATGTAGTTTTTGTAAAATGTGCCATTTGATAAAATTGCTCAGCTTGTAAACTCCATGCAGCGACTATATCTCAACTTCAGGATATAAGAAATAAAACATTCCTCTGTGGAAAATTCATCAGTCCAGATACTAAGTATATTCAAAATTAACCACATAGTATAATGGAAGATATTTTGCTAGACCAAAAAAAAAAAAAAAATCAAAACTTTAAAACCAATGAAAACAAATTTGTGGGAAGATTTTTAGAAATAGGATTTGGTACTTCAGAATAGAAATTTGTCAGAAACTTTTTTTTTTGGCAATGATGGCCATTCTGGTGACACTAATCAGAACAGGCTAGAGCATAAGAATCCGAAATCATGCCTCTACTGCCTTTGAAAGTGCTTCATTCATATTTATTCAGAGACCGTACATAGTATTTAACCTCACAAACCCTTCCCCAGCCTCCCTCAGCTTGGTCATGAATCTTAGTTAGAGAAGAAAATTTGACCCTGTAGGGCCAGAGCTTGCAGAGATTGGTGCTGCTTGCTAGGCATGTGGTCTGCATCCAGCTCCATGCCATGATCCAGCAGCCCGTGGGTACAGAGCAACTCCCATGTTATCAAGATGGGTTTTAAGGTGTTTTCATTTTGCACATTGACAGTTATTTTTCCCACTGGAAGTTGGAACCAAATACTGTTCCTGGATGGGAAAGTTCTGGAGTGTTACAACCTGGAGAGGGGGGACCATTACATTGTGCAGGTAACTCCACGTCCAGACTCACAGTCTCCTTGGCAGAGGTCCTCTCCTGCAAGTCCATCTGTCCAAGCCCCAATCTGTTAACCTATGGACACCTGACTTTTCATTCCTTTTACCTCTGATGATTTCATTTATTTATTTCCATACCTCTCTTTTCAAATTCAAGCTCCAAGTGAACATTCTTACCCCGCAGCATTTTGGCACTGCTGCTTTCCCCAGCAGATATAGATTCCAAATTAATAATTAGTTGCTTCCTAGACTGAAAGCAGAACCATTTGGATGTTTTTGGATAACATTTTACTCCAGCTCGGATAGATTACAGATAATTTTTTTTGCTCCAATACAACATCTGTATTTCGTGGGCCTCTGTTTCCTGGAAAGGCCAGAAAAAGAAGAAATCTTACCTTCGGGTCCCTTCTCCCCAGCCTTAACCTGTGTTGGTGGTGGTGGTGATGGTGTGTGTGTGCGTGTGTGTGTATGTGTGTGTTTAATAAATCACTAAAAACACAATGTTTCCAAGCCACAGACATTATAAACTTGAATAGGTCTGTAGACACCCGGATCAAGTGGTTCCAGTAGGAGATATCGTAGGCTCATCAGCAATTTAGTTCTAAAACAAGGCATTTGACAAATAGTAAATGCATGTGTTTGGTTTGACCCCATTTAAATGTCAGAAGGTGGCCTTTTGCTGACTTTATCTCAACATCCTAGGCTAATGCTTCCATTCGGAGGCCAAGATGAGGACAGCTAACATAATACAAACTGAGGAACAACTTTAATCAGTCTTCAGTTGGGGGGAGTGTTTTCATTTCCCCAGCCTCTCCAGTCTGTTTAGTTTCTGCAACTTTGCGGGCAGTCCTTTACAGGAGCCCTAGATTTTTCTTCGCAGGGAGACCTCAGGGAGGTTTCTGACATTTCCTGGGCTTCAAGGTTTATATGAACCTGTGAAGTCCACCTCAGCTCTGTTGGATTCTAGTACCCCAGGGCATGGCAATACTTTAAAAACCAAATCCCCGTGCACGCCTTGGGGAGGTAGGTAAGCACGCGTGTGGACAAGCCTGCAGCTTTCTGTTCCTTTCCATGGACAGTTTCAGGTGCACAGTCCTCAGCCAGTCTGAACATAGCTCGCAAACACCATAGCAGCGATTCCTTAGCGAGGCGGCGGGGGTCCCACCGCACTGAGGCCGCGTCCTCCAAGGAGGGAGGCCTGCCGGCGCCTTGGTTGGCTTCTCCCCCTTGGTCGTTGGTCGCTTTTCTTTTCATTGGGTCTCAGCCTGCACCCACCATTCGCATTTTCCATGCCCAGTGGAAAGGTTTGTGTATGATTCGGTTTGTTCTCATCAGTCACTCAGAAGAAAAGGCGCCCAAAGGCGAGGGCATCCGTCACCCTTGTGAAGGTCCCTGGAGGTCATTATTCAGGAGCTGGTGGGGGACGACTGCTCCCTGTCCAGGGCAGAGCTGCTAGACCAGGAGCAGGGCTAGGAAAACACAGCATCACTAACCTTACCGCTTTCCCCACCAAGAAAGGCCGTGAGTGCACACTGGCTGCATCCAGTGGCAATTCGAGAGCATAGAAGGTCGACATATGGGAGCCCTGCACAGTAGAGCAGGTCGCCAGGGCCTGGGCACGGGTTTAAAGAGATTTTCCATAAACAATTACCCTCAAAAAATGGAAATCAGTAAAACAGTCTTAATAAAACAGCTGGAGAGTCCCAGATCATATCATATATTCCTTCGTGTTTTGTATAAAGAGGATTTTGTTTGCTCCAGAAATCCCCTCACTGGCTTATTTCTGTGAGTCTGATTTTATTTTTACTGGCATCATTCCCCTTAGCTGCTAAGAGTAAAGTGAAAACCACTAAATTGTATTTGTTAGGTTATTAAAGTTACATAATAGGTTCTTTCTGAATGGCGTGGCTCTATGTAGATGGTTTAACAATAAGTGTTTCTGGAAAAACTCCATCCCAATAAGGACAGGAGAGTTACTGAGCAAGAAGCGAAGACCTAGGGATGGAGCGGGAGCTGGAGAGAGGCGCAGGGGCGGAAGGCGAGCCCAGGCACAGGGTGCCCGCCCAGCCTCCCGCGTGCTCTCTCGGGGCCGGGACCCCCTGCTTTCCAAATGCTTCCAGACTGTGATCAAAGGTGGTGCTGTTTCTAGCCATCATTTTTTATTTGTATTTTAGTGTTCATTTAAAAATATAGTAAAAATAAAACTAGCAGGACGGTGGAGCTGGAGATGGACGGTGGTTCCCAGCCCCTCCAGGGAGAATGATCTCGGCCAGGGCACCACACCCAGCTCTGGCCCAGAGTTGTGGACCCAGAAACTGACTTCACACCTTGCATTGTACGCTGGTTAGGCTTATCAGAATAGCCTCCTGCCTCGGTTTCCCGTGGTAGGAATGGATGGAAACTGTATTTGACTTGGAATGTAGTGAGGATAAGAATTGGTAAAACACTGCGTGACACCGATCTTACCACAACGCTAGTTGCCATTCTTAGTTTTATTTGTGTTCTCAGCAGGCGGACGTGAGCTTATTGATTTATGAACTGTGTGTTTTTCGGGGGTGAGAATTATTTCCTTTTCTCTTCAGGATATTTTGTTCAGGACGTCAAAATATTGTGCAAGCTGCATTAATTTTGAGGTGATATTTTCATCTCAAAAAAAAAGTGGATGGAACGTTCTGAGTGGCTGCAGTAGATATTTTACTTGGGCCCTAAAGAATCTGTAAACTACCCACCCCCACCCCAGTGCACCATAGACAGTCCTGCGAGCAGTCAGCGGACTCCCTCCCTCCCTCCCTCCTTCCCTCCTTCCCTCCTTCTCTCCCTCTCTCCCTCCCTCTGTCCCTCCCTCCTTCCCTCCCTCCCTCCCTCCCTCCCTCCTTCCCTCCTTCCCTCCCTCTCTCCCTCCCTCTGTCCCTCCCTCCGTCCCTCCTTCCCTCCCTCCCTCCCTCCCTCCCTCCCTCCCTCCCTCCCTCCCTCCTTCCCTCCTTCCCTCCTTCTCTCCCTCCCTCCCTCCCTCCGTCCCTCCCTCCCTCCCTCCCTCCCTCCCTCCCTCCCTCCCTCCGTCCCTCCTTCCCTCCCTCCCTCCCTCCCTCCCTCCCTCCCTCCCTCCCTCCCTCCCTCCTTCCCTCCCTCCCTCCCTCCTTCCCTCCTTCCCTCCTTCCCTCCCTCTCTCCCTCCCTCTGTCCCTCCCTCCGTCCCTCCTTCCCTCCCTCCCTCCCTCCCTCCCTCCCTCCCTCCCTCCCTCCCTCCCTCCCTCTTTCTCAGTGCTGTTTGATTTTGGAGCTACTGTGTCTTGTTTTCTAGTTTCCAATGTGGCAATCTTCCATTTATTCGCCTTCTTTTTAGTTCTGCTTTTGCCATTTCCATGTTAGTTTTCATTCACGTGAAATGAAATCGGACCCCCTTCTTTCCGCCTGAAGGTGAGCGAGCGCTGCCCCTTAACAGTAGTCCTGGAAATGGTCACTGTGCCTCTTCCTGCCGTGCTTTGCGGTTACCTAGGGCCTTGCGCACCAGCGTTTAATTGGCCCCGGCCATCCATGATGGAATCGGCAGTAGATGGATGTTTAGGAAGTTGGAGACCCGAGAGCCACGTCCAGGTCTGCCGCTGTTTGCAGCCATGCCTGTGGGAAAATCCAACCCCTTATCTTCCTGACCATGAGACAAGAGAGGACGATTTTATCCCAGGAGAGCCTGAGCATGACCTCAAGAGACTGCTTAAATTATTGAACCAGACTAAGCTTTAATGTATAGTGATTATTTAGTTAAATTCTTATCACACACACCAGCTGGTGAGGACAGGATCAGCTAAGGGCAAAATTTCAAATGTTCTATTTTGTGTAGACATTAATTGCAATGTAAGATAAATCTTGTGCCTTCTACAAAAAAAAAAAAAAAAAAAATTGTAGCATGTGGGGGGTGAAAGGACTTGTAAGAGAAGCAGGGTGGGTGTGAACAGGCGAGGCAGGACCAAGGAGGAGACCTGGGTGGCCCAAGGCAGGAGACAGGTCTCACGGAGCCTGCGGGTCATGCTAAGGTTTCCCAATTTCTCCTAAGTGCAGTAGAAAGTCAAGAATTTTAAGCAGGGAAGCAGTACAATCGGGTTTTAATTTTTTAAAATACATCTTTATTGATTTCAGAGAGAGGAAGGGAGAGGGGGAGAGATGGAAACATCAGTGATGTGAGTCATTGATCGGCTGCCTCCTGCACGCCCCCTGCTGGGGATCGATCCCGCACCCCGGGCATGTGCCCCAACCAGGAATCAAACCTCAGTCTCCTGGATCCTAGGCCGATGCTCAACTGTTGAGCCACGCCGGCCAGGCAGGTTTTAATTTTTAAAAATCACTGTGGTTCCTTTATGAAGAGGAGATTGAAGGACAGACGTGTAGCTGTGGGCCCACTAAGGATACTTGTCATTTCAACCATGATGGAGCCAGTTGGTTCAGACAAGTGGACAAATCTCTGAAGACTTTTGGATAGTTCTATGTAAGTAATTTGTAGTTGCTTGTTTTTGCACACAAATTCTCCTACCGTGAAGAGATCAGTTCACACTGTCTTGGTCAGTTTGGCTGCTGTGACAAAGCTCCGTAGACTGGGTGCTCTGTAAACCACAGACACTTATTTCCCACAGTCCTGGAGGCTGGAAGTTCCTCATCAAGGCAACAGCAGATTTGGCGACTGGAGAGGGAACCCGATTCCCAGACGGCTGTCTTTTCTCTGTAGACTCACATGCTGGGAGGGGCAAGCTAGCAGTCTGGGCCTCTCTATCAGGGAGCTCGTCCCATTCATGGGGGCTCCGCATTTATGACCTCAGCACCTCCTAAAGGGCCCACCTCCCAGAGTCATCACCTTGGGGGTTAGGATTTCAACATAGTAGAATTTGGGGAGGACACAAACATTGAGTCCATAGCAAACACGTATGTGTGTATATAGAATATGTGTGTTTATGGACATATTTAGATGGAAAAGAAAGTGAAAAGAAATACATCCAAATATTTACAGTGAACATATTCAAGGTGGTAGGATTTGGGGCAATTTTTATCTCCTCCTTTACCGTTTTTTCTTTTTCTAATATTCTAATATATATCCATTGCAAATATATTTAAGTAAAGGTAATATATATTAATGAAACAGTATAGAAATTAAATTGTAAACAGGGCTAGTATCAAGAGAATCATAACTAACTTATTACAAAAACTGCTTCCCACTATTCCAATATGATAAAGTGCTTTTAACATAAAAGAATACATTTTTTTAAAAAGGCTCTCTCAGTTTGTTCATGAATTATGCATAGCTCTTAAAAAATAAGAAGGTAGCAATTAATAATGTGGTTGATTTAATTAAATTCCTTTTGCCGTTAAATGGCATTAGAATTCAAAACTGCAACTGTTTTAAAATTAAATTAATGTCGGCGACCTGCAAATGAAGTGAGATGCGGTATTTCTACTTTCTCACCATCCGTATTTCTGAGGATACAAATTATCTTTTTTTCAGTTTTGTCATTTTTATTTTTAAAACATAATGTTTCAAAGGAGTTATCTCCTGATTGCTAGATTAGAATCAATTAAGAGTTCCAAATAAAATTTAAAATTTGAGCTAGAGAAATTTCCTTTTTAAAATTTAAGTGTGTGTTTTGTTAATCCTCACACGGGGATGTTTACTGATTTGTAGATAGAGTAGTTGGGAGGGAGGGAAGGAGAAAGAGAGAGACCCATCAATTTGTTGCCTTCCCCACGTGTCCCCGACCAGGATGGAACCTGCTACCCAGGTACATGACCTTGACCTGGAATCGAACTCTCGACCCTTTGGTAAGTGAGCCAAACCAGGTAGCCGTAATTGGGTGTTTTTTTTAAGATTATCTTTTTTTAAGATTATCTTTTTTTAAGATCTGGGGCATTCTTACTGAAGGGCTGAGTGTTGTATAAGCATCAACCAATCCTATGTGAAAATAAATCAGTTGTATTTATTTGTGCACCCCCCCTTGCTTAATATTATATCATCAGTCCTTATTAGAAATACTGAAAAAATATGTAACAGTCAGTTGACAAAAATTTTGTTCCTGCTCTTCTCTTAAATGAGGTCTATGATGATAAATATAAAATGTTCTAACGATGGTGGAAATATCTTTATATTATAGGTCATATATATATAGATACACAAATAATGAATCACTAGGGACAGGGGAGAGGTAAGGGAAAGAGGTGTCATGAAATAACATTCTAAGGTACCACCTGAAAATTTATGTTTACAAAAATTTATAAGTAATAAAAATAGTTAAATTATGTTTTAAAGTTTAATGTAGGGTTTAGATCTCTGTCTACATAATTTGCATTGTTTCTACTATGTTTGGTAACTTCTATTGAAATTTATGTTAATTTCTTCTGTTGTCCCTTGCATGGTTTTATATATATATATATATCTTAAGCCATGATGATATACATTTTTTAAATATTAAAGGACCCTGAGCATCTTTTTGCAAATCAAGCTGGATCATGAAAATACTAGCATTTTACAATGCTGTAGGAAGTTAATGAGCCAGATATTTCTTTACAGGGCATTTTCCTTTGGTTTTAGGGTAGCAGAGAATCCTAATGGACAGGCAAGACAAATTATCTAAAATGTGAAATACTCAGACACCTGTTGAAAAAGGCACATGTCCACTGAGAGCCTGTCTTCGCGCCCTCCGCTTTGTCTGCAGGAGATCTTAGCACCAGGTGCGGGTGCTGTAGGCATCTGCAGTCCGCCTGTAACGGGCCTATTTCTCTCAAAGAGAAACGTGAACGTGCAGTGTGGAAGCTGACGGGGAGCATCTCGTGCTTCCCTGGACCCCGAGGATGTCTGGGAGGGGTGCTCCCATCCCGTGTGGAGTGTCAGCTCTGCAAACCTGCTGAGGTTGCCCCTGTCGGCAGCCTGCGCCTGGCCTGCCTCGACTGTCCTGGCGGGACAGGCTTCTCCAGGTCTTATCCTCTCCTCTTCACCCCAGCTCTGTCTCCCTGGGAAGCTTCTCTCTGTGAACTGTCCAAGCTGGGGTGCCTTCCCATGCCCTCCTCTGTGCTCCCCAGTAGGATGCACTCTGCTTGCGGCAGGACATGGTCCTGTTGTGTGTCCCCAGCCCTTGCGCGGGGCTCGGTTCAGAGCAAGCCCCCATGATTCTATAAACGCCACCTTGAATTCTCACCACTGGCCGTGTGAATTAGGCAGTGTCCTCCCCGGGTTACGAAAGAGTCAGCCTAGATTCGCGGGATCGAAGTGACCTGCCCAGTGTCATTAGTATAAGCCAGGCTGGAAATAATTCTTTGATTCTCACTGACAAGATCTGGAATCCAGAGACTCATTCTGAGATGTAAGAACCTTGAAAACCTCTCCAGTGTGTTTTATAATGAGAGGTGGAAATAGGACCAAACTATTTTGTTTTCATTATGCATTTTTTGAGAAATGTATTCTTTCTACATATATATAATAGGAAAGCAAAAAGGCAATTTATGGAATAGGAACCTAAGATGCATGGTGTCTTGTTTGTTATTTAAAAGAACTGACACATACCACTGGAGCAAAAATAAAATTTAAAACCTTCTATAACTCAAAGCATTTTACACTTAAATCGAATTTATATGATTTTACCTCAACAAAGAATTTGTTCATTTTTTGGTGTGTTCCTTCATAATTCAATACTTGTTTCCTGCTTGCTTATGCTAAGCACTGACTCTGTTTAATTTTACCTTGGTTTTACACTGGTTAGAATATTGTCCCATGCTATACATTTCTAATTTAAACATGGAATTAATTTTCTTTGGTGATTTTAGGGGTTTTTTAAGTCTTGGATTTTTTTTTTTTTTTTTTTCATTTTGTAGCAGGATTTCCAGTTGAACTGAAGTATGTGTTCCGCCCTGGCTGTGCATCCCTCTCGTTTCATGAATCATCCTCATTTATGCAAGGCCTCGTCTATGGAAGTAGAGAGTATTTTGTGATTGTCACTGGTTTGTTTTAGAATTATCACACAGCCCTGCTAGTGTGGCTCAGAGGTTGAGCGTCGGCGTCTGAACCAGGAGGTGACGGTCTGAGTCCCGGTCAGGGCACAGGCCCGGGTTGCGGGCTCGATCCCCAGCAGGGGGCGTGCAGGAGGTGGCCGATCAGTGGCTCTCATCATTGATGTTTCTCTCTCTCCCTCTCCCTTCCTCTCTCTGAAATCAATAAAAACACTGGGGAAAAAAAAGAACAGAATTATGATACAGGACATATACTCAATATGTAGTTTTATATTGGAGCAAAATTACAAATTTATTAATACGGCCAAGACCGTTTCCCAGCAGGGCTGTGGTTTCTGAATATTTGCTCTCCAACTCCGACGGCACAACAGAATTTAACCTGAGGGTGGAAACGCTCGGCCGGCGTGGCGGTGCTTCGCCAGGGTGCTTCGGGCGGTTTGGAAACCGGGCCCCAGCCTGGCTCAGGGAAGCTTCTCCCAGGGCCCGTTCCCTCCGAGAGGCCTCAGCCTTTCTTTCCTGACTCGAGTGCGGGAGCAGGGTTTTAATGCGAGTCCTCAGCAGCTCTATCCGAGGGTCAGAGCTCATGATAAAGCTGCCAACGCGGCGGCTTTAAGAAAACATCCCGCTGACCTTTAATAGTGCTGGGTCTGCCGGTGCTTCCCGCTGAGGGTCTGTGTTTTAAAATCCCATTTGAGGGGCTGATCCACGTTTGACAGGATCAGGGCTTTAATCTTATTTTTGGTGTGCAGGAGTCGCCCGCACGCACCATCGAAAATGGCTTTTCGTGTGTTTCTGCCGACCCCGGGAAATGCTTTTCTGTGCTGAGAGGTGTGTGTCCCTGTTCTCAGCTCTGACTCTCTGATCACTCATTTCATTAGTGCTAAGTGCTCCACAGCTTCGAAAAGTAGCAGCAACTTGATGTCGCAGAAGCGGACTGGGTTTGCCAAAGCTTCTAGCCCAGGTATTTTCTCTTTTGTCCCTTAATCCCCTCCATCTTTTATAAATTAAATAACCTTGAAACCGGGAGTCAATGATAGATATATAACAATAATTTCAATATCTGTGCATGCACTAGTGGAACAAAAGTAAAAGTATCATTGTAAACCTTCAGGTGCTGTAACTCCCGTTTAATCATGAGTCATCAAAGACTTTAAAAAAATTAAGTGATTTGCTCAAGTTGCACAGTCAATGATTAGTGCTCAGAATTCACTGTTCTCAGATCACTCAGTGTCAAAAACTCATGCTGTTTACAGTCTCCGAGACACATACCTACGTTCCTGGCCTCATCATCTCAGTTTAAATCAATTTAAATGAACAGTTAGCTTCAAATAACATTATGGGTTAAAAAGAAAAGCTTGATTTAAGCTATTTCAGATCACAGAGGTAGAGGAAAACTTTCAAATTCTTTTTATGAAGTAATTTTAACAATTTCAAGTCTGAAAGATTTGATCAGAACAAAACAATGGCTTTAAAAAATAAAAACAAACTCAGATCTTTCTCACCTATGAGTATCGATGCAAAAGTCTTACATGAAGTTTACTAAACAGAATTCAACCGCACATCATAATTCATATTATAGCATGAACAAGTCCCAGGGACTAGTTCAGAAATGCAAGGTGATTTGATATTAGGAAGTCTGATGATATGAGTCATCATCTTAATAGAGCCCAAGAGTAAAAAAGTATGGTCATTTCTGTGGATGTTGAAAAGGAATTTGACAAAATTCAGTATCATTTCTTTAAAAAATAAAAGATCTCTGATAAGTAAAAATTGATAAATATTTTTTAAGCATGATTTTTATGTGTGTAGCTATATCTCTAACAGCCATCATTTAGCAAACATCTACCATAAAAGAAATACTAGAGGCCTTCCTAATAGAACAAGTTGCTGCTGCCCACTATTTTCACTAGGACTTAACATATTGGGGGTACACAACAAAGAAAGTGATCCGAGGCACACTAAAGAGAGAGAGGAAACTACCTTTCTTTGTGGGTGGTATGACAGTTTATCTGAAAAACTGAGAGAAATCAATGGACTCCTCAGTACAAAGAGATAACAAGATAACAGGGCGTAACTCTGACTACGGAAATCAAGAACCTATATATAATTAAACAGAAACAGGGTTGAAGAGATATTGGAGGGGATAGAAAACCCCTCACCTCAATTTCAGGTAGTTGTAGTTCCCAATATATTTTCTTCGTGTGGGAAATATGGCCAAGTGTGGCGTGTGCAGAGATCAGCGAGATGGTTCTGTGTTTGAGTTGGAGGGCAAGGAAAGAGGGGAAACCTGATGGGGGGCCCCGAGTGACGAAGAACAAAGCTACTTCCTAGGAGGATTGCAGCCCAAACACACCCGGTGCTTTAGAAAGCTGTTTTACTCTTGTTTTGTTTGCCTTTACAGTTTGGCTCAAATTTTGAAATTGTCACATTGAAAGTGGGCTTTCGAGGCACCTGGGCCACAGCCACCCCATCAGGGCGGAGCCAGTGTGCCCCTTATCCCCATGACAGTCTGGGTTTGGGGTTTGGGTTTCCAGCTTCATTCCCGCGTGAGTTTCTCCTGAGAGGAAACGGGTTGTTTGGAAGCCCTGCCTTGGTAGGAGCCGTAAAATCCTGCCTGCTGCGTGGCCAGTGTAGCTGGGGCACGCGGGCTGTGGAATTGAGTTTCGGCCTCTGTTCTCCTCCTAGTTAGGGCCAGTCAAGCAGAAATGGGGGGGGGGGGGGGGTGCCTATTCAATTGCTTAATTAGATGCATTGACTTATTACCTTGGATCAGAAATTTTTGTGGGTCATTTTGGGGGGATGGGGGGGATTTATTTTTTTAAATGCTTTTTATTGATTTCAGAGAGAGGAAGGGAGAGGGAGAAAGAGAGAAACATCAATAATGAGAGTCGCTGATTGGCTGCCTCTTGCACGCCCCCTGCTGGGGGCCGAGCCCGCAACCCGGGAATCGAACCGTGATCTCCTGGAGCCTAGGTCAGTGCTCAGCCGCTGAGCCACGCTGGCAGGCAGGGGTGGATTTCTTTGATGGTGGTATATCCTGAGTTAATCTCCATCATGAAAAAGCCAAGAATGGATTTCAGGTGCACACAGAAGGGGGATACTAAAGGTTTCACCTGCTTTTAATATATACATATTCTATGGAAATTTGTCATTCCCCTTGAAAAGGAAATGGCTATAAGCGAGATTGGCCTTGCAGTTGTGACAAAAACAATACTGAAAAAAAGATTGAATTAAATGCTCAGCAGTGAGCTCAAGTTTAGGCTTGAGTAATTAGGTTTGGGAATACATCTTTTGCTACTGAAGGATAAGCCCCTAAACACCCACAGTTATTAATTTTCTGAAACACTGAGAAAGACCACTGTTTTGACATAAATGATGATGCCATAATAACTCAGAGAGTAAGGGTAGGATCAGGAACTCTAACCAGGAGCAAATTGTAGCCCATCAAATTTTCTGCAGGGCAATCTTGCTTTTAAGTAAGATAATAAATCTGCGGAAATGAGCTGTTTGTAGTTAAAATTAAGCCTGCCAAATCATTTTACGACCGTTTATAAAGTCAAGTGCCTGTTAATAAAACAGTTAGATTTTCTTCATTATTACTTTCTTTAAAATCATTTCCATTTTAGATGAATTATTTTCTTGAAGGTGGTCCAGCTTTGGGGGATTCTGAAATCTAATTATTCTGGGCTTGAAAAAACTGTAAATGTCTTTATAATTTTCACTTCCTTCACCTTCTACCTTTTTTTTTTCACTTTTATTGAATTTATTCGGGTGACATTGGTTAATAAAATTATATAGGTTTCAGATGTGCAATTCTGTAATTCGTCATCTGTGCATTGTATTGTGGGTTGACCACCCCAAGTCATGTCTCCTTTCATCACCGTATGTCCCCCTTCACCCTCCTCTACCTCCCCACCCCCTTTCCCTCTGGTAATCACCCTGCTGTAGTCCGTGTGTGTGTGTGTGTGTGTGTGTGTTTGCGTAACCCCGTCACATTTTCACCCAGCCCCGCAGCCCCCTCCCCTCTGACAGCTGTCACTCTGCTCTCTGTGAGCCTGTTTCTATTTTGTCTGTTAGTTATTTTGTCCATTAGATTCCCCACGGGAGTGAGACCCTGTGGCGCTTGTCTGTCCCTGCCTGGCTCCTTTCACCCAGCATGATGCTCCCCGGGTCCCCCATGCTGTCGCAGAGGGTGAGATTTCCTTCTGCTTCATGGTCCCCTTCTACTCCTGGACGTTCAGCGAGGGTTCTTACTGGCTCCAGATCCATGACTTGAACAATCATCATTACCCATGACTCGTTTTTTGACGTGCTACGTGTACTTTTTCTGCGTCTGGTGAGCTGAAGTGTAGAGTAGTGAGGAGCTCGAGGTATCCGCCTTGTCACGTTGCTGCGAGTCGCTCCCCGATACGGGCCCGGGGCAGGGCCCCCGACGCCCGCCTCCGGGGCTGGTGCGCTCTTGATTTCTTCGCGCGGTTAGGGACGGAGCACCCGGTCATGAAGCAGGGCCGTGTGAGTGAGTATGGCGTTGACTTCTAGAAACGTGCACAGCTTAGCAGCTGCCTGGCACTTAATGCCACCATTCGTTGCATATAGAAACAATTAAAATAGCCTGCCGCTCCTGTTCTGTTGCTGAAGTTGAGCGGTGGTAGACTCCTGACCTGCTCACTTCACCTGTTAAGAGCCCCCTGCCCACCCTGGCCCATGCTGTTCTCGTGCCAGGAGCACCTTCTTAGATTCGGAGCTCGCCCACCTACCAGGGCTCAAGAATCATGTGCAGAGTGTCCGTGACGATTAGCCGCCCACCCCCCCCCACAGCACCTGCCCCCCCCCCGCCCCCTCCGAGTGTTCTGTCCCTGCCTCCACGGCAACATGCACTACAGTGTATTGACCTCACCATTTTCCCTCAGGACCCCCAGTGCTTCAGACACTGCACGGAACATAATAGGTGCTCAATAAGTATTCTTTCCATTTTAAAAAGGAGGTAATTGCCCACCTCTCATTAGCTATTTTTTCAGTGAAGCTTACAGACATCTCTGCAAAGCATTTCATTTTCCAGCCCATGATACTGTTAATCAATTTACTTATACTGCCAGTTTTCTTTTTTGGTTAGACTGTAAATTCTGAAACAGAGCCCTAAAGATTAACAATATGTTCAATTCCATTCAGCGACAAGTAGGACAATCTTTAGGGATTTATTTTGGAACTAAATTCAACTAATGAGATAGTGAATGTTCTGCCCCATGCTACCCTGGATTTCTATAAATGAGTTAAAGTTCTTGAATGAGAATACATTTGAAATGGCTTATTTCTGTGCTCTTGCTTAGCCAAGTATTAGCAGAAATAGTGGTAACAGTGGGCAGTCAACTGGAGATTGTCCTCTAAGAAACATATCGAGGGAAGTTAATAATAGTGAACATACTTTTAAGAAAAAAAATTTAATTGATTTCAGAGAGAGGGAGAGAGAGAAACATCAATGATGAGAGTCATTGATCAGCTGCCTCCTGCATGCCCCCTGCTGGGGATGGAGCCCGCAACCCCGGCACGTGCCCTGACCGGGAATCGAACCCTGATCTCCTGGCTCCTGGGTCGATGCTCAACCACTGAGCCACGCCGGCCGGACTGAACATAATTATTTTGAAAGTATTAAGGACATCTTGTTGAACAGGTTATGTTCACTAAAACAAGATATTAGGCCACAATGAAAAAAATTAATGTGCACACCATCTCCCACTACTTACTGACATTTATGACACTGGACTTGTGCACTGGAATCCTCTATCATTTTTAACAGACAAAGACAAGTGTAAACACTAGAAAACAAGAGTGAAGGATATTAATCTGAGAATTTTATCCCTGACAATAACAAGCCGTGAGACCTTTTGAAACTTCTAGTACATTTGGCCATAATTACATGCATCTCTGAAGGATATGGTAAGAACTGACTTTTTTTTTAACTGCTTACAACCTGTACGTTCTCTGATTCCTGTGGGGCTGGAACATCTGTAATAGATGACGGGGAGCTACTTGTGCTATTGTCCTTGGCTCAGGAATTATCCACAGACATTTATTGGGGACCTTCTGTGTCTCTGGTGCTGACCCAGGTCTTACAGAGCTAAGTGACCTAAAGAAATTTGGAACCCAATACATTCAATATAAATTTTTAAAAACTAAAAAAATTGGGAAGGGAAGGGAAGGGAAGGGAAGGGAAGGGAAGGGAAGGGAAGGGAAGGGAAGGGAAGGGAAGGGAAGGGAAGGGAAGGGAAGGGAAGGGAAGGGAAGGGAAGGGAAGGGAGGAGAAATTTGGAATCTACTTGAGTTACAGTAAATAATTACAAGATAAAACAAAAGCATATGTCATGAGACTTAATTCAACATCCTTGTGGACTTTCCCCTCAAACATTTTCAAACCCTCTGTCTCCATTAGCACAAGTCTCTTTTTTTAGTCCTTTGCAAAGAGCATCTGTCACACGCCGCCTCTGATAGAGAGGCTTCCAGCCAGCTTAATCTACAACCAACGCTGCCTTTCAAAGAGACGAGCAGGTTTCCAGGAAAAATAACAGGTTAAACAGCGAGGATCAGAATAAAACCGTAGAAATTATTAAATTGCTTACCACACTATTTGTTTTGAATCAGCTGTAAAAATAATGTCGGAAATATTCATTTTAATTTCTTCATTGTAAAATATTAAAAATCTGAATAAATACAGTATCTATTTGGACCCAGTGCAAAAATAAAAGAAAGAAGAGTCAGAGAGCCAGACATTGGAAAGAATGTGTCCAGACAAAAGCATTCAAGCTATTTACACACAATAAATACAGGTTTTGTATGTTTGTTTGTTTATGGAGAGGTAAGAACTATTCACCTGTACATTATGTGCTTGACAGACATGTCTAGTTTGTAACTTTTTTTCTTCCTTATAACTTAGGACAATTATGTGTATTTTAAAGCACTAGACAGACACCTGTTCCCAAGTCCTGACTACGCCACAAATACCCCCTTTGACCCTGGGTCTAGTTAATTTAACTGAATTTCCAGTTCTAACTTCCTTTATGTGTAAAATAAAGAGATTAAGCAAGGAGGTCAACATTCTGTCTAATCATAAACTCTTACTACTCTATTTTAGTGGTTTGAATTTTTTGTTAACCCAGAAGTAAACAGAGGTGAATTTTAGAATTAACACACACATTATGATAATTTCATGCCATCATAATCTTAATAGGCTATTATGGTTGGAACAAAAATTAAAAGGTCTGGAACAATATTAGTGGAAGTGGGTATAACATTATATATCTGAGCCCACATAAATAATTTCATGGCAAAGAGGTTCAGTTATAATAATTCTCTCCTAATGGATATTTTATTTGAAGTTTTGTGCTATCTGCAGCTCTTTTAAATGATAGTGATGACAGTGGTCCCTCTTAAAGATTATATATACACAAATAAATTATTCTTGTAGGGATGTCTGAGATCATTTTTAGACTGCTGACTTTTTAAAATATTGAAAACTTATCTACATGGTACACATATTACTCAACTCAAGCATCAAGCGGTGGATGTATTGCCAGTGTTTGAGCAGGCTCCAGTCCTTTTAGCTGTCTCATTTTAAAATTTATCAGATCCTTTGCCCTGGCCAGCTTGGCTCACTGGTTAGAGCGTTGGCCCGCACACTGAAGGGTCCTGGGTTCGATTCTGGCCAAGGGCATGCACCTCAGTTGCAGGCTCGATCCCCGGCCCCCGTCTGGGCTCATGCAGGAGGCAGCCAGTCAGTGTGTCTCCCTCGAATTGGTATTTCGCTCGCTCTCTCCCTTCCATTTTCCCTGAAATCCTCAGGTGAGGATTAAAAAAATAAAAATAAGATTTATCAGATCCTCTGGTTTGACTGGGTCAGTGCTAGTTTTCTAAGTCTTGGACCAAATGTCTCCCTGTCTTAGGAACCCCCGGGCACTCTGTATTCCAGCCTCCAGGGTGGCGTGTGCGTGTGTGTGCGTGTGTGTGTGCGTGTGTGTGTGTGTGTGTGCACGCACGTGTGGCTTCATTAACAAATTATGTAACAGTAGAGTCTCGTCGTGGTTCTTCACTGGTACCTCTTTATATTATTTGGGGAGGAGGGAGACAAACCTTATTGAATCTTTTGAATACAAGGTCAACACTGAATAGACATTTTTTTAACATTAACCGTATCTACCGGGGCGGACATATGCAAAAATGTTGCCATATCAATAGCTGGAAAACAAAGATCTATTCATTGTATCTTTCTGCCTTAGGAGAGTGTCTTTGCTTTAAGTGAAAATATTCTGTATAGGTCACAAGAAGCCATTTGTGTCTCTCTTATTTGGAATACTGGTTTCAGCATGTGCGATGCTTTTTAAACCTGATCACAGTGAAACACGGCATTTAAATGTTTTTCATTAGTGAGTATTTGTGGGATCAGAGCCTGTCTGAGGAGATGCTTCCAGGTTGATTTCAGGATCATTGAAAGTGGTGAGCAAATTAAAACAGAAGTTGCACTTCAGAATGTATGTAACATAATTAGTGTAACTTTTGTGCAAATTTTTCTAGTTTGCTCAACTTACATCAACTGCTTGTGTGCCTTTGGGAGCATAAACTGTGAAATAATTTAACTTGTTTTCATGGTAATGTTATTAGTAGTATCACTTCCTTTAAAGTATTTAATCTTCCTAATCTAATAAAAATACAATTTCGTAGTGTCCTATAAGAGTTACTCTTACTCTTACTTCCTTTAATGAAAGGAGCCTGTAAATGTGTGGGTGTCCCCTTGGATGGACTGTTATTTTATTGCTCTTTTGGTAAGTTTTGTGTGTTGATTAAGTGCCAGCCCCCTGCCTCTGCTTGGGCCCGCCCTGGCCGCTCTAACCATTCTCGGCGTGTAAGGCGTCACCCGCCCTTCGGCGTACGGGCTTCTGTTGCTGTGTCCCCCTCGTCTGTCAGTGTGGGGGCACCGGGCAGCGAGGACATGGGGGCCTCGAGTCAGCCGGCCTCGCCGTGTGCGGGGCTGTGTCCCTGCGAGATCTGAGAGGGGCAGGGGACGGGGTCCGTGGGTGTGCGGCCTCGCAGAGCCCTCCGCGCCGGGCACACCGACGGCCTTCGCTGGCTCGGAGGGCACCCAGGGACTGCTTACCGAGCTCTGCTCAGCGGCCCGCAGGGGCCCGGGCGGTGGGTAGAGAGTGAACAGACCCGGGCCAACCATCACGGACAGGCTGGCCCGATGGCGAAGGCTTGTCTTTCTACCTCAGTGGCTCTGTGGACACGTGCATTCTGTTGACAGAGCCGGGGACCAAAGACTCGGGGGAACAGTGGGCAGCAGGCTAATGGCTTCGTTGAGAAGCCTGGTTCTTGACTTTTAGTCCCTTAGAGGCTGGGAGAGTGTCCCTTCTCAAAGCACATGGCCACCTGGAGGAGAGGAGACCCCTGCACGAATTCAGGGTGGTGATGGAGAGGCAGGAGGGCAGGGGTGCTGGGGAGGCAGCCGCAGCTTCCCGCTGCGCCCCTCGCTCCCCAATCCAAGCGAGCCTCCTGCCCGAGCCGACCCGCAGCACTGCCCCGTGACCACCTCGACGCCAGCCCTGCTGTCCCTCCCCCCGGGCTCGCCTAAACCTGGACCTCCCTGCAGAGTAACTCTCCCCTAAAACTCAGAATACTCGTGCCACTGTGATACGTCATCCGATTTCTGCGCCAGTGTTTCCAGTATTAGGCAGAGAGAGAGACCTGACCTCTTAGTTTCGATGAACAGATACAATGTCATGAGGATTGCACTTCCTTGATTTTTTTTGTTTCTCCAGACTTGGTTTTAGAGAATCTTGACTGGAGCAGATGACTGAATAGAAAGAACTTATTGATGCTTAGGTGGGTTAAAAACAGTTGGATCTGGAGACAGAGAAGGAACTAAAGGTCCACTGGTCCCTCCCCTCCTGTGAACCTGTGATCTCTTAAAAGATGTTTCATTCATAAAACGATGGGGAACACATTGTAAAATTATAACTCAAAGTAAATTAACAAAGTGACTTAAGCTGAATTCAGGGTTATTATAACAGAAATTATTTTTAAGATATTTATATTCTAAGGCCATAATGAATGATTGATACAGTTGGTGTAGAAATATATAGTTGTATAGATGTGGACCAAAGATGCTTAATTATTTTTATGGAACATTTGGGCATATGTGAGCTGTATAGTGGATATCTCTGCATTTAAATATTTCCATAAATAAATGCTTGTTGAAGGAACACATCAATATCACATTCGCTTTTCTGGTTGTACAGCTATAAAATTAAGTTATGTAGTGATGAAATGCTAAATTAGTTGCTGGAATTATGATTACTTCTCTATATAATTTTAGTTTGACCAGAGGAAATAGAAGGTAGTGAAATACAGTACGTAGAGAGTATGTCTCCAACTGAAATTGAAAGCTAATTAGTGTGCAAATAAAAGTCCTGAAATATTGTTGAGATCAATATTGCAGGTGATGCAGGAGAAAACTCCACCACGGTTGCAGAAAAGCTCTGAGGGCCAAGAGTAGGAAAAGTTCCATTTAAGAAATCAAACTTTCTAAATGAATTTCTTCAAAAAAAAAAAAAAAAATGGGAAGCAAGATGAAGGGGGAAAAAGTCATAAATTCAGGAGGTAATTTATGCTGTGATGGTAATTTATAAATCACTTTAAATAATTTTCCAAGAGTTTTCAAAATAACCTACAAGTAACCTAAAGCTTTTTTTCTAAAGTTGAGAACAAGGCATGCTGAATGCCCAGGTATGAAATTTGCAGCACTCATGGCAAATTAAGGGGCCTCGCCCGGGCCTCTGGGTGAGAACTGAGCAGTGCGGGCTCTCAGCTGACTGACACTGAGGACACACGGAACTTGGTTTAGGGAGAAATGGAACTACCTTTATATTCAGTGATCACTGGCTCTGAACTCTGTGAGGTCTACAGCCAGGTTCTGAAATGTTCAACCTGCTAAATGAGACAAGAGATGATTATACTGTCCCTCTGAATGAGTCAGATAAAAAAATGGTAGGAGGCCCTATGACAAAAGTAGTCTCGGGAGAAATGGCAAAGTAAATCAGGTCTGCCCTGTGTGGTGTCTCCTCTGGTGTCCCCGTTCTTGGGGACCCTACTGTAGAGAGTGGAATGATCTCACGCCTGGTAGCTCACACTGTGGTCCTCTGACCGGCTGCGTGAGCCTGCGGGGAGCTTACGAGAAACGGGATCTCAGACTCCATCCAGATCTGAAAACTCAGAATCTCCATTTCAGCAAGATTTTCAGGTGGTTCCTATGCAAGTAAAAATGCGAGAACCACCACATTTGTGTACCGGTAGCTCAGGCTACTCGTCCCAGCGAGCTGCTCTGATAAACACTCCCCTGGGAATTGTCACTGAGTACTGTGTGAGCACGATTCTCAAGTCATGGTGTGGACATACTGTGGTTTTTATATTGGTCTCTACAGAGCTTTAAAGGCAACGATAAAATTTAATTTGAGCCCTGGCTCGTGTGGCTCAGTTGGGTGAGCGTCTTCCGGGGCAGCACAGGGTTGCCGTTCGATTCCCGGCAGGGCACATGCTCAGTTGCAGGCTCAGTCCCCAGTGGGGGGCGTGCAGGAGGCAGCTGACCCATGTCTCTCTGTCACATAAATGTTTCTCTCTCTCCCTCTCCCTTCCTCTCTCTCAAATCAATAAAAACATATTTTTTAAAAAGATTTAATTTGAATTTTATTTAAAACTATTTTTAACTCTTGAGCACTGTAAAGAAAAAAATAAAGCCCCTTCAAGTGCTTTGAAGACTACTAATACATTCAGCTATGCTGTCCAGTTAACATATTTTAGATTTGAAATAAAAATTCTTCCCCTCTCCCTGTTTAATTAAGTAGCATCCGCAGACTACACAGTGAGCTGCTGCAAACAAATCCGGCACCATTCGCGGTTTCTTATGTCTGAAAACCAGAACCCTCAATGCTTTGCAGTTAAAATCAGGTCTAGAAATAAGAGAGAACTCTGGGTAAAACTACACTGTCATTGAGAACCCTGGGTGGAATGAATTGTCACCCCCATCCAAACAGGCACACTGTCCACACTGACCGAGTCTATATTAAGTAATTGTTATACATTTGAACTTTCAAAGCATAGCTTTTGTTGGTTTCATGTACTGGGGCACGAATTTCAATTTAAAAGTGCGTTCTGATTCTGAGCATTTTCGGGAAGCGTTGGCACAAGTGTAGGGATGACTCCAGCCCACGGCGTCTCTGATACCAGAGCGAGCTGGGAATGGAGTTAATTTGCTGCATCACTTGCTCTGGAGCCTTTGGTGGCAGCAGATTGACACCCGCCAGCTTCCCTGTATGCTCCTGGTCCTGGCCAAGTGGTGCTCAGGTAACAGCAGCAGAGAGAGGCATTCCGATTCACTGCTTAGGAGAGGCAAGCTTTTCAAGCTAGGACGTGCTCTGAAACAAACTATACATTTCCTGGGACTCACCAAAATAATTAGTTTACTAAAGCACCAGTCTGGGTTTAAGCCTAAAATTGTACATAAAAATAGTCTATATTTCTTAGAGCAGAGAGATATTTCTTTAAAGAAATTAAAATTACTTTAGCTCCTTGGCATAACTTCCTTGCACTGAATTCATCTATTCAGCCGTCCCCTCAGTGACATTGACTGAGAGTGGGCTAGGCACCTGGTCCTGCTAAGAATCATGAGAGAACAATTCCTAACTGCAAAGTGTCGCAGTTTAGAAGGGACAGAATCTCAAGCCAGTAATTGCTAAGAGGTGACAGTGGTGTATTGGACAGATGCAAATAATTCCCTAGGAGTAGAGTAGAAGAAATAAATAATTAAAAGGGGGAAGCTAGGTTACTTAGTATTTCATTTTGCTTGGTAACTAGCCCTAACATTTTTTAAAAATATACTCATAAAATATTAAGGTTTGGAATTACATTTGATGATTCAACCTGATTTGGAAATAAACCATTTCTCACCATTAGTAATTAAAATGCTGGTAATCAGCATATGGATCAGTTGGGTTTAAAAATATAAATTATTTAAAAAAAAAAAACATGAAAAAATATTAAAATCCCATTTAAATAAAAGATCACTTTTGAATGACTCCTTAGTACTGAATTTAGAAGCATGTAGCTAGTTAATCTCGCTTGATAGGTACGTGCTTCCTGCGTGTGTAAGTGCACGGTCATCCTTTCCTTTTTCAGTGAGACATGGATTTGCTGCTTTGTGCGTTAGAGCACATTGAGATTCCAACCTGGTTTTCCTTTGCAGCTCGGTACACTTCTGTGCTACTTTCACCAAGTTAATTGATACAGTGAGCTGATGTAAATTACTTTTACTATTAGGCTGAGCTCATATTAACCCACAACAATTTAGGAAGTAAATATACTACACAATGGCATATACATACCATATTCCGAAATTAAGTTTCAAGGCTGTTTTGTTTGTTAGTTCTATGTAATTTTGAAGTGTCCGTCCCATTGCTTCCTCCCACTATCTGGACAGTCAGGACGCTTGGATATAAGTACCCTCTCCTGAGGCCCACGCCTTGGCACCTGGAGAAGGCAGCGGCCGTGGGAATGAACCCAAACAACAGCCCAGGACCACCTGCTACTTGAGTTTTTACCTCCTTGCCATTGCTTTCTCGTGTATGCAACTGGGACAGTTTTCAACATATTCCTTATAAAAATGCAACTCCTCTTTTAATGCCTGGGTGATAAACCCCTTATTTGTATTTTACTCAGAACTACTCCAGTATCCAAATTTCTGTAGTATTTCATATCTCTCTCATGAGTCATGAAATTATGCCTGGTATTGTATTTTGCATGAGTCTACCTGCACCTAGGTTCTCAGGTCTTGGAGAAGGACTGTCTTTATAGCCTTGAGAATACCATGCCCAACACCAACACCAAGCGCCTGTCAAATGCAGAGTGTTGAAGGAGTGACATCAGCATAAGGGTGGTATGAATTGTTCCCTTTGCCTGTCCCCTTTAAGTTACACCAGTAACTTAGCCCAACGAAGGGCCCTCTGCACAGCATGCCGGGATGCCCGAGAGATCCTAGCAGATATGTATCTCAAGGTGGGTGGGTTGGACCTCACAGAGGCAGAACCAGGGGAGCAGAGGTGGACGTCTGTGACCCAGGCCTCCCTGGCAGTGGTGCCCACAGTCCCGGCAACACCATCAGTGATGTTGGCACCAAGGACCCCTCTGGCGGAGGGGATGGAGGGTGGAAAGTACATGCTCCCAAACAGAGCTCCTGTAAGGAAAACAAAACAACTTGTGATACAGCGCCACCTGCTGGGAAAAGAGAAAGGCCTCTAATTGCCAATACATCGAACTTTAAAATCAAAGTAAGCAAAGCTTTACCTAAATAGGAAAGGTGTTGGCTTCTCCAAAGGTACCGGCAGAGGCACATCTAATCGAACAGCATGAAAAGTCATGGCACTATAGTATCACAAAAGTAAAATGACAGTTCTCCAGTGACCAAACTCAAAGTCCTGGGAGATTGGGATCTAACTGATAAAGAATGATTATTTAAGAAATTAATAGCTGAGAACTCCCCAAGCCTGGGGAAAGAACTAGGCATACAAGTCCATGAAGCTCTTGGATCACTCTACTATCTCAGTGCAAAAAGACCCTCTTGGAGACACGTGATAATGAAGCTATCAAAAGTTAATGATAAGGAGTCGTGAAGGCACCCAGGGAAAAAAAAGAAAGTATCCTATAAAGGAATCCCCGTTAGCTAATGAGCAGATTTCTTAGCAGATATCATCTAGCAATATCCATGATGTGTCTCATATATCAATAATTACCCTAAATGTAAATGGGTGGAAGTCACTGAAGGCACAGAATAGCTATGTGAATTAGCACACAAGATCCGAGGATATGCTGCCTTCAAGAGACTCATTTCAGCTCCAAAGACAAACATGGGCTCAGAGTGAAGGGGTGGAAGGGGGTACTCCGAGCCTGTGGTAACCAGAAGTAAGCAGGTACCAGACATGCAGACTTCAAGTCAGAAAGGACAACAAAGTCAGAGAAGGACAAGAATCACGTGCTCTTACTCGTATGTGGAATCTAATGAACAAATAAACTGATGAACAAAATAGATGCAGAGACATAGAAGCATGGAACAGACTGAGGGGTCTCAGAGGGAAGGCGGGGTGGGGGAGTGGGTGGGGAGAGACTAACCGAAGAACTTATATGTTTATAAGCATAACCCACGGACACGGACACCAGTGTGGGGAAGGCCTGGGGGTGGGACGGATGCGGGGTGGGGGGATCAGTGGGGAAAAAGGGGAACATCTGTAATACGTTCAACAGTAAAGATAAATTTAAAAACATGGGAACAAGAGGCAAAGAAGGCTGTTACATAATGATAACAGGGTCAGTATGTCAGAAAGGTATAAGAATTATAAATACATCGGTTCCCAGCATATGAGCACTAACATACATTAATCCGAGCGTGTCTTAATAGAGGACTAGACAACAATACAGTAATAGTAGAGAACTTCACTATCCCTCTGTCAGCAACGGATAGAGCTCCAGATAGAAAATAAACCGGGGAACATGGGGTTTGAACCACAGTACGGAACAAAGAAACTAAACCCACACATATAAAATACTCCTTCCAACAGCAGCAGAATGCACATCGTTCCAAGTCCACATGGGACATTCTTCAGGAGAGATTATACAATAAGCCACAAAACTAATCTTAACAATTTCCTCAAACCACATTGGCATGAAATAAGAATCAACAATAAGAGGAAAGTGACTGGATCTTCAAATATGTAGAAATTAAACAACACACTTTTAAGCAACCAGGGATTCAAAGAAGAGACCAAAAGGGAAACAAAAGGTTACCTTGAAACAAGCGAGTGTGAAGATACAATGTTTAAAACCTTGTGGGATGCAGCAAAAGCAGTTCTGAGAGGAAAGTTTATAGCAATAAACACATATTAAGATATTAGAAAGAGCCCGGCCGGGCGTGGCTCAGCAGTTGAGCATCGACCTAGGATCCAGGCGATTGGGGTTCAGTTTCCAGTCAGGGCACATGCCCGGGTTGTGGGCTCGATCAATGACTCTCTCATCATTGATATTTCTGCCTCTACCTCTCCTTTCCTCTCTCTGAAATCAATAAAGATATATTTTTTTTAAAAAAAGATATTAGAAAGAAACTGTCTTTATACCTCAAGAAACTGGAAAAAGAAGATAAAATTGAACCCAAAGTTAGCAGAAACAATGAAATAATAAAAATCAGCAGAAATAAATGAAATAAGAGACCAGAGAAACCACAGACAGGACCAACAAAACTAAAAGCTGATTCTTCAAAAGATAAACAAAATTGACAAACCTATAGCAAGAATCGGAAAAAAGAAGACTTAAATAAAATTAGAAATGAAAGAGGAGACACTACAGCTGATATTACAAAATGTAGAGAACTTACACAACTCAATACCATAAAATCAAACAATCCAATTAAAAAATGGGCAAAAGACCTGAATAGACACTTCTCCAAAGAGGACATGCAGATGCCAATAGACAAGTGAAAAAATGCTCAGCGTCACCACTCATCAGAGATGCCAATTAAAATCACAGTGAGGTAGCACTTCACACCCGTCAGAAGGCGAAGATGCTGAGAAAAGGGGACCCTAGTGACTGCTGGAGGGAGTACAGATGGGTGCGGCCACTGTGGAAACAATATAGAGGTTCCTCAAAAAATTAAATATAGATCTGCCATGCAATCCAGCAATTCCACATCGGGGTGTGTACCCAAAGGAAGTGACAACTGGATTTCAATGAAATACAAGCACTCCTGTGTTATCCCAGCGTCCTTCGGGGCGGGCAAGGTATGGGAACAACCCGAGCCCCCATCGGAGCATGAATGGGTGGGAAGGATGTAGTAAGTGTGCACAGGGGACTGTGACTCTCCCTGAGAGAAAAGACATCCTGCCACTTGAGACGACGTAACTGGACCTCCAGCAGGATGTCTGTGCAGGAAAAGTCAGACAGAGAAAGGCAAGTACTGCACGGCATCGCTTACATGTGAAATCTGAACATAAAGAAGCCCTGCCTTGAAAAAACCGAGAGTAAAATGATAGTTGCCAGGGGATGGAGGGGGGCGCAAGGCTGATGCTGTTCAGGGCGCAGACTTGTACTGAGCAGCAGTAAACCGTGGAGACAGTGAACGCGCCAGGGTCCCTGCCCTGGAATCGTGTGACGTGATAACCGCGCTTAATGGCAGCCCTGTTAGGACATGTACATGTGTCAAAGTAACACGCTGGACACCTTAAATTTACAAATTATGACATGTCCAATTTATCAAATTAAATAAATTTTGAAAATGAAAGGCTGTAAGTGGGAATAAATAAATACCTGGAGTGAATTTTCCATCCACTCTCACGGTAACCCAGTGTCGTGCCTCCGCATACGTTGCATTTCCCCCCGCAATGCCCTTCCTCTCACTGTCTCCTCTCACAGCCCTGTCCGCTCATTGAGGCTCAGCCGAAAAGCCTGTTGTTGTGGCCCCTCGTGGGAAGCTTCGCCGTCACTATCCATCCCTGCTTTACGCCGCTTCACAGCTCCACCTGATGGTCTAGATTTTGTGTGTTTGGTGTATTTACTCTCCTGGGCAGTAAGAGGCTGAGCGGCAGCGACTAGAAGCTGCTTCATCTTCTGTTTCCCACAGCGCTCAGCAAATGTTTGCTGCTTGACTGAAGGTTTGCAAGGAGTTGTGGAGGAAGAACGTGTCTGCATTAGAATCAGAGGCCCCTTGCCCGGGAGGCATGGCTCAGTGGTTGAGACCGAGGCTCGATTCCCGGTCAGGGCACAGGCCCGGGTTGCGGGCTCGATCCCCAGCAGGGGGGTGCAGGAGGCAGCCGATCGATGACTCTCATCATTGATGTTTCTCTCTCATCATTGATGTTTCTCTCTCTCTCCCTCTCCCTTCCTCTCTCTGAAATCAGTAAAAGAAATATCAGAGGCCCCACGCTTAGCTGGGCTGTGTCTGCTGCGGTCATTGTGGGCACGGCTGATGATAGCTCAGGAAAGCACGGGGCTGGAGAATTTGATCTCTGCGCCGAGACTGTCTTCTTTTGCAGCAGGGAGTTTCCAGGGCTTCATTATAATCAAGGAGTTCCCTGCAGGCTGGCTCTCCATCAGCTCATTTCCCACGACCCTTACAGATTCTGTTTTGTTCTGGGTGGACTTTCCTATTTTAAAAAGTTTTCTGTTCAAATCCAGAAATGTTCTGTGAATGCTAATACATAACAATTAATACCGTTGTTATCTGTGAGTCTCTTAACCAGGATTATATAGAACCAGTTTGGGGGGCAGTTGGAGAGAGGCATTGATGGGAGGATTTAGGGGATGGGACCAGGATAAAGGAAAGAGTCTGTGCTGTTGAAAAAGGAGTGTTCTTGAACCAACTTCAACTTCATTCCCCATTGCTAGGGCACAGGCAAGCTACGAAATTGTGCCCCAAAAGCTGTGGTCCAGATATTTTGTAGCAACCATTCATTTCTTGGTCCTCTACTTCCTGCCTAGTAATGATCTAGTTTATGAACATTATCTCTAACTCTTAAAACTGCTAATTAGATAAATATAATTATTCCACTTTTCAAGGGAGAGAACTGATTTAGAAAAGTTAAATTATAATCACAATTGCCCATCTAGTAAATAGACAAAGATTTGGACACAAAACCCACATTTCCCCCCCTATGTCCTGCTTGCTGCCTTTTTAAGTAGGTGGCTTCTGTTGGCCAGCTGGGCACAGGGGGAAGGGCAAGGAAGACTTAGAAATGTTGTCTTATCAGGCTGGTATGTTCTCATTGTCATTGCCATGGCATTATTTCAAAACCTCAAATCGCTACAGAAAACTCGGTGTTACCCCTTTCTGACTTGGTATTGGCTTTGGTAAAGAATAGGACAGGCCCAGCCAGCATGGCTCAGTGGTTGAGCATCAACCTAGGATCCAGGATGTCACCATTCGGTTCCCCGTCAGGGCACATGCCCTGGTCAAGGGCTTGACCCCAGTAGGGGGCATTCAGGAGGCAGCCGATCAATGACTCTGTCATCATTGATGTTTCTATCTTTCCCTCCCTCTCCCGTCCTCTCTCTGAAATCAATTTTTTAAAAACATAAAATAAAAAGAACAGGAGATAGGAACCAAGAGGGCTAATCTTTCATCTCTCACCAGGAGGAAATTTTGCTGGTGTTGTCGTTTTTTTGCAAAAAGGAAATAAAATGAATTTGTGATATGCAAATGAATCTCTCAACTGTTTGTTAATTTCTACTGTTTACTCAAACGTGGGACACACCAGGCCTGTGATACATCATCTTTTGTGCGCTTGGCACCTTCCATCACGAGTCTTATTAATCTGCTCAAACTAACAAGGATTAATTGCCTTGGTAAGGCAGCCCGGCATTGGAATGATATATTGCCCAGACAGCGTGGAATCTGGCCACTCATAAATCTCATTTTTTGTTGTTCTGTTTCTGTTTGTCTCTTTCTTGACAGATGCGTGCCCAATCACTGTGAGCATGGCGGGAAGTGCTCGCAAACATGGGACAGCTTCAAGTGCACTTGTGATGAGACCGGATACAGTGGGGCCACCTGCCACAACTGTGAGTGCCAGTTCATCTCTCTCCGAGCTTGTAATTGCATGAGATTCCCGGGTCTCCAGCTGTGCGTTAAAACTCAGCAACCTGAGTAACCCACGTACTAAATCACTCACTTCTGAAGCACCCAGATTTGTTGGTGTTTCTCCAGAACAGTGTTCTGGTTGTCAGAATGTATTCTCTCATGCCTGAGGACTCAAACAAAACAAACAAAACACACACACACGGAACGTTCCCGGTGTTGTGTAAACATGTGGCTGGAATTGGAATGCTGATCTTGGGTTTGACTCAATGTGTCCAAGCGATGTCTGTCTACAGATTGGAAAATTATGGTAGTGGAATGTCTGTGACTGGATCCTCATTTATCAGTCCATCAGAGAGGCAGACAGAGTGTAATTTGAACATTTAGTGTCTTGGAAATGGTTGTCTCATGTTCTATCGCAGTGATTTCACTGCATTTTTTTAGATCAGAAAAAGATGACTTAGAAAGTGGAATAAGCCCATTGAAGGGGTATATCTAAAATAAAAACCCAAGGAGGCAGCTTTTTTTAAAAGTTAAAAATAAAAACATGCAAAAAATGACTAGTAAACACAGAAGGGCCCTGTTCTACGTAATAGCTTTACCCTGAAAAGGTAAGTAAATTTAATGTTTTGTAATTCATTTTTAAAGGAATTTTTAAAGAAATATTAATTCTATAATTATAACATTTACTTTCCAAATATGCACTGCTGTTTACAAAGCCCTTTTGAAACAGATTTGCCATAAAACATATAGTTGAAAGAAAGTCATCTGTGTGTGTGTGTGTGTGTGTGTGTGTGTGTGTGTAGAGAGAGAAAGAAATTCCGTTTCCTTCAATCTTCTCTCAATATTCTGAAAAACTGAAAATCTAATATCTGAACCCTCTCCTACACTTTCTCTTCACTTTTAAGAAATAAAGACAAGCAAAATGTTATCAGGATGGAGTTCTGGGGACAGTAAAAATGCAATATTGTTCTCTGAGCCTTTTCTATCATTATTTGTAGACATGTTGAGTCAGAAAGTGTGTTCAGACTATATTGGGAGACCTCAACAACAACAAAATTTGTAATTTATTTTATTGCACTTATTAATTTGTTTAGGAAAATATTTAAAAATAGGAGACAAAAAGAACTAAAAAATTAATGATAATAATAAGATATACAAGAGACTAGAGCAGATAGACACTTAGTAGTTCATCATCTACAAAGTATTGATATATAGGTATTGAGAAAGTATTTATAAATAACAAAACTGATATTGCAATTAATTAGAATAAAGGAGTTATAACTAAAATTGCCTTTCCACTCACACTAGATGTTCACTTTCAGCATATAATACTCACTATATGGTAAGTCTGAATTAGGTAACTTTGATAAAACTAAGTACTTTTCGTCCACCAGTATAATTCACATAGTACTGTCCTATAAACACCACCTGTAACTACAAGGGATTTGTGTCTGAATATGGAAATCTTAACCAAAGACAGAGAGCAAGAAATTGGGGGTGGTCCCAGGGGTTTCCTAACTCAGCAACCACTTTGATATTGAATTGAAAAGCAAATAATTAATTTTTGTAGCTGCTGGGATACACAGCAAAGACAAAGATTTTTTAAATATTTTAAGGTTTAAAAATTTAAAAATATGCTCCTGGTTGAATAGTTGAGGGTGTGTGTGTGTGTGTGTGTGTGTGTGTGTGTGTGTATGTGTAATAGTTACAGCTCCAAGTATTAGAAACACCCTAAGTGTGCTTAGGTTTAACTTTAGTGCAAACTCTAAATGCAAACCAGGAAAACGCCTGCTTCCTGCTGCTCAGTCCCACTCGTGCCCTGCTCCCTTCTGCATCTAGGACAGTAGAATCATGCATCCGAACGAGACGCTGATCCCTCGTCACCCTCACTAAATGGCCAAAATCTTGAAAATCCAGCGTGTGCCTAAATAGAGCTTAGAAGGCCATAGCGCGTCATTCAAGAAAGGGCTGATGGGACCCTGTTTGGTTGCGCATATACATAGACATATACACCTTGTAGCTTATTGAAGGGCACGTGCTTTCTAATTCAGTTCAGCACAGAGTGAGCAGTTGTGCAGGATTCTCGGCCAGGGGCCACTTTCATAGCAGGAGCATTGAAATGACCAGCTGGGCGCCGTGCGGGCTGGGAGGTGATCGCGCTGAGCGCCCCTGGAGCGAGTCCTGGGGCTGCTCCTGGAGTCCTTGGTTCCTCTCTTGACAAGACTTCCAGTTGTTTATTCTGTCTTCTGTGGTTTTGAACCTGGTCAGTGTTGTTAAATATTGTAGCTCATTTTCTGCAGGGGACTGAGCGCCCCTTTCGGAGAGGAGTTATGCTGATTTTATCGAGCACTCCCGAGCAAGGCAAAGGACGGCGAAGTCCAGCCTGGCATTTAGCAGAACTCGGTGTTCAGCGGAGCTTCCAGCGTGTCCATGAGGCGACCATGTCAGCACATCTTCTCCATGGGGCAGGCGTGGTCGGGATGAGATGGCTGTCTCTCAGGTGACCTGTGGTCATCAGGCTAGAGACTGGAGTCCACGGTGGAGCCTAGAAGCCCTCTTTTGTTAGGTCACCCTGCCTGACCTTGAACGTGGCTGTACTGCTTACTTACCTGGAACCTGGGGTTACAAGTAAACTCTCTGAGCTTCATTTCTCTCCTGTGAGAAATGGGTCTAGTCACAGCCCCTCCTAAAGCCACTGTGAGATTAAAGAAGGCGACTTGTAGAAGACACTGAGGGGAGATTAGCATATGTTAGTCTCAATAACTTTTTGCCATTTCAGTCCTTTCAGAATAATCACCCCTTTGCCCTGAGCCTGTTACCAATAATTGCCTGCATCACACTATTTGTCATTAAATTTCATGCTGCCAGTCATGGTTTCTGTCATTTCTGTGGCACACTCGGGCTTGAAGTGAATGATTGGTTCCCATAGTTTGATGTTTTCTTTTTATGTTCTTTTTTTTCCCAGAAGAATTGAAGAGAATTAAAAGGGATGTATATATGTCCTGGACCTATATCCATTTGAATGTTAGTTAGTTAGTTAGTTAGTTAGTTAGTTAGTTAGTTAGTTAGTTAGTTTATACATGGAGAATTTATTTCTAAACACAGTCTGTGTAGGGCTCAGAGGATCGTCACTTATAAGCCTCAGTCAGGATGCCATCCTTTGGCAAAGAAAATCCCACAGGGAAAGCCGAAGATGCCTGGAGACAGATGACAGGAAAGGAAAAGTCTTCTCGTCCAAAAACTAAGAAGACTGATTTGTGTCAAAATGTAAATGTGTTAAATTGTTGCAGTTTTACACTTTTAAATGTTTCTTATGCAGACGCTCTGTTCTCAGTGAGTTTCTAAGAACTGACTGGCAGCGTATCGGTCCATGAAATCGTGGCAGAAAGAATCGAACGACCATGTTGAACAGTTCATTTGTTTTCTTACATTGGCTTGTCCCACATTCACCCCCCAAACGTTAAAGAAAGTGTCTTCCTTGTGCGTGAAACGTCACGTTTACAGCTGGGCTTTTTCCTGCAGCGCTGTGCAGACACTTTTCAACTGGTCTCCGAGCTTACTTTCCAATGCTCTAAGTGCTCTTTAGGATTTAATTATCATCTCACTTTTTTCACATGTTCCTTACACTTCATAATTATGGCTCTAATTTAGATAAATTAAATTTTTAAAAAAACTCCCTCTGATTTCAGGGCCTGGCAGATATCTTTCCTTGCGCTGCTGGGATCTATCTTTGACTTTATCCATTCTTACATATACTATCAATCCCGCATGTGAGACTGCCCTAAAAATCTACAGTGTTCTCACTAATATCAAAACTGTTGGCTATTTTCAAAGGTGCAGGAGGGTATTTGATAGATATTTGAGACGGAACTTTATAAGAATTATTAAATGCAGATCTTCATTCTGAGAGAAAACATTCGTCCAGATTATCTTTTTATTAAAGGAGAGATTGTCATCTTGCCCAGATACATAGACAGGACTCTTTCCAGAGCTAGCAAGAAGAGATTGACTCAGCGGCCTACACAGATCTCTTTTAATTTTAAAATTATGTGATTTCTGAATTCTGAAGTACTGAAAAAGAGGAAGTACTGGTGTTCCCCAACAACCACAAAACTGAAATTTTTACTAGTCAATGTTAGAGGAAAGACTAAAATTTAGAAGGAAAATATTCTACGCGCTGTAGTCTGGAGCTATTACTCTGTGTCCACAAATTTGTAAACCATAAATTACACAGCATATTGTTACTGCACAGGGGAAAAGGGAGCAGATTTCAGTAGCTCACACCATGTTCTGTATAATCCATTATTTTCCTAAGTAACTTAATTCCGAGTATAATTTTAAAAAATAAATTACATTTATAAATATTTTGTAAGCATGAAAAGTATCAGCCTAGCCTGTAAAAGGTGAGCATGTGTTATAGTATAGCCTCAGTTCCGAATCCCAGTGAAGCAGAGGGGTATGAAAAGGAATTAAGATTATGAGGACTGTTCATGAAATGATGCACTTCTTTGGAGGAAGCTTCTTAACACTATACCCTAATATTCTGCCTCTTCCTCTCTCTACCCCGCCTCCCAGCTTGGACCCCATTCGCAGAGTGGAGTCAGACCTCGGCATGTTGCTGAGTGGCTAAAACATAAGTAAGTGATGGTAGGAACACAAACATTCATTGTCCCATGGCCGCTCCATAATGACAAGGACACACTGAGCACCTGAAGCAGGTCAAGGTGTCTGAATAGAATGGGAGGATGAAGAGGTAAACTTACAAGAATCCAGTAATTGTTCACTTGATAACCAAAGGCGATCTGGCTACTCAATACCACGTTCTGGATTAGAAAGACAGCCTCACCCTGTGTAGATGAATCAGCCCTCGTAGCCATTATATTTGCTAATAAAGCCTTTTATCTTTTCAGGGAGTATTGGCTTAAACACTGAGGCCCCCCTAGGATCTTTTCCATAAACACCAATTGTATCAGTGCTCAGTATCCTTAAGCTACTTATAATCAGACACAAATTTGTCTGGCTGTTATTAAAGACTTAGTGGTACATAAAGATAGAGGGTGTTTTCAAATTTATAAAGCACTTTAAGAGTCAGTATTTCATGGAATGTCCCAGAGGACACTTAAGTGACTGTCCAAAACACAGAGCCAACACAGAACAAGAATGGGGGGGGGTGGACAGGAGGAGGAGACTTGATCTAATACTTCTCACTTCTGGCCGCCACTGGCCTGTAGCATGTACTGGAAGAGCTGGCTTCCTTCTCTATGGGTGTAAGTGAAATCCATTCTAGTGTGCGAAAAGGGTTTGAGGATAACAGGACTTACAGGTATAGGAGAGAGTCATTATTTTACAACTAGGAAAGCTCAGCTGATGGAGAAATAGGTTGGCCATGTAGCCTGAGGATCTGACATCAGAACATCTTATTTCAAACCCTGAGTTTTTTCCCCCCCTCTGTTTCCCTGTAGCAAGAATATACATGATATTACATGATCAATACAAGAATTATGTCCACTGTATTGGCATTTGCATCAGGTGTAAAGTAACCTTTTTTTGTTATTCACCAGATAGTCAATATTTAAACATTTAATATGTGTGTGTGTGTGTGTATTTTAGGAAGGATGTGCAAACGTCCTGTGGCGATGGCAGTGGCAGGGAGAGAGAACAAACAGTGCAAGGGTACAGGATGTGTATGAAAATCTGAAAGGAGGCCAGTGGGACTGGAGGGAAGAAATGTATAATAGAAGACCAAGTTAAAGGCATAGCATTCCAAGTGGGTCCTTACAAGCCAGCTGACTTTACAGCTGAGGGATACAGTCAAATTCCATAAGGACATGATTCTATTCAGTGGCAGCATCTTGGGGCGGGAAAGGTGGGGTAGCAATACTCAAATTCCAAGTTATCTTCATGAATGCCTTAGTCTTGGTAGTTCCAAACGTAGAGGCACCACATCTAGAGCTAATAAACCTAGGTGTTGACTACAAAAGATAGGATTGATTCACAGATTATTCACAATTCTAAGCAATCGTTTCATCTTTTCAGATTTTTTTGGTCAGAGTGTTTATTTCTGGGGTTTCCTTCTGCTCAGATGGACAGAGAGACATCAGAGCACAGAGGATGCAGCATCAGCGTGGTGTTCACGGACAGAGCGGTTTTCAACAGAATACGGGCAGTTCAAATAATAAACCTTTCTTGGCTGTGTGTATTCTCCAGATGGGAAGCTCACTTTCTCACGAGAGCCAAGGTGTTTGGGGAAAGAAGGAAAATACAAGGGGTGTCACTTTCTGAAATCACACTTATTTATAAAAAGAAAGTGGGTCTTTTACTCACATGTTCACCTGGTGCCCACAAGTAAATAAGATGGAAGGAAATGGGAAAGTGCTACCTGTGTGAAAATGTTGAGAGGGGATTTAGAGGCCATTCTATCTACCGGCTCCGAGCAGGTAAATTACAATGGATTAAAATAGTGCAGGTCGTTTGGAGACACACAGCCAAGGACCTTTCCCTTTCCAAGGCAGCCCAGGTTCAAATTAATCCCTTCTTTCATGCCTCTCTTTGGACAGATGGCTGAGATTACGCATAGAAAGGATTGCATTTCAGTTTTACAGAGACCCAATAGTTTCAAAAACATGCCTTTCTCTTTGAATAAAGAGCCTCTGCATAAAGTTGGTCTGCAAATGCATATTAACAAGCAGCCTGCTGGAGAGATGAGCTGCCATCCCGTGAACTTCTCAGAGGCGAGGTCTTGAGGGAGGTGGCATCATTCATTGAACTCCCCTGGAGCTTGCCTCGTAGTGACTGTCTCATCCAAGGTTCAGAGCAAAGAGAAGGGATAGAAAACACTCTCTTCTGCACCTTTGCCAAGCGCAGTTAGAGGAAAGGAGATGTGAGAGGAGGCCTGTTTAGTCAGAAGATAAAAAGGGAAACTTCAGAGGCATTTGTATCTGCTCAAAAAACAGGAGAGGAGAATTCAAGATAAAAAGAGTATGTGTTTCTCCTTTGATCCTTGTAATGTCTCCCAAATCAAGCTTTTTTAGTTTTGCTTTGATATTGACATTGGTCACTGCGGCTATAGCAAGTCTTTCGTTAGCTTTACAAACTTGGTGTGCAGGGTTATCTCCAATTTATAGATGGTTACAACTCATTCAGTAATATCACGTGTCTACTTTGTATGCAGAGCACTGTGTGGATGCAGGAATGCAGATAAGGGCCCTTTTTAGGAGGTAGACAAGGCAGTTTAAAAAGGAAGCAAGCCTTGGCCGGCGTGGCTCCGTTGGTTGGGCATCGTCTCGTGCCCTGCAAGGTCGCCGTTTGATTCCCGGGCAGGGCACAGGCCCCGGTTGCAGGCTGCGTCCCCAGCAGGGGCATGCAGGAGGCAGCCCAGCAATGTCTTACTCTCTCATGATGTTTCTCTCTCTCCTCCCTTCCTCTCTCTCTAAAAAATCAGTAAAAAATCTTTTAAAAAAATTTTTAAATAGGAAGGAAGACAGTCAGGGCACACTGACACATGAATAGAAAGCAATGGATGTTTATGTGCCAAACCCCTGTAAAGGCCAGTATGTTTAACCTGCTAGAGAGAACCGTGTGACCCAAGGTGGTTGGGGGAGGGTTCAAGGAAGAACTGAAAACCCTAAGCTCAGAGTCTTGTTTGGTTGGTAATTCAGAATGGACTAACAGGAAAAAATGTGGAAGGTGGGCTGGCAGAAGCCCAAGTCCAAGAGCAGAAACCAGCTTTTCCTGTTGTATTTGTTCTAGACGGCGAAAGCCACCAAAAGCCAAAGTTTCCGGAGAAAAGACAGTGATTTCCAAGGAAATTTTGCTGTTTCACTTTTTGGGTGTTCTCGCCCCTGAGTGCTTTAAATTTTAGTGAAATATTTTATTTGAAAATCTTTTAATTTAGCCAAGTGTGAGATTCTATAAATGTATATGGATTTGACTAAAACATATGGTCTCATTTTCAAGCAAAATGAGAAAAATACTCAATGGCTTTCAGTTCCTTGGGCTTATCATATAATTTTGTCCCCAAGCTACCATGGTGGTTCCTGCCTGCAAAACATGCCTTCTCTATGCTTGAGAGACCTCTCTTGCCTTTGCAGATGCTGGCTCCAAATGCCAAGCAGTATTGGCACATGCAAAGTTGCTGTCATTACTCATTAGCAGGCATCAGAATGTCCCAGTAATACTCTTTGCCATTACCTAAGCCCATTGAGACATCAATTGAACTTGTCTCGCTTGCCAAGTCATGCGATCAACTTCCACTATGCTGGATACGGCCAAATGAGGCCATCCGATTAGACTGGATAAAGAAACACCTCTGAGAGTTTGGCTCTGGAAAGAGAAATTCTTTCCTTCCATCCACCCAGCAAAGAAACTCAGACTCCAGGAAACCCGTTGTGTGTTTTCTACCATATAGCTTGGCTATCTGTCATTGAGTTGTCCCTCTTAGAGAACATTCAGGTATCCAACATAAAGCACATTCCTACTCAGAAAAAAAGAGCGTATTAAGGCTCCTTAATGGGCTCAGCAACATAGATATAGACTTTCTGAAATAATAAAACCTGCATTTTTGTGGGCCAGAAAATTGACTGGTTGCAGAATTCCTGATAAGGCTGGAAGAAGACAGTATGTCAGGGCATCCACTTTAGTTTTTAGACGTAGTCTCTAATCTTAATATGCTATCACACCAATAACTATTTCAAAATATCTACTAAACTCTCCTCAAACTTTATATATTTATTTTACTTTTTTAAGTCTGTGGACAGGAAGCCCATCTCCACAATCATCAAATTTCTATTTGTTGCACTTTTGAGAAACAAATAGTTCCCTGAGAGGCAAGAATGACTCTGCTGGGCACCCTCATTTAAAAAGCACAGTGGAAACCCAGTTTTCTTAAACTAATCAATAGCGACACTGCTGGAATCTAAAAGATCCCAGCATGAAAATTACAGTTTTTGCTCACTAAGTGCGTTTTTGTGATTGCCACGCGTGAAATTGATGTTAATCAAGTGTCAAAGGGAAGCCATACCTGGGTGTGGCAGAATTTAGGGCCTGGAATTCATTTAACTCATCTTCAGGTAGGTGTGCATGGGCCGCCGGGAGATGGCAAGCAGGAAAAAGAAGCTCCATCTTGAATGCAAACTAAAATTCTAATTTGACGTCCCTTAGAATTTTTAATAAATAAATTACCTGGTCTTTAATATGTTCTTACTATGTGTAAAGTCTTTCAACGCTGAATCTATAGGGCGTCCCCAAAAATGTATACATACACTTTGAATAATTATAAAGGCAGTGTTTAATAAACTACATTTCATTTTCAAAATTGAGCTACCAGCTGTTAAAGTGTGTGTACGTATTTCTGGGACACCCTGCGTATGTGTAAAGGGTGTAGGGAAATGCTTTCTCTTGACAAACTTCCATGATTACTAACAGCAATTCAAGTGCTTCTCAATAAGCTTGTCCTCCATATTATTTCTGACCCAGAAATCATTCTGTATCCTTGTTTTTATTCCTAAAATACGTGAGTTATGTATTTTGCTGCCCTGCTCCCTTCTGGCAATGCTTTTTCAACTCCTGGAGCCTTGAAAATTCCTAGAACCTTGAGACTGTTTGGAGACATGGCCTTGACTGGTTGATTTCATACTGGAAAATGCAGGAGAGGAGCTACGTCCCCTAGTTCCTGACATTGGCCTCCCCTGATGTCACCAGCTTGAGCGCAGCTGCTGTGGGAGCAAGTCAGGGAACCTCGGAGAGAAATGGGGCACTCACTTGCTTATGGGCATGCGTGGGCTTCCAAGGGGTCTCAGCGTGACGTCATTACAATCACCCCACTTTGTAGAGGCAATATAAAATCATTCCAAAACATTTGGAAGCCTCCAAGAAAGACTGCATTTAAATTATCTTACAATGTTTAGCTTGTATTTGTGATACATTCACATCATTATAATTGTGTACACAGATGCCACATACATATATAATGGACTATGACCTTATGAATCAGAACAGCCCATTTCTAAGGCATTTTTGGTTAGTAGGAGTCAGCCCTTTGCTCCCACGGCTATTTTGGATCTGATTCAATATGCATTGATGTACACACACACACACACACAGATGCAAACTTCAGGAAGCAGTCTGAGGCTGACTTTTTACAGGCTAACTTTTTACTTTATCGCTCATTCATAAAATACTAATGTGCTAACCCTTCCCCCGTCTCTGTAGAGGGTGGAGACCCAGATGTGTCGCCGCGGACCCCTGGCTCAGAAACGGTTCTCTCAGCACTCCCCTGACATTATGAATGGCCCCGACGTACAAACCCAGGATAAAACAGAATTAAAACCCAAAGTTAATTTCAAGCTCCATTAGAAATTAAAGGTGTTGAGAAAGAAATCAATATTTGCCCGGTGCAAAATGACTAAATTCAAAGCAATTAATTCTGTTATTTTGTAACTTCTCAAAACTATAAAGGGCCTTCAAACTACGAAATGCTGTCCCACTCCCACATATATGCAACGTGTGGCTAAAAATAATGAGAGTGGTTTCCAGAAGCCGCATGCAAAAATCTATTTTATTACTTTACAGCCACACCGTGTAGTAGGCACACTAAGATGTGTGTCCTCACACAGAGCCAATTACTCTGTAAAACTCACGGCTGTTTCCAGCAGCTATCAACACTCAGCTGTAAATCTGGGAGGATTTAAGGGACTAGAAAACAAGGCAAAATAGCAGAGAGATTTATTTAAATGGAGGGAATGTATCCATTCCCTCGATTCTACTTTCTTTCTGTTCCTGCTTTTATTTTTTAACATAATGCTGTAGATTACCAAGCAAATGACCCTGAAACACTGTGGCCCCAACTAGCCTAAGGTAGTTTGCAACCTGTAGAGTCGTAGGCCATGGAAGACATAAAACACGGCGTGAAAGCTTTTCCACGTCGGAATCGTTGCCGCTCTTCCTTGCTCTGCCTTCTGGGGGACCTGAGCTGACAAATGCAACTTTTGTAGGTCCGGGAAGATCAGAGTCAGTGGGCCCGGATCCGACATTGTAACGAGCGAGACACTCGTGCCCCCGTCGCCCAGGAGAAGCCTCGGGAGAACCAGCTCAGGCATCACTTACTCAGCGGACTGGGGGGGACACCCGTCCTCAGCTCAGGAACTGCCATGAGCCTTCTGGGCAAACCTGCCTCTCTTTGTAATAAAAATAGTCCATGTGATAAAGGCCGAATGGAGGCAGAAGACACCGTCAGGCACTGGGATCATCCCGAGCCTTTCAGCAGGAGGGCACAGAGCGGAAGCTCAGGCCTTCAGGCGCCTGTCTGCACATCCACAGGTTCCCCCAGCAGCTCGCATTCAGCTCCTGACCTCTCAGTGTGGCACCTTTCCCAGTCCTGCTCGATGGTTTTCCTTAAAGTGTGACTCGGAGCGGGCGGTCCCAGGCTGGGTTCCAGGAGGAGCCGCCCAGCGCTGCCGAGACGCGCTGGCCGGCGGGCAGCCGGGTTGGGCCCGTCGATTCGGGCCCCCTGGGCGCCCGGTGCCCGGCTCTCCCTCCCTTCCTGTGATGTCCTGGGGAGCAGGTGCGGGGGAAGACGGGGCTCCAGCCCAGCGCTGCGGTGCGCAGTGCGCGGGGGTGGCTCGCCCTTCCGGAGCCCACTCCCACTGCTTGTGTAAGAGAAGCATCAGGAGGCACCTGGCCGGCGCCTGGGCTTTTCGTTTAAGAATTTAAAGTGCGTGTGAAGCGGATGCCCATTACCAGGCATAGTGCGGGGTCCTCAAAAGTGGTCGCCGTTAGTTACCATGGGCCTCTCCCCCCTGGGTGCCAGGGCTGCATGCTCGCTCTGTCTCTCTGAGTCATCCATCGGACCCGCTCGGGAGGGCATCAGGCTCCAACGGGGGGGCTTACAGAGGAAAGTGAGGCAGGTGAGGGAGGGAGTAGGAGCGTCAGGAATCAAAAGCAGGGGCCTGGGGAGGGCAGGAGCGAGGCCGGCCTGCGCGTAAGCCCAGGAGCCTCAGCGTCTCTCATAAACACGCCAAGGAACCCGCAGACGCCGCCCTTCCTTGCTGTCCCCTTCCGAAGCCAGTCGACCCTGGGCACGGCTCCGCCTTCGGTCCTTCACCGAGTCTGCTCCCATCCGTGGTGCTCACTCATGTAAACGGGACGCCTGTGTTTTCTAGAAGTTTCCCTCTCCTTGTAGCAGTTTCCTTTGTTCTCTGTGACTCCGCAAGCTCTTGCTTTGGGTTCAGTTGGATCGAAGCCACTGCTTTTTCGTCAGAGTCCTGGGCCCTTCCTTCAGCTTCATGCTGAAATGGTGATGCTCCCGACCTGTCCCCGCCTCCTCACTGCGCACGTCCCCTTCCCGCCCCAGCCATGTCTGCAGTTCCCATGAACAGTGACGGTCCTTGCCCTGTGCCGCTGGTCCCGAGCGTCCTGCTAGGCCCGTTGAACTGAATGTGTGGGCGTCTCGGTCCCCTGCAGGTCGTACCCCTGTAAGGGACTAAGCGCTTGGAAATCAGCGCGGCCTTCCCCCGCCCCACCCAGGCCCGCTTTGCCTCCCGTGTTCCCCGCAAAGGTAGCCAGTCATCTAAAACCCACACATCCCATCAGTTGCCAAGTCCAGCTGCTCTGTGTCTGGAATTCGTTTTTGTCCCACCTTCCCTCCCCGGCTCGGCCTCAGCTCAGGCTCTCCCCACATCTGTGTGACTAGGGGCCGCCCAGCCCTGATTTGGGAGCCTTCAGTTGGTCCTTCCCACATCTACCTGCTAGACTGAAATTTCAACGCTGACAATCCAAAGCCATCACTTCTCAGGTTAAAACCCCTTAATAAATCCCTAAAGTTGCCATAAAAAATGGAGTAAGTTAAAGTCCAAAATTGTTGCAGGATCTCTATCCTGTCTGTCTCCCTGCAGTTCCCCGACACCCCTCTCATGTCCCCAGGAACCTGGAGCGTGTTAGAGTGTTTTATACAAACCTCTGCATAGAGCACCGTCCCTCCTCTTCCTCTGCTGGTTGATTAACTCCGACGTGGTCTTCGGTATTCAACTTGAGCCTCATTTATTTCGGGGAGCATCCCGAATCTGATGTAGGACCCCACCCTCTGCGCCCCCACAACCTGCTCTACGTACCCTGGCAACAAAACCAGAACAAAGTTACCGGATATTTGCTTCTTGATATCAAAAAATGTCTTATTTGACTTCTACCGAATCACGACAGGGCTCATGGGGTAGGCAGGCACTCAGCAGACGCTCCTTACGGAGTGAAATGAGACCCCCACACGCCTGGCCCGACGGCCCCCGAACCCCTTACTGCAGGACTTTCGGGGGAAGGAAGGCAGCTGGGTTTGCACTAACCTTTCATTCCTTTCCTCCGTCCCTCCCCTTCGTCGTGACTTTTCCTCTCTAATCTGAATCAGACGCAGGGAGGTCTGACCTCGGTCAGTTATCTGGAAATTCTCTGATAGGAGCAGATTCAGTGACTGTCACGTTTCCCATCAGTTACACTCTAAGCTGGAGTATATCTAGTTGTAAAAGGAAAGACTGGATTCCCAGTGAAAGAAATTTCAGGGCAGAAAAACCTTACTGCTCCTCACTCTCTGACTTGTAAAGTGAGCCTTTAATAAAAGGTTTAGTCTCTATATGGCTTTCACCTGGCGGTTAATTCGTAAGAGCTGCTGGGAAGCAAAGGGAAGAGCCGTTTGGGCCGCAGTCGCTGGGCTTAGGGACCACCAGTCAGTTCATCAGTTCTATGTCTCTCTGGTTTTCATTTTGTTTTCTCTAAACCGCGGATACTTAAATTATAGTTCATTTCAGAATCACCTGAGTAAGTCTATAAAGAATAGATTCCAGGTCACCCTCCTGAGACTCTGATTCATACAGTCTGTAATAGGCTCGGGAGATCTGCCTTTTTAGGAGTGTTACTAGAACATTCTAAAGCAGATGACTGCCTGGCCGGTGCTGCTCAGTGGTTGAGTGTGGACTCATGAACCAAGAGGTCACCGGTTTGATTCCTGGTCAGGGCACATGCCCGGGTTGTGGGCTCGACCGACCCCCAGTGGGGGATGTGCGGGAGGCAGCTGAGCAGTGATTCCCATCATTGATGTTTCTCTCTCTCTCTCCATTCCTCTCTCTCTAAAAAATCAAAAACATATTTTAAAAATGTTAAAGCAGATGACTCATGGGGATTTGTGTAGACAATACTTCTTCCCTTCTGTTCTCTCCATCCAGCCAGAAGACAGAGCCCTCTGGGGTTCTGCTTGCTCCAGCTCTTTCCTTCCGTGGCCAGACTTCAAGCACGCCTGGCGCCGAGAGCTGGAACTCACCAGTTAGTGTCCTTTTAAAGAGCAGGTGTCCTCTGTTTTACCTCAGTCTTGTAATATTTCAGTTACTAGCAACATGGGGTCCCCATTACCTTGCAACGAAGTTCCAGTCGCCTCATCTTTATCAGGGTGCAGGAGCGGTCAGGAGGCAGAGCACTGCGGGACCTGCTGCCGGGGCTTCAGCGGGAAAGGACGCCTCCGGGCCCTCACGCCCAGCCGTAGGGATGGTGGGCAGGTGGGAAGCAGCAGAGCTGAAGTTCCGTAGCCTTCGTTCCAGAATCACTGTTTTTAACATTGGACATCTGTTTGAGATAACTACACACAGTGTCAGGAAAAGAAAAACTTTCCCAAAAGTGCACAACTGACGGCAACACAAGAAGAGATAAAAGTTTCCGGAAGTTCAGCAGTTTTAAAGTGACACCCATCCCATTTTAATTATTCACTTGTGATTCCAAGCGATATAATAATCATGTGCTGTACAAAAAATGCAGATTAACATAGGATAGATATTAATGTTTGTAAATTTTGTTTTATTACAGCACTTAATTTCTAGCATGTTTAAATTTCCTAAGTGTTCCTGTATCGCAGGACTTAAACATCGGTAACCATAGAAGCCCTGTTCCCCATGGCTGCCAATCCAGGGCACATGGATGGCGGGCAGCTTTGGCTGTGCATGCAGACACCTCCAATCCTTTGTAATTTTTCACCCCCGCCGGCCTTTTTTATGTCGGTGACCAAAGGCAGTACCTTTAGTACACCCCGAATCCCAACCTGGCACTCCTCTCCCCCTTTGTTCCGATCTTCACACCCTCTTTAAGAGGCTACCAGTCCAAAGAATTCAGTCATCATTTTGCTATTTAATTCTCCGTTTCTGTAAGAAAGGGCTTCTTTCTTCCTCGAGCTGGTTCCTTTTGTAATGAAAAAGCTAATTATCCCTTTAAAGCCACTTTTTTAAATTTTTGTAATAAAACTAGGAGGTAATTTAGCAAGTTTCTAATGGTAAGTTAATAAGTTTCATCCAAGAGCTAGTCTCACGTAGTGCATATTTTTATGTGTACATGTTTTTAAACTAAGCCCTGTTGGTTTTTTTTTTTATTGGCAAGAAAGAGGCTAAAAACAGTCTGATAGCTTTCCAATGTGCTTGATAAGAGAAATTAACAACATCCAAACACAGTGGCTGTGCACAGGGAAATCTCTTTGCTACAGAATCTCAAAATGGCAGAGACAAATGAGTGTGGGAGGTGCCAGAAGGCCTGTATTTCTTGCGCTCCTGCTGTGCTGGTTGCCCTTGGCCAACACCTAACCCATGTTCTTGACCTGCCCTGAACAAAGCAGTAAGCCCATAGGTGGGTGGGTGCATAGTGGGAGGTGCACGTGGCCATGGAAACCTAAATAAAAGCTTGTTTTTCTTTCATCTCAACTGTGGAGCCTCATGAGTCCAGTAATCACCATGCCAAACATCATAGCAGACAGACGTACTATCTTGGGGGAGTCTTGATAAAAAGATACAAACTGGGAAATTTTTTGAGGGAAGAAATAATATGAGTTGGATGAGAGAACATACAGGATAATGTACATCATATCCTAAAACCCGGAGCATGTCTGCCGCACGCCCTCGCATTGGCCGTGTCCACAGACCCCCAAACACGCGTGCACCCCTGTTACACCCTCCACACTCCAGTTTGCAGACACGTTGTTTTGAGGTACTTTCCAGGGACCACAGAGAGTATATTTATTGCAAAAGAGAATTCCGAGATTTTTTTTTTTGCACATTTAAATATTCACTAAATATTCACCTCAACAATGTGAGAAGAGAGTCTCTACAGGGATCAAAAGTTCGTCACCAGCAGGGCCCCTGTTGCAGTTTTGTCTTGTCCTTGGACTGTCTGCAGTTTAGGACTATGGCAGATATTCAGACTCCTCCCTTTCTGGTTGAGACCTTTTCTCCATCACTGAATTTTTAAAAAATCAAAGCACTGGCCTGGCCAGTATTGCTCAGTGGTTAGAGGATCGACCCGCACACCTTCAAGGTCGCTGGTTCGATTCCTGGTCAAGGGCAAGTACCTCGGTCGCAGGTTTGAGCCTGGTCTGGGCTCCTGCGGGAGGCAACCATCAATGTGTGTGTGTCTCTCTCCTTCTCCCTCTTTCTCTCTCTGTCTCTCTCTCCCACCCTCCCTCCCTCCCTTCCGTCTCTCTAAAAAAAAAATTCAATGGAAAAAATACCCTCGGATGAAGGTTAACAAAACAAAAATAAAAAAATCAAAGCTCTGGGAAAATTTCACAGTAATATCAAAAAGCGAAATGTCATCCATTGGCTTACTTGAATGTCTTCACCATGAGGAGAGAGAAGAATTTTTATTTGTGTTTAAAGAATCCTACATGGCATTTAAAGTGAAATCTGTCCTCACGAGCCAGAGGCTGGTATTTGTAAACTGAATGTGACCTCTGACCAGAGCTCCATTTCTGGAATTGTACACAAAGGAGATACTTAGACATTTTTACAAAGATTTATGTGTGATTTTCATCTCAACATAACTTTGATTTAAAAAAAAAAAAAATAGAAGCAAATGTTTACATCCATCAATGAGAATATATGGTAAAGTAAATGATGATATAATGACATACTGGAAACTTAGAGTCGCGAAGTGGATTCTTTATGTTTCACACAGAGAGCATGAGAATCCCAGTCTATGCTATAAGGAAACTAAAACAACAATCAGAATACATAGTCTTAAAAAAAGCATAAAATGCTGTTTTATCATTTTTAACAGTGATTTTTGCTGGATAGATAGGATTTCAGGTCATTTTAATATTTTAAAAAATATTTTTATACATTTTCTTAGTTGTATTCAAATGCACATGAACTATTCTTATCATACATGATAAACTTACTTTCATTTTTTAAATGTTGTGTTAAAGAAAATGAAATAGGAATAAAAAGACCAGATCTTAAGTCCTACTTGATTTTAAATATCTAACCATACTTTAGATAGCTATTTATTTGTTCACATATCTAAATGGATTATAAACTCCTCAGGGGAAGAGACTGTATATTAATTTTCTTATTCGTCCCCAATGCTCTGAACAGAAGAACTAGTAAGATGTGTGGTATTGTTTTGAGTAAATGTGTAGTTTTGGTTAAGTCTCTTTGCCTCTTTGAGGATCATTTTTTTATCACCTACAAAATAAACATGGGACTCCCTACCCATGTGCTGGGGTTGGCTGTGAGGCTGAACTGGGTAGCAGAGAGGTTACACTCACCCAGTAGCCACAGAGTAACCACAGAGAGTCCCAGGTCACCACAGAGGTTACACCCTCACACTCGCCCAGTAGACACAGAGTAACCACAGAGAGTCCCAGGTCACCACAGAGGTTACACTGTTACACTCGCCCAGTAGCCACAGAGTAACCACAGAGAGTCCCAGGTCACCACAGAGGTTACACTGTTACACTCGCCCAGTAGCCACAGAGTAACCACAGAGAGTCCCAGGTAACCACAGAGGTTACACTGTTACACTCGCCCAGTAGCCAGAGTAACCACAGAGAGTCCCAGGTAACCACAGAGGTTACACTGTTACACTTGCCCAGTAGCCACAGAGTAACCACAGAGAGTCCCAGGTAACCACAGAGGTTACACTGTTACACTCGCCCAGTAGACACAGAGTAACCACAGAGAGTCCCAGGTCACCACAGAGGTTACACCCTCACACTTGCCCAATAGCCACAGAGTAACCACAGAGAGTCGCAGGTCACCACAGAGGTTACACTGTTACACTCGCCCAGTAGCCACAGAGTAACCACAGAGAGTCCCAGGTCACCACAGAGGTTACACTGTTACACTCGCCCAGTAGCCACAGAGTAACCACAGAGAGTCCCAGGTCACCACAGAGGTTACACTGTTACACTCGCCCAGTAGCCACAGAGTAACCACAGAGAGTCCCAGGTCACCACAGAGGTTACACTGTTACACTCGCCCAGTAGCCACAGAGTAACCACAGAGAGTCCCCAGGTCACCACAGAGGTTACACCCTCACACTTGCCCAATAGCCACAGAGTAACCACAGAGAGTCGCAGGTCACCACAGAGGTTATACTGTTACACTCGCCCAGTAGCCACAGAGTAACCACAGAGAGTCCCAGGTCACCACAGAGGTTACACTGTTACACTCGCCCAGTAGACACAGAGTAACCACAGAGAGTCCCAGGTCACCACAGAGGTTACACTGTTACACTCGCCCAGTAGCCACAGAGTAACCACAGAGAGTCCCAGGTCACCACAGAGGTTACACTGTTACACTCGCCCAGTAGACACAGAGTAACCACAGAGAGTCCCAGGTCACCACAGAGGTTACACTGTTACACTCGCCCAGTAGCCACAGAGTAACCACAGAGAGTCGCAGGTCACCACAGAGGTTACACTGTTACACTCGCCCAGTAGACACAGAGTAACCACAGAGAGTCCCAGGTAACCACAGAGGTTACACTGTACACTCGCCCAGTAGCCAGAGTAACCACAGAGAGTCCCAGGTCACCACAGAGGTTACACTGTTACACTCGCCCAGTAGCCACAGAGTAACCACAGAGAGTCCCAGGTCACCACAGAGGTTACACTGTTACACTCGCCCAGTAGCCACAGAGTAACCACAGAGAGTCCCAGGTAACCACAGAGGTTACACTGTTACACTCGCCCAGTAGCCACAGAGTAACCACAGAGAGTCCCAGGTAACCACAGAGGTTACACCCTCACACTTACCCAATAGCCACAGAGTAACCACAGAGAGTCGCAGGTCACCACAGAGGTTACACCCTCACACTTACCCAATAGCCACAGAGTAACCACAGAGAGTCGCAGGTCACCACAGAGGTTACACCCTCACACTTGCCCAGTAGCCACAGAGTAACCACAGAGAGTCGCAGGTCACCACAGAGGTTACACTGTTACACTCGCCCAGTAGCTGGGGCTGCTGTTGGCTTCGCACCCCCAGCGCCGGCTCCAGGCAGAACTGTGAAGGGAGCGGAAAGTGTAAGCTCCCAGCTGCCTGCCCCCTTCACTCCAGGGCCCCCTTTTCCTTGTGCCCTGCCCCTTCTTGTCTTACCTCCAGCTTTCGTCCAAATTTAATCTCATCAAACAGGTTCTTAGGTGTTAACCTGCCCCTAGTGGAATTTGCAGTCTCACCAGAGAACAGACAGCATGAACCAAAGCAGTGGGTTTTTCCACTTCGGAGGAGCCCCTGAAATCCCACCAGGCTGGTCTGCCCTCCTCAGAAGGCCGGTCCTCGGCCCCTTTCATCGGGAGCTGGGAGAGCTTTAGGGGACCACGCTTCCTACAGACTGCGGCTCTAACTGAGGAAAATCGTCAAGCTGCTGAAAAAATAAGTCACTCCCTTTTTAAGAAAAATCCCAGGTGTTATTAAAAGTTATCCTCATGTTACATTTAACAATCTTAAAAACAAATGGGAGGCAAGACAGTGATAGTAGACTTTGCTAGGATATTTCCGTAATCATCATTATAATGCTATTTTAGGCACAAAGAACAATAAAGGCAAATAGATTTCCTTATTCAGCCATTTAAGTAGATTGCATTGTGAGATAAGTGAAGGTACAATGTGATACATAGATAGGTATATAGATAGGTATATAGATAGATACATTGATAGGTGCATAGATAGGTAGGTAGGTAGATAGGTAGATACAGATGTATAGATTTTTACCCAGATTTTTATTTATTTTGAATTTTGTATTTTCACAGAATGTATGTCTATATATTTTATACATATATAGATTTTTAAAGATTACAATTTATTATATCTAAAAAAACCTAAAAAATTGCAATCTACTTTTTAAAAATCTACCATATATAGTCCCACTGGCATGGCTCAGAGGTTGAGCATCGACCTGTGATCCAGGAGATTGCAGTTTGATTCCCGGTCAGGGCACATGCCCGGGTTGCGGGCTCCATCCCCAGTCGGGGGCGTGCAGGGGGCAGTCGATCAATGATTCTCTCATCATTGATGTTTCTCTCTCTCTCTCCCTCTCCCTTCCTCTCTCTGAAACCAATAAAAATATATTTAAAAGTAAATAAATAAATAAATAAATAAATAAATAAATATCTACCACATATATACAGGGTGGGGCAAAAAGCATGTTTACAGTTCTGAGTATAGTACACAAAACAGAGTTTATTCTGGTATTATTATTAATTAATGTGTTATTTTCCATATGAACAACTGTAAACCTACTTTTGCCCCACCCTGTATTCTCTGTGTATCAACCTCATGTGTACAGTTTTTAAGCTTTCTAATAATTTATATACATATGTAACATATGTATGTTATAAAGCTGTTTAAGGGGACAAAGTCACAAGATAAACCTAGTCACATGCCTCGGGGGATGCAGTTTAGGAGATAATGAGGGTGACTGGGTGAGGATTCTCAGAAAAGTGGGATGTAAACCGAAGTGAAGTAGCGCATTATGTTGGCAGAAAGAAGAGAATCCTGTGATCCAGCGAGAACGTATCCCCAGGAGGCAGCGAGGAGAACAGGACGCCCTCCCAGTTGCCAGGGTGAAAGCCCCTTTGATGCCCAGTCTCCACTCACCCGCCCCCCCCCCCTCCCCGTCAGCTCATTCTGCTCTCATGGCCTCCACCGCTCACACTCTGGACCCAACACCTTTTTAACCGTTCACGTGACACCTGACACCTGTTCCTGCAGCTAGAATAGAGGGTCCACGAGGTCAGGGATTTTGACGCTTCTGTTCATATTGTATCCCCAGACCTTAAAATAGGTCCTGCACATTAGTAGGTCCCCAGGACATGTCTGTCGGATTAAAGAAATATATTTATCTGTGTTGGGTACGGCAAGGAAACTAGTAAGAAGGGAAGTGGCTGAAATTAGACCTATATGAGATTAATTCAATAGATTTCCACTAGAAAAATGCTAAAGACCTATATTAACACTGTACTTACAGGGTGGTGCACTGATAATTACATGAGAAGTAGAAATCGAAGTGATATCTAAGTACAGGTCCTAAAACAAACTGCCCCTAATTATTTCTTCTTGGAAAATAAAGTGTGATGTTATTTTTGCTGTCACAGTAGAGACAGATGATTTACTAAATGTAGGTGAATTAATGAAACTTTTTGAAATGTGATGAGAAAACTTGATAAGCCCCTTAGAATGTGATTGTGGAAAATGCAGAAATACTTCCGGGGGTTGATAAAAAGTATCTACTGCTAATTATGCACCGTGTACTTCTTTTTAAAAGCTACTCACATGTAGAAGGAAAAAATAGACCAAATTAATCATAGGCTCCAAATGATTCACTGTGTACAGTTTACAAATTAATTAGCTTTCTCTTAATCTTTCCAATTAGAAAAGTGTTAAAACATTAGTTTATTGCTTACTTCAGTGTTAAAATGCTGGTTAATTGCAAAACAGTATTAGGGGCTAATATTAAAATTCCACTTACAAAGAGTCAGGGAAACAAAACACATTTGAAGTTCGTTGGAAATCCAGGTCTCCTAAGTCTTTTGGGGCAGAAGCAATCCAGCTAAAGTAGGCAAACAGCGTCTGATGGGTGTGCACACGATGTGTGTGCAAAGGTTTCTCCTTGTGACTTTCATGTGGACTTGTGTACAAATACACATACACACATGTCTAGGTACATATTATTTTTTTAATATATCTTTATTGATTTCAGAGAGAGGAAGGGGGAGGGAGAGAGAGACAGACAGACAGAAACATCAATGTTGAGAGTCATTGATCGGCTGCCTCCTGCCCACCCCCTGCTGGGGATCGAACCTGAAACCCAGGCATGTGCCCCGACCGGAATCGAACCGAGATCAACTGGATCCTAGGTCAGTGCTCAACCACTGAGCCATGCTGGCCAGGCGATGAACACATTCTGAATAGCATTAGCTTTAGTCATAACATCGTGAAACAGTGGGGAACGCTGCATACAAATTATTTGTGATTTGAAAACTGTAGTCTTTGTTTCAAGGGTTTTCTTTTTTCCAGTTCTCTATCCAACAGAGAGCTGAAGGCAGCTCGCAGATGTCTCTTACTCAGATAATCTCGAGCCGGGAGGAGTTTGGTTAAGATTTGGAACCCATCCCGCTAAGATACTCAAGAAGTAAAGTGTGACATAGGGTCTGGAGGCGTTCACAGAGTTGTCCTCAGTCAGGACAACTTGGCTGTCCTGGGACAGGGCCTTGGCTGTAGGGAGGTGGGGTCGCATTGAGGGAAGTGGAGCACACAAAATGGAAAGGCATTTTAAAATATCTATTCTGGCCCAGGCCGGGTAGCTCGGTTGGTTAGAGCATCATCCTGATACACCCAGGTTGCGGGTTCAATCCCCAGTCAGCACACACACAAGAAGCAACCAATGTTGCATAAATAAGTGGAAAACAGATCTCCCTTTCCCTCTTTCCCTCTCCCCCTCTCCCCCTCTCTCTCTCCCTTTTCCCCTCCCTCCCTCCCTCTTCTGCTCACTCTCTAAAATAAAATTTTTGAAAATGAAAGGCGACAGAAGGAAGGCTTCTAACTGGGGGATGGAGGCCCCGCCTCCTTTGAGGGGGGCAGGGGGCAGGCTGAGAGCTGGGGCGTCTCGTGGGCGGAGCGGCTAAGGTGGCTCCCCCTCACTTCTCTGCACGGGAGCGTTTGCGTTTCAATTTCAGCATCTCCAGGCGACCGCATGAGAGCGCATTTAGGCGACCGTGCTCATTAGAGCTTTGCACCGCGCCTGTTAGAACAGCCCGCAGAGGAGACCTCCAGGGGCCCGGACGCAGGCCCCCCCGTCTACCTGCCAGGGAACTAGCAGCAGAGGGGAACCGCAGGGGGTACATTTGACACCTGTGTTCCCATTGGTTCCTAAGAGAGCGTGCGAAGTTTAGTTCCCAAAACTTGCCAAGTGCATTTGACACAGAAAATCCTAATCTTCCTACAAAAGTTTAAAAAAAAAAAATCCAAAAAATTCTAATTCTCTGACCTGTCTGCTGCTTCTGCTATGAATGTGTCCTGTTCAATGCTTCCTTCCTGTCCGATTCTCAACATAAATTTGTGTAAAGGCACGTGATGTAAAAACATACGCGCTGTGTAAAAAAGTGAAAAGTAAGGGGACACTCTCTCCTGACACATCCTGTCCCCTGGGTGTGGCACCCAAGCCAGCCAGAGATGCCCTTCAAAGGGATGGGCAAGGGCGGAGACCAGCCCCCCCTCTGCGCAGGAGGAGACGGGGCAAAGCAGCAGCCCGTGTGCTCACCTGGGCAACCTGTGTGTGTGTGTGTGTAAGAGACAGACAGAAAGACAGACGGATATCAAGAGAGGGAAAAACCACTCCAAAGGCGGTGAGACCTATGCAGGCAGATAAAATAGTGCAGGTGAGAGCAGGAGAGGGACGGTCGGGGAGGTCCCCGTGGCCAGGTCTGTGGGGAGCAGCTGCAGACTGCGGGGGCTGGGGGGGCAGAGGCCGGTGATAAAGGGCCGGGCATCCTAAACCTAAGCCCTTGAATGTCCTCGTGGAAGGTGCAGGTTTAACACGGCCGCACCCCCTGACACAGGGAAGATCGGGTTGGCGAGCTGTACGTGGGGAAAGAAATTCCCCATGAGCTGTTACTTCAGTAGACATATCTTATAACTCCGTCCAGGTAAGCCTCTTTACTATTCCAGCATATGCCTTGTTTCCCCAGGTTATTTTACAGCAGAAACCCTTTCTTGGGGGAGCCGGGGGTTGCGGGACCTCCAGGGACCAGTGTTGCACAGAACACACTTCAGAAAATTCTGAAAAGCATTAGAGAGGAGCCCGGTCCTCCACATGATGTGTGACTGTAGGCAAATAATTTCGTTTCTCTGGGCTTTCTTTTTTTTGACTTGCAAACTAAGGAGGAAGAGAGAATGAGCCTCTGTGAGCCCTTCTGGCCCTGATGTTCTCGTAGCCCACGGAAAATACCTTATAACCAGCCTGTCTGGGGTTGTAGGTACAAGCGTGGGGTGAAGTGTCCCTCATGAGGATTAAATCAGCCACAAGTGGTGTATTTAAGGAAAATATATAATCAACTCGAATACTCTAATGATGGCTTCGTGCACGTCGCTGGAGGGAGTGACTTTGAACAGGGTTGTGATTTTAAAGACTAATGTTTGTTTTTGCCTCAGCCCTAAGTGAGAGCTAGAATGTGGGGTGTATAGGTCGGCACATCCTGAGATGTGTTTTAGCACATGCTCACCAAGTCAATTAGACTTTTATGTTATTTATTTTTTGTCTTCTAGTAGCTTTAATTATTTAATTTTCATTATTTTATTTTATTTATGTAATTTACTTGTTGAGAGAGTTACAGATGTCCCTCTTTTTCCCCCCATTGCCCCCGGTCCCCACCCTCACCCCCTCTCCAGGCCTTCGCCACACTATTGTCTGTGTCCATGGGTTGTGCATATATGCATATACGTTCTTTGAAATGACAGTGAGAACCCCTCTGAGTGCAGGCATAGTAGATAAAACTAGCCTAACTGAAGAGGGGAAAAATCACATGCTTATCTTAATGTCTTTCTACAGTATGCCAATGTGGTAAGAGAGGAAATGAAAAATTTCCAAATAGATGGTGGTGGGTTTTGTTTGTTTGTTTGTTTTTACTTTTGCTCGATATGTACCTGTATTCATTCCCTTAAAATATGGGCCATAAATTAAGTTTTTCTTATCATTTAGACACCATTGGCTCTTGAACCAATGCAACACTGTGCCCTTCTGAGTTCTATGAATTATGCAAGATACATATTTCTTTTCGAATTTTTATAGCTCAGGAAACCAAGGTTCAGAAATTTTAGAGATCATACCCAAGGTTCTAAAAAGTAAAATGTTGCAAAATTGGAAATGCAATTTAAGTCTTCTTGGTCTAGTCTCCATTTGTATCCAGTCCACATTTTCTAAAATATAAGCACATATGGTAACATTTCTCACAGAGAAGTGGATGAAAGTCCCCCAAATAATGCAAGCTCCCACTGAGTTTTTAAAATACGTTCCAGGAGTCTTGTTATAAGACGATAGTTCATTTTACCAGTAGCATCCGAGGCCTTATTACATAGCAGAATTGTGACAATGGCCCGCATTTTCTCTTACTCTGGTGTCAGGAGAGACCAGGTGCACAGGGACTCAGTGGCAGCTGTTAACCATTAGGTGTCTGGTCGCCTCAGGAAGCCCTTCTCATGATAGGAAATGGCTTTTGTTATGGTTTTGGTTTTCCCAAAAGCAGTTTCAGAATCTCGGACTCGGCTGGAGGTAGTTGGCTTGGGAGGTTATCCTGAGCCCAGGTCAGGAGAAAATAATAAAAGGCACGTTGGTGAGTGTCGAGTGACTGCTGTCGTGGGCTGGGGACCAGTCCCCCTGGAGGGGTGGGAGGGGTGTTTTACTCTCTGCTCTGTCCCCCACTAGTTCAGGGTGGACTCTGAGCACATTCGCTTGCACACGTCCCGGGGCACTTCCCGGCTGAGCAGGTCTTTGGAGGGGCAGGTGCGTGAGGTGGGAAGCTGCCCTTGAACTTGAAATAGGCGCAGCCGCAGCTGAGCTCAGAGCTGTGCTGAGGAGATAAAGGAAAAATAGTTAGGTTTCCTCACATGGAGGCATCATGGCCACGAGCAAGCTGCACTCGTGGGGATGCTTTGGGTGCCAGGGACACAGTGTTCTTTGCTAAGGCCGCGTGGGCTTCCTGAGGATGCGGGTGGATCGGCCCAGGAAGGACCCGCAGCGCTGAGGGCTCACCCATGGCTGATGCCACTCCCTCAGTGTGCCGACTCCTGGCTCCCACGCTCTCCACACACAGTGTTCACGCTCATACACGTTCATGTCCACTCACACACACATCCACTCACACACGTATTTGCTCACACACATAGTCACACATCTGCTCTCACACACACACACGCACACACACACACACACACAAATAGACCAGCTTTTTTATTTTCTTGTTTGTCTTACGTGTTACTGGGCTAGTCAAGGGAAGACTGACTGGTGTCTTTTACTGACAATTTATATTCCTGGTGAAGGGACTCAAGTGACCCCCTGGATGGGAGTAGCTAGAAGACAGTGAGTGTCAACCCCCACGCGTGGGCGGGCACTGGAGAGTTAAGCTCCTATGCAGACCCCCACAGCGCCAACCCCAACAGACCAGGATTCCGCCAACCACCAAGGGGGCGGGCAGGGATAGCTTCTGCGCTGCTTTGAGGACACGCACTGGATGAGCCCAGAGCATCCTGTGGAACACAGTCACCATCTGGGAGCTGCTAGAACAGAGCTGGGTCATGGGTCTGACACTGCTTCTTAGGACAGGAGGTGGGGCACCGTGCCAGAAGCTATGCCAACCTTGAAATGGGAAGAACTGTGTCCACGTAGAATCGAACAGTGCAGGACAATGTGTGTGTCAGTGTCTCCTACATATGCTGTGGAGATTTGATAGACTGAGTTTAATGGAGGCGCTGTATCGTGAAAATAATACTGGAGGACTTGGATTGTTTTTTTATTGATTGATTTTAGAGAGAGATAGAGAGAGATGGATTTGTTGTTCCACTTCCTTATGGATCATTGATTGACTTCTGCATGTGCCCTGACTGGGGATCGAACCCGCAACCTTGGCATATAGTCTAACTAACTAAGCTATCTGGCCACAGCTCGGATTGTTTTTATACCTGTGGCTCTCGAGGAAAAGTTCAGTTTCTCCTTCACAATGCAAATAAAAACTAGCACATCTCTGTGACTGTTTCCGTATGTTCTGGTGGTCCATTTTGGCTTTTCAAAGTGAACTTCACCACAGTGACGCAGAACCCTTCCTCCCGGCCCCCAATGCCCGTTCACTTATTCGTTCATATCCATGTATTACCGTATTACAGGCTCTGTGCCACACACGGCCAGTGGGCAGCTGAGACCAGACAGGAGGCCTCTGCCCCCGGGACATGCTCATGAGGCCACACCATGGCACTGTGGCTTTTTCAGAGCACTGGTCCCATCCCAGCCTGTGCCCTGAGCAGGGTGGCGTTGCTATTACATCCAGCACTTATGGGGATGTTACCAGCGTCTTCCAAAATAAAGGCCAGGGAATCAAATGAGTCAGGTTTAATAAAAACAAAAACAAAGCGTAACTGTATATTTTTCACGTGTTAGGGCTACCGGTTCCCATAAAATAAAAACTTGATGCGTAGGCAATTTTATTATTACCGATTTCAAAGAGACATGAATTTACCTGCTTTCTACGGAGCATGAAATGGTGTGTGCTGTATAAAAATGTTTTTTCTGACTATTTTCATAATGTGCCATTATGTTGCTGAACACGGAAAAAATATTCCATTCGCTAGGAAATTGCAGGACTCACCCGCTGGTGATAAGTTCCCTGTCTGATAAGAGTGTAGCCATTTCCCTTCCAATAAATGTTAACCTACTTATTCGAGCGAGCGCCAGAATGGCACTCAGAACAGCCAGTGGATTATTCATGGTAATGGGATGCTGGTGACAGAGCTGGTGATGACAGTGATAGTATTTAACATTTTGTTGTTGTCAGTCCTCACCTGAGGATGTTTTTTAGAGACAGTGGAAGGGAGGAAGGGGGGAGAGAGAGAGAAACATCGATGTGAGAGAGACACATCGATTGGTTGCCTCTCGCAAGCACCCGAGCGGGGCCGGGAATCGATCCTGCAACCCAGATACGTGCCCTTCATTGGGATCAAAGCCATGACCCTCCTGTGTGTGGCCCAACGCCCTCGCCACTGAGCCACACCAGCCGTTGCGGTACTCAACTTTTGTATTTTGGGCTAGAATTCCTGAAGCAGTTTCTACTAAACTGCCTCATTTGTTTCTCATAAGGACTCTGGGAGACTGAAAGTTACCACTCATATTTTACTGATGAGGATACTTCGGGCCAAAGGGTTCAAGTGAAGCGTCCAGGACCCCACACAGGCAGTGACGACAAAGCCATCCCTAGAGCCTGCTTGGTTTGGGGATAGTGCTTTGTCTTGCTCTGATCTTAAAAAATTAAATGAATGAAAAGTCGCCATAAAGATTTTCATTCTCATTGTAAGCTCGCGATAACCATGTTCTTTCATCTCTGTGCCCCTAAATTCTAAAATGTTACTGAAGGTCATGAGGAAAGTGTATGACCTGATTAGTTTTATATCTGTGCCCTCTTTCAAAAAAAAAAAATTCTATTGAATTTATTGGGGGTGACATTGGTTAATACAATTTTAAAGGTGAAAAAGGTGAAGGGATTGAGCAAAGAAATAAAAAGCCCCATAGACAAACAACAGTGTGATGATTACAGGAGGAAAGGGGGGGGCAGGCAGAGGAGGGTCGAGGGAGGTGAGTGGCGCCCCCTTTCTGACTGAAGCCCTGGGGTCAGTTCTTCCCAGACCGACTTCCATGAACTTACTGAAAATGAGAAAGAGAAATGAGCTGAAGTTCAAAACAGAGGCTCATTGTACACATTTTCAGTGATGCCAGAAAAAGGTAAAAGTAAAATATTTGTAAATTTGAATGAAATCTTTTGAAGCCTGCTAGAAAGGAGATAACATTTATAAGCTTCGTACTTAAAGGAATACGCTTTATTTTGGTTTTTAATCACACACTCTTCACACACACACCCCCCCCGTGGTACCAGGTGCATGTCGGAGGCACCACTGACCGGGCGGTAGCTCTAGTGATTGTCACGGGCGCCTTGGCTTCAGCTGCACCGGCGGGAGCAGTTAGCGTGTGCGGCGGACACAGCCGTGCAGGAAGCGTATTAACCCCAGTTTAACTGATATTAGGGTTAGTATATATTAGAATATGTATATTATATGATACTGTATTGTGATATGTTATATGTGTAATAGATGATATTTTAGTATGACTGTACAGTTATATTATAGCTCGAATTCTACCCTTTCCTTCCTCCCTACCGTGACTGACAGAGCAAGAGCTGGAGGTTCAGAGACCTGAAAGGCACAGCTAATCGCTTAGCCGGCTATATGGTGATTTAAAAAGAGACCAGCCCCGCCCTGACTTTCTAGCTTATAGAATTATACAGCTTCATCAACATGGAGCCAACCTGGATTTTAGGCATCGTGTGGGCAGTAGTCCTTAATGTGGGTGACTTTGACCACCCAGGACAACATCTGGAGATGTTTGTGATTGTCACATTGCGGGGAGGGGTGCTGGCATCTAGTGGGTGGGGGCCAGTGATGCTGATAGACAACCTCCCGGGCATATGACAGCTCACAACAAAGAGTTATCCACCCCAAAATGTCAGTGGTGCCGAGGTTGAGAAACCCTGGGATAAGCCTATAAGACTCCATAATAATGGGAATTTTTATTTAAATCAGTTGGCATGGTGCCATTTAGAATTGTATATTTTAAGAGGATACACTCAGTTTCATCTGGCCCGAGCCTCTGCAGGGCACAGAGTAAGCACCCTTTCCAAGAACAGGCGAGGGCAGTCATACCATTCTGGATGCCAAAGGGATGTTCAGACCGATGGTTCTGTGAAGTGACTGACATCTCTGACGGTTCCCAAGAAAATGACCCAAACGTGAGTCTTTCACAGATAGGCCAAACCGATGGATTTCACAAAAATTAAACCTTTGTTTCAAAGATAAGACGTTTAACGTGCAGACAGGTCGATTCCTGGTGGAGAGAGCCTGGGAATGAAAATATCAAAGAGCAGTGAGAATGTCCTCTGACAGTCACAGCCAAGGGGACGGGCACTTGTGATCCGCATTTTGTCCCTCAGCCCTGGTAGCCTGGTCCTGAAATATGAGCACCCCCTTTTGGTTCCTTCTGCTGCTTTCTTTCCCTCACACTGGAGTAGATTTGCCAAGATTTCAGACACACAGACTATGAATGCAATATCCCCTCAGTCGCATAAATTCAAGGGGCACCGGCAGACATGGACAGAAGTCTCAGTGGGCACAGCAAGCCTGGTGCTCCCCAAGCCCTCCCTGCCCGGCCCACCTCTCAGCACCCTGACCCAACACGCGGTGTGTAGTAAATACCCGGGGGTGGGTAAATACTGAACTACAGCTCAGTGAGGGTCTGATGACCCTGGGTGCCCAGTGTCTGTGTTAAAATCAGCTGGTTAAAAGTAGAATTAAAAAGTCACAGTGGACCCCGGCCGGCCTGGCTCAGTGGTTGAGCATCGACGCATGAGCCAGGAGATCACGGTTCGATGCCCAGTTGGGGCACAGGCCCAGTTGTGGGCTCGATCCCCAGTAGGGGGCATGCAGGAGGCAGCCGATCAGTGACTCTCTCACTGATGTCTCTCTCTCTCTCCCCCCCCTCCCTTCCTCTCTCTGAAATCAATAAAAGCATGTATTTTTTAAAAAGTCACAGTGGAAAAATGGTTAGAGCTGGAAAATAGAGTTGGACGTAGGCTTCTCTGTCCAGGGAATGGCTGACCTTCTGTATGTCCCCACCGCCTCGGGTCTCTGCTTTCTCACCTGTCACACGAGGAGCTGGACAGGGTAGCCAGGTAGACAGATTCCTCTGGTGTTTCTCTTCTACCATTTCCAAAGGGAAGACTAAATCCAAACTGCCTGGAATCCAAGGTAACTGCTGTGAAATTTTCATTCTCTTTCTTTGTTACTCTTGCTTGTGGGTAAAGGGGTTATACTTCCCCTAAAGTTCTCATCTTGTGAGTTGTAACAGAGGTAAATATACTGAAATATTTAAATGTCTTCTGTTCCTTTGTGTCCCTGTGCGGGACTTTCTCCCCGTTTGGCCTGGAGCATCCACCTGTGTGTGGGGAGGGGGAGAGGAAGACTGAGAGGATTACAGTCAGAATGCAGATAGTAGGACTAATTTAATATCGTTCACCCTGTGTCAGCAAAAGTATAGGCTTCTCAGTCTCCGCCAGTAAAAGGCTTAAGGATAGGCCTTCCCCCCAAATTTTTTTCTAAATTCCTTTATCTTCTCATTTAATATATCAAGTGACAGCCCAGGTAGCCTTGATCATAGCATTTCAAATATAAGCAGACAGGAGGAGGGCAGTCCACAGGCTCATCTCAGTGGGGAGGAGGCAGGTCTCCGCGAAGCTGAGCATTTATGCGATTCCAGCTGGGCTGCCCGAGAAAACTTTTTAAATTATGACGTTTTACTGACTTTACAGATTAGACTAAAATTTCATGCTTCTTTCCTTCTTTACAAGCTAATCCTTCTTTGAGACTTCTTTCCAGTTTATTCTTCCTTGACGTAAATTCATGTGCGTTTTCGTTCCTCGACTCATGGGGCAGGTGCTCACTGGGCGTCCTCGGGGCTCTGCTCCGAGACTGCAGCAGGAAGTCAGCGCAGGTGCTGGCCGCCCTGGGACCTGCTGTCCCCTGGGAGAGGGAGAGGACTTCCCAGAGTCTCACCGCACCAGGAGGGAAGCCGGCGGGAGGCCGCCTCCTCTGCTCTCCTCCAGGGCTGTGCTCAGCCCCTCTCTCTGATTCCCCAACTTCTCTGCGTAGCCAGAGGCCCCAGCTACTCCCGGGCCCACCCGCTCCCCTTTCCCACCTCCCGCTGCCCACTGCTCCCTCCCAGGCCTCGAATCGGGCCTCCCGAGGTCTCCCCTCCGCCAGCCTCGTCCTCTGGAAGGTCCCGTTTGCACACCAGTTCTCTGCCCACGCACCCAGGAACGCGCACTCTTCCCTGTCTCTCAGTTTCTGCCCTTTATTAAGACCCAGCGCGTTCCGTTCACGCCTGTTACCCTGAAACCCAGCCCACGGAGAAGCCCTCCTGCTCCTCTCCCAGCCACACGCAGGCCGGCCGGGGGCCCAGGACCCCCGGGCTCGCAGGGGCCTCGCTGGCCTTCCAGCCCAGCCTGGGTACCCTCAGGTGCTTACACTCTACTAGTGTTTTTCAGATGAGTCCGTTTTTAAAAATGGGTAAATACATGTAAATATGCATGGCTACAGGGTGGGCCAAGAGTAGGTTTACAGCCCTGAGTATGCAGCTTATCCTTGTATTATAATTTATTAATGATTGCATTGTTTTCCATATGAACAACTGTAAACCTACTTTTGCCCCACCCTGTAGATGTCTATGTGCATTTAGATAAGATATTCTGACAGTGATGAATTACATTATTATTTATCTTTTATTTTTATTTTTAATCCTCACCCGAGGATATGTTTTTAATGATTTTAGAGAGAGAGGAAGGAGGGCAGAGATTGAGAAACATGGATTTGTTTCCTCCTGTACGCGCCCAGGTTGGGAGCGAACCCGCACCTGGGCATGTGCCCTGACGGGAATCCAGCCAGCAGCCTTTTGGAGCACAGGACGACGCTCCAACCAGCTGAGCCACGCAGCCAGGGCTAAATTACTTTGATTATTCTATTAACCATTCGCAAGCAAAGAGCTTTGAATAAGTATTTCTGCTCTCAGCTCTTACGAAATCGTAAAACAAATTTAAAAATTAAATACAAACCCAATGACAAAACGCATCAATTGCAAATGATCAGTATTCATTTATGGCGACATATGTTTCACCAAAACAAAGTTTCTGTTCTTGATGTAAATGTGGTGCTGACTGCTACCAAACATGTCTCTGGAAGGCGCCACAATGTGACTTTATTATTAAGGCCACCTCTGCCATTTTTCAAGATGAATCTTTAACTGTTGCAATATCTTTGCACTAAAGGGATCTCTGATGCAAGCACAGTGCAGGTGCTTCTTAATTACAGGATGGTGAGCTAGACCAGGGGGGTCTTTAATCAATTAAAACAAAAATTAGAAACTGGACATTTTCACAGACACGTCTGCACCTGGTACAGTGCGTCTTCTCTTTGCCAGGGGCCCGGAGACCCATCTCACTTGGCTTTGGACCACCTTAGGGATTATGCTTTGACTCTGTGAGTGGATCCTGTGCACAACTGGTGGACAGAAAAGACTATTTTTTTAACATTTCTTCCCTTTTCCTCACAGTACCTGACACTACATTATTTCTTCTGATTCAAATTTCAAGTAGTTCATTCACAGACCATTTATAAATCTCCCAGGAGAGTGTTAGTGATTATTTTTTGATCCTGACTTTCTCTGGACAAATATTTACATGAGCCCATAAGACCTTTCAGCAGACAACTCCTCAAAGTGATGAAAGTCACATTTAAGGCAGAAGAGGGAACATCCAAATGAAGGCGGCCTAAAGGCCGAGCAGTGGGGAAGCTGAATGAGGTGTGGTGGTTGGCCAGCGAAGATTTCCTCGGTGCGGGCAATGACTTGAAGGGCGCAGCTTTTCCAGACTAGTTACAACTGTCTCCTGCAGGGATGGCAGTGGTGGCAGTAAGTCAGTAAAAGGAATTGCCTCCCTGTCGTTGAAATTTTCATAGCTAACGAGAATTCTTAATCCAGCCCGATCGTCTCATCCTGCTCTCTAACTCCCCCCAGTACCCCTCATTACTCTCGGGCTAAGTCAGTCTGGAAGGGAAAGCGCCAGTTCTTTGAAAACTGGCCCCTGATTGATTCTTGTCTCAACTCCTCCCACTTACTGGCCTTGAACTCTGGACCCCTTCAGGACCCTGCCCTCCCCCGGGCTTCCCACTCTGGTGCATCCTGTTGTTTGCTTTTACAGCCCTTTCTGTGCCCTGTCCCAGGTGCCTCCACCTTACCCTTCAGAAAGCAAACAGGAGTCAAGGAAGGTGGTGCCAACCTACAGGTCAGCTTGGTTTGGTTTCGTTTTTCAAACAGCCAATGTAAATAAGCCGGCCTGTGTAAATAACTCATAGCACAGCAAGAGCAATTTTATTTCCGTGGGAACAAGAAGTGCAGTTAGAATTTGCACAATAGTAGCAAGACACCCCGAGTCATCATGTGATAAGGAGTCAGAGTTTATGAAAAGGGAAACCAGCAAGTGGGTGAAACAGAGCTCCCGGGATCACTTGGTGAGGGTACCACGTTGTCAGAGCCTCCCCCGGTGATGGATGTGGGCGATTATAAAGCCCGAGTCAGCAAGAAATGGCAATTATAGTTAATGCAGTATGATTAAGGAAGCGGAAAACTTAATGTGCAGTAACTTTTAGAATGATTTTCCCTGCAAGTGTTTAAAATAAAATGAGTTTTAGTGCTTAAAGGAAGGAAAATAGTTCATCAGTTCATTTATGTTAGGGCTTGTATGGTAGAGAGGCAATGTGGCCACAGATAGGAGACCCAAGCACTGGTCCAGTAATTGAATCTAAATGAATGAGTGGCTTTAGGTGAGTCAGACATATGACATATTCGTCTCTGAGGGCTGGGATAGTACCGTGGCTAAGAACAGAGGCCACGGACTCAGATTCAACCCCAGCTTCATGGCTTGTGGCCTACGTAGTTATTTTGATCTCTCTGAGCCTCAGTCTCCTCATTTGTAAAATGAAAAGCCAAATACAGACCTCACAGGATTACAATGAAAATCGGATAGCACATTGCAGGCAGCACACTCAGCCAAGAATATGACACGTCGTAAGAGCTCAAATAGCTGTTATTGTTACAATTATCGTAATTATTTACAATGAGGGAGCCAGATTCAGTGATGCCGAGGTCTTCTCAAGCTCTAAAATTCTGCAGTTCCGTGAGCAGTTCATTTCCATAGGACGTCAGGTAAATGAGGTTTCACTGTACGTATATTGGGCAAGAAATCAATGAGTCCAATTTTCAGTTGTTCACGGTAAGGTAAGCTGAGCAGAGCATGAATTATTCACTGCTTTGGTTACACTCAATATATTCCTATTTCATCTTGGACTGTGCGTAGAGCCTTTAAAAAGAATATTTTCCGTCTTTGTCATATTGTGCTTAACGATTAAAACGAGTGTGGCCTTTCGGTGTTTGCCAAGGGAAGAGAAATGGAACAAGGCTAGATGCTGTCTATGTGGCATCTCACCTGATCACTAGCTTTTTAGATGAAATCTTCCAGCAACTGATTGGGTAATAGGAAACTAAGGCAGGAAAATACATTTTCAGCCCAGAGAATGGACATGCCTGTACCCTGTACCCAGAGCCAGCGTCACACCTCCTCCTCCCAACGCTTTTCACGATTTCAGGTAACTCTGGTCCATGTGTGCCCTGAAATCCTACGAGTGAAAAGATGTCTACGAAGTGATTTTCCCACAGAAATCTTAATTTTGAAAACGGCCTTACCAAGAAGTGATGTCTCATTAGAACTCCTTGGGCATGGTGACGACAGCCCAGCACTAGGATCGCCTAATTATCTCAACTCATTTATCATTGAAAAGTGCTTCCCCGCCCACCACACACTTCGTCATTTAAAGTAAATGGGTATCTCTTTTCCTTCTTCCTTCCTTCCTTAATGATGAACTCGCTCAGTGGGACATTTGAACTGCTCGAAAGTAAATGGCACCCCCAAGAGCAGACGGGACGGCAGGAGCTTGGCCAGCGGGGGAAACGTCGCCTGCGAAGGTAGAGCACCTGTTGGAATCCAGGTGTCCCCTCACTGACCAGCTGTGCGACTTGGATAAATGACAGAACCTTTCTGAGCCTTCCTTCCTTCATTCGTAAACGGGGGGTAACCAGAGGGAATTCACTCTGGAGATCATAGGGCTGCAGTTCCAGGGCCCCTCCCCTGTACAGGGTACACTCACGTGCTCACGTGTTCATGTAACAGGTGCAGAGAGAAGAGATCTTACCTGCAACAAGCCAAGACCGCCCTCTCTGTTCACTCGGGCTTTCCCCCAGCCCGTATCGGGCTGCTTTGGAGCAGCCGGAGACTTTGTGGTGTCTGGGGGAGGGGAGGGCCAATTGGGGGTACAGTACATTTGGGTTGAGCGACTTATTTAATGTGGCTGGCCTGCGATCGTTTCTGTATATTAAGTTATTGCTGGTGTCCTGGTCTAGGAATGACTTCCTCGCATACACCCACTGCCCGTCTGCATACTGACATTTTCATTCGATTTGCCTTTTTTCTTCTTAAAGAGAGCCTCCAAAATGTGTTAACGTCAGGCCCCAGAAAACCTGGGTTTGCCTCTGGGGACGATGACACCTTCATGCCACTGGTACCGGGATGACTGCGGCAGGTTTCTCCCGGGGCCCTCGACCGTGAGGGCGGAGGTGGGCAGGACGCTCCCTCGGCTGGGCTGCCGAAGGGGACCAAGGGCAGCGTGCACACATGTGCTCTTCTCCCCTCGTCGCCCAGGATAGAGATCGGGCCCCTGAACAGAGGAGATGGAGCCAGTGAAAACGAGAGAGGAAACCCAGGAAATAATTATGCTAAGCTATCAGAGGCCTGGCCGGAGCGGCACAGCACTGGGAAGGGGCGGGGAGGGGCCCCGCTCTCCCCTGCAGACGCCGCCTCAGGTGTTAACGCTCAGCTTAAAGCCAACTCGCAGAGAAGGCTCCCGACTGTCCCCGGCCAGCCTACCCAGTCCCTTATCTCAGGTCTCCGGCACTTTCTCCATGTGTCTTTGTAACAGTCAGCGAATTAAAGATCATTTTATCTCCCAACATGTCTGCCCCACATATTAGATGGCAAATTCTGCCCGTTTTTTATTTCTAGTACAAAGCACAGCACTAAATCTGTGATCACATTAGCAGATATCAACACGTAAATTAATTCATCGGCAGTGGGGAAGGAAAAAGACTTGCTTGGTGCAGAGCTGGAGAGAGGGGGGAGCACAGGCCCAGCCCGTCCTGAGCCAGCGCTCTTGTCTCATCGCGGAAACAGTGAAACAGCGCGAAGGCCAGAGATGGGCGTGGGGCCGGCAGGTGGGGAAGAGACAGCACAGGCGACGCTGTGGGACCTGAGAAGTGCCAGGGCCCGCCCCGCGCTCCACCGCGAGGCCCTGAGTGGGAGGCGGCGGCCGCAGCACGCGTGTGGTTTCGCGGGGCTTTCCCGCCCAGTAACCTCCTATAGCTTGAAAGCACTGAGGAAGCGAATCCGAGTAGAGCTCGCGCAGGTCGGGTCGTGAGGTGCAGGGCGATCGCACGGCGGGGGGAGCGGAGGTCAGAGGAGACCAAGAAGGGACGCTGACGCCACGAAGGGACGTGGCAGCCACGACCCACGAAGGCGCGGAAGTGTAGCTTCGCGACTGTCCTTGCCCAAGTTGCTGTTTTGTTTACTGTAGAAGCTTGGAGTGGATGTAAGGACTGGAGGGACGTGGAGAGTAAAGCAAAAGGCAGGGCGGGTGGGAATGCAGGGGGCAGTGTAAAGGAAATAATGTGTATAGATTTCCCTCCGATTTCAAAATGTTTTGTTTTGTTTTGTTTTGAAGGACTGACTTGTCATGTAAGAGAACTGTGAGCTAGGGTTTATATATATATATATATATATATATATATATATATTTACACACACACACATATACATACATGTATGTATACACATACACACATATACATGCATACATACATATATATGTGTGTGTGTGTGTGTATATATATATATATATGAAATCAAAACTTTCCCCCCAAAATTACCTGTTTCCCTTGAGCCTGGGCGGGTGAAAGCGCCCCGTAGAGGACGGTAGCAAAGCATCGCAGCAGACGCTGCGCTCGCGGGCGGACCGCGACGGCGCCTTCGCGCAGAGTGGCCGCGTTTGACCCGCGCTCCGCCGCGTCCATCTGCTGCGCGCCCGCAGTGAGACAGCAGCTCCCCGGGGAATGCGTGCGGCCAGGGCATGTATTCAAGCTGAGAAATAGTTATCCAAAGAAACGGGAAACATGTGAGGTTAATATCCCAGTGTTAATGAGGACCTAGTTATTAGGACGCTTACACATGTCCTAATTAAAAATAATTGCACGGTCCTCGAACAGGGAGCTTTCACAGGGGCAGGTCTCAAGGCCACTCCCGCCTCCCTGGGCCCCAGCTCGGCTGTCACTCAGGAGTTACCCGAAGGGAAATAAAGAGATGCTGAGGAAGCTAGTTTCTACCACCAAATGCTCTAGAGCCTGCTTGAGATCAGAAAGCCATGGTTTCCAATGAGAAATATAGAAATGAGCACAAGTAGGTTAATAACAATAATAATAATAAATACAACGATAAATCAATGGTAATACAAGAATAAACTCTATGTTCTGCACACTCACAACTGTAAACCTACATTTGCCCACCCCTGTATCTCTTTCCAATGGAGAAACTTATTTTCTGAAGATGAGTTAAGCTCAGAAGGTGGCTTAGTTACGAAGAGGGATCAGGAGAGCCCCAGAGACCATCCTATTTTGAGTGGCACCAACCCAAACTGCTGTGAAAGTGTGGCCCCCACCTCATTCCACCAGCATTTTCCTTTCCTTAGAGTCTGCTTTCTACAAATAACGCCCCCCTGAACTGTTTTAAGAGCCACCCAAATCTGCCCACTATCCACAGCAATTCAGACTCCTGAGTGTCGTCCTTCCTGGGAGTATTTCCTGCGTTATATTCTGCCCTTACTCTAGCCGTTCCTTAATCAATGTGTTGTTGTTTTTAAATATGTTTTCATTGGTTTCAGAGAGAGGAAGGGAGAGGGAGAGAGGGAGAAACATCAATGAGAGTCATTGATCCGCTGCCTCCTGCACGCCCCCTACTGGGGATCAAGCCCACAGCCCAGGCATGTGCCCTCACTGGGAATCGAACCGTGACCTCCTGGTTCATAGGTCAACACTCAACCACTGAGCCACACCGTCTGGGCTTAATCAGTGTTTCTGTTTCCCAGCACGTTAGGCCTGTTGTACATCTTTACTGTTATCTTCTGCTCTTCTCTGCCTGTGAGCTGACAATCGCAGAGGCCTTGTTCTGTGTCTGCACGTGAGCACAGGTAGCCCAGGACCTTGTTGTCTCAGGCCTGGGCTGGGCGGGCAGAGAAGGCGGGTGTCATTTATTAGTGTTCAGCTGACTGATGGGTGTAACCTTCAAGGCCATATGGACCTTTCATGTTCATCCCAAATGTTGGACTTAGTTTTTCCATCTTTGTTACCTGTTGAATACTTCTCTTGTTAATCAACAGCACTGGGAGTACATGAGGTGTTTAATAAAATGTGTTCTTTTTTAATTTTTAAAAATATTTTATTGATTTTGAGAGAGAGGAAGGGAGAGAGAAAGAAACAGGTGTGAGATCGTAACATTGATCGGCTGCCTCCTGCATGCCCCCTACTGGGGATTAAGCCCGCAACCCGGGCATGTGCCCTGACTGGGAATTGAATGCGACCTCTTGGTGCATGGGATGATTTCCAACCAAGCCATGCTGGCCAGGGCATAAAACATGCTCTTAAATAGAGCAATGATGTTATTTTTATACAATTGTGATAGGCAGAATAATGCCTCTAACACCCCCCACAATATGCCTGTGTTCTAAACCATGGCACCTGCGACTGTCACCTTACCCAGCAAAGGGACTTCATGGTGAAGTTAAGGGCATTCAGGTGATATTATCCTGGATTATCTGGATGGACCTAATGTAACCATAAAGCTCCTTAAAGTAGAAGAGTGACAGTTAAAGCAGAGAATCAGAGTGACAGGATGAGAAAGACTCCACAGTCACCATTGGCTTCAGAGATGGAGAAATGGGACAGTGAGCCAGGGGATGCATGTCCATTCCGCAAGCTGGAAAGGCACGAAACTGGGCTCTCCCCTGGAGGTTCCCGAGGAAGCATGCCCTACCTGCGACTGGAACGTAGCCCAGTGAACCCCACATCAAGCTCTGGCCTCTAGAACTGTTAAAATAACATGTTTGTGTTGTTTTAATCCACCAAGCGTTTGTTTATTTGTTACAGCAGCCATGTGAAGCTAACACAGCAGTCTCCATCAGTTCCCAGTTCCCCTAACATGATGTTACACAGACAGCACTCAGTTTAATGAAAATGAGTAAGATATTTAGGATTTATCACTTTCTGGGTTTTTCACATGCTTTGAAATTCAATCTGATGTGCTCACCTGTCATTTTTGTGAATATCTGAGATTTACTTAAGAATAGGAGACCTTTTATTGGGGACTAGGAGGTACAACTGAAAAAAATTACCTTTCCAATACAGGTTTCCCTTATACTCTGAAAGTAGAGCAAGCCAAAATTGGTGTAAAGCCAAGAAGCAATTACCTTAGGACGCAATCTTGCTAACGGATGCACAAAATAAATGGAGACAAAGCCCAGATGCTCACAGGCACAGTTCAGAGCTGGAGCTTCATGCTGAGATATTGAGTGTAGTTCCCGGGAAGGAGTTTGGGGGGCCGCTCTCGCTCCTCGCCTCTCGGAGTGCAGGCGCCTCCATAAAGGCTTACTCACAACAATGCTGAATGCTATGTTCCCTCTTTGCCATTTTTTGGATGTCCTTCATTAGCAAAAACAGGCACTAATGTAGTGCAGATTGCTAAAGCAAAGTGGGGTAAAGCAAACTTTTGAAAGCAGGGAACACCTGTAAGCCAGTGGAGTTAGTGGGTCTGTTTATTTTGCCATGAGCCCAATTTCCTCTCTGATCTCCGGCAGTCTACTAGCAAAACTCAGCCACTGACCATGTAGGCGTGTGCTCCTCCTGGTAGCCAACTGAGCATGTATCAAAGTCAGACTAGGATGAAGAATCGGAGCCCTTTAGGTTTAGTTCTCAGTGCTTTTCTTAAACCTGCAACATGTTAAATTGTATGGAAGAGACAAGAAAAATACATTTTTCTAGACCCTGTCTTCAAGTAATTCAGTCTTGTTTAGGAAATAAAATTTTTGTATATGAAATTCAGTTAACAGTTGATCAAGCCCTAAATGGATTGTAATCAAGGTTTACAGTGCATGAGATGAGCCATGAGTGGCCTGGGCTGTAAAGAAAGAGACACCTGGACTGCAAGGGGCCTCCTTAAGAAAGGAGGAATGTCACTGCGCCCTAAATAATAATTATTACATCGATCATAAAAATTCTACCTGTTAAATACTTACCATGGCCAGGCCAGACGTAATGTTAAGCCACTGATGTTGGTTACCTCCTCCAATTCTCAAAGCACCATTAAATATCCCTACGATATCCATTCTCCACATGAGGCTAAATGAGGTCAGGAAACTTGGCCAGTGTTATCTGTGTTGCACCCTGTGGAGCCAGAACTTCAACCCGAGCCTGCTTGACTGCAGATCCCTGCTTCTTGCCACTTCTATCTCAGTAGTTAACTCTGACTGAGAAGGTTTATAGATTGAGAAACAGGCTTGCAGATGAAGGCAAGGCCAGGGTGGGTGAGCAATGTCCTGTGGCCAGCTAGCCTGACCAGAGTGCAGGGTTTACGTTGGCAGGTTGCTAACACCAGGAAGGATCTCCTGGGATTAAGGAAAGCCTTCCACGCGTGGAGGGTGGCCTGGGATATTATATCATAGATCGCGAGGAACCATTACAGTACACATTCTTGGAACGTTATGAAAGTAGTCTTTTAGGACTAGAATAACATTGGATAAAAGCATAATGTGGTGGGAAGTGAAGAGACACTTGGTGGGACAGTGGGTGACTAGGGTGATCGCTGCAAACCAAATCCCGGGTGGTAAGGAAAGTGACTGGGTGGCGGCGAGGGACTGAGAGAAAGGCTGCTTGTTAAATATTACAGAAGAAAGGTTAACGGTTTTAATGGCAGTTTGGCCAAAGGCACTTTAGAATTTGGACCTGACACTGTGGATGATTTTGAGCTATACGCAGAGATCGTGATGATCTGGAGAGAGGTTGTCCCAGATGAATAATGAATTTGTGGGTTTAGGGTGTTCCGAGCTCCCTTGCTTCCTGCCTGCACTCACCCGGTCCCCGTGTCCTGCTGCTCTTCCAAACGTGAATCAGTCGCATCTCCTCGGTGCTTTCTCATGTGCTCCCAGAGAGCTGGTCATCGTCAGCTGGCCCTTGGCAGCGACAGCCCGGATGCTCTCCTTACCTTCTGAACCACTTCCCTGGAATCAGCTGCTTCGCTACTAGGAGTTTTCTTTCTAAAAACCTACATCTAAGTGTGGCCTCTTCCTGCTTGAGGTCTGAAAATACATCGTCACTGCCCTTCACTTGGCAGGGTTTCAGAATGAGAGCAACCGTGAGGTTCTACCCAAATCAGACGGCGGGGAGACTGACAGTGGACGAATTCATCCTCGCGTGGCACAGAAGGTGTGTGGGTGCTGCTTCGCCTTCCCGCCGCACCCTCTGCCAGTGGCACTTTGTACTGAGCAACACCCGCATCGTTAGGGACAAACCCTGCTCCAAGGGCCTTATCCGTGTGGCTCAAGGCTGTATCCCTGTCGCCTGATCCACTGCTCAGCACGTCCTGGGTACTCAAGCAGTATAGGGTGTCCCAAAAACGTGTATACACACTTCAACGGCTGATTTCTATTACATTTTGAAAATGAAATGTATTTCAGTAAACGCTGTCCTTATAATTATTCAACACGTGCATGCATTTTTTGGAGACACCCTGTATTTGCAGAAGCAAAGGACTAAGTAAGTGGAAGGATTTTAGAATTGAGTGCAGCGTGTTGCTGTTGAGATGAACTAGACGTGGAGGCCTAACACCTTTGCAGAGAGGGAACTATGGGAAGCCACTGGGGGTCGGGAGAGCGTGGAGGCGGAAGGTAGGAAAGGACGCCCCAGAATCAGATCTCCTGCTCCCTCACTGAGCAAATAGCAGGTGCTAGGGGGACGGATTCAGATGCAGGGTACCGAGGCTCCGCCACTTGTGTTCCAGAGACGTGGATTTCCACCGGGATTCTCAGCTTTGTAAAGACATCTTTCATATTCCCACAGGCGTCAACAAAGTTTTTGCAATAATATTTTAGAAGTTCTCACTATGGAGGCGACATGTGAATGTCCCTTTTGTGCTTCTGAACACAGGCGCCATCTCCGAGAAGAGAAAATGTGTCAGGAGCTTGGGAGCAAAACAGAAAACAATGAAAAAGGACCTAGAATTCAATCACGTTGATGTCAGCTTTCTACACAAACAGGGTTCATGTAACTAAAGCACCTGTAACAAAATGAATCGGAGACAGTCCTTTCCTTTCTCTTGAAATAAAGAAAGAATAGAAATCCCATGACATTTATACCATCAATGCAAAAATGTGTGTATGTGTGTGTGCACATGCTTGTGTGTGTGTGTCCGTGTGTGTGTGTGTGCGTGCACGCGTGTATGTGGTCTCTTAGTTGATAGTCAAGCAAAGCAGACAACACTTACCTTGCAAAATAACAGCCCTTACAGTAAGAAGAAATCTATAAATAATTACAGATTAAGTATTTTTCAATGATCATGAGCCCCAATACAGCAAACATTACATTAATTTGACAATGTATTGATTTTTTAGACTATTTCCCAACTATAAAACCGTAGCAGGCACTTATTATCTTTGTTAGAACAGAAATGCTTATAGAGTAAAAAAGTAAACCATGAATTTAAACATAGAAGGATGCTCGTTCTAGCGAGAGGCTCCCGTCCCCAGCCGCCGTTAGCCAGTGTGATATGTTCCGGGGCGTGTGTCCGGGAGCCGTGTGTTCTGCGCTGTGCTCATGTGGGCCGTTTCTTTCCAGCCATCTATGAGCCGTCCTGCGAAGCCTACAAACACCTGGGCCAGACGTCAAATTACTACTGGATCGACCCCGACGGCAGCGGCCCGCTGGGGCCCCTGAAGGTGTACTGCAACGTGACAGGTAACAGCCACGCGTGCATTTCACGAGCATTGCGTTTCTGTATGTTGAAAATCACTGGTACCGCTGAAGTTTGTTTCTTCTGCGATTTCTATCACAACACATAATACACTAAACCCTGCAGGATTGATTGGGCAAATAAATGGTGACGTGTATTTAAAGCAGTTATACCTTCTGACACTATATTTAAAAAACAAAATCTGCCTTCTGACTATAACAATAAAAAATTAGCACTTGAGAAAAAAATGGGGTAGGGAGAGACCCCAGAAAGTGAACCGGCAAGGTGGGAGTGCACAGAAAGAGCTGGCCCAGAAAGCAGCCCCTGCAAGTACCTCGGCTGGGGGAGTGGAGCATCGCTGCTCAGCTCCCCGCTCTGCCCGTTAGAGGAAGCCACAGACCATGTGAGACTGTCCTCTGTTCCCTGTCGTTGTAGAAGGAACCCTTCTGGGTGCCGGAATCCCATTCTGGCAAAGGCAAGACTTCCTGCAGCTTTCATGAAAGGTATCTGCTTGGGGAGAGAACCTAGTTTTCCTCCTGTTCGATATTAACTTCCTGGGCTATGAAAGGAGAGCGTGGGTTCTTGCAAACCCCCACAGCGGCCTGTAAGACATACAGCTCTCTAAGAGCCTATTTTCTATCAGACACTGGGAGACATCTTACCCTCCAAACACCCGAGAAGAGTGAGGCATGCGCTGTTTGCTGGGTGTGAACTCCTGAGCAGTGTCATGATAAGGCTAGTGATTCCATAATGCCACCGCTAACTGCTACCTGGACCACTTGCCATGTGTCAGATAACTTGATGGCATCTTTACTCAAACTACCTGGGTATGTATCCTGGTTCTGTGGATCACCAGATATATAATCTCAGCCACCTTATTCACTCAATTAAACTCAATAAGCCTCAGTGTGTTTAACTGTAAAATGGGTTGATAATACCTGACTCATAGCATTATTATATGAATGAAATAAAATATCTACTTATGGTTCTTAGCATATTATCCAACACACATAGTAATTGTTCAGTAAAGGTTACCAGCAGTGGGATGTTATTATTTGTTGAAGGATTAGTGAGTTAAATAGCTTGCTTATGTCTTTCAGACAGGACTCAAATTCAGATGTGTGTGAGGCCCATGGTTCTGGAGGCTGGATAGGCTTCGGAATCATGCATGGGGCTTTTGTTTTGTTTTCTTCTGTTTTTCATGCAATATTACCGGCTCCAGCTCTGGAGACTGATTCAGTAGGTGTGCAGTGGACATAGGGTTGAGCAGGGAGAGTGAGAACCCTACACAGGCCAGCAGACCCCAGTGGAGAACTTCCAGCAGCCTCGGGACCTGGGCTGCCTGTGGCCTAGTCTGGAGGGGGAGTGCTGAGGACACAGGTGTAGGGTGGAAGGCACGTAGAGAAAACGGTAAAATGGCAGCTGTCTTCCCAAAATGTCCCTCTGTGCCGAGACTCTAAGCATGCCCCAGCGAAGGAGATTCACCCACCAGAAAGCTTGACCGGAGAGTTGTTTGTTAGACTTGTCAGTGGCCTCAGGGGCTTTCTTGTTCAACTTCATTTTAATCTTACTTGAACTAAAGTATAATCTATTTGAATTTGATTGAATCTATAAGAATCTTGATTTTGGCCTGACTCTCCGCATATATAGAATATAGAATATAGATAATGTAATACATGATGATATGTCATAGATGATAGATATATGATACATAATACATAACCTATAGTACATAATCTATAATACATAATATATATGTAATTGATATATGTATCAACTAAAGTCAACTATTAACCTCAAGGGAAATCAAGGCAACCTGGCTGTTCTTGGACAGTTATGCACTTACTTTAGTAATTTGCCTATACAGTGGTACCTCGGTTTTCTAATGTAATCTGTTCCAGAAGACCTTTCAAGTTCTGAAACGTTCGAAAACTGTACTCATTTCAAAAGAGAATTAGAAACCCACGCAACCATAATAAATACAGTTTTTTCTATATGAAGAACACATAAATGAAAGGCTCTCCACTTTCTGGAGAGATGGCCTATCTGTAAATGGAAGCCTTCGCTCAGAAACACAGATCCCCTCCTCGTCAGTGTCCCCCTTAAAGAGCATGGCTGTGGGTGAACGCAGCACTCTAGATGCAGTCTGAGCAATGAGGAAAAGAGTTCAACCTTCTTCAGCCAGAACATTTTTCTTCTGTCACCCAAAATAGTTATGGACATCAGTGTGTCAGGGACCCTTGAAGGCCAGCAGGCACAATGTGGCCTTTCGTCATCTATCAGCCCTTCCTTCATCTGGAAAGAGCGTGAATGTGGCACCATTAGGAGAGAGCAAGGTGCCACAGAGCTTGGCTTGGGCTGTTCCACTTCCAGGAGAGATATGTTGAAGAAGAGGAGGGAATGACAGCGTGACGTTGTCTGTGAAGACTTGGTGTATCACGCCATGTCGAGAGAAATTGTATATGCACCTTACTTTATAGCATTTTCATTAAAGAATAGAGCTTCCCACTCCTCGGGGACCCAAATGTAATTGAGCATTTATCACTGTTGAATATATCACCTATTTCAAAAACGGAAGCAAGACATCTTCTCTGGGGAAGTGGTGATGTCCAGGCAATGATCAGTCTCTTTCCTTCTTCCTACAAGGATACTGTGGGAGGCAGGAAAGTGTGTCACTGGTAGACAGACAGAGTGAACATTTTAAGGAAAGGGAGCAGCTCACGTCTCATGCGAGTCGGGGTAGAAACTGAAAAGAGTAGACTATTTAAGCTTACCCCTAGGATCTGTTTCTAGGTATTTTCATTTATACATTTACTATGTGCCAGGAGCCATGCTGTATGGGAATAAATGGATGTAGTGAATGCCTTCTTTAACCTGATCAAGGAAAAAGTCACACAAGTTAAGGAGGCACAGAGTCCCAAGCAAGAAGAGCCCAAAGAGGCCTACGCCCAGACACATCATAATTAAAATGCCAAAAATTTAAGACATAAACTCTTAAAGGCAGCAAGAGTAAAGCAATTTGTTACCTACAAAGGAGCTCCCATAAGGCTGTCAGCCGATTTCTCATCAGAAACTCTACAGGCCAGAAGGGAATGGCACGAAGTATGCAAGGTAAAGCAAAACAAGGATCTGAAGCCAAGATGACTCCATCCAGCAAGGCTATCATTCAAAATAGATGGTGAAATAAAGAGATTCCCAGACAAAAAAAAAAGGCTAGTTTATCATCACCAAACCAGCATTGCAGGAAATGTTAAAGGGACTGCTGTAATAAGAAGCAGAAATAGAGAGAATGAGAAACATAGGCATAAAGAAATAAAATGGCCATAGATAAGTACCTACTAGTAATAACCTTAAATATAAATGGATTAAATGTCCCAATCAAAAGACATAGGGCAGCTTAATAGATAAGAAAACAAGACCCAACACAAGTTGGTTGGAGTGTTGTCCCATGTACCAAAGGATCATGGGTTTGATTGCCAGTCAGGGCACATACCCAGGTTGTGGGTTCGATCCCTGATCAAGGTGTGTACAGGAGGCAACCAATTGATGATGTTTCTCTCTCACATTGGTGTTTCCCTCTCCCTTCCTCTCTATCTCAAATCAGCAAAAAAACAAATAAACATCCTCAGGTGAGGATTTAAAAAAAATAATAGCTCCTGAATATATGGGTTGAGTGACTAGATGAATTATAGTGCCATTTGGGAGATGTGGAAAATTAAGGGAGGAACAGATTTAGAGGAATTTTAAGAATTCAGTCCTGACCTAGTTAATTATGAGACGCCATATGCCATCCAAATGGAGATGCAAATATTGCAGTTGGATGAGCCCCCAAAAAGATGTTTGGATTAGAGATATAAACATGCTAATTGTTAGCATATAAATACATGAGAAATTAAAACATCACTTCGGGGTGGTGTGATCGGGCGGGAGGCACCTCGGGCACCAGCTCGGAGGAACTGGATGGAGTAGGGTTTCAGGTGATGCAGTAGTGTGTAGGTGTGTAGGGAAAGGATGGAGAGGAAGGGGGAGACGAGTCTAAGAGCATTGTGAGGAGGAGTGGGTCTTGGTGCGGGTGATGACGTGACCGCTTGGGTCCTGGGGAATGATGGAAACACTTGAGGGTGGAAGTGACAATCCATCACAAAGTATATAATGTGAGGCGCTGTCCGTGATGGATGGCAAGTCCCAGCAAGTGGGCTGCAGGGAATGGGGCACGGCCAGCAGTGATGAGCCCCCCAAAGCACCTGCACAGACAACTTTGGGAGCCATGGGATAGGCATTTAGCCCAAACTCAGGACGCAGTAAAATCTTCTGCAGAACAGCTGACCTGTGAGTTGAGCCTTGAGGAACAAGTGGGTGTTATGGGGCCCACAAATGGGGGGAAGGGAACTTCTAAAATGCTATGAGTGGGATGCAAAGCAGCTGAAACTTGACCATGAGGGGAGAGCAAGCCATGGATGACTCTGTATTTTTAAAGTGTGGCTACGGCAGCTGCAAATAGGATTCTCCAAAGAGGACCCAGACCTAAAGTAGGGAGGCAAGTTAGAAAGCCCCTGTTAATCCAGGTGTTGAAACTGAGATTGGAGGTGGTGGCCTTCGGGTAGGGAGAGGATTGATCTGACGGATGTTTAGGAGGCTGCGTGGGCCAGGCTGTGGCTGGTGAGTTAGGAGTTGAGATGATTGCCAGGTGGGTAGGCCAATGAGATCAGGCACATCAGGAATGGGCGGGCCTCTCTGTTGTCTTCAGTGCCTGGAATTCAACCTTGTAGAGCTGGGCTGCAGGCAGATGCTCTACAAATTCCCTGCAGGACTGTGAGCACATTGATTCATCTCTTTGTCTCAGTTTCCTTGTGAGTAAAATGTAGGAGCTGGCATTAGTTGATCTTTACGCTGCCTTCCATTTTTAAAAAGGGGAAAAAATTCTATTATTACCATGGAACATGAGAGAGAAAAAATCACTACTCGCAGTCAGATAATTTAGAGACACAATCCTCTTGCCTTGAAGAAGTTTGGATGGACTCGTTTCCTGACCGAGTTTGACATTAATTGGCACTCTTTATTTTTTAACATGAGGCAGTTCCTGGACTGTGCAATTCTTTTTTGAACTCTCTGCAGTTCAGAGCTGCGTTGCTCCCAGTCCAGGGGGTGCCCTGAGTGACAGAGCGTTCCGAGTGCTGTGCACTTGACATTGAGGAGAGAATATAGTCATCGAGTCCTTTTCAGAAGGATCCATCATTCTGTGCGAGCCAAAGCCCGGCTTCCTCCTCAGATCTTAGGGGCACATTATAAAATGTGGTTGTGGTCATCCCCACCTTCCCTTTCCATTTTTATAATCTCCCTGAAAATTTGGTGTTAGAAATACAATTTTTAATGGATTTCTACTAGGATATATTTGTAATATTTACCTCTTTCCCGTGTACATTTTTTCTAACATTGCAGCTTTTTTCTATTTCCTTAAGATGTTTACTGACACCTTCACCTAGAAGCCTTGAAATTTTGTATTTAAAGCTTCATTTAGTTCTTCCTGCTCAATGATTAATAACAACAGCAGTAGATAAAGCTTGGCCCAACCTTTATCCTTGGACGCTTTCTGCTTATCCCTAAATCAGAAGCAGTGTTTTTCTTAATATTCAATCCTTGAATTCATGTTCTGTATTATTATTTTTTAATGTTTTACTGATTCCAGAGAGAAGGGAGAAGGACAGAGAGAGAGAGAAAATCAGTGGGAGAGGCATTGATCGGCCGCCCCCTGCACGCCCCCTACTGGGGATCGAGACAGTAACCCGGCATGTGCCCTGACCAGGAATCGAACTGAGATCTCCTGGTTCATGGGTCACCACTTAACTGCTGAGCCACACCTGCCGGGCTCTTTATTACTCGTTTTGCTTTCATGTTTAATTTTTTAAAATTTAAGTAAGCACCTGCAAGGTAGCATGGGAAGTTTAAAGCCCAGATAAGGAGCACCTCCTGTGCTCTCTCTAGCACAAGTTTTGTAGTTTTATCAAAACACCATTAAATTCGTTTGCATAATTTGTGCCTTATAAAGCCCTGGGATTTAGCTGATCAAATTCTATTATCCTCTGTAATGGTAAAAGCTGTGCATGCCTTTTTAATCTAATATTCATAGAGAGTGTGTTACTCCAGTTTCTCAGCCCTCACACTCAGAAGCATCGTTTTCTTCATGGCTGTGCTTCTCCAAGTTTCAGTAGCGCAGTGTGGGTGGGTGAAGTGGGTCTCTGGGGAGGGACCCTGGTTCTTGTGGAGAGAGTAGCATGGACCTACCTGGCCCAGTCCTGCCCCCATTAGCTGCCCCCCACCAGCAAAACAAAGCAGCCCCTTCCCTATCATACTCATTTTCTTAGCATCTTACAGTAACACCAGTTTATGACTCATGGTGCCCGTGGGTCAGGAGTCCCAGGTTAGCTGCTTGACGCTCAGGGCCTCCGCGGCTGAAATGAAGGGCTCAGCAGGGCTCTGATGCGCCTGAGGCCAGGATCTCCCTGGGCACGCAGGTTGCTGAGGGAGAGAGAGAGAAACATCGATGAGAGGACCATTAATTGGCTGCCTCCTGCACGCCCCCTACTGGGGATGGAGCCTGCAACCAGCAACCTCTAGGTGCACGGGACCACACTCAACCAACTGAGCCACACCAGCCAGGGTACCGACATTTATTCTTACCCTTTGACTAACAGTGCACATTTAGTTGGTAAATTATTAAACTTTATTATTTGTCTTATAATTTTTTAAATATTGTTTAATCTAGGACATTTAAAAAATATAGATAGGCAAAAATAAGAATTGCTTTCCAGCAGAGATAAGAATTACGTGTTGGGAAATGTGTGATTAAGATGTTGTATTTTCTACTTGGAGCTCTATATACCATTGAGGGCAAACTAAACGCCAGGCAGCATCCCAAAGAGATGACACACGTTAATGCATCCTGTGCTTCACGATAGCCCCACAAGGCTGGTGATGTTACCCTCATTCCCAGTTTTTTTCCACTAGGAAACCAAAGCTCAGAGAGATTAAGTCCTAGTTCACACAACTAGTAAGTTATGGTGATTGATTTCCTAGACAGGCTTCATAGTTCGTATGTGTGTGCCTGCATGTGCATATATACGTGCGTGGGTGTGCATGTATGTGTGCACAGGTGTGCATGCATGCACAGTCACGTGTACATGCAAACAGTACTGGTCATTTTGGGCTCTGTAGTATGATTTGCAACATGATTTCTGAAGTGAGCCTTCCTTATTCAGACCCTTTTATTACTATCATCAGAACTCCCTTACTCAGCTCCAATTCGTCACCTGTGGCTTCGACAGCATCCTTGCTATCAACTATTTACTTGTTAATTGTCCAATAAAGGCCTTGGGGTTTTTCACCAGAGAACACATTTTCAATGAGATCAGTATATAAACCACGAGGCAATTAATGTTTGCTCTTAATTTAACTGCAAGTGTTTTCTCTAATATTTTCCGAGAGCTTTATCAGATAACGGGTATACTTCCGTGTACCTGGGTTAACCACCCCTCAGGGTTTGCGCCTGACTTAGGGTAACTTAAATTCTAGCCCCGAAATCTAGTTGCTTTTTCTATGTAAAATCTTAAACTGAACCTGACCAAGTTTGTTTTGAGACTGTAACAGGGTTGGAAGGAATCGCATTGGGCATCACCTGGGATATTTAAGGAGGTTTCTCACTGTGCCTCGGCCCCCCCATTTTGAAAGGAGATCTCTGTAACTGAGAGCATGCTCGGCCCTCCTGTCCTTGACCAGGGTTATTAACATTCAGGACGGGCTTGGCTGCCCTTCTCTCCCCTTCCTGTCCCTCTGTGTCACAAGCTGATTCTCTGATGTGTTCGTGGCCCAACGGGTATGCCTCCAGTCGCTGCCTTTTTCCATTTTATTCCCTACGTGCATCTTTATTTTTTCTCACTGGTGGCACCTGTCTCCGGGCGCAGCTTTACCTCCCCTGTCGTTAACCTGCAGGCGGGACACCCGCTCTAGGCTCCGCAGTCCCGCCTCCTCTTTGCCCGCCTTTCGCGAGCCATCTTTGTAATAAACCTTTGTGATTGCTCAGCGGCTCCCCTCCCCGGCTCGGCTGTTCCAGCTGCTCATAGTCACTATAAATCTCAGATTCAATTCTGCTCCTGCAGCTCCCCTGGAAAGTCTAGGTGCCAACTCACTGATCAAACGCGGCCGCAAAGGGCTCTTCCAGGCAGATGAGTGGCGGGCCCGGCCCCCTTCTGGGTTCACGCTCGGCGCCGCAGTGCTGTCCACCTGCCCGGCCTAGACCTGCTCACCGTGTCAGTCACTGCAACAGGCTTATGCTACAAAAGTCTGCAGGTGACCTTCAAACTTTAAACCAAGAAAGGGAGAAGGAACTGTAAGAGGCTGAGGCCCACACCGTGGGCCAGGGGCCAGGAAGGGCGTGTGGGACGCCGGGCGGGGTCCAGGTGAGCAGCTTTGATCTCTGGCCGGCCCCTCACAGTCACCTTGAGAGCCCCCAGGATGCTGCCCAGAGGCAAATGCACCCACCTGCAAATAATTTTACTCACCTCCCTGAACAGTATTTTAAACCCACTGCCTTTTTGGTGATTTAAAAGCACTGAAATTGCTATGAGATCACCCTACTTGAAAGCTAAGCCTGGCTTCACTTTGTCCTTAACTGGGGACCACTGCCTGGTTTCCCATGACATTTGGGGTCCAAACCTGTCAGGCAGAAGGCAGAGGAAACCTCTTAGAAAATCCAGTTAAGGTCAGCTCATTGCTTTGAGAGCAAAACCAGAAAGCTCGGGAATAATCTCGCGCCTATTCGCTAGGAATTTTCTTCTGGAGAAATGTAAGGTCAGTCCACCTGAGTTTGCGTCTCTCCAGACCCTCTGTGTTGTTCCATTTTGTGGGTCTCCTTTCATTTCCTCTAAGGACACCAACTTCCATGTCACAAGGTCTCTGGCAATTTTTAAATTATTTTTTAAATATTTTTAAATTGATGTAGAGAGAGACGAAGGGAGAGGGAGAGAGAGAGAAACATCGATGAGAGGAAATCATGGGTAGGCTGCCTCCAGCACGCCCCCTGCTGGGGATCGATCCGGCAACCTGGGCGTGTGCCCTGACCGGGAATCGAACCAGGGACCTCTTGGCTCATGGAGCGACGCTCAACCGCTGCGCCACACTGGCCGGGCCCCTGGTAATGCTGTTGGGAGAACCTCCTCTAGCCACTAATCTCTCCTTTTATCTTGAACTTGATATAATCGATGCCAGTAAGAAAGTTGAATAACAAGCTGCCCAGTGTCACCTGCTGCCTCGCCTGGCAGGTGTCGGAGTCCTGCTTCCCGGGCCTGACTTTAACGAGAAGCCTGAAGCTCCTGGGTCCCCTCCAGAAATGCTGCCACGTGACAGCGTTTGGCTCCCTTCCAAAGAGGGAGGAAATAACTGGAATGAGATATATCTGCGGATGGACTTGTCACAATCTCTTTTCGCCTCTGTACACGGAGGACTTTGTCAGGCTGGCCTCCTTTCACATGGTTATTAATCCTAATAATCCTAATTAATCCTGTTTTCACTCCTATTTTGAGCCAGAGAAATCAGCATTAAAAAGTGAGACTGGCCAAGAACTTGCTGTATCATCACCATCACCATCATCATCATTACTATTATTATTATTCTTTTGCTTTTATAGATATAACTATTTTATTGTTAACAAACCTCAGTGTTTTTCCCTGAGTCCACCTTTGTGCACGCACTGGCCCAAAGAAATACGGAGTTTGCAGAATGTAGAGGAAAATAGTCTAATACTGAGTTGGCCAATACAGAGGAAGGGAGCTGATGCTCCAGAAAGCCCAACTCCCCGATGATGTGTCAGTTACAGATAATATAGGGCAAAATCATAAGACACTGGGGGTTAGGAGTTCGGGGTCATGCTGGGACCTGATTATCAGAGGTGAGGTCAGGGTAATAAATCATTTCTTCAGATATGAGGACAGTTCTGAGGTTTTTTTGACATCCCTCTGTGTGATGTGATGGGAAGGTAGCCAGGGCTCAGTTCCAGCTGGGGCTCAGGAGCTGAAACATAACTGAGGTCACGGTGTTATCTTTAGCTTGCTAGAGGTCTGTGTATAACCTGGGGTAGGTAAGAATCCCTGTGAACACCTTGGGAGGGTGTGTGTGTAATTTGGGGCAGGGGAGAACCCTGGTTAACACCTTGGGAGGGTCTGTGTATAATTTGGGGCAGGGGAGAACCCTGGTTAACACCTTGGGAGGGTCTGTGTATAATTTGGGGCAGGGGAGAACCCTGGTTAACACCTTGGGAGGGTCTGTATATAATTTGGGGCAGGGGAGAACCCTGGTTAACACCTTGGGAGGGTCTGTGTATAATTTGGGGCAGGGAAGAACCTTGGTTTACACCTTGGGAGGGCCTGTGTATAATTTGGGGCAGGGGAGAACCCTGGTTGACACCTTGGGAGGGTCTGTGTATAATTTGGGGCAGGGGAGAACCCTGGTTTACACATTGGGAGGGTCTGTGCATAGTCTGGGCTAAGGTAGAGCCCCACTTGCTCAGGGCTTCGTGTGTGCTATGGATTTTTGTGATTATGTTGTTTATCTACACAATACAGTTTTGGTTGTCAGTAATTACAACCTTGTTTAGATATTTTTGGTTAGTAGTGGAGAGTAAAAGGAAATAATCTTAGCTATTTAAATGAGGAGATTAGAAAGAAGTTGGATTTGGTGGAGAGTCATTGTTAAAACCAGTGATATTTCCTTCCTCCCATTTCAAGGCCTGGGCAGAAACCTTGTAAAAACATTTGGATGGTCTGTCATGGCCCCACCAAGCATCTGACTCTATCGCAGTGTCATCAAAATGAACTTTTGGTTTCAATTTAATTTGTCTTTAGCTCTACAGAGCCTTATTGCCTTATTGATTGCTCTTGGGTTCATGTCAGTGTATAAAGGGAAAAACAAAACAGTGTCCAAAAGTCGTCAATGTGTGAAGGTTTTCTTTGTCAGTATTATCATATCGTGATGTTTTAGAGACAGTCTATTAAAGATGTTCCAAGACTATAATAATCGTGCTTCAAAGGGGATATTAATTTCTGTGTCAGACTGGGAAAATATTAAGTGTATAAACAATTCCTAAAACAGAAAATTCATGGAAATTTTATAAGCATGAAAATCTCAACTTTTCTTTAACAAAGTTGCTGAAGAGAGCACTCATTTATATCACAAAATTATTGTTTTCAACACAAATGTAATTCTCCCACCTTTTGCCTTTGTTGAGCTTGGAAAACTCACAAAGTCAATGACCTTTAAATAAAATTCAAGTCTAGTTTCTTAGTTTAATTTGCTAATTTAATTTTGTTTAATTGCTGTAGTTAACATTTCTGAACATATTTAATAAGCAGGAAAGAAGCAATTCTGAAATATTCCTGCAAATCAGCCTCTTTTAACATAATCTTTTTTAAAAATATTTTATTTTATTATTTTTTTTAAATATGTCTCTATTGATTTCAGAGAGAGGAAGGGAGAGGGAGAGAGAGAGAGATAGAAACATCAATGGTGAGCCATTAATTGGCTGCCTCCTTCGGGCCCCCTGCTGGGGATCGAGCCCACAACCTGGGCATGTGCCCTGACCGGGAATCGAACTGCAATCTCCTGGATCATATGTCGATGCTCAACCGCAAACATGATCTTTATGTCAGCATTTGGACTCCCCAGTTACTTTAGCAGCTCCTTAATTGACATGGTTCCAAATCTCTAATTCTGGATATTATCTGTTTCTTTTTTTTTTATGTGATGAATTCTGTGACATGATTAGCAGCAATTTTAATTGTAGAGATGATATAGTTATGGTCTGTCAGAAGTTAGACAGTGTGAGTCAGTTTCCCAGTCATATCCAACATCTATGTTTAGCATTCTGTTACCCCCTGGACACAATGTTTATAATTTTAATGTTTACCTAAGTTTATACAATTGTTCATTTATCCCTTTAACTAATATCTTTTAGTGTATATTATGTTCCAAACACCAGGTATACAATAATAAACACACGAGACATAACATCTTTTTGTGTGAGCTTACAGTGTTATAAATATGTATACAATTATTTCAAGTAATTTAGCATAGTATTATATCAGTGGCCAAGTCATTATTATAAGAGACATTGAATCATTTAAATAAGAAAAAGTTATACGTTTATTAATGTGCTATTTATAATAATATGTGATGGATAAATTATTAATTACCTTAAGTCAAAATCTCCCAAACTTCAGAGATTTGTAAATGATCTTCACAAGTTTTGCAAAGCACACAGAACACCAAGTTAATTATTCAATATTTTTCTTTGAATCGACTCATTTTTAAAAACTTATTCTCACTCAAAGCAACAATAGCCATAAAGTGTTGTGTTTAATATGCTTAATGTTTTTCCCCCTAATGTGCAGCAGAAACGTGCTCAGCTTACCGTCTGGAACAGAGCAACAGACAGGTTTCCAGAGGGAGAGCCCCGAAAATCTACTTCGCACGTAAAAACTTACACACGCGAGGGGCTCCTTAAATAAATACTCCTGAGTGATCACAGAAATCAAAATGACAAAGCACAGATATGTAGACATATGCGTCATCTGAGATACATGGAATGTGGTGTGAAAAGGTGTCTTTTTAAAAATAAATAAAATAAAGTTACTCATCACTTAAAGAAAAAGAAACTCTATATATATATATATATATATATATATATATATGTATATATATATTCTCTTTGTGATATAAAAGACGAACTGGGACATTTTAAGAGAGAAAGGAGGCTATGAAAATTTTGTAGCGTATTAAACTTAGACATTTATCAAAATTCTTTGCTAATAGACGTGGTACTTGCGCAGGATTTTGTAACAGCTTCTCGTTCCAAAGAAGCGAGTACACAGAGCTGACGGGCAGCGGTGACGATGCGACCCGTGGCGCCGGGAGCCGGCCGCGTGGCCCCGGGTCCCCTCGCAGCCGCCTGCGAGGCGCGTAGGCTGCGTGCGCTGGTGGCGGGTGACAGCCGCGGCACTGAAGCGGAACCCGTTCCAGCGGACCCAGCCTGACCCGCTGTGCCAGCCTCCGGCCACACGGCCGGCCACGCGCCCTCGGGGAGGCTCAGGGCTGGCGTGCGGGGCTGGGGCATCAAAACCCGCAGATCAGCTCCCAGTGGCTTAGGAGAAACTTCTGGAGACAGCGGAGGAGCCCTTTTTAAGAACATCTCTATCACCAATGCTTTTATAGTCACCGAAGACCACTGTGGGGACATCAGTGACTTCAGCTGCGAAGCGTTTCAGGGGAGTTGGACTGTGACGCTGAAGAAATTTGCGGAAATAACCAATAGCCATTTCGTTTCACTGTCTCCAAGTATGCACCAGTCAGATTAAATAAAATTAAAAGAGCTCTTTTAAGATGTTCTGTTTTTCTATTTTAATGGTATATAAAATCGTAGTGTATCTTAAATTCCGTGACCTCTAAATTATGAAATATGATAGTATATTTTTCAGCGCTAGCTCAGCTGTATACATATAGTGGCTCTTCTGGAAACGTCTCTGGGCTCAAGTCAGCATCCTTGTAGAGATGGACAAATCTTCATTTCTTTACTCCCCTGTGAAGGAGCATGGTAGGAGGTCATCACTCTTAGTCTGAAAGATGTGATGGATGAACTTAAAGGATATTTTCAAATTCTGTCCAATAGTAAATGGAAAAACTAGAAGTTTTTTGTTCATCAGGTATGATAAATAGCCTTTTTTTTTTTACCATATAGTCAAACCTGTTACATGGTTTGTATATAAAAAAGCCAGTAGAGAAATTGACATTCTGTAAATGAGATGAGGGAATGAAAATGTCATGTTTGAATCTGTAAATGGAATTTCCTAGAAGAGCAGGTTGGCAGAACCATTACTGTTTGGGGGGAAACTCAGGGCTTCTTGCCTCCTGCTCAGCTCCGGCAGATGCTCCTTGGGGAGAAACGACTGGTGTTGCAGAGCCCACAGAACAGCATGCAGTTTACTGCTCGCCCAGGCTGCTCTGCTCCGGCCTCGGGGGAGGCCCCGCAAACCCCTCTGAGGCCCATCCCAGCTCCCAGGCTCAGGGGACAAGGCTGCTCCCGAGGGCCTGTGGCTTCTTGGTACACAGCCAGAGGAGAGACTGATAGATGGGGGTGGCCCTCGCTGGGAATCTCAGGGACCCTCTCTGGGACCTGTGGGCCGGCTGACTCCCAGCAGTCTTTGACTGTCCCCACGGGACCTTCTGCCTGCACTTCCTGTTGGACAGAAACACTTGCATGAAGTCCCATTCCTGCGGTTGGATTTAATGTCATATCCCCAAATGTCTGTCACTTCCAAGTCAGGAGCAGCTAGCTGTTCACAGACCTGGGAGGACTGGCTAACCCAATTAAAGCTGGCAATTAAATTATATTATTTTAAATGTATATCATTACAGATTATTTTATATGCTGCTCAAATTATTTAAAGCCACATAGAAAATTAATATTATTACAATGAGTTAGGAATGAAATAACTTTGGTGAGCAATTTTATATATATGCAAAATTTTATTTGTATGATTTACATTTCATATAATATAATATAAATATATAAACATATAAGATGTGTAATACATAACAAGTTATATAAAACATTAAAATTATATATAATTACATGTAACTAAGTATATAGAATAGATAATTTTTAATATAATTACTTATATAAAATTTTGTGTATATATAAAGTATGCATATACAAAATCACTCAAAGTTATATGTAAATATGTAAATAAGAAAATTAAATTATAAAATGTAGCGTAATTTATATATATTATATTTCATATACTATTGATATATAAATATAAAAATCTGGCATTACTGCTAGGTGTAGGTAATGAGCAGAGGTAATTTGAGACCGAGCTATGCAGCATATAATCTGCCCTTAATAAGTTTAGGTTTGAAATAATTGACCAATTTATTTTTAATTATTTTCTATGAAGTTCTTGTGTTTTACTCCTCTAAATGAATATAGAGAGAGGAGAAAAGGAGGGAGAGGGTAGGGTAAAGAATGAAGCAGGAACATCACAGACGCGCCCCCCGCGGCATCGCCTGTGCCCTGCCCTCCGCCGCATCACCTGTGCCCTGTGTGCCCGTTGGCTGATGACACAGTTGTGCGGCTGGTCCCTGCACGAGGACGGCAGTCAGGGCTGGAATCAGACGCAGACCCGCATGGCTCACTCGTGTCTGCGTCTGCGGAGAGCAGGGCGGCTTTTGCTCACTCACACAAAGCACCGTATGGGCACCTGTGACCCAGCTGGCAGAAACCCACTTTCCCCACCCGGGCAACATAGAGTCTAAAGTCACACACACAGGAAGTCACGCCGTGCGCTAGGCATCGCCTTTCCCAGGCGCTCTCAACACCCAGGGACACTTCAGAGCAGAGTGGTTTCAGGGGTACTTTTTGGGGGGAGTAGAACAGGCACCACAGGAACTTAGAGGAGCACCAAGGAGAGCCGCGGGGAACAGAGCAGCTGCAGCAGGCCTCCCCTGGCTCACCCGGGCGCCCAGGGGTCAGGGTCACGGCCGCGTCTCACGAAACACACGCTTCCACTGGATTCATAGCGGGCAGCTCCAGCGCCTGAGAGCCGGCACCGAGGCGAAGACGTTCCCAGACTCTTCAACTCAGAAGTGCTGTTGGGACGACTCCTGCCAAAAGCTCAAGACTAGAGCTCACAATGCCTTTGTCAAGAGACATCTTATACCTGCACTTTTGCCAGCATCGGGTTGGCAGGTCTTCCCCCGCCCAGATTTCCCCTGCCGGGTGCCGCAGGCAGCTGATGGAAACGAGAGGCTTCCAGGGCCGGCTTCTGCTTGGCTGAAGGTGCCTACACTTCAGCCTATTTGAAATCTCTCAGCTTCATTTTTGAACTTGATAGAGCTTGGACTTTGTGTAACCCTAGAGATTAAACTTCACTCCAACCCAGAGCGTGACTGAAAGCCGGACTTAGAGAGTTGGAAGTGTTCTGGGGGAGAACTGTCCATCTGAAACGCAGGAGCAAAGATTTATCGACACTTGGCGCAACCCTGCCAGTCCATTCCTCGCTGGCCACCTCGCCCTGCAGGCAGCACGTCCTTCGAAAGACAAATAGGGCTCACGGTGGCATTTCACCCGGGACCTCATGATAGAGAACTCGATACATTCGAACGCACACCATAGCATTTGCTTGGAATTATCTTACCTTTCTTTGTGTGTGTGTGTGTGTGTTTTTTCCCTTTCGTATCAGAATTAGAGGAGAAAATGGCATTATGTGAAGGTAAAGCTATCAGGAGCCAGAAGTCTTGAACTGTTTCTTTCTCTGCTTTCTGGGTGACTGTGAGACTGTGGACAAATCAATTTGCCTTCCTGGGCCTCTGTTTTCTTATTTATAAAATGAGAAAATTGAACCAGGTCAAATTGAAGCTAACGTCTTCGGACTTGGGCCCACCCTAATCCAGTATGACCTCATCTAAATTTGATGACATCTGCAAAGACCCTATTTCCAAATAAGGTCCCATTCGCAGGTTCTGGGTGGATGTGAATTTTGAGAGGACACTTCCCAATGCAATACAGTAGGTTCGCTTGGATTCAGATATCTCAGGTGATACCCTGATAGTGTTTTTGAGTTTTTTATGTTTGAAAAAAACTTTATACTTGTAACAGAAGATGAAATAACTGAATTCGGGGATTTAGGTACACCTGCACAGGAAATTACGAATGTTTGTCAGATAGTTTATATTCAGATCACCATTCTCTCCTTTGCAGGAAATTAGAGCAGACCCTGGACATGGGTGTGTTAATCTTCTTTGTCATTGTAGGGACCTGTCCCGTGATCTGATCCATTCTTTGGAACTGTCATCTCTCAGTTTCTTCCTAGGATCCTTAAACGTTTCTGGTCATTTTTCTTCCTTCTTTCTGCATTTTCACTTGTCAGTTTCCTGGAAGGGTCAGCAGACTTGCTCTATGAAGAGCCACCGAGTAAATATTTTATGTTTTGTGGGCAATGCGGACCCGTCACGGCTGTGTGACTGCCCGCGCAGTGTAGTGGCGGACAGAGACAGCAGGGCCGCGTTCCAATAAAGCGACAGTCCTGAGAATTTCACAGCGTTTCCGTGTGCCTAAAAATCCCTGTGCAGAATGAATATAAATGGTAATAATGTGTCGATTATTATTAAAAGCATGTATTTGTTCTGCTGGGTGATCAGCTTGCAAACACATCCAGAATTAGAGAATTCTTTACAAAGAGCCCTGTGCACCACTGGCCAGCTTCACTGAGTTTCCACCACAGCTGATCTGGTTCCAAATGTATGCTCCCAGGAATTATATGAGCCCCCCATGGAATTATTGTGAAAAAAAATCCAGGCATCGGTGGATATTTAGCATCTGTCTCTTAAAGATTATGGTTCTTTTTTAAAAAGTCGATCTATAATCACATTTTCAGACCTGAAAAACAGTGAATCGTAATTCCTCCATATCTTTAAATATCCAGGGTTAATTTTCCTCCACTGTTTCAGAATATGCACAGTTTGTTTGCATTAGTATCTAACAAAAGTCCACTCACTGACTTAGTGATATGTTTCTTAAGTCTCTTTTAATTTATAGATTCAATCTTAATCTCTCTCTCTCCCCACACCCCTTACACTGTCTTGTTAACTGACATGTTCCCAGTGGCCTAGAGGTTTGATCAGATTCGTGGTGGAATTGTTTGCCAATAATACTCAATAACACTTGATAGTAGGCGGGGTGTCCTTCTAGCAGGTGACCCACAATGTCTAGCTGTAAGCAGCCTTTAATGACCATTGATGCAATCATTAGTGGTTATAAAATCATAAATTTCTGGTTTTCAAACGCTTTGAATACTTCCACAAAGGAAAACTTTTCCTCTCCAACTAGTTGGTTATCCTGAGTTTTTATAGGAAAGGTTGGACAAATATTTGCCTGTTTCCCTGGATTTACAAGTTTTCAAAATAAGTTTGTTTTCTAGCATTCTGGGAAGGTGATAAATGAAGCCTGATGTTTGTTTGTTTAGTTTCCTGGGCTTTGAGCCATTGCAGTTAGTTATTGATGGATCGCATTGTCCCGTCTTCGGCCAGATGAGTGCCTTCAGGTTGGCTTTTGGACTTTTTTGACATGACCCTAGGAGTCACTGTCCTTTCTTACTGTGGAGTAAAACAGGATGTTCGAGGCTAATTGTCCTCCCAGATCTAGAGCCCGAAACTCCTCTTTTCCCCCCTTTGCTTCTCCTACGGCTATTTGGAGTGGGGAGCCTCGATTGTTTACCTCTCGGGAGACCCTGCTGCTCTGCAGGGCAGAGAGTGGTGTCACAGAGAAAATCACGGAGCCAACCAGGCCGGCAGCTCTGCTACTCCTGAGATTAGACACGGTAGGTCGATTTTCTCCACGCGTTTGGCTCAAAACGGAATCATGTTGCAGAGAGCAATGCAGACAGATTCTGAAGACCGGCCCCACTCGTGACTCACCCTGAGGCCTTTAAGGTGACCTTGGGCTCTAATCCACTCACCCCCGGGAGTTGGGGCAGACGTGGTTGGCCACTGTGGTGTTCAAGCCCTGCTTTCTACGCACAGGCTAGCAAACGAGTGAGTGGCACCCCACCCTTTAGGAGGGGGCCGCAGAGAGCATCTGGTCTGATCCCGCATGTTTACCAGAAGACTCTAGGCCCTGAGATTCCAAGTGATTTGTGGAAGTTCCTAGCGCACATTCATGGACAAGCGAAGACCCAGCTCACCTGGCCTTTAAGGCCTTGTTCTCCTACCACAGCTACTGCCTCTAAACTAAATTAGATCATTGAGTATCAATTATTTTGATGGCTGTTCATTTAAATAATCTTTCGGTTTAGAGGTCCTTCTTTCCTCCTTCCTTTTTCTCTCTCCGCTTCTTTCTAATGTTAATAATATTAGTATTTATGTGGTTATCATTCCCTTAATACTGAGTAGAAAGTCAAACAAAAGTCCAGTCAAACCCCAGGCCTGTGGAGACAAAATCAAACTGTCCACAAAGGAGAGACAGTAATCCCTAAGCCCAGTCCAAGGCCTGGGTGATTTTTTTCTAGCACCATTCAAAAATTACTTTCTTTAATAATAATAATAACAACAACAGGATGTGTACTGTCTCATTTTACCTAATTCAGAAATAGATCTAGGCCACAGAAATAATCTTGGCTTATAAGTGAATCACCTCGGTCTTGCCAACATACTGAGAGAGAAAAAAAAGTCTTCAATATTCCCTTTATTGTATTCGTGCAAAATGCTGAAGAACAGATTCATTTTCTGGAACACGTTCACCACACCTGACCTTTTAAATTTCCAGATCCGAGATGCTGTAGCTTAGCACGTGGAGAAAACAATGCCGCACCTTATCTATGCTTTAAACTCTATCTGCGTGTCCGTGGGTTTCAGGTGGACAGAGGGCCGAGCAGGGCACCTTTGCTTGTTTCATTTTTGGCTTGCTTGTCAAATGACAAAACAAACCATGGACTGGCCGAGGGCAGCCCCTAGGGGCAGTGGGGCTGTCTCTCTGAGGGATTTGGGGCGAGAGTGGCTTTTCTAGAGTGGGGTTAGTGGAGACAGCGGGAAGCGGGCAGGGTGGGCTGGGAGGGCTGGCAGTCCCTTGCAAGGCCAGCAGATCCCATTTTCTAGGGAAAGGCGAGCGAGCCCTAGCTGAGTGGGAGGACTGTGATGGCTTAGGTTTCCTCCAGAGCCCTTTCCCCCGAGTGCAGGCTGCTGCGGGGTTAGATTTGTGACCTGGGGCGGGGTGGCTGGGGCAGCTTCCGTTCTGTGGGTCCCCATGCAGGGGTCAGCTTCGCCAGGCCTAGCCTTCCTTCTTCCTTCGTTAGTTCAGCCAGTACGGAGTGAGCACTTGAGCACCTGTACCAGGCACACTTTACGGTAAGAATTAAGCAACCACAAGGATGCCTGTGTGCCCTCGGGGACTTCACAGGGCTGCGGCCACAGCAAGTGTGCTGCAAATGCGATCTGAGAAAAATGCAGGCCCAGCGGCACACGTGGGCTGTCGGAGAAGCAGAGAGAGACGCCTGGAGATCCAGTCGGAATTTGGCATTGCACTGCGGGTTGGGAGTGAGCAGTTTTTCTAGCGAAGTGCTTAGAAACTGAGACCTGAAGGACTAAGCGCTGGGCCAGTGGGAGTGTCCCTGACTGCGGAGACAGAATATGCTGGGGTTCAAGGTGCTTAATATTTCAGGAAGGCTCACGGGATCCTTTATAAGAAGTGAAATCACCTCCTCCATTTGTGCTTCTGTTACAATTAAAGGGCGAACACTTTTAGTCCCCGAGAATATGTTCACTCTGGTATCTTAAGGGTTTTCTTTCCCTAAAATGTGATTTCTAGCTAATTATCCTCAGCAAGGAACTTAATCTGTCAGACAGTCCTGCTAATGCTGCTCGCAGCGGGGGCTGCGTCAGTGAGCAGGAACCGACTTAATGGGGAAAATGAAATAGTTAGAGGAGTTGGTTATTTGGGGATTTTCTTTCAAGGTGACAAATGTTACCTGTGTCATCAGATAAGAATTTTTTTTAGTTAAGCCTGGTGCCTGGGTTGGAAGGAGGGAGGAAGGGCCACAAGTCCTATAATGGGATGTCACCTACAGCACAGCCCTCAGGGCCTCCACAGAGGCGAATTGCTGGACTTAGGGGACCTTCCAGACAGTGATGTGACGGTCAACACGAAAGGAAGGGCCATCTCCTAAGACTGTCCTCTTCATAGCAAAGCCAACTGCCATTGTCAGTTGTATGTTTTCTGGGACATCAAAGCTTTTTGGATAGAAACTTCAGAAAGAATATAACGTCTCAGGTCAGCCTGTTCCAAGTTGGGTTTAAACTAAATGCTAAGAGAAAGTAAAATATCCCAACAATAAAAAATATACAGGGTGTCCCCAAAAATGTATACACACTTTGAATCATTACTAATTGCAATGGGTTAAATCTGAAAAGAAAGAAACATCAATTGAACTATCAGCTGTTACAGTGTGTATGCATTTGAGGGACACCCTGTAGGCGTTTTTTATTATACTTTATAATACTAGAAAATTTCAAAGTACTCCATATGCTAGAGAATTTGGTGTAGGCAATGAGTAGGTTCATGGCTTATTTACTAAATCTCATGACTTGGATTATTCTGGCCATTGCCTGAATATTAGCACCTACTTTTTCAGGTTGTACTGGAACTTACTTTGGGTGTCTTCTTCGTGCTAGTTCTTTGGTGGCATTAAACCTACGTTATTCATCTTTGTGTGCCCAGTGCTTGGAATAAAACAGGTAGCTCATAAATGGAAGTTCATATACTCATGATTCTCTCACCATGTGAGGACACGTACAAACACACCAAAAATTAATTCCTATCCTCCTGTGTTCAACACGGTGAGAAAACGGTGGTTTAAGAAGCTCACAGACATATTTTTATGTTGCTCTTTTCAACAGCCTTACATGTTAATGTCTTGTAAACATTGCAAATACAGAGCCAGGGCTCTATCATTTCAAATGTCACTTTGTTTCACCTGTAAAGACTTCCTCAACGTTTAGTTTCTGGAGTTTAATATTCTAGAGCTATCTGGTGGGATCTAGCACCATGAACTCCATTACAAATGGCAATTTTATGGGCATCGTTAATGATGATAGCAATAGAGGTATGTTGGAAACTAAACAAAGACAGGGTTAAGGCGTATTATCAGCATAATATTTACTGAATGCCTACAGACTGCTGGGCACTGTTCTAAGAACTTGAGATTCACCAGTAATCAAAATTTATTTTTAAAAATTCTCTGACATCCTAGAGTTTATAGTCTATGTGAAAAGTGGTAGGGGAGACAAACAGTAAAAAATGACAATAAGAAATAAGTAAATTATATACTATGGTAGAAGGTAATGTGTGCCATACGGAAAAATAGAGAAAGTAAGGGGCAGAGTGGCTTGTAAGTCCGAATAGGACAGAGGGGCCCTGGCCGGTGTGTCCCAGTTGGTCGGGCATCTTCCCATGATGCACAGAGAGGTCACCGGTTCGATTCCCGGTCAGGGCACATGCCCAGGTGGTGGGCTCGATCCCCAGCAGGGGGCGTGCAGGAGGCAGCCGATTGATGTTTCTCCCTCTCCTTTCCTCTCTAAAATCAATAAAAACATATTTAAATAGGACAGGCAGGGTGGGCCTCAATAAGAATATGCCATTTGATCAAGACTGAGTGGAAGCGAAGGACATGGACTTGAGACCATCTGGGGAAACGCCTTCTACACAGAGGAAAATACCAAAGAGAAGCCCTGGGGCATGAGCACCTGGCGTGTTGCAGCCCCAGGTTGGAGGTCAGTGTGGAGGTGTAGATATTTGAAGCTTTTTTTTCCTTAACCAAGCATGTGCAGTTGGTTTGAAAGTATTTTTAAATAATAAGAAGTATTACTTTTAAAGGTCCACAAAAATGGTCAGTCATTGAACCAAGATGACAGTTACTTAGCCTCCAGGTTTTGATTCAGATGAAAATCTCATTACTGTTATAAGCAACAATAATCCAAGAGTAGCTCTAACCTGTTACACAGGGATGGGCTCCTGCTGTCAAATGCACACAAACTGCATCCCTGTCCCATGTGAGAGCCGAAGGAAAGGGAAGATCGGCTTGTCTAAGCGTTGATACAAGCGCAGTCCTAACTCCAGCCAGGTCAGAAAAGAATTGTAACATCCCTACCGCGGAACAAGCGCATTAACAAAGACCTTGCTTTCCAGAAAATAGCTAATGTCTTCCCAGAGAAAAAAGACGCCCATAAGCTCGCAGTCGTTCCTTGGGTGGCTGAGAAGGAGCAGTGTTATTTATGCCCGTCCTCGGCGCCGGGTCTGCCGTCCGTCCTTGGGCTGGAATCGTTTCCCTCCACCTGCACACCGTCGTCTGTCCTTCCAGCTCATTCCCTCGGTGCCTCCTGCAGAGGCGCCATCTGCTTTGCATACCTTGTCTCTCTACACGTGACACGAGCCACTCATGCCACCCGAGCTGCGTGCGTAGCTGGCTCTGACTGACTGCCGCAGCCCACCATGGCGAAGTGGCCTCTGTCACGGGAGGGCCTGGGCTACAGACATGCTCCTAAGACTCACACAGTGTCTGTTAGGGGAGGGAAAAATACATGACGTCAATTTTCTAATCATTTAATTTATGTCAGTAGGATTGTAATTATTGAGGAAACCATCTAAACAAAATAATATTCTATAAAATTTATGGCCATTAAATGTATCTACCTGAAACACTGATGAAACTTTCAAATAGATCCTCTCACAGATGGCTTCAAAAGAAACCCCTAGAGCCTAGCATTATGCTGGGTCTGTCTAGCTAAAAATTTAATAAACAATTAAAACCTGGCTGGGTGGCTCAGTTGAATGGAGCATCCCCTACACGACATGCTTGCAGGTTCAGTCCCCAGTCAGGGCACATACTAGGTTTGGGGTTCAATCCTTGGTCAAGGTTTCTCTCTCACATTAATGTTTCTTTCCCCCTCTCTCTCTCTCCCCCTCTTCCTTTCCTCCTCTCTCTAAAATCAATAAAAACATATCCTTGGGTGAGGATTTAAAACAACAACAACAGTAAAAACCAAAGTTTTTAAACAAGTTTGTGGAAATTAATGCTTTAAATAACTACTTAAGAAATTACTTTGACTTACCAGGAAAGCATACATAGGCCATGTAATAGTCCTAGATTATTACGTTGGTAAATCAGAATCATCACGTAAGGCTGATCTGGAATAAGGTGCCTCTGACTCGTCGGTTTGTTTCAGTGTGAAGTCCTTCCAGTTGGTGTGCAACACGCAGATTGGGAAATGCAGCGTCAGATATATCCACCGACACAGGACCGCGTGCCGGACCGTTCAGCCCCGGCTGTGATCGCGGCTCTGCAGTCCTCCACTTCGTTGCGTTTCTGGTCCATCCAGATCCCCCCGCTAAATCCTTTCTGCCCCCAGCGCATCGGGGGCGAGCCCTGAGAAGGGTGAAATTGCCTCCCTCGCCTTCCCCGGCTCAGCCCTGTTTCGCCTTCGCGGTCCACTGCACCTGGCGTCTGGCTGGTCCTGCGCCGCTTTCTGATGCGGGCGACACGGGCTTTCCCTGCGCGCAGCGCCCGTGCGTGCCTACCTCTGTTGTGCCACTTGTTTGTCGTTTGTAATTCCAAGCTTCATGTTTTCTCGCCGCCACTGGGCTCCAAGCTTGCTGAGGACAGGAACTTAGGTCCTTTCACCCATATGTCCCCAGAAGCTGACACAGTGCCAAAGCAGACCGGGAACTCGGTGGATGGTTGACAAATGTGTGCGTTCCTGGGGCTCCAGTTTTTCACAGCAGAACACGGCTTCCTTTAAAACGAGCGCCTTCCGTTGGACATGTGCTCCTATAAGGCTGCCAATGTTTAAGTTTTGAAGAAACAGTTCTTACTATGTTCTAGTATTTAACTTGAGGCCCTTGCTCACATCTGCCTCATAGTTGATGTTTAATTGTTAGTTGGTTAAGTCAGGAGAACAGCCATTAAGATTTCCATGTCCAAAGAAAGCCACGGACAGTTACTGGAATGCAGTTTATACGGCAAAGGAGAAATTTCAGGGTAAACAAAACTGAAGCTGCTAGTTTTTTCCAGCAGGCCAAGGCTTACCAGCAATATGGAAAATCGCAGGCGAAGCATATATTATAGCTTGGCTCCTGTTGTGTTGTTCTAAGAGTGAGACACCCAAAATCACCCCAGAAGAGTAGCTAGAATACATAAGAGGGCTGCTAAGGAATTTGTATGTTGGTCATTCCCATCTAACAAGTTTTATATACCGTTTTAAATTGAGGTAGTTTATAATATAATATTCTCTTCTTTTTAAAGATTATTTCAAATTTACCATAACTAATGGTGAAAAGAAGCTTTCAGATGAGCCAGTTGGGCATTAACACCACAGTGACATTGTTTGAAAAGCAAGAAACACGAACTGCATATGCAGATATATAGAACATAAAGCATTTCCCACTGGACTCAGCTCAGATTGGCCTTATATTAAAATACACTGTATATAGACCTGCTCTATACTGTGAATATAATACTCAGATTGTATATGGATCACATGAAAAGGAGCCAGAGAACAGCATAGACATGATTGGAAACTAGTTATATCCTGTGAGGAGTTATTCTTTGCTTTTTCCCCCTGGTCATTTTGTGGCTTTATCAGTCCCTGGTCATAATTCCAGCCATGCAAGGAATTGTGTTCTCATGAAGTGAGTTACTTGAGAATTACAGGTAGGGTAAGGACATGGAGTCACTGGTATAAGTAGCAGAGGGGCCTTTCTCATGGACTCATGTCAACATGACTAAACTGGGTAATCTTGAAACCCATTATTGCCAAGGAGAGGGATGCATTCACAGTATGTCCCATATGTGTCCCAGTATTCGAAACATTAAATCAGCTGCATTTAAAACAATGTAACAGTTTTTTAACCCTTACTGGTTTTAGATGAGAGGAAGAGGGGGAGAGAGAGAGAGAGAGAAACATTGATGTAAGAGAGACACATTGATCAGTTGCCTCCCATATGCGCCCTGACTGGTGATGGAACCCACAACCCTTTAGTGCAAAGTATGATGCTCCAAACAACTGAGCCACTCGGCCAGGGCACAGTATGACATTTTTAAATATGTGATTTCATGTGATAGATACTAAGCTCTCAGCAATTACAAAGAGCATTTTCATAGCACACTAATCCAAAGAGAGTACTTGAAATACACTACTTGTCAGTTGCTTCTGTATGAAAATAGAACAGTGGCAGACACTTAGGATTCAGATACACAGTAGTTTCTATTTGCATTACACACATATCTGATAATGCATATTATATAAGCACGCTGTGAATATGGGAATGATTATTTTTCCTCTATGATACTAGGAAAGGAAAATCTATGCAACGTAACCACCTTCTTTCTTCTAGATGATGGCACTTGCGAAATTGTCAACATCCATTTGTCACTTAAGTGTTAATGACTCCAAAGGAATCATTTCAATGTGTAATAGGCAAGCATTAAAAAATAATTTGCAAGATGCATCAATAGTAATTGTTTATGGCATCAATTAGAACTTACATATTACTCTTTATAATGCCACGACACTAAAAAGTTTTAAATGTTTATAAAGATATATGTATATTCCCCCAAACTTTTCTAAAGTAGAGTTTTATTGATGCACAGAATAGTATGTCAGATAATTACGAAAAGCATGCTATTTTAACTTGCTCCACACCTCCCAGTGCTCACAGCTTTCCGTCTCACTTGAGGTCACACCCCTCCCACCTTCATTACTTCTCCAACCTCAGCACCTGCCATCTTTCCTTCTCCACTCACAGGCCTCCTCGAATTCCTGAGCGATACCAGGAATATTCCAGAGTTAGAATATTTACATTTGCATTCCCACTGTCTGGAATCATTTTCCCCAGTCACATGGCTTGCTGGATAATGACCTTATTTATTTAAATGTGACATTTCCTCTGTGTTTAAAAATGCAGTCCCCATACACATGATCTACTCGTCCCTTCCCTGAGTTTTTCTCCTGGCCTTTATCACTTGCTAACTATATATAACTTTAATATTTTGCTTATTATGTTTTGCCCACCTAGGTCCATACCTGTCATAGAGTGGGGGCTCAATAATGAATGGACAGGTGGGCTATACAACAAATACAGGTAACCCTTGAACAATAAGGGTTTGAACTGCGCTGGTTCACTTATACGTGGAAGTTTTTTCAACAAATGCTAGAACTGCATTTTCTCTTATATATGATTTTCTTAATAACACTCTCTTTTCTCTAGCTTACTTTGTAGTAAGAAAACAGCATATAGTCCAGATAACATACAAAATATGTGTTAATCAGCTGTTTATGTTACCAGTAAGGCTTCTGGTCAACAGCAGGCTATTTGTAGTTAAGTTTGAGGAGCATCAAAAGTTATACAGAGATTTTTGACTGCACAGAGGTGGACACCCCTAACCCCATTCTGTTCCAGGGTCAGCTGTGTAGAGAAGATCGTGCATAGGGGGGTTGATGCTGAAAGGTGAATGGAAGCTAAGAGCAAAATATCAGAAACTCATCAATATTAACAAATTGATTAATGTCTTTGCAGCCATTAACAGAGAACATAAGTGGATGACCATTTTGTTTTACTCAATTAATGTTTCCTTTTATGAACCTTATTTTGTATGTATTAAAAAGGGTTTATTACCCTTTATAGAAGGGTCAGGTTAGAACGCTATTCCATCCTGAGTTAAAGTATTGCTATAGGGCAAGGTTAGCGGTAAGGATTAAAAAAAAGGGGGAAGAATTTCAGGATTCAGGGATTCTGTGCCAAAGGCTGATTTTAACAGAAAAGAGATACAATTAACCTAATTTAATTAATGATCTTTAATTAGGTGAAGGTAAATATGCAGGCCTGGATATAACTGACAGTCAGTTCGTTGTCAGCATCGTGTCAGAAAGGGACAGAATTACTAAAATACATGGCAGCTGAGTTGCTGCATTAGAGGCGCTAAAGGAAGGCAGCTCTGCTCGGGCCAAAGGTAACGCTGGAAAAATCATTATCCCACAGAGAATACATTAGTGTAGCCGGCCCCGGGATGGAATTCGTTTGCATTGATCGAAGAGCAAGCTGGAAAGGATTCCAATACAGAGGGTGTTGTTACAGATGAAGGGACATTATCGCTTAGAGGAGGCTTGTCTGGAATCTGTCGGAGCGTCACGGCAGCACCAGAACCGGAACCGAAGTGGTTTTAAGAAGTTCCTACATCGAGTATTTGTATTCTATTATTTGTTAATTTGTTCTTCTAGTCAACTAATATGTTTGAAGGCCTCGTACGTGCCCATCGCCATTAGAAGCCCAGGCATAGGGCACTGAGAACAGTCCCTGGTTTCTTTCTTTCTAACGTGGGGAGGCAGACAGAAAAATAAGTGCACACTAAGTCAGATGCGATAAGTGCTGCGGAGCAAAACAAGCGGCCCGGGAGATGGAAGGCAGCTGTGGGACGGGGGGGGCCCTGACGATGTGGAGGGAGGGCCCTAGACAGGCAGGGCCAGGTGTAAAGGCTCCGGAGGACCCGCCTGGCATGTTGGAGGAGGCGTCAGGTCAGTGTGGCTGGAACCCAGGAGCCGGGAGGAGTGGGGAGCGCCAGGAGGGCTCGGACCTGGAGGGCCTTCAGCTATGTTAGCACCTCGACTTGCACTTCGAACAAAACCCGGTGCCGCAGGAGGGCTCTGAGCAGAGCATCCGAATCGCGGCTGCATCGCGATGCTCCCACTCCAGAGGTCACAGGCCTCTAAGTTAGCCACGTCGCTCTTCCGCCTGCCCCTCCTTTTCACACGGGAAGGTTCGGGGTCCAGGACAGCGAGCTAATTTCTCACCCGCGTTGTCTCCTGTGTAGAGCATTTCAATAGCCCAGAGCGCAGAGTCTAATTTCACCCAAAGGTTAGGTTGAAAAGAACAGTTTTTGGCAAGATGAGGGTAAGAGACTCTGATTGGAGTAAATGGCCTGTGCAGAGGCCCAGGGGCTCCCGAGGCGGAGGTAACTTAGGAAGGAGCACAATGCTGTTCTGCCAGAGGGGTGATGGGCCCGGAGGCGGGAGGAGTTGGAACGCAGTGGGTCTTACTTTCCATGCTGGGGACATCAGCGCATCCACGAGATACTCAGATACTGAGGCTGTTTGTTTTCATTTGCAGGATGTATCTTGTTTTTGTTTCGCATTTTAAAAAAAAAAAAAAAAAAAAGATTATTTCCCTGACCGTGGTGTTGTTCAGTGGTTAGAGCGTCAGCCAGCACACTGAAGGTTCCCGGGTTTGATTCCCGGTCAAGGGCACTACCTCGGTTGTGGGTTCACTCCCTGCCCCTAGTTGGGGCGCAGGCGGCAACCAGTCGATGTGTCGCCCTCACATCAATATTTCTCTCTCTCTCTCTGAAACATCCTCATGTGAGGATTAACAACCACAACAAAACAAAACAAAAATTCCTTTTCTACTTTGCCCACGTAAGCAGAACTTAGGTGTGAGAAAAGGGCAGTGGTCACTTTAAGAATTACAATACTTAATTTTTTTACATCAGCTCAGGGAAAACACAGGTGAAAGTAGCCCAGTTATTTTCTGGCAGTGGAGGGAGCGTTGGCATACTAAGGACCCATTGTGGTGGCATTTGTCTCCCCCACAGAGGACAAAGTGTGGACCATCGTGTCTCACGACCTGCAGATGCAGACGACGGTGGTGGGCCACGCCCCGGAGAAGTACTCGGTGACCCAGCTCGCCTACAGCGCCTCCATGGACCAGATCAGCGCCATCACCAGCAGCGCCGAGTACTGCGAGCAGCACGTCTCCTACTTCTGCAAGATGTCCAGGCTGCTGAACACCCCAGGTAGGCGGAGCGTGGGGTGCTCCCTCCCCTCGATCACTGTCTCGGCCGGGCCTGGAGGTGCCCGGACCGCCCGGGTGGGCTTGTGGGCAGGAGCCCAGCGTGGAGTGCAGGCTGCTGCGGAAAGGTCAAATGGGGCGATTGGTTGGTTTGCGGGGGGCGAAGCTCAGAAAGCATCCTGAGGCCTGCTGCACCCAGTGGCGTAGAGTGTAGGGGCGGAATTTGGGGCTCTTTCTGGCCTGAGGTCGTGGAATGGTATCAGTGTGTCTTAAGAGGTCCAAACTAACTTTTTCCCCATAATGGTTGACTTGGAGGGATGCTTCAGGGTGTGTGTGTATGTTAGGGGTATAGCAAATAGTCTCCAAAGGATATACTGGAAGTATCTTGACCGCAAAAGCCACCCGTCCTGGGGTTCTCAGCAGTAAATCCGTGTCCCCACCTGTGGTGTGACAGTGGGAATAAAGGATGTGCGTGGAGTGGGAGAAGCAGTTGCTCAGCCTCACCTCTCCCCAGGTGTGTGACTTTAGGGGAGAGTTAATTGAACTCATGTCTCGGTGCCAAGGATCTCTTCAGATAAACAGGGATTGTAATGCTTATTTCGGGGTAATTGCGAGAATTTAGTGAGGTGATATACCAAGTGCTTATTATAGGGTTTGATGCACTTAAGGACTTAATAAGTAGCAAATATTAGATTGATTGTTTTTTTAATACTAAGCAACTTTGGAAGTGGAGTTGGGTCAGAGACCAATGGACCCCTCATTGGTCAAAATCATGCTGTATTGGAGCCGGTGTTGTAAGGGGTAGCTTACAGAGAAGAGTTATAAGCAAACCAGCACACGCTGTTATGAAGACGTGAGTGTTCTTTATGTCCAAAGTCTTGTGCTATAATCACAGACAAGTGTAGCCTATGGACTCCAAGTAAAGTCTGTGAAATATGACAATGATTGGTCCAGGCAGTCAGAGCCTCTGCTGTTTGGGGAGAGAGAGGATTGTGGCTGGGATGTGAAGTGATGATTCATTAAAGAGGCGGAAAGGCTGGAGGCTGGTGAAGGAGGGTAAGAAAAATCTAGAAGACAGAACATGAGCGACCCCCGGCCATGGTGAGAAGTAGAGCAAAGCCGGAGGACACTAGATGCTATGCTGCAGAGTTGGGACTTTCTCCTGAAAGCCATGGCTTCTCTGGCTCTAATGTGCATTAGAGTAACCTGGACAGGTGCGTAGAACAAACTCTGGGCCTGGTTCCTGAGTCTCTGATTCCCTAGCTCCCAGGTGCAACTTGTGAATGTGCATTTGTAATGCGTGCTGTGGACTGGATTGTGCCCCACCCCCAAATTCGTAGGTTGGGGCCCTACCCCCCACTGTGACTGCATTAGAGATAGGGCTCCTAGGAGATAATTAAACATGAGGCCCTAAGTCTGGGTTCCTGATCTGATTGGATTGGTGGCCTTATAAAGAGGGCAACAGTGAGCTCTTTCTCTCTCTCTGCCATGTGAGGAGCTCTCAGTAGGAACCAAACTGGCCTAGCCTTGATCCTGGCCTTCCAGCCCCAGGCCTGTGAGAAAATAACTGTCTGTGTAAGCCTGGGGGGTCTGTTACGGCAGCCAGGCAGACTCATATGGTGAGTTCCCGAGTGACGCAGGTATTACTGGACCAGAGGCTGCTTTTTGATCCCATTTCCACTACTAAGGAAAGTCACGCAAGGACTATAAACTCCAGGGTTCGAGGCGCAGTGAGTGAACCTCACCAGCCGTGTGCACTCAGTTTCGTGAGTGAGGGCTGCTCACTGACGTTTATTCCGAGATTTCCATCCCGGGGCTCCAGTTCTGGGGCGAGGGTGAGGATGGGGGCAGTCGCTGCCCAGAAAAATCACTTGGTACCATCGGCTTTATCTCCTCTCCTCCTGTTAAACTCCAAAGTCGACTTTGACTTGTGCGGTTTCGCTCTGGTGGTTACGAACACGCGAGGTGAGGCGGCTTCCAGCAGAATCGGCCTGCAGCTGAGGCCGGAGGGAGGACAGCGCTCTGCCCGCAGGGCTGTGGCCCAGGCCCGCGCTCCGCCCTCCCCGAGACCGTCTGTCCCGTTCCCGGCGCCTCACCCGGGCCGCCTCCTTTCCAGCACGCGGACGTCGGACATCGTGGGAGTGGGATAGGTTTGCTGTTAAGCAGCGGGCCGCTTACGTCTCTAGTAATAAGCTAAACACAACTTCATCCGCAAGGCGCCGTTAGAGGGGAAGAGCTGCTAACCCGAGACCAGGAGGGAGCGGTCCATCTGCGCCATAAACAGTTTCCTTTGTGTTTCCAGGCGTTCGGGCCTCGCGTCTCTGGACATGTGTAGATTGTTGTTATACGTCATAGATTTACTCGACAATAAGTTTCTCATATGCTTCTTGCCTTTTTGGACACCCCCCATGTGTCCAGTTTCACTCTCAGCATCGGTACTTCATAAATATTTACTGGTTGGAATGAAATGAAAAATGTATCGTTCTAAATGTTACCTCATCCAACCTTCAGGCAGTTGTCTTTAGTTTTATTATTTTTTAATCCTCGCCTGAGGATATATTTATTGATTAGAGAGAGGGGGGGAGAGAGACATCTATCGGTTGTCTTGCATGTGGGATCGAACCCGAAACCTTTTTGGTGGACGGGACAACACTCCAACCAGCTGAGCCGCCTGGCCAGGGCCAGGGCCAGGGCCAGGGCCAGGCAGTTGTTTCTGTTTTTGTTTTTGTTTTGATGGGGATTATTTTTACTTTTTACCCCCACGTATTTGATACATGGAGAGAAATCTTGGCTGTACCGGCCTCAGAGCCTCAGGTTTAGGACGCAGTCATTGACCTGAGGGAGAGCCACCTAAACCACACTTTCAGGGCCTTCAGACAAAGAACAACTTGGGACAAGCTGGGGAGCTGGCAGGGCGTTTTGGTGACATTTCCGGATCAGGCGGTTGTTTTTAAACAAGTGTGTCCATCAGAATGTTTAGGTAGCTTGTCAGACGTGCTGATGGCAAGAATCCTGATTGGCTGGAACTTCGCTGGGGTTCAGCAAACATCCCTGGGTGATGCTCTGAATGACATTGAGAAACACCGTCTTTCATCTCAGGACTGAAGGTTTCTTGTGCATTAGATTTTAAGGTGTGAGTCCTTCGCGTGGGGGGGAAGATTAAAGGGAATATTAGAACTTGTCTGAGCAACTGAAATAAAACAGTACACATAATTATCTGCCCCTTCAGCTAAAATAAATTGGCATAGTGGTACTTTTTAAATCTTTTTCATAGACCAGTCCCTCCATATTGTAAAGTGAACTTAGCCTGCCCTTCCGAGGGATTTTTCACTCTCCCAATGTTTGGGTCCCGGGCAAACTAATCCGTACAACAGCTGAGGCAAGGAAGAGGGCTGGTCAAGAGAGCACGTTCCCGTATCAGTGTGTCCTGTATATGTCCAAGGAAGAAAGAACACAACTTAATAAACATCTTTAATTTGCTCTTTTAGGGAGCTGATGTTGCTGTAACTGGTTTTTCCCCCCTTCCCGGTAACATTCAATTCTGAATATTCCTTTCCTCATTTTTAACTAAGACTGAATTATACTGGAACTTCTGTCTAGTGCTTGTGACATCTGTTGGAATACAAAGTATGTTCATTATAGTCATGGCAATTAAAATGAATATCAAATGAGCTTGTAATAGCTATGCACTTAAAATGATGCTTTTTTTTTTTTTTTAAGAGCCTTACCCAGAGACTTCATTTGGAACTCTATAGTTTCTGACGATACTTACGATCGAGAGTTGATTTTGTACGCAGATGGACTCATTTTTATTTTGATAGATGTTCAGTCGTGCCATACCGCTAGCTGACAAATGCAGAATTACTCATTATTGGTTTCTCACGAATTTTACAAGGATAGTAATATATTACTTGCAATGTTATCTCTTCTTTTTATTACTGCAACATTTAAAAATGGAATCAATTTTAAAGTAATGATTTTGCTGTTCTTTATGGTCATATCTATTCTTGGAATGTGACTATTAATTCAGTTGTCCTTAATCAACTTTATAAAGGACATAGAAACAATACAAAGTTATTTTCTTCCATAGAAGAGCCTGTTTGGAATGAGGCATGCCAACTTGGAAATGAAGAAATTAATTCTGCCCAGAGAAAACCATTAGTGGTTATCCCAAACCCAAAAAAAGTTAGCATATTTTATTTATATCCCAAGAACTGCAAATGTAATAATATTTGAACTGATAAGAGGCAAGAACCATTAAACAAGGAAATGTACTTCTGAAATAAATACCCAAGAATTTGAATTTGATAAATTAGGAACCAAGAGAAAGTTTCATTAGATCCCAATTGAGTGAAGTCTTAGTCAACAATCCTAATGCTTTTTGATGGCCAAAATATTTCTCTATATCTCAACAAGTCACAGCCTGCTTTTAAAATGCTCATGTGTGTATATTAGGTGCACGGTAGCCATGTACTCATTTCACAAATCATTAGGACTAAGAATTTCCTGCTGAAGTATTTGATATATATATAAGATTTATTTAATTATGGAGGTATAAAGCTTATATTTTCTATTTTCTGGTGATATTTACTGTTGTCATCGTTTTTTTTCAATGTTTCATTTATTTTAATTTCTCAATGCAGTCTAGTTCTCATAAGTCATAGTTTTATTGCTTCTTTTGTTGAAAGAAGCAATATAAATTATCCATCCTTTTGGGTGGTTTACTATTAGATTTTGTATCTATTGGAAAGGAGTTATGTTCACAGTCTTCGCCTGTAAAGTAAGCTGTGTAAAATTCAATATAGTTTCATGATACTAAACTGTGATTTAGCGGCATCCAAAAGACAGGAGAGCGTGACTCTGGCATTACTTACAACCAATTTTTAGGAAGAAGATTTCCAAACTTTGGTAAAGTGAATTTTCCAAGTTTGTGTTATGTGTTCTAAGAAACCATGGCGTCTAACTTTTGAAACAACAAAGCTAAAAACACGGCCCGATTGCCACGAAAGAGTATCATTTTCAGTAAATGAGATTTATTGTGAGTAATCAGTCTGTTAACCAAAAGATTAATCATTTATCTAACTAATTATTGTGTTAAGTAATTGTACTGAAATTGGAGGGTGCAGTTAAATGGAACAAGCAAGGAAGAGAGTAATGACTAAAAGGTAAAATTAGAAAATTAAATCCAATGTTATTTTATAGCTAGAGAACTAGACTTTTCAGAGGGGACAGTGTCGTCAAAAGGGACAAATGGTCACAGGGGGCCTAGTTAGAGGCTGTTTCAAGATATGGTTAGGGGTCGATGACAGAATTAACTGGAATAATGGATGAGATAGCTCATTTAACTCGAAAAGTTATGCAAAGTAGATTTTATTACCTCCCCTTTTCAAGATAGGGCTCAGAGCTGTAAATTCCCAGGAAGTCATTGTAGCTGGGGTGGGGAACTGGGTTCAGACGGACACCTGTCTCATCATGAGCCTTTCGGAGAAACTGCGAATGTGTGGAGCCAGTGCCCGGCCCCGGTGAGGCCCGGCGAAGCCCGGCGGGCCCTGTGCCACCCCATCTCTTCAACCACGCGCAAGGGCATTTTCCCTCCTGCCCTTCATTGTCTCTGTCTATAATTAGAAATGCTCTCAGCCAAGGGACCTTCGGTCAAGTCTAGTATTTCTGATTAATCAGTTAATCCTAAGGTAAAATTGTTGCGATGGCTTGACTTCACTTAAAAGAAACTGTGTTTTATGCTGCCAACTCTTTGAGCTTTTGCGAGAGACTTTGAGGAACATAGACTTTCTGTAGCTTGGTGATAGCTTTTTATTTCTGCCATTTTTTTATGCCAATTTATTTATTTTTTATTTCATCTTTATTGCTGAAAGTAGTACAAACGTGGCCCTTTTCCCCCACTGACCCCCTCCACCCTGCACATACACCCCCAGCCCTCCCCACACTATTGTCCGTGTCCATGTGTTATGCACATATGCATGTAAGTTCTTAAGTTATTTCTACCATTTCATTTTGTGAGTGCGTATGTGTGGGGCTTAGTTTTTGTAATGACTGAAACAGAATGAATGGAAACCTTGAAGTGGACCTATATCACCCGTAGCATGTGGGAATTGTCTCATGTCCTTCAATCAGAAATATTTTTATGTCTGTATATTATCTTTTAAAATATCCATTTTAATGGCATTGTAAAGTGAGGGTACACGTAATGGATCGACTTTGTAAATTATACTTAAAAATACCTCTCCCAAACTGGATACTTAAGAAAAGAATCAAAGTTTTACTATAAAAATCTAATGGAAATATCTAGGGTATTATTAAGAACTTACTGTTCAGCAAAGATTCGTTGAATACAATAAACTTTTCTAGGTGATGTTAGAATACAAAGGCAGAGGTTGCTTTTTAAGTAGCATTTGACGTAAAAGTAGTCTGAAAACTTTTTTTGTTTTTTTTTGCAAATTGATTTTAAAGAGAAAGGAAGGGGGAGAGAGAGAGAAAGAGACAGAGAAACAGAGAAGATCGGTTTGTTCTCTCCAAATTAGATTATGACATAAATGAAGGGAAAGGAAATGGCATTAGTATTAAGTGCTTCCCATGGGCATTTACATATATTGGCTCGCTCAGCCCACCCCCAAAACTTTGTAAGTTATAAGTCACTATTTCCACTTTATAGCTGAAGAAACTTAACTTCAGGAGGGTTAATTAACTCAGCAGAGCCGAAACAGTAAATGCGGTGTTGAGAGTCTAAACCAAGATTAAAATCTAGGTTTATACGCATCTAGACCTCATGTATTTTTTGACCAAATGTTTAAAAATGAAGGAAGGGAGAGAGAGAGAGAGAGAAAGGGAAGGAGGGAGGGAGGAGAGAAAATGGGCCGGCCACCTAATAAGCTGATCGGGTGGGAAATTTGCCTTTTCTTCTCGACTGCGGAATGACTATGTGCCTTAAGTATAATTAAAAGATGAAGGCTGAAGCTTTTTTGTTAACAGGACAGAAGAGACTTATAAAAGCTTCATTTCTAAATCCTGCCTCCCCCGCCCAGTATTCCTGGTTTGGCCCTGACAAGTGTATTAAAAAATACAGCTTAGATGACGGTAGTTTTGGAACCATATTGAAAACCGCTTGACGTGAAGGAGTGAAAAACACGCCTTTGTTTCGGGGAGCGCCTGACGTCCGTGGTTTTTAGCATCAAGGCATTTCCACCGAGCGGCTGCGGTGCATGCTGATGAGATGGAGAGTGTGGTAAAAGGTTATCGGCGTCCTTGCCGACAGCAGATATGACACAAGATGTTGAAACAACATGTTTCCTTTTCCCCTTTTTCTGATCTTTTCAGAAGAAACTCGCCTACCTAAGCGTCGAACCCGCAGCCTGCCCGGTGCCCCGATCTTCCCTCATCCGTTCGCTGCCTGCAGCTTGTTCCGAGGCCCCGTTAGAAAGAGGAGGGGAGGGGATGCCACCAGGTCCGACGGTGGGTGGCAGTGCCCGAGGGGCAGGCAGAGGACACTGGCACCGCGTCTGCAGAGATTGATTCCCTTAGGCGACAGCACTGTTTTCTATCAAAAGAATAAAATAACTCTGTTTGCTCTTCTAAGTGGGAGGTAGAGAGGCCAGGAGAGCAGTCTCCACACTGGGTGACAGGAGGGAGGGGACTTAGTATGAAGACTGGGGTTCGGGGAGGGGGAAGGAGAGGCCAGAGGGACCCCGGGAAGATACAGCCCATCTGTGGTACTGCACGGCCAGACTCTTGGTTATACCTATTTAGTATCTCATAATTTTTATAAAATCATAGTAGCCCAACTGTTAGAATCAATTCATCTTTCTTCTTCTTAGGTCTCTAGAAACCAGAAAAAAAATTGTTTTATTTTGTTTCATTGCAAAACATCAAAATGGTAAGGTGACCAAGCAGCAAAATTAGGGGGGCCCAAATGAAGCTTCGTGTGTAATCACAGACAGGTTCCAGCTCCAGTAACCGCAGTTACGAGTGTGCCTAAAGAGAGCCGGTAGAATAATTTACAAGATTTTAATATAAAACTAGGAAGTGTTAATGAAATGGTGTCAACCCAAGCAGGGAAAGACACACCTGTCTTCTTCTGAAATGAGTGGTCGCAGCACCGAGGCTCACAGTCCTCACAAACGAGTAATTTTGGAATCACCAGATATATCATCCAAACTAATAAAAGGCAGCCAAAAGGTGAATTAATATAGTAGATGATTTTAAAATTAATATTTGTTTTTAGAGTGTTTTAAATAATTCTTTAGATAGGAGTGTAACCAATATCTAAAAATGCCCTGGAAACACGATAATGAAGGTATTTAGTGGCAGTGACTGCTTTCCTCCTTCCATCCACAGGCAATCTCTTCTTTCTTCCATTCTTAGAATAGAAACTGTTCATATTAATAAGCAAAGCATCCACCATATACATGTATACATATGTGTGTGTGTGTGTAATGTTCATCCATTGAGATAGTATCAGTGCATATGGCCCTGTGATGGTTAGTGTATCTGTGTGCATTTTAAATACAAACATACCAAACACGCGTGCATTCTCGTTTGCACACACACCCCCCCGCCCTCCACCGTTCCAGAACAGGCTACCCGGGCAGAAGTCCTCCGTTCAAACTGTTTCTGAAATGAACTGGGCAGTTCGGAGGGATTTCCCTACCACACCGCGCAGGCTGCTGGAAGCTACCGCTACCCAGAGCTCATTTGAAATGCAAACAAATCAAATTACTTACATGAAATACGGGTTTGCTCTTAAATTTGAAAACAGCATTTGTGGGGAACATAATTAGCTAAAAGTTGACTGTAATTTACTAAATTGTTAACTGCAAGTGAGTTTGAGATTAAAAGTGACAGAGGCGGGAAAGAGTAAAACTAAATACAACTCGATACCAGACTGTTGAAACCAGAGTTTTGCACCGAGAAAAGGTGCATACTCAGCGCGAGGGGTTGGCGTTGTTCAGATATGGGAAGTGAAGATCTACGGCAACATGGACTGAATATGAATAGAAAAGTCATCTGGGATAAAAGAGCCTAGAAATATGTATCCATTTCTGTAAAGCTGCATTCTCCATTGCCACTCAATATTATTATAATATTTGGGGTATCACCTCAATATAGGGACAGTACAACTCAAGTAAAATGTATAAAACATGCACGGGCATGCTTTAAAGAAATAGAAAACAAATGCTCTGAGGAGGGCAGATGTAATTCGGGTTATACATGGAGAAGAAAGGTCTATGAAAATGAAGCCTTGAGAAAATAAAGTGGAACTGCCATGGAAATTTCATTTTTAATGAGAAAATAGAAAAATAAGGAAATTGGGCTCCACTTACATGAAAGGATTTAGTAGAGATTTTATCTAAAGCAGCTTCTTCGGATGGTGTAGACGAAATGCCTGGAAGTTTTAGAACAGGCAGGAAACTTCCTTAGCTGGCTGCATCCAGTTCTGGAGGCTGAAATCACATCACGGAGCAAAGTCTGGAAGGCTGTCCCTCAAGATACCTGACGGTACCTTTAATGAGTTCTCTGCGATTCAAAGTCAGATTCGTTTGATAGAACTTCATCTATCAGCGCACTCCAATTTGATCTCAGGTATAATCAGAGCCTGCAAGATTGAGCTCTGCCATCAAAACACCACTATATTAATTTAAAATGAGAAGAGCAATTGCTGAAGGGACAGGATGGTCTGGCTGGCACACCCCTTGCAGGCAAGGGGTGTGGGAGCCAAATTACACACCAGGATGCCAGTGCATCAGTTCGTAATGAAAAAACGGAACGCCGGAGGGACCAGAGACTCAGCCTTCATCCTGCCAAATCTCTCCCTGTAGGGCACCGAGCGGGGAGCCAAATCAGATGCCTGCTTCTGGAGTGTGGAATCGGCCCACCAGGAGCAGGTGATGGTTGGAGCTAAAGGGAATAGGCTCTCTGGACCGTGGCGCCCTCTTTGTTAGGATGGACTTGGACATGAAGTCATCTTGCTCCCTCGCTTTGGCCTCCAGTTGGCCTGTTTTCCAGCTTCCTCCTGAGCCCATCCTTTATTATTTAGCTCTTTTGATAGAATCAATCAGGTTACAGTGAAGCCTTGCTGGCCTGGGAGCCACTCTGTCTCTTTGTGGTCATTTTGTTCCAATCCTTTCAGAAAGTGTTGCTATTTTAGTTTAAGTTGCAGAGGACAATCTTATCTTTAAAAATACTTCAGCCCTGGTTGGGCGGCTCAGTTGGTTGGAGCATCATACCCGACACCAAAGGGTGGCAGGTTCAATTCCAGCTAAGGGCGCACACCCAGGCTGGGGAGTCGATCCCGGGTTGGGGTGAGTGCGAGAGCCAACTGGTCGATGTTTCTCTCTCACATCGATGTTTTTCTCTCTCTCTCCCCCTTCCCCTTTCTCCAAAAAATTCAATAAACATATCCTCAGGTGAGGATTGAAAAATAAATAAAAATACTTCAGCGAAGCCCCTGAGTCCCCAACAGTGGCAGCCTGAGACAACAGGGACCATTACTTAAAGTTCTCTCCAATCCGATGTTTTTGGGGAGGAATGTTTCTAGTGCTGTATTGTTGCACACCGATGACTAAATTTCCTTTCCAAAGAACAGGAAAGCCAAAGAAAGTGACAGCTGGATAGACTTGGAAGAGGGGGCCCACGCGCCCTGAATCTTCCATGTTTGCTGCCGTTCTGGGGGTGATGGATGTTTGCACTCCCTGCCAGGACACTTGGATTTCGGCTCCCCGTGGGGACTGCATGGAACATGCAGATGGAATGTTTTGCGCCTTCGTAGCTTTCAATAGCATTTTGGCCATTTTCTTCGCATTAGAGCCTCCGACTTGGAATGGACTGTGAAGAGGAAAAATTATTTGCTTAGCAAAAAAAAAAAAAGGCTTATGACGTGTGAAACCATTTAGTCCCTGGAAGCTTTTGTGATAACGAACCCTGCCAAGGTGGGCAACCGTTGGGGTGAATCAACCTTGTTGTCTCTCTGTGCGTGATAGTGGAAAATACTAAACACAAGCCATGTGTGCTTTGTATTATATGATATAATATAATTATATATTATATGGAAAGCTTTTTATGCAATATAAAAAGATAACACAGAAGGAACTCAAATGGCCATGACTGGGAGCAATACAATTAATTTGTGGGCAGATACACTTTAAGATTGGCAGTAGCCCGGCCTGTGAGCCTCGGTTGGTTGAGCGCTGCTCTGCGCACCAAGAGGTCGCCGGCTGGTTTCCCAGTCGGGGCACTCGCCCGGTTTGCTGGCTCGGTCCCCAGTAGGGGGCGTGCAGGAGGCAGCCGATCAATGTTTCTCTCTCATCCATGCTTCTGTTTCTCCCTCTCCTTTCCTCTCTCTCTAAAATCAATGAAAAGATATTTTTTTAAAAAAAATAAGATTGATAGCAGATTTACCCCTGGAAAGGAAAGGGAGAGAACAGAATGGAGTTTATTTTAAAGAACTCCAGAAACCTACAGGATGTTGCCTAATGAGGTGATGTAATATAAAGCATCCCTTGATGCTACATTTGCATAATGCCTTTTTTCCCCCTAAGAGATTGCTTTGAAAGAATATCAAAGAAACTGAAATGAGGTAGAAAACAAAATAACCAAACACAAATATTTTCTCAGTGTTTGCAAATAATAAAAATAACTTCCTACCCCCAGATTCATTCCCTCTCCTGAGAGCCCACCTGGACGTTTTCAGAATGTAAAATGAGACTTAAATTAATTAATACATTGAGATTTAGATTCCTTTGTAACCGTGCCACTCATGTAAATAATTTTCATGTCTATTTTTGAATCATGCAAATAGGTGGTTGGGCAAGTGACGCCCTGTTGCTCAGGACGAGACAAACTCCCATCATCAGCTTTAATTGATGCACAAACTGTTATGATAAATAAGCCAGCCCTTAACAAGACAGTTCAGAGAAGTCTACCCTCTGGCATTTATTCCGTTTACTGTGCACTTTTTTCCCCCCTTACTGGAAAACTTTCCCTTCCTGTAGGTACCTGTTTTCTGACCAACTCTGTTTTTGCAAAGAGGGAAAATTTTAGATTGTTCTTATGAGCCAGGGCCCACCCCCCGTTGCGACTCTCTTCTACATGGTACCTAAGGTGCAAATCGTCTTGCTTTAAAACCCTGTCCACAGGGACTGAACTCTGCTGCCGGCCATTTTACATCTGTTGCTTAATTAAATTTTAGTATAAAAAGGTCTGAGTTCCTGCACCACCTTACACATACAGTTTTGCTTTAAAAATCTTCGTATTTCATTCTGAAGTTGCTCATTTATTCCTGCTTTTTTTCCCATTCATTCTCTGAACCACTGTTTATTGGCCATCTACTCTCTTTACGGCACTAAACTGATTTCCGTTGGGGGTTAAAAAATGAGTGAAGCCTGGGCTCAAGGCGGTGATCTTCTATTAAAGGTGTTTTAAACAGAAGTGTGAAGGTAGGGGCCAGTGAGCCTCTGAAATCACCTAATTGTGCCCAGCGTTGGCCCTGAAAGTATACTTCGTTGAGGTCCTTGTCGAGGAAGGTACGAGACGTATGGAACCTTATCAGCACCCTCATGCCCCCCACCCCCCAACAACCACACTCATTAAGACAGAAGGGCTTATCTCCAGAGTCCTGTCTTCAGGGTGCCACTGTCTTGGTTGTGGCTGTGATAAACCTATTATAAACCTATTTCCTGGTGACGTTTGTGTCTTTCCCAGGCCCCTTCTGTGTCCTGGCCCTTGCCCTCCTCTCCCAGCCATATCCCAGACATATAACACGCCTGTTAATCGAACCCCAAACTCTCATAGTTTCGGTGCTTTCCCTCCCTTTGTCTCAAGAACCCAAATGTTTTTATTGCACGTTTGATGTCATTTTCTTTCTGTAACTTCTAACATTCTTGCATTTTAATATTTTTGTTTGTTTTTAATTTCAGAGAGAGGAAGGGAGAAGGAGAGAGAAAGAGAAACATACGCGATGAGTCATTGATCAGCTGCCTCCTGCGCGCCCCCTGCTGGGGGCCAAGCCCACGGCCCAGGCCTGTGCCCTGACCAGGAATGGAACAGTGACCTCCTGGTTCGTAGGTCAACGCTCAACCACTGAGCCACTCCAGCCAGGCCATTCTTGCATTTTAACTTGAAGCCATATGTTTTTATTTCTGGAAGCAAATTTTGACCCAAGAGCTGTTTGACCCAATTCAGTGAAGGTCAGCTCCGCACTCTGCCCTACAGCCCCCGCTGGCTTGGGCGAAGCGTCAGTAGTCGAGTCTAGTGTGGTGTGCACTACAGCTGGGCTTTCGCGAAAATTCTTCTGCTCTGACCGTCCAGATTCAGCCGCTTGCTCTGGTGGTTGCTTCTTTTCTTATGACTGATTTTACCGATTTATTTTTTAATTAAATTCATTGGGGGACATTGGTTAATGGGATCATATAGGTTTCGGGTGTGGATTTCTACGTTACCAGATCTGTGTATTGTACTGTGCGCCCAGCACCCAAAGGCAAATCGTCTTCTGTCACCTTATGGAGATTGCGACTTGCTATGAGCACCCTCCAGTCTACAGCCTGTACTGTGACATGACACTACCTAATAAAGGTTTGCACTCCTATCCCAGCCACTCAAAGCACTTGTCCTTCACACTGTGTCACTAATATAAGTATCGAAACCCTCTCCTAAGTGGTCCATTCTCCTAACCTCTCAGGAGACACACCCAAGGCTTGGCTCACTTGTAGGCTTGCAAGGAAGGCCCATTCTCTCTTAGAAAATTCAGTACAGTTTTCAACTTATCTCCTACTAACACGCAGATGATACATATATTAGTTAAATACACACACACACACACACACACACACCCAAATCTGAGTTATTTAACGTAAATGCAGTATCAAGCACTTTGCCCAGTAAAGAGCCTCCTCTCCTCAGAACCCCTGTGTCTTTTGCAAGCAACATCCCAGGCTCTACATCTCCATCCAGCCTGGAGGATCACATCCCAGCCTTGGCAGGAGTCATTTAGCCGGCGGGTGGGATGGCACAGTGCCCACACCTGCTCCCGCATCTCGGGGCTGGTGAACAGTGCCTTGCAGCTCTTGGCAAGCGTCAGAGCTGGAACTAAAATTAAGGTGTAGGGGCTAGGCAAGGATTCAGATAAAATGACTTGGGTGATACCGCTAAGCAAGATATAATCGCCTAACTTATAATTAGCCCAGAACATCAGGCCCACCATCCCTGAAGGCTTCCTTTTTCGCAAAGAGATAAGTGATGCCATCAAGAAGCAGATGGGACTTGTGTGCGTGCCGGTGAGTAACAGACGCTTCTTACCTCAGGAATAGCCTGCTCAGAATTCGGTGATAGGATTTCCCATCATCCTAACTCGTTAGCTTAATGGTTCATTATTTCTATGTCTTCCGTTGCTTTGGGCTAGTGCAATTATTACATCCTTTAAAATGTTCTGGAAAATTTCAGTAACATCGCTATAAGCCCCTTGGCCTCTATCGTCATATCACCTAAAATTACCTAACAAATCACCTGGCCAGCTTACCTCAGTGGTTGAGCATCGACCTAGGATCCAAGAGGTCACGGTTTGATTCCCAGGTTAGGGGCTCGATCCCCAGCCGATCAATGACTCATCATCGGTGTTTCTCTCTCTCTCTCCCTCTCTCCGAAATCAATAAAAACATATTTTTTAAAAAATACTACCTAGCAAATTAACACAACCAAGAAAAGCCAACAAATTCAATCCATTTGAATATAACTGCAACAATTCTGAGTATATTTTTATTTTATCCCTTAAGAACTCTGTGCTATATTTGAGTTTGCAGAAAAGAGAAGGTTACTTGGGTCTAGAGTGTGATTTTTGGCCCATCGAGTGCTCCTGCTTCAAAGGCCCTTGCAGGCAGCTTTCTAAATAGCCCTGTTATTACAATGTTGTTTAAAAAAAAGGAGGGAGGGAGGGAGGGAAATCAAACCTAAATAAAGTCTCTTTGGTTCAAGGAATGTATTGTGGAGAGAGGGCAACCTGATACCAGAAGGGTTTCTGGCTTCTGAGTATGTAATAGACAAGGTTAAATGTCTAATTTGCTCTATAATTTCCTTCCTTCTATAATTTCTAGGCATCTTAGGATGTTAAAAGCAGCCTGGCCAAGAACTTGCCTCCTGCAGGCAAGGGGTTTCAATTGTGTTTCCCTCATGGAGTGGTGCCCTGGAATTATTAAGCTCTATTCCGTTTGTAGTTATAACCGCAAGAGCAGCTTAGCTCTGAAAACCCTTTATTTCTGAACACGGACCTGTTTACTTACCCAGTCATCCATCCTGCAGCTCATTAATTCTTTGTACCCATATTTCCTGGATGTTGGCTCTGTGGGAGTCACTTCGCCAAGCTCTGTGAAGAATGAAGTCCAGTTTTCCGTGTACTAGGATCTGTTCAATCGCTAGGACATTCCCAGAGTATTAAACTAATACAGTTTCCATTTTACTTAGGAGGTGGACACGCGTAGGGGTGAAGTAATTTAAAACAACAGTCCTGGCCAGTGTGGCTCAGTAGTTAGAGGGTCAGGGTCTCTGGTTCAATTCCCAGTCAAGGGCACATACCTGGATTGCAGATTCTGCAGATTCGATCCCAGGCCCCAGTCGGGGGGGGGGGGGGGCAGGAGGCAACCAATCCATGTGTCTCTCTCACATCAGTGTTTCTCTCCCTTTTTCTCCCTCTCCCCCTTCCTCACTCCTTCCACTCTCTCTAAAAATCAATGGGGAAAAAAATATCTTAGGGCAAGGATTAACAAGCAAACAAACAAAACACAGTTCTCATATAATCATACGGACAAATGTATGTAATTTATATTGAAGCATATATTTATGTGTGTACATAATTTATAGAGATATAATTTTAGAAATAGTAAACATGGTTTTCCATAATCACTTCTTTAATGGGAATACGCAGAATGCCTTAATGCTTCTACATGACTCGGAGGATAGCTGTTCGTAAACCAACCAAGTCGGGTAGGTATTTATTTTCGGAACACAAGGACAAAGAGCCTCAGCGTGATTGGGGTTTCCTAGCCTTGTTTGGATCAGGAATGTTAGCTCCCTAAGAACAGCGTAGCAGCATTTGGAACTGCCTGGCCCGTGGGGATAAACATTGTCATAATAACCATTAGCAGGTGATTGAAGAGCAGAACACAGAAGACACGTGAGCATCTCCGTGCAGGGACAGGATGTGGCTTCACACTATTTTGCATCTGTTTCAGGGGAGCGATGGGCTCTCCTGTTCTCACCTGCAGCTGCCAGGCTCAGAGCCTCAGCCTTGGCTACAAAGAGAAAAGATGTCATATGTACAAAAGAGCATTGTCCCAAAGCACAGTGCAGCTGCTGTCATGGTCCAGCCACCCTGAAATGCCCGTGACACGCAGGGATATTTTTGTCTACAGCAGATTTAGTGTGAAGCAGCTCATTTTTTTAAAAATCGGCTCTAACGGTCACTCCAAGATTATTCCAAATATTCAGAGTAATACAGTGTTGGGGGGGGGGGAGCTGTTGCTTCGAAGGGCTGGGGGACAGACAATGAGACATGTTTAACATCATCTTTCATGTACATCATTGGTGGCCCCTAATAATACCATAGGGGAGAAAACATGTCCATAAAAATATCATTTTGTTTCTTTTTAGAATGAAAGCCATTTAAATAACTAAAATTAATGGAATTATTTTAGACCCCTCTCCACGCACACTGAAATGTGTGTGCCTGCAGTTACATCCCCCAAATTCATCCGTGGAAGCCCTAATCCCCAGTGCCTCCGAATGAGCGTTGGAGATGGGGTATCTGAAGAGGTAATTAAGTTAAAATGAGGCTGGGAGGCGTGGGCCTTCCAAGGAGAGCTGATTAGGACACACAGAGAGACCCCAGGAACTGGCACAGAGGAGAGGCCACCTGAAGACATAGCAAGAAGAAGGCTGTCTACAAGCAGGGGAGGAGGCCTGGGGAACAGACGAACCTGCGGCCCCTTGAACCTGGACTCCCAGCCGCCAGGACTCTGAGAAGGTAGATGTGTCTGACTTAGGACACCCGGTCTGTGGAATTTTGCTACGGAGGCCCTGGCTCGGACAGAGTTGCTTGGACAATAGCCCTAGTTGGACAGAATCCCTTCGTCCATCTAATTCATTTTCCCTGAATAGAAGGGTTTTCCCCCAACACATCCTAACATTTACAATTGTCAGATAAGGCCACAGACTTCACGTTGAGTCGATTCCACCTCACTGCACACCTTCAAATCGCCTCTCTCAGCGTTAGTTTCGGCTCCCTCAGCCTTTTCCTAGGGCCCTTCCCTTTCAAAATAAACTGTCCCCTGGGTTTTAGGAGGTTTTATCTCATTTTATAATACACATATGTCTATTTCCACGGTTGTCATTATAAAACCCTGCCGATTTTTGAGTATCACCAAGTATGAGCCTTGCTTTTCCCTTAAATGCATTTCTGGCCAAAGAGTAATACTAAGTGATTGAGGGCATCTGCCGGCCTGGGGAAGAAAATGTTATATTTGGCTACTTGTCTGTGGTAGCAGTGATGAGACAGAGAGAGGATTTAAAAAAAAAACAAAGAAACCAGAATTGTCTTTGGGGGGAAGGGAGGAAGCAGGGTCTCCAGCTAAGATGCAGAGAAAGGCACCTCCTTTCACCCAGAATAACGTTGCGCCTGCTTCTTCCCCCCACCTCTGGGCCTGCAAACTTACATAGTGCGAACAAAATCCGTCTCGGGAAGGGACGGTTTTGGTGCCCTCGCATCCGTTTGTTTTTCTGCCACAATTGTAAGGCTTTTCCTAGGAGTCCAGTTGAGTCTTGTTTCTCCTTCCAGGTCAAGTCGCTGCAGCTGGTTGGGGGGAGGAGGCATTCGGACGCGTCATTGTCCCCTCTGCCCACAGAGCGGGGCCCCTGTCCCTTGATCACCAAGCAGTCTTCTCAGGCCTGTGCTGCTAATCGGAATAGCAGCACTTTAACCTTGACCTGCCCGGGTCTTCCAGGGGCTGGCTCCTGACTAGGTCTCTGGCCCCAGCTCTTGCTCTTTCTGCCGTTTGCATGGCTCGGAGCCCCCAAACGGGGGTTTGCATCTGGTTTGAGTGACTCTAGCCCCAGTGCTCTCTGTCGACACACTGCAGTAACCACTGCAGGTTCTGCACCCGCTCCCATATGCAGTGCCAGGTGGCCCGCAGGTCTCATGGCAGGCCTGTCCCCAACCACAAACCAGTCACCTTCCTGAGGTCTAATTTTGTTAAAAGTACCATATCCACAGAAGTATGTGTAGAAATCATAGGCACGAAACTTCGTTGCTTTTCACAAAGTAAACACACCCAGGTAACCAGGCCCCAGACCGAGGAATAAATTATCACCGTGTCCCAGCAGCAACCCTTCCAGAGCCCACTTCCCAGGGAGAACCGCTGTCCTGACTCCGAAGCCACAGGCATGTTTTCCTGTTTGTGAACTTTATATGCTCGTACAATGTGTGCTTTTTCGTGTCTGGCTTCCTCTGCCCAGTATTAAATCTGGGAGATGCCGGCGCTGACAGTGTTCTCGTTTCCCATTCCTGTGTACGTGAGTGCACTACAGCGGGGTGTCTCTCTTACTGCGGATGGACATTGGGTTGCTTCCAGCTTGGAGATGATCTCCCACTGTTGCGTATGTCTTCGGGTGAGCGTGTATATATATTTACACTCTGTGAGAGAGATATCTAGGCTCTGGATTTTGACATATGCGTGTGCTCAGCTTTTACTAGGGTAGCAGGTTTTTCAAAGTGATTCCACCAGCAGAATATGAGTTCCCATGACTTCGTATCCTTGCCAGTATTTGTGTGTCTATATCGTTTTAGCTGTTCTCCTGGGTGTGGAGTGATACCAGCCAGCTCTTTCTAAAAAACTTTTTTTTCTTAAGATAACTAATTTGCATTAACTGTTGGGAAAAAAAGAATAAAACTCAGATAAACAAAGGAGAGGCATTAATTAAGTTTAGCAAAGCAAACAGAGAAGAGATATTAAAAGTCACCTGGAGTTCACCACCCAGAGGTAACTGCTAATAACATCTCCGGTGTTACTCTTAGACTTTTTCTGGGTTTATGCTTTATAATACAGAAAACAAGATTACACTTAACTTTGTGTTACTTAACAAAAATCCAGTGGAAAAAGGTTTGATACAAATACATATATTTCTGCAGCATGGATTTTAATATCTAAATAATGTTTTATCAAAAGCCTTAACCACAGTGTTATAATTAACATCCTTTGACCATATCTTTGCATATAGCCCTCACTTGTCAGTTTTCTTAAATAAAATCCTAAGTGGAGTTGCTGTGTCAAAGCCAAGTCCTTCGCTCAGGCTTTTGAAGGGTACCGTCCAGTAATGTTCTGCACCCTGCCACGGGCCGCCCGCCCGCTCCATTCTTGTTGAGGCCAGCGTGACCCTGCTTTACAGGCTTCACTGTTAGGGAGGCGATGGCTGCGGTTCAGTTGGCACTGTTTCCCTCGTGTATACCTGGAAGGCGTCTCTGGGGGCCTGGGCACGCCCCTGTCTCTCACCTTGGGGCTGCTTTTGCTTCCTGTTGGCATCACTGTTGGCCACGCCTGGGATTCATCGATGGGGCGTGTTCAGTCTTTCACACCAGTCCCACCTCAGGGTTTAGGCTCTACCCCAAGATTTCCTTGCAGCACGGGCTAGACTATCTATGTTCTACCCTCTAAGTACGTCTCCGTTTCTAACACACATCAGCTCTTCGGGGAGCAGCAGTAATAGCAGGTCATCTCAGGGCCTGTTCCCCTCTTCTAGAGATCTGGGGGTTCTGATTCTCCCTGGACTCCAACTTTTAGAGATGGCATCAGTGCTTTCTTAACCCCTCTTTCCCCATCAGGTCTCCTGGTGTGAATAGCTTCTGACTACAGAGAATGGTAATCTGGACAATACGTGGGATGACATGTTACCCAGTATAGAGAGAGATGAAACAGGCCTCTGTAATTATGAATTTTCTGGGGGTTATCTTCTCCTGCATTCTTGGGTCCCAAACCCCTCCTCCCTTCTGAGTACAGCGCAACAGCGACAAAGAGGAGGCGGGAGGCCCAGGTCCCGGTGGGCGAGGTGTAGGAGTGCCCCTTGATGATCTCTCATGGCCTGGCGCAAATGCCTCAGCCACAGGACAGTGGCAGTGAGGAAACCAGGCGAGGTGGGCACAGATACCTGGCCTGAGCTCCTGAGCGAGGCTGCAGCTCTCAGAACAGATACTGAGAAAATGGTCCGTCAGCTGTAACCACAGACTCGGGAGCTTCATTTCTCAAATTTCAGCTGATGAAAAGTGAGTGGCCAGTGATGTTCACCGGAGAAAAAAATTGCTGATTTACCTTACGCCCTCTAGTAGACATTTTGAATTCCTAAAGGTGGGGTGCAATAGGGACTATTTCCCGAATTGTTTCATAGAGCAGCTCTTACGGACGTGTGGGTGAAGCTCAAGTCCGAGATGTTCTGTGGGGTCTCAAGTACTCCATCCTCAAGGCTGATGCCCCCCCATTACTTAGACCAAGTCCCCGCTGAAGGGAAGGACAGGCCAGTTCCAATGGGTGGCCCCAAAGGGAATGGGACAGCGTGAGCTTGTACCAGGAGATGGGCTACACCCGTTTACAGAACTATCCGTCTTCCCCTCATTAACTATTCAGATGTTATAAAGAAGGGGCTATGTTTCCCCAAATTAGGGGAAGCCCTCTGGGATTCTGTGTCTCCCTTTTGTAAAGAATTCTTTAGAGAATCAGGTATCAGTTTGAGGCAAATAAATTCTGGTTTCCGCACTCAAGGGATGTTTTTCTTTAAAATGTCAGGATTAAATCATTGAAGGGAATCCTGAGCTTTAAGTTGGGCTAAATTCCTAGGCAAGGTGATATAAGTTGAAATTCTATGTCACATCAGATTTCCCCCCCCATAGGAAAAGTTGCATTATAGGAAGATACAGTCCTGACCCTGTTCCTGATACCCCAAGGATAATAGGAATTACTATCAATTATCTACTAATCAAATATAAATAACCCACAAATACCCTGTTACACTTTCTCCATTTGAATTAAACAGGATGGCAGACAGTCACAGAAAATGATATTTAATGTGATCCAGTATCAGAGGCTTTTGTCTAAAACTTTTATCTTCCTTACAATTTCTAGTGCTCACCCTCCTCCTCTTTAAGGTGGCTATGTGGCAAAGCAGTTAACATAGGAGGGGATAACTTTTGGGAGATTCATGGAATTCAGAAAGTGTTTCTTGGGAAAATTGGGACTCACTTCTCAGCAAGCACTTTGGAAAGATTTAAAGCTTGTAAATGACTTTTTGAGAAAGTTTCTCATGGAGCTGCCCTATTGGTGTGGGTTTTTTAATATATATTTCCCTGATGAAATATATGTGTGAGACGTATCACATTTTTAGATGCTCTTCAGACTTCAAAACATCACCTCCCTGCCTTCAGGGGGCTCTTCCATCAGCTTTGGTTCACCTACAGGGGACCCTGCTGTTATGCCCAAAATTCACAGGACCTTTCTATCTGCATTGATTTTTTTTTCATTACTTTTTGATCCTTGACAGTGTTGCTGCTTCTGTTTCGAAAAAAAATCTCACAGCTTTGGTTTGAATGCAGCTGGATTCAAAGCTCCCCAAAGCCCAGTTTGATCCTGAGTCCACAGAACCCAGCGCATTTCCGTCTCAGCATGCACCGGCCTCCTGATCATGGGCGGGCACCACACCAGGCGCGGGGTTCTAGTCTCCCAACCAGTCGTATTGATGAAAACGTAATAGGAAGGTTCCTGTTCCCCACCAGGATCAGTAGATTTCGTGCTGCTACACGTGGGCCAGTGACCAGCCATGTCCCCAAACAGAGCGAGTGGCAAAGTCTTTCCAGTGTCTCTTACTCTATAAATTCCACCTGAGGCGTGGCCCGGCTGCACTGTTACAGTCACTGTTACAGTCCTGCTGTTGAGATGGTCTTTCTAGAAGGAAAGAGCAAAGCTGCGGGAGGGCGGGAGCTAATTGAGGTAATTGCCGTGTGACTGAGTGTCCCTTGGCCTCTGACTGCTGCGGTTCAGGCCAAGTAGAAAACCAGGGTCTAAGCGAGGTCATTATGCAGGAGGGCCGAGCGGCGTGGGGCAGTTGGAAGGAAGCAAGGCGCCCCCCTCCGGTAGCGCCCCCCCCCCGTAGCGCCCCGCCTCTAGCTGCACAGGGAACCATCTCACCAGCTGCTCCCCAAGAAAGTACCTTCGCATCCCCCCCCTCAGCTGCCTGCCTTCATAGGCCCTGCGAAATCCAAATTAGGTGTCTGTTTATGGTGACGGCCAAGATTGGAGGCAGGGATAATGAATTTATAGAGAAATGCTATGCGTTCCCTTCGTAATACTGTTTAAATGAATCATTGAAAAAAAACAACAGGGAGTTAAAGAGATGGGAGTCAAAAGAGGCCTGCATTTCTTTATGACTATCGAGTAAAAAAATAATTTTCAATATATGTGAAGTGATACAGTTATCAGTCGAAGCTTTTAAAAAATCCAAGCACATAATGAAATAAAGTAATATACATGCCAAAATATATCTGAATGCTATTAAAGGTAAGCAGTGGATCATCCATAGCACTGGCTGTTGGGAAAAGCTTAATAAACAAGAGATATATCGTGGCTCCAACTCTTTACATTTATTATTATTTTTTAATCCTGAAGGAAATTTCAAGCGGCAGAATGCATCAGCAGAAAGGAGACAGATAATGCGTCTGAATCATGGGGCCGCGTGGGGTGCTGAGCCTCACTCCCACCGTGGGCCAGGGATATGGAAGAAGAGATTTTGGTGGGAAGACATAGATGCTTCTTAAACGGAGAAAAAAACTTTTATTGAAAACATATCCAGTAATATCTGAATACCAAATGAAAGACTTTACAGTTTCATCTCTCCTTAGAGATTTTTTTTTTTTTTTAGTTGCCATTGTGCTGTTTGGGAGAAAATTGCAGTGTAAGATTTACAAACCACTTCATTTGCAAACTGCTGTTACTCCAGAGTCTGCCTGTGAAAATGGTTACGGCTGCAGGCAATGGAAAGACATGGTGTGAGAGATTTTCCCTATAAAGAAAGCTCTCATTTTGTTGTGAAAACATGAGCAGTGTAACAATACAATATCACTTATAGAGCGTTATTCATAGAAGTGGGATTTCCATGCACTTTGCTGAGTTTCTGAGATATTACAGAGCAGGAGCTCTGAGAAAACATATTTTACATAGTTGTTTAAATGCAATGGTCTGCAAGTAGTTATCTTCATCATAACATCCAAAGAAATTTACATTGGAAGTTGGAGCTTGTAGATCAAATTCATTCCTTTTCACCATATAAAATATAGGTTGTCACTTGTTTTCCCCTCAAATAAGTTGAGGTTAGATTTTCCCTATTTGGGCTTGAGATTCTCCAATCGATAGTTGAAAAAGCCCCGAGAGCATTCAATCTGTTCTTTGAAGGTTTTCCTGTTTTTAGTGCGTCTCATTAAAATTATGCACAATCAGCTGTTTTCCCTACTTCCCGATCAGCTGTTTAATCTTAGATCATTCACCTTAAGAAATTATTCCTAATTTCCTAGGTATATTAGTTACCTTGGGCTGCCACGATGATTAACACAAATTTGGTGGCTTAAAGCAACAGAAATGGCCTGGCCAGTGTGGTTCAGCAGTTGAGCATCAACTATAATCCAGGAGATTGAGGTTCGATTCCCGGTCAGGGCACAGGCCTAGGTTGCGGGCTCGATCCCCAGTAGGGGGCCTGCAGGAGGCAGCCGATCAATGACTCTCTCATCACTGATGCTTCTATCTCTCTCTCCCTTTCCCTTCCTCCTTCTGAAATACATAAAAACATATTTTTTTTAAAAATAGAGATTTATTATCTCAGTTCTGGAGGCTAAAAGTTTGAAATTAAGGTATCAGTGGGCCCACCTTCCTCCAAAGGCTCCGGAGAGAGTCCTTCCTGCCTCTTCCAGCTTCTGGTGGCCCCCAGTGTTCCTTGGCTTGTGGCCATATCACTCCAGTCTCTGCCCCCATCTCCACATGGCCTTCTCTGTGTCTCCCTGTGTTTCAGATATCTTTTCTCCTCTAAGAACATCAGTCGTTGGATTTACAGCCCATCCTAAATCCACGGTGGTTTTATTTTGAGACCCTTTAAGTTAGTTACACCTGCAGAGATCCTATCTCCAAATAAGGTCACATTCCAGGACCTTTCCCAGGCGGGTGCCTGAAGTTGCTTAGAAGTTCCCTCCTGGAGCCGTTAATTGAGAAGTGGAGTAAAGAACTAGATTAAAAGTGGACTCAGAAAAAAATGGAGTGTTTTTCAAAATTATGGCTCTGTCGCACAGGTGTATTGACTTTCTCACCAATAAAAACAGGGGTGCCTTGATCACTGTCCCAAGGTCCGTCCCCTGACCGTTTTGGCCCCTCCCTCTTGGCCTGCCCCGCAAGTACCCCCTGGTGGACCCCATTGTGGGAACTACAGAATTCCTTCCCTCCCCCCCCAATAAATGCCCTTGTACCTTGCCTTGGAATAATAGTATTTCTTCAACGTTTTACCTTGTTGATTTGAGAAGTCTTCCGTTTCCAGGCCAGGATCATCATTCGAAGAGACAGAACTCATTTAACACTGAGCCCAAAACCTCAAACCAGGATTCCAGAAAGGACCTGAGTGAAAGCAGCCACACTGAGAGTTTCACAGATGCTTTTGGCTGTGTCGATTCAAATTGGTCAGCTCTGAATGTCCTAGTTTTGTTTTGCTTTTTTAATTCCAGTGGGTACAGATTCTAACTGTCATGCATCCGTGCCTGCCTGAAGCTGTTATCTGTAACCGGTGCCCTCAGACGCCCCACTTCAGCTGCTGTGTGCAGCGGTCACCCACAGAGCAATGGGTGATGTGGATACTGTCCTAGACTTGCATATATCACAGTGCAGGCGACCCCGCGCAGCGTGTTTGGGAGGGAGTAGTGGACGTGACCATCCTGGAGTCCTGGACCCTGCGGGACACCGCTTACCCTATGTTTATCCCTCCAAGTAGGTGGGCTCCTTGCATGTTTGTATTACGACTGTAGTGCTACTACAGGGCATGGCAATAATATCTTGGGACTGTCTTCTGTGTTTTGGTGGTGGTGGTTTTAACCAGGCATATCAGGACCTCTCAGGAGTGGCATTTAAAACATTTAACCACCAGAATGTCATGGGCACTGACAATTTAGAATGGACACTGGCCGAGTGCTAAAGCAACGGTGTTCTTGCACCCAGTTAAGGATTTTGTTTGACTAAAACAAGCATACTCAGAGGAAGGCTGGAGTCCAACTAACATTTCATATATATATATATGTGTGTGTGTGTATATATATATATATATATAATTGCATGTTATGGTATATTTTACGCATTATATTACATATTATATTTTTACATATGGCGAGAGAGAGAAATGACAATATTGGAACATCTTATTAGTATACCATATTATATTCCTGTTTGAAATTGATTTCCGCCCCCTTTGCAGCACATAAGGAAATCAGTGTCAGGTTTTCATAGCCATTCCCCATGTTTATGAAAGGGCAGGTCCTATGTGTATGCGCTGGGAGACTAAAGGGCTCATTCCTTACTGTCTTTGGCTGTTTATATTTGTTTCATTTGTTTTTTTATAGAAATAGATTGGATTTGGAAGCTCACTATAAACATTGTGAAATGTTCAAGACTTAAGGAGCTTTTCTTAAATCTCTCAACTGCTTAGAGCTTGTGGGCGTGACCAAGTGATGCCCTCCTTTAGCCCCTGAACGAATGAATACCACTCTTCAGTGCCATCCTGCAGAAACATCAGGGAGTAAGGCCCCACGTATGAACCCTAAGAACCTAATGGCACACTAGCACTTTGGATGTCTGGTGTCCCCAGTACCAGATGGGGTTCGAACCGGGAGAAATTACACTCGTCTTCCCAGCCAGCCTCCTTGTAGAGCTTTCCAGGCAGTGAACTTCTCGGGTTTATCTCCTGTTCTGAGTGTTACACCCAGCTTCTGATATATAGACATGACTTAATAAATACTCTTTGAGTTGAGCGTGGCTCAGCAGTTGAGCATCGACCTAGGACCCAGGAGGTCGCAGTTCGATTCCCGGGCAGGGCACAGGCCCCGGTTGTGGCCTTGATCCCCGGTAGGGGGCGTGCAGGAGGCAGCCAATCAATGACTCTCATCATTGAGTTTCTCTCTCTCCCTCTCCTTTCCTCTCTCTGAAATCAAAAACTTTTTTTTTTTAAAAAAAGATTATGTTTTTAAAAAAAAGGTTCTCTGAGTTGATACAATTTTCTTAGGGACATTATCACCTGAGGATCTGGAGAAAACTATTTTCTCAACAGAAAGTTATTCGTCTATCTGCTTTTGGGGAGAAAGGTGGGATACTGGAGAGATTCCCTGAAAGACAGTAATGGGAAGGGGCTGTTGGAGAAAAGCAGAAAATAGTAAAACAGTTTATTGAAAGCCAAGGTTATTAGAAGGTATAAAGATTTAATATAATGTAGGTCAGGGTGTTGTAAGGGAGAGAGACCTGTAATTGGAATAAGGAGTGGAATTCTTTAAAATTTTATAGCCATTACTCTAAATTGTAAACTGAAAAAAAAAGTATATATATATATATCAAAGCAATGTAATAAAGGATTGTAGTGATGAATTTTATGAGATTAAGCTGCAGTTCATTTCCATATGTATTTAAGATTAATAAACTGCTAATTAAAATATGCAAATAGAGGTTTCCGAAGCCTTGGAAATATTTTCTGGCACATTGCCCATAAATCTCCCTCAGTCACTGTTTTGTTATATAATTGAGGGGTAACAGATTGATGAGCCAATCTAATTATGTGAAGCTTACATGTGTACAGTATTTCATAATAAAGGGCACGAAACGAACGGTAAAATAGGGAAAAGCAGTTGCAACATTCATTACAGTTATTAGTTGCAAATTTAAGTTAGTTTGAAAGTACTTTGTGCTGTGACAAACTATAAGCCACACCAAGTAATTAATAATCTATGATATTTGTCAGGTGCACAGAACTGGAAGGGGAGACAGCTCCCGTCATCTGTTCCAGCGGGTGTTGGGCCCCTTATGTTTCCATCTGATTCACATCGTGCTCAAGCAGGTCTTTCAGTGATACCGATAATCATTCAGAGGCCTGGGTAATAGTGAACTGCCTCATTGTGCAAAGCGAGGAAAGGCATTCCTGTTTCTTACATTACCAGGTCTCTAATAGATCCCTGTTTTATGGCAAATAGCACGTGAAAGCGTGTTCGAATTATCCTTGTGGCCAGTGAAGGTTGGTTGGTTGGTTTGTGTGTGTGTTTTTAAAGGAGTAAGCATCCCCGTGATGCTCGAGGACAAAAGGCAGCTTTAAAACCATCATGGTTTAAAAACTAAAGGGGTTGCACACTCACACAGCACAACGAAGGAATTGGGATGGACTTTGAGGATCATAGTCTTTACTTTGGCAAAATCTCAGGTGGAACAAGAATCTGAACCCTGCCCAGCTGGCGTGGCTCAGGGGTTCAGCATCGACCTAGGATCCAGGAGGTCGCGGTTCGATTCCCGGGCAGGGCACAGGCCCGGGCTGCGGGCTCGGTCCCCAATGAGGAGTGTGCAGGGGGCAGCCGATCAGTGACTCTCTCATCACTGATTTTTTTCTTTCTGTCTCCCCCTCTCCCTCCCTCTCTCTGAAATCAATAAAGACATATAAAAAAAAAAAAAAAAAAAAAGCATGTGAACCCTACTGAAAATTAGTCCAGCTGAATGGCCAGAACGCCCGAAGCATTTCGGACGCTCTCTTTCACTTAAGAGCTAACGTGCAGTGACTTATGCAGGAAAAGTGAATTCCCTTTGCGCGGTTCATCTGCATTCTGTGCATTTTGTCCAACATTCCCATGAAAGATAAATGCCATTAATCTCCATCTGAACAGGTAAAATTATGAAACATTGAGATATGCAGACTGTGATTCGGAATGAGTGGGGAGAAAGGGGAAGCTGAAGGCTTTGCCATCTAGTCCTGTGCCCTTTAAATAGGGTTTATTGCCCGAACTGTGTATGTAAGTAAAATTCAACAAAGAAATACCCAAGCATAGTGTGGGGCATTTGCAGCACACTTAATGGAAATATAATACCCACCAAGTTGACCATATTAGACTGTTTTCTGATTTTCCTTACTTTAATCAGCATTTTATTAGATTTCATTTAATTTTACAGAACAGTTCAAACAAATGCATAAGATCTTGAGAGGCATGAAGGATGACTGAGTAATAAATCTGGTATATGCACAGTGATTTAAAAAGGAAACAACTCCCAACTCCCGTGCACACATTCAGGCTTTCTAAAAATTAAATACATTTTTATTGATTTGTATTGAGAATGGAAGGGGGAGAGAGAGAGAGAGAGAAACATCAGTGAGAGAGAAACGTTGATTGGCTGCACCCCCAGCATGTGCCCTGACCAGGAATGGAGCCGGCAACCTCTTGGGGCCTGGAATGACGCTCAGTCCACCGAGCCACACCGGCTGGGCCATTTGAGCTTTTCCTGAATATTCAATGCGCACAAAGCCCAGTGCTATCCTGCCTGGCCCTGAACAGAACAACGGAATGAGACATCTTCCTGTTCTTTGTTTTTCGCAGCTGCCCAAATCCGTGACACACAGTAGGCACACAGTCGGTGTTGATAAAGGACTCATTATTCACATTTCAACCGAGTAAGCGAGGTCCAAATTTTAAAGGCACAAGTGAATGAAAAATGTATTTTTTTTTTTCATTCTTTGGTGGTTTCTCTAGGGATGGATTGCAAAAAGGAAATCATGAACAGTTGAAATTCTTGAGAGGGAAAAAACCCTTAAAACTGCTTTTATCAGGTCTGTTATATTAGTCTTTTATTCTAAATGTGAGAAAAGCAGTAACAAGATCATCCGATTTCAACTACTAGCACTTTAAGGAAAAAAGTGACAGATAAATTTTTTCAAAAAATTAGGCTGCTTTCTAAAAGACTAACCACGTTTGTCATTTCAGAATAAAATGTTACAGGAGTTGCTGTCCCCCCCCTCACATGCCCTGGTCAGCATGTACGCTTTCTACTGGCTAAGGTTTTAACCTTCAACCTCCTTCATCACCAGGGATCTTAAATACACTAAAAAAAAAAAAAAAAAAATCTCTTCTCTTCAAATGATTAAAGTTCCCAAAAGGAACTTTAAGTCTTCAAAGCATTATTTTCAAATACAAACACCGTTTTGCATCTCAGATCCCTGTACAGGTCAATGAGGCAAATTTGATTTGGCTGTAAATCTTTGGTATTAGCAAACGTTTTACGTGGATAACACCTATTTGCCTTTCATCGACACTCTGAAGTCCCTCCCCACTTACTGATGGACAGTAACACACTAGGCTCTTGTTATCTAAGGTTATGCTTTGTATTATGTTTGCAAGTTTTAAGAGAGGGACCATCAATGGCCCTGCATTCTCCTGAATGACATTGTTACAGGTGTTCAGGAAAGTTGTGATATCAACTACATCACATTCTACTAAGTTCTAGGAAATTGGTAATAGAACTATGATGTATAACCTAGCATTCTGTTAACTTAAATATTCGATCATTTATGACAACTGTGTTGGGTGAGAGTTTACCATAGTTCTTTGTTTTTGTTGTTTTATAATCCTCACTGGAGGATATTTTTTCTATAGCTTTTCAGAGAGAGTGGGAGAGAGAGAGAAACATCGATGTGAGAGGCACATCGATTGGTTGCCTCCTGCACGTGCCCCAACCAGGGCCAGGGATTGAGCCTGCAACCCAGGTACGTGCCCTTGGCAGGAATTGAACCCAAGACCCTTCAGTCCTCAGGCCGACACTCTAACCACTGAGCCACACCAGCTAGGACTACCTTTGTTGTTCTTAACAAAAGAAAAAATAGAGTTTAGTTAGCTGTGAATGAGAGCTACTGGAAGAAGTTCTAACTTACAAGTTAAAAGTTAAAGCCAAGCTTCTGAACGGGCACCATGCTAATTCACCTTTATTGTCTGTTGCTCATTAGGATTCTGCATTTTTATTCATGGGTAGGTTGTTTCCTCTCCACGTAGCTTTTAAAAACAATCAGAAGTACCAACTGGATGGAAGACAGATTTGAAACACGATTTATTTTATTTTGTTGACATATGGCGATCTAAAATATCATTTTTTCACATCCTATTTCGCCTGTCATTGCCGTCTCAAAAATCTATTTCCTCTTGCAGAAAGCTGCAGTGTTTAAAACTATAAAAGCAAACTCCGCAGTGAAGAAATGTTCCCCTGGGTCTGTTTGCCATATGCTTTAAACAGAACGGTTTGAACAGCAAAACTTAGCCTTCCCGAATTCGACGACAGAGACTGGTTGGTTTTGTTTGGTTTGGTTTGGTTTTTGGTTTGGTTTGGTTTGGTTGGTTTTGGTTTGGTTGGTTTGGTTTGGTTTTTGGTGTTTGGTTTGGTTTGGTTGGTTTGATTGGTTTGGTTTGGTTTGGCTGGTCTGGTTTGTTTGGTTTGATTGGTTTGGTTTGGTTTGGCTGGTTTGGTTGGTTTGGGTTGGTTGGTTGGTTTGGTTTGGTTTGGTTGGTTTGGTTGGTTTGGTTGGTTGGGTTGGTTTGGTTGGTTGGGTTGGTTTGGTTGGTTCGGTTCGGTTCCGTTTCGCCACCTGCCTAAGGACCAGGGATTCGAGGGACCGTCCTCGCGTTCTCAGGGCTCGCTGCGGAATCGTCGCTGTGCGGCCCTGATGATTCCTGCCACGGGAGGGGAGCAGGATAAACGTGACCTCCTTTGAAAATATCCAGCAGGTCGGAGACACTTCGAAGGGTGCTTGCACCCTGTGACTTCCAGGTGCTCATCACAATCGTGAGAAAGATGTATTTCCACCCAAACAGCGGTAGCCTTTGCTCGCGCTTTCCTTCCCCGCGTGAGTTCATTGCGCCGCCTCTGCGCCGGGCTCGTTCTCTGCGTGTCCGATGCTGCGGTGAACCCAGCAGAGGGAAGTCCTCCCTCGTGAGCACCCAGGGGGGACAGGCCCACGCACAGGCGGAGGAGCGACCAGGCTCACGCGACGCGCACGTGCCCGCATCACGGGGCGGACAGGCGGCGACGCTGCTGGAGGGTGCGGGGCGGGAGAGGAGTGGGTGCGGGCGCAGGCTCCCTGCCACCTTCACCCCAGGTCCTAGGGAACCTTCTGCTCCTCTCCTCCCTCGTCCCCTCTAGGGAAGCAGGAACGTTAGAAAGGGAAGCTGCTGCCGGGCAAGCAGGGCAGGAGCAGCGCGGCCAAGGCTGGTTACGGTTTGTGACCCTCCGATTGCTCCCTGTGACTCAGGAGAAAGGGGGACGCGTGAGCTGCGAGGCTGCCGTGAGCGACAGAGGAGTTGCGGTGGCACCGGGAAGCCAGCATGCGTTCTATTCAGAAGTTCTCTTCTAGGCATTTATATACTTCTAGGAGTTGTGATGCTCCCCCCTCCTTTTTAGCTTTCTTTAAAAAATCCTATAGCTATTTTATTCTTTAATCACTGGTCTCTCTATTATAATTGCCCTTCTTTATCTATGTCCACCAAGAGGCGGAGATTTGCTTTCCAAGTGCCTGCATCCCAGTCATCATGACACATCAAAAACCGACAACCACGGCAAGTGAATGCCAAACGGTCCCTCTCTCCTGGTGTCTAGCAGGAGTGAATTTCAGAGCCCTCGCTTCCTTGCTACCACGGTTCCGGCAGGAAAGGGCCAAGAGTAGGAGCCTCCAGGCTTTTATTTCCTTTTTAAGCTCTCAACAGCCAACTCCAGGGCCCTGGGCATTTGCTGAAAAGCACTTTTAGATGTGTTGGTAAATAGCTACTTAGGACTACAGATCAGTAAAACTCCAGAAATGATTAGATTTATAATTTAGATACTTTATAGAGTCAGGACACAGAAAAAAAATTTTTTTTTCGTGTTGGAAGGAGTTAACCGCTGAGTCTCACGTTTGGATTGGACTAACTTAGACGAGGCCCGGGCTAAGAATTCAGCCCCTTCCATTTTGTGATGTGGTTCGCGATGGGACCGTGCGAGTCCCATCGGGCTCTACTTGGAGACCTAGTCTTTGGCTCAAGTAGTTCATGGGCTTCCTCAGTGCGCAGGGAATCGGGAGAAACAGATGGTGCGGCGGGCGCGGCGTCGGTACTCTCAGTCGGTTTTCTGAAACCCTTCATGCTCCCGATACGGCTAGCTCGGAGCTTCTCAGCTGCTGATGCGCAGAGAGAAGCCGATTAGCTGCGGAACAGCGGCGTCGAAGGTGCAGCTTCTGCGCAGCCATCCCTGCTGCCCAGAGCTGCTGCTCCCGTTGGCATCCCAGAGGGGGCATTGCACCACCAGCCTTCAGGGCCTTGTTGGTGGACGCGGAGACGCACCGCTCGGGTCCCACCTCGCTCACCTCTCAGCTGAGAGGAGTGTGGTCAGCCGCTGCCTGCAGCTGTTACCGCCTTCGGGGCCTGTCTCAGCTTCCAGTCCGAGGACATGCTCTGTCCCGGGTGGCCTCTGGGCCGTGACAGCAGATCCAGGGCAGGTACCAGGGTTGAGCCATGCCCACCCCCCGCAGGATTCCTCCGCCACGTCCTCTTTGCTCCAGAGCTCGTCCCTGAGCTGGCAAAGACCCGGCAGGTCTACCTGAGGGTCTGTGGGCTCCATTTGCCCAACTCAGCATCTTACTCTTCACCTTTCCTGGGGCTACTCCCAACAAAATGTTATCAGTCTTCATTTCATCTCAGCGTGTTTCCCAGGGACTCCCACCCTGCTCAGCAGCCTTACAGTAAAGGCAAAGATGAACCCCATGGTGCCCCTTTTTGTTACCGTGCTGATATGTAAAGTCAGCGAATGCCACGGAAGCACCACGAGCGGGGCAGCAGCAGGAGATGGGACGTAGCGCTCAGCCTGCACGGGTTCCAGAACAGACTTTGCAGCAGTTCTCTGTGAGCACCGTTGCTCTGTGCACTGGGCAGCCTTGGGCTCCAGGTTAGCATCCCTGGAAAACAGACCATGTGCAGAGACGCCCCGCTAGGCACCTGCAGCTCTGGCTCGGATTCTCGTTGCCTCTCAGCATGGGCATGTTTGGGATTCATCTTTAGCACCTACGTGTTCTTTCTTGGTCCATTGTCTTTACAAATCACTGAAAGGGTCAGAAAGCCCAGAGGTTTAGAATCAAAATTTTTATCATTTAATTTTCCTTTATCCCTTTAAGTCCAACTACCCCCTGGGTTCTGTGTAAGTTTTCTTCGAAATCTCTCACCGTCCTCTCGATCACACGGTGCCTGACCGGTACCTTCTTTTGCCTGACTCCATGGCAGAGATGAGCTAGTCTGTACCAGCTTTATTTTATTTTCTCTGTACTTTCTTTTCATTCAATTATGATAATGGACGTATTCAAGTTCTTGTAAATGATACTTACAACTCTCCGTTGGGATGATGGAGCTGCAGCTCTCCTATGAGCACGTGTGCTGGCCCTTGAGCTAACTTTTCCTTGGCTGGTATTTGCTCTGCATTTAGCTCAACACATAAATGACATCTAATTTGTGTCCTGCTTCCTCCCATCACCACCCCTGCAACCCAGCTACACAAACTAGAATCCCAGGTACTGGTAATTACAGTGCTTCGTGTGGCCTGTGCTGTTTGCTTTCTTTCGAATCTTTTTTCTTGCTTTCTGCTTATGGGTCACTCCTACCGCCCTTCAAAGCTCAGCCTCTGCATCATTTCCTTTGTGCGCTTTTCCCTGATCCCCCGGGTTGACTTTTTTCCTCTCGTGTGTTCCCATCAGACCTTAATCGTACTTTTATCACAGCATCTGCCATATTTTTGTCCCCTAAACGTTGCTCCGCCCTAAGTATATTGTAGATACCTTGAGAACTATAATCTTACATGACTTGACTTCATACCTAAATGAGTCCAAAAGAGTTGAATGCCTACGGTTCCTTTTCCATTTCGACATCTTCATGCTCTTACTCCAGGGCCTAAGACTGGCTGATAGGAGCTGGCCTTAAGTATGCTAAACAGCGGGTTTCACTGCAGTGGGGGCCCTGCTTCTTTCTCAGGGGCTCCATTTCTGAAATGGAAATTAATTTCATGCTTCTCTAGAGGGGTATTCAGATTAATGTTACACCATTTGTAAAGGCCTCCAGGACTCTCGGATGAAGGGCATTTGATATTAGCTTCATTGTTGCCTGAAGCTGTTTGCAGGGCTCATCGGTTGGCTCCTCAGCAAGACATTCGACATCCCCTCAATACAGCACAGCCCGGAGTTAGGGCCACACCTCCTTGAACACCAGTGTGCTTTGAATGTTGATCTTGGAATCTTTGTTTTGAATAATTGGGGGCATTTAAATGGTAACCTAACATACAGTGAAGATTCCCTAGTCCCTGTAAGGATTCTGAGTAGAATTTCACAGTGATTATTAATGAGTATATTCTCCAGGGTCTTATACTGAATTTGAAAAGTAACCCAAGGCCCGGCCAGCGTGGCTCAGTGGGTGAGCATCATCTTATGAACCTGGAGATCACGGTTCGATTCCTGGTCAGGGCACACACCCAAACTGTGGGCTCAATCCCCAGTCGGGGGCATGCAGGAGGCAGCCGATCAGTGACTCTCCTCATTGATGTTTCTATCTCTCTCTCTCCCTCTCCCTTCCTCTCTCTGAAATCAGTAAAGACATATTTTTAAAAATAAATAAATAAACCTTTACTTTGAAAAGTAACCCAAGTCCTTGAGCGTTAGTCACGTAACTACAATGACATCTTTCTAAATGCAGACTATTAGCTAAAACCGTAGAAGAGAGAGCCGGAGGCGTCATGCGCACAGCTCGAAACCGCACCCTCCTGTACTCGCCCAAAGCTGCTGCACAGGGAAGGGGCCCTTTCTCCAGGGACCTCCCAGGAGAGTCAAAGTGCATTTGAACTCGGAGCGCAAACACGCTGCTCTCGTTCTGTAGGAGTTTCAAATGCTCATTATGAGATCGGGAATGACTTGAGCGTGTGGCACTGCAGACAGCTGCAGTCCCCGTGGCCCTAAACGAGAACAGCCACCAGAACAGCCGTTTCTATGCGCAGTGCCTCTGCCCAGAGCTATAGGAATAAACTGCTACGGGCAGCTGTGCTTCCCTTTTGCTAAACTTGCGAAGATTCCATTTTTAACACAGGGTATCTAGGATTGAGACAGTCAGCTAAGATGTCAGTTCAGCTGGGCATTCTAGGCCTGCTGCGTAGGTAACACCCTGGTTCCCTTTTCCTGTTGAGCAGACACCACTTCTCTCCTGCTTCTGGAGGGGGCATGGCCTCCAGAATAACCATCTGAAAACCCTGATTCTTATGATAACTCCCATTCAGGAGCTTACTATGTGATAACTTCATTCAGGAGCTTACTGTGTAATAATTCCAATTACTATATAACTCCCATTCAAGAACTTACTACATGATAACTCCATTGCTATATGATAACTCCCATTACTATGATAACTCCCATTCAGAAACCTACTATAACCATGTCATGAAAAGACTTTAATCCTATTAGGGACAATATTTAAAATTTAAGACCTTCAGTCGGGCTCCATCATCTTTATCAAATCAAGTTCTCATTACTCTCAACACCATCTCTACTCCATCAGTTAAGACTCTCATTCCTGCTCAGTGTTTGTACTCACATCCCTTCAGATAAAAATCCGCTCCCTCTCAGTTCCCAGTGCCCAGCCAGGTCCTGGCCATCCCTTTCATATTTGACATTGAAGCCCCGCTGAAGCCTAGTCTTTCCTCTTCCCACAGTGATCAGGGATCTCTTTAAATTCAAGGTATATCTATCCCTAAACCTCATAATTCAGCAACAAACGTGTGTGAGTCTCATAGCTTACGTTATATCCGAAGACACAGTGGCAAGATCTGTGTCCTTAACGTTTAGGCTACAGTTCTTTTTTTTCTCTGTTTTTTGGTTTGTTTTAATTGAGGTGAAATTGCATAAGGTAAGATTCACCCATTTTAGTGTACATTTCCATGACTTTTGGCAAATGCATAACGTTGCATAACCACCACTACAGCCAAGGTATGGGACAGTTCCATTGGCCCAGATATTTCCATTGTGACCTTTTGCAGTCAACCCCCCTCGCACCCACCCTCTGACGACCACTGACCTGCTTCTTTATAGTCCTGCCTACATGAGATCACACAGCATGTAGACTTCAGGTCTGGGCCCTTTTACTTAGCATGACGCATTTGCAGTGCATTTCTGTTGTGTGTCGGTAGCACATTCCTTGTGTTTCTCAGCAGTTCTCATTGTATGGACATGCCCAGTATGCTGACCAGTTGGAGAACATTTGGGTAATTTCCAAGGCGGGGCAATAACGCTGCCATAAACATTCTCATGCAGATTTTTATTTGATCATAGTTTTCATTTCATTTGGATAAATGCCTAGAAGTGGGTTCAAATGGTACATGAAAGTTTACCTTTGTAAGAAACTTCCAAACTGGTTTCCATAGTGGCTGTCGAATTCTGCATTTGTACCAGCAACAAATGAATTCCGGTTGCCCAGCGTCTTAGTCCTTCCCATAGGTGTGTGGTGATAACACATTGTGGTTTCAATGACCATTTCTCTAATGACTAATGGCATTGCTTTTTCATGCGCTCGTTTATGGTCTATACTTTTTGTGGCTATTTCATAGTACTTGCAATGTGCTAAGAATATGTTAGGTGCTTAATGAACATTTGTTTGGGGTTATTAAATTGCTGAATTTGTGTGCCCATCGCTCCGTTTTACTAGCTGCTGCCATTTATTGAGCATCTACCATGTGCTAAGCACAGTGCTTAGTAATTTGCATATAACATCTTATTTAATACTCATACTAATCCTGCAAGGGTGGGGGTATTATTACCCCCATTTGGTAACGAAAGGGGCAAACAGTGTTGGCTTGTCAATCAGTATTCAAGTCCTTGTCTTCACCCTAAGAGGTTTTATTTCTTTCCTCAGTTTCGGGAGCTGGTCTTGTGCTGCTGCTTATTTACTTTGCTTTGACCACAGAAGGACAATCGTATCAGCCAAGGAGTAACTGCCTCAAGTACCTTTCATATATAGGTGGGGTGAAAAACTACACGGGACACGACTGAAGTCCAGCTCTCACGGTCACCTGAGGGAGCACACCCCACGCGGGCAGTTGACGGAACGTGGCTATTTTTATAAACCGAAATGCTCTTAAACGAGATTGTCCGCTCCCTAGTTGCTTTGGGATGCATGATGTTTACTGACTCTATAACGTTACTTCATTAAGTTTCTGGTTTTTGTGTCAGAATCAGAGCACTAGATTTTTTCCTAGAAGTGCGACTCTTGCCCTGGCTGGTTTGCTGAGTGGTTAGAGCATCAGCCCAGGACTGGAGGGCCGCAGGTTCAGTCCTAGTCGAGGGCACACACCTCAGTTGCAGGTTGAACCCACCCCGTCCAGGCCGGGGCGCGTGCGGGAGGCATCCACTCGATGTGTCTCTCTCCCATCGATGCCCCCCGTTCTCTCTAAAGCTCGGTGGGAAAAGTATCCTCAGGTGGGGATTAAAGAAAGAAAAAAAGTGAGGCTCTTACAAAACAATACCTGTCGGTCTTCAGAGAGTTAAATAGTAGATACCGCGAGTTCAAAAGGCAGGTCTTGAACCCGTTTTTGGTGAGCCCCGTTTTGCTTACTCCGTGTGTCCAAATGGCCCCTCCCCGCTCCTGCGTGGGTGCCACACGGTGAAGGAAGAGCTGGGGCGCTCACAGAGCCCACCTACACCCAGCACGCTGGCTCCTGGAAAGTCATTGCGAAGGAACCCACAGCCGCTTACAAATGTCAGTGCGAAGACTGAGTCCCCAGCAGAGCTTCTGGCGCCCAGGGCAACAGCGCCGCGACACAGTTACACGCGCTCAGCCTCGGGACCGGGACGCGTGAGCTTGCGGGTGACAGCGATGACATTCTGCATGCGTTTCAGGAGCATTAGTGTCGCTATTGCACTGAGACAAACGCGGTGAGCAACCTCCCCGACAGGGTTTTTAAGGAGAAATCTGTGGGAAGATTTCCTAACACAGAGCCTTTTCTTAGATGGGAAATAAATCGTGGGCCTAAAGCGATGCCCAAATTTCGAGGTTGTCTCAAAGGAAAACTTTTATTAGAAGATATTTAAAGAGGTTATTATTTCATATTTGCAAATGCAGTGCGTGCTCTTGGTTCCTCCCTTCAACTTGTGGCTCGCCACAGGAATTTCAGCGACCGGTTTATTGTGGAGATTCTGGGGGCCCAGCTCCAGCCCAAGGAGGTGCTGGGAGGCCCGGCCTTCACATCCACACCCGATGCAGCTGCTGAGCCTGCTTCTCTCCGGCCCGCAGAGCCCCAGAGAACAGCGCCGGCGTCAGCAAATCAAAGCAGTGCCTGCCACCAGATTAATTAAAATTCTTCTCATCCAGCTGGTATTTTTATTAATGATAATTTCACATGACAATTTGACAGAATCTTCTAGCTACTGTGCACAGGTCAATCGCTATCTCTAAATTATCCACCTAACTACCAGTGGTCATAAATATAGCAATAATGACAATATCAACAGCAGCAACAAGGACTGAGCTGTAATGTTTCACACTGAGTAATATTTGAATTTTCCCAAGACTGTCACTTAAGGTCATAAATCATCTCACGGGAGTATGAAGGTTCAGCTCCATTTGGAAACTAAGTCTAAGCTTTTTAATACCTGGATAATATGAAAAACCAGAGGGAAATCCTTAAGCATGTTTTAATTCCCCAGCATTCCCGTTGTCGCACCCACGCTATGGCTCCGGCCACTCTCTTATTGAACGTCCATTCCCACCTCTGTGATCGAAACCCCCACGTCTTCAGGTCCCCTCACCAGGCGAGGCTTTCTTTCTCACGCCCTTGTTACTGCGGCATCATTGCAGACGCCTGCCGGCCCTGTTCCCATCACCCACATCGAAGTGAGTAGGTTCCCACCTTCTCGCACCCCCAGCTTGTGCATTTTAATTGAGAGACACCCCTGTACCTCTGTGTTCATCACTGAAGCTCAACTTGTGTTCTCTGTTTCCTTCAATATTTTCCTCGCACTCAGTATCTATCACAGCTCTTCCCCGAGACTCATGGATTCTGTGAATTCCAGTTTTCCAAATATCGAGTGACATGTATGTTCCTTCCGGTCTAGACTGTCCCCAGACCTAATGGCTCTTAATTTTATTCTAAGACCAAGAAAGTAAAAGAGCGAGAAGAGCCTTTGTGAGATACATACACACACTATATAAACAGGTTGACTAGACATTGTATCCCGGAAGCCAAGAGCAGGCCCTGAGGAGAGTTAATGTCACGTGCAGGGTATTTTAATTTCCTCTCTTCTCTTGGGCTGAGGATCACCAGACGAGCTAATCACCCTGGGTTTAGGGGATCATGTTAAACAAAAGGAGGGCATTTTGCCTCATGGATGCAGCAGCTTCACAGCTGGTCCTTTCCGAGGCGTGAAGCTGGGCTTCAGGGCCTCAGCAACCCCTGAGGGTCCCTAGTCCTGGCCCGCAGCCCGGGTAGTGTCGCATGGCTGGTGACTGGGCTATGATGGCGAATCTCCGCAGGTGCCCAATCTGCTGAATTCATTCATTAACACATAAGTTCAAGAAGTACGTACTCAGCTCTTTCTCTCCGTGCTCAGCACTCTGTTAGATGCCGCCTGGTAAACGAAGTGAAGCTAAGACGCAGTTTGCTGAGTGAAACACTGACACAGCCCCAGGGAGCCTGCTGGGCGGTCATGCCTGATCCCACCGGGTGGCACTGAAATCAGTGTTTCGGGGTTTGCTTTCTGTTGTTTTCAGGTTTTTTTTCGTTTGGTTGTTTTGTGGGTTGTTGTTTTGTGAGTGTGTTTTGTTTGCTTTTGGTCTGTTTGTTTTTTGTTTTGTTGGGGGGTTTTTTCCCATATATATTTTCACTCGAGTGGTGCTATAGCGTTAATTGTTATAGCATTTTCTTTGGATTTGTTTCCTTTGTTTTTTTATTTTGGACTCTGAGGACAAAACCAGAATACACGTGTTTAGGGTTTAGTTTTTAATCATTTTTTTAACCCTGTTAACTTTACTCTCTAGTGAAAAAAAAAAAATCACTGAGACATCTGTTCATTTAAGCAGAGCCAGCTTCAGGGAAATGACGAGGTCCGTGGCATGTCCTCTGCGTTGCCTTTTGCTCCACTATGTGGCCTTTCCTGTGTCCTCCAGGCTGGTGTTGGCCCCATGGAAGTGAGGCCTGGAAGGAGCGTGACTTTCTTGTATTTCATCAAAATTTGCCTACCTTTGTGTCATTTCTTCAGGGAATTATTAATATCTAGAAATTGATCAACTTTTCTTTGATTGTACACCTTCCTTGCTTCTTTGCTCCAATAGATCTGGGTGGGGGAGTCGGAAATATGTAGGAATCTCAGATATTAATTAAAATAAAGGCTCAGTGGTGTCCTGTTCCACTGCCTACATTTTGGGAGGGACACTGGTTCTAACCGGCTCCATCTACGTATTCCCATGATTTCCAAAGAGCCATCAACTGCTGGAGCACTGATTTCTCAGCTCACAGGCAGTTGTCTGCTAGTACCTCTGTTTATTCCTAACCTTTGGGAATTATTCCAGACATCCTAGTCCAGATGGGGCGCCCCGTCCAACCTGCACATCTGTTCAATTATGGACCAAAAGGCCTTATGGTGCAGGGAGAAGGTAAACAAAGGTGGGTGGGCATTTTAATAGATGTTCCTCCAAGTCCAGTAGTTGTAAGAGGAGTTAATGGGCCAGATTTCCCAGACATGAATGGGTGTGGGGTTCTTGGGGTGCGGCTGAAATAAGCATTTTCAGACGCCCCCATGAGGGGGCTTGTGGAGGAAGCCTTTATTTGTGTGAAGTTACATTCCTCAGGTTGCAATGTCCCAGTTCCCCCAAGCCATTCGTGCAAGAAGGGCAGCTGGGAGTTCAGCAGAGCCAGCAACAGGGCCATTATTCAGAGCTTCATGCCATGTTGCAGCCGGGTGTGGTTCAGTGTTCAAGGTAATTAAAGTCCGTTAGTCTATTCTGGGTGTCCCACATGGACAGGAGCCACGTAGGCACAGGGGAGCACGGCCCCCTGCAACAGGAGTCCCAAGAGGGCCTGGCACATGAGTTCATGTTTTTTTTTTTGGGGGGGGGTTCCTTTTTTGTTTAGAAGTTTAAATATTCAAGTTTTTCACATGTGCAGTGGCCACACCCATCCTGGCCACTAATTTATTACTCGGTGTGACAGACAGGCACCTACCCACATCACTCAGACCTTATTGGGCATGTGCCTGAGTGGCCTTTACTCGGTCCCTTCCCCCATCAACGAGCGGGGAGCAGACTTGGCCAGTGTCAAATGCAGCCTTCGGGCAAAGCCGTATAAACCGCAGGCCTGCAGCCAGCCTCCCTTTTCCTCCTTTCCAGCTGAGCGGTCACCAGGGCATTCCAAGGGCATCGCAGTGATCGGGGGCTCCCCACTCTTGGTGAACTGGTGCCAGTCTCCATTGGCGTGGCCTCTCCTCACAGACGGGCTGAGGACGCACAGGCCAGTCCCTTCCTGCAGAGCACGCTTCCAACTTCATTTGTCAAAAGACGTGTTCCAGTTTCTGAGATAACAATTAATCTTACATTAATTACATTTTAAATGCACCGAAATGTGCTGATGCAGCAGCACTTAAAATGTCATCAGGAGAGCGTCGCGTATATCATTGTGGAGGGTGGTTTACTTCTGAGATGCATGCAGCCCTGTCATTCCTTGAAAAGCACGTAGATTCTTAAAACCTTTTCTAAAATAGGATATTTCTGGAATTTGACCCTAGTTGCAGGGCACTGTGTGTTAGGCAGTTCACACATTGTCTTCATCTAACTATGACAACTGTTCCCCAGACTGTGGTGGTTAATTTTATGCACCAACTTGCCTGGCCCACACTGTGCCTGGATTAAACCTTACTTCTGGGTGTGTCCATGAGTATGTTTCCAGATGAGATTAGCATTCGGATCCCTAAAGCAGATTTCCATCCCTAGTGTGGGTGGGCATCACCCAACCCACCCAGGGCCCGAATAGAAGATTTGTCTCCTTCCTGCCTGAGCTGGGACGTGGGTCATATGTATATAGGGTGTCCCCAAAAGTGTATACATATACTTTGAATAATTATAAAGGCAATGTTTATTAAAACGCATTTCATTTTCAAAATTGAGCTATCAGCTCTTAAAGTGTTTATACATTTTGGGGGGGCACCTGGTGTTTCAACAAGGATATAGAGTATTTGATCGTAGAATGCATATCCTATTGGTTGTGTTTCTCTGGAGAACCCTGATGGACACAGAGACTTATTCCAACTCTCTGCCTTTTAGTACCTCTAACCCCCTAAGAACACAATTATGAGCTTTCTCAAATAGTGTTATCCCCTAAACCAGGGGTGGGGAGCCTTTTTTCTGCGAAGGGCCATTTGGATATTTATAACATCATTCTCGGGCCATACAAAATTATCAACTTAAAAATTAGCTATGAAAAAAGCTCCTAGATTCTAGATTTATTGAATTTCAAGTCCCGCCTGTGGTTGCTTTGGTGGGCCAGACCAAATGATTTCACCAGCCATATACAGCCCGCAGGCCAGATGTTCCCCATCCCTGCCCTAAACCATTAAAGTCTCTAGGGGCTTATAGCTTATTTATAAATATATAATATTTCCAATCGCCATGCCAGCTACTGTGCAGCTGTGTCACAGGTCATTCATTGCATCTCTGTGGGCCTCAGTTTCCTCAAATGTCAAAACAAAGGCGAGCCAGACCCCTCATAAGTCTAAAAATTCTGCAGTTCTCTGAATTCTGCTGTGGACACTCGCTTTTTTCGCTCTGACTCACATCACACTGACTGACTGATGTTGATTTTTATCTCAAAAAATAACATGGTTGCTTCTGGAGGGACCTTCCAGCTTAGCAGCTCCAACACCTTCATTTTGCAGATAAGGGAACTTAGGGGCTGAGAGATGAAATTACTTCTCAAAGTTCCCAGGCTCCATAAGTGGCCCACACTGGACGTCAACTCTCCTGCCGATACAATTCTCTCTCCTCTATGCCATGAAATTTTTCCCCTGTATTTTAATTTAACTCAAAGACATTTTAAAGTAAATCTGATCAGTGAGATGCAACTCCTAGGCACGGGTATTTCAGAATATTAAAGCCGGGAAACGGGCCACGGGAGGTGAAAACAGAGTGTGCGACAGACAGCACCCAGCCCGTCGCAGTGGCCCTGATCATGGTACCGGGGGCGGAGTGAAACCAGGACAAGCCCACAGAGATTCAGGAGGCTGGGGGCCGGGGGACATGTAATGAGAATGGAAGTAAGACCCCGAGAAGTGCAGCTACGCCTTGGTTGCTGACATGCAGGGCCATTAACTTCAGCTTTGTTGGGACGTCCGTAAAGAGGGGGTGTGACCTCTGTAGACGGAAAGGCTCCTTCGCCCCAGAACGACAGGCTTTACCTTTTCCTCTGGGACTGTGCTTATAAGACTCGTGCAAAGAAGTCTGCTTCTGTGGCTGTTGCTAATATAGCCGTCTTCCCCGCATGGCCCACGGTCTGTGTCACACGAGCGTTTTGGTCTCTCGCTTTCCCTCACTCCTCTTCGTCTTCAGTGCTCAGTTCTCCTCTCTCTCCGTAGTCAGGTGTTTTTGCAACCCCCAGGGTTGCTTCCTGAGCACCCTCTGGTCTGCATGGTGCATTGTTGGTTTTTTGCTGTTTTTTCTTTCATTTCATCTACTGCTTATCATGTACCTTCATTTCTTCACAGCCATCCTGATGCATTTCAAGATGTATTTTTAACGCATTATAATGGGGGAGGGGAGAGAGGAACATCTGTATTACTTTCAACAATAAAGATGATTTTTAAAAAAAAAAAAAAGCATTACTGGCAGAAAATAATGAGGCTGTTCCACTATCTGTGTATTCCGCAGTTCTACAGAACAGCTAGTTTATAACATTCGGGAATTGTCCTAAAAGAAGGCCTACCCAAGCTCCATCTGCAATGAAATGTTAAATTGCATGAATAATATGCGTGAAAAATGCCTGTAGGCACTAGTTCAAAGGCGGGCCATACCGGTGAGGTGCTTGGAAAGGCCCCCTAGCCCTGTGTGTAGTGCAGCCTTTCTCGGAGGTTTCCATAGTCTCGGGAGGATCCTAAGAACCCTGAGCTGGAGTCAAATGGATACAGTGTCTGCCCTGGCTGGTGTGGCTCAGTAGGTTGAGCGGCGACCCGAGCACCAAAAGGTCGCCGATTCAATTCCCGGTCAGGGCACATGCCTGGGTTGCAGGCTCCATCCCCACCCAGTAGGGGGCTTGCAGGAGGCAGTGGATCGATCAATGTTTCTCTCTCTCTCCCCCTCTTTATTCCTCTCTCTCTAAAAAAAAAAAAAAAAAAAAATCAATAAAAATATATTTAAAAAGAAAATGGATACAATGTCAGAGGATGATCTGGTAAGTTCACAAAGGTGGTATGACCATCTGGTTAGGACAGGAAAGTCCTCAAGCCTGAGTCGCACGTTCTGCTCTTCAGTCTCTTATCCTGGCTCTGCCTCCGTGGCCTCCCATTGCAAACCAACCCCCCTCAGCCTCCCTAAGTGACAGCCAGGATCAGTCCCTGTTGAGGTGCTGACCTTGGTTAACTGCCCTCTCCAGAGAGCTTGATCCTTGGAAGTCACCACAGGAAACCCCTGTGATCCATGCCATGTATAATTCAGAACATTATTTACTTCCTAATCCTTCTGGGTAAATATAGTGAATGTCATTTCTACTTCTCACATCGTAGCTCAGAAGCTAAAATTCAAAAGTGTAGTCCTCACTGACCTTTTAAGGAAAATCCAACTTCAAACAGCACTGCAGGGAGAAAGGTGGGATAAACAGAAAACTGTCAGACTAGACGCGGCTGTTGTAAAGTTGTCGAGAAGGCTGAATGTCAGAAACAAGCATCATTAGGCGACTTGGAAGTCACGGTTCAGTGCTTTTTCTAGCAACCGTGTCCGCCTTGTATCACAGACACAAGCAGCACGTGAACCCTAGACTCTTCCAATCGGGCTAATTATATCAGAGGGTCTCCGATCCGGTTTATCTTCCTTCTCAGATAAGCAGATAAGACAGAACAACAGGGCACTGGGCAGTAATCCCCGCAGAGCTGCTAGTTTGAACTCTCTCCCATCTGGCAAGGAGAGGACACTCCACCATTCCCTTGTTTTCTGCTCATAGCAGAAATCTAGAGGTGTACCTATTCCAAAATATTCAGGTTGTGAAGAGTCATTATATTTTCCATAGTTTAAAAAACAATCATTTGGAATCTTTGAACTCATTCTTTAGCATGATTTTCACACAAAGGTATATAGTGGCGGCAATAAAATCTAAGCCAAAGAAACCATTACAGTTTAATCATTTATTTGCAGGAATTAATTCTATTTCTCCCTAAGGAATCAAAGGGAGAAAGCGTAGGTGTGTTAAATGCAGTTCTTGCGATAATCCTGCCCTCTGATATCTTCAGAAATTATTTATGATCAGAGTGGCTTCCTGGCTTTTTGTATTCAAGTCCCGTCTTGGGCAGGGAGCAAAGGAGAGCATTGTAGGAAGCTCAGTGGGAGATGAAGGCCGTCTCCTCTCTCCCCTCCAGAGTCCAACGTCATCCTTGACTTTGGCTCTGAAATTGAACATGGGAGAAGGCAGGCTGGTTCCCCACCAGAATGTCACACGTGAACAGCATCCACTGTCCTCAAGACGAGTCCCCCCGAGTGGGGAACACACTTTGAATTGTTTCGGGAAAGGTCTTAGGTTTCCATGGAGCCAGCACAGGACTAGATATGAGCATTCTTATGTTCCCATCCCCTTTCTGCCAAAAGCCAATTTTATGAACTTGAGAAAGTCATGCATCTTCTGTAGACTCCCCTCTCTATCACATGGGGAGCTTAGAGCAGTGGCTTTTAGTCTTTTCCAATTTGTGAGTGTCTGGAAGTAAACCTGCATTGTTCCTAGTTGATGAAAGCTGGCCATATTATCTGTCACGGGGACCCTTTCCTTTGAAGGAGAGGACAGCAGAGAGTAGGTAATGTCCCGAGTGCCTCCCCAACCTGCTGGACCCGTGGTAGTCTGAGCTCAGTAAGTGTTCGTGGGAAGCGGGTCTTTCATCTCTGTCTTCCCGACATCTAGAACACCGGCCACTGTGTGGGTGCGAGTTACACGTGGGAGTTCCCGGGCCCTGTGTGGGTGCGAGTTACACGTGGGAGTTCCCGGGCCCTGCATGGGTGCGAGTTACACGTGGGAGTCCCTGGCCTGTATTTGGACTGAACAACTCGAGGAACTACCTTCCCGGCAGGACACCGAGAGACCCTGCTTGCTCCCTCCTCTCAGGGCTGACCTTGCCCTGGCTGTTTATCCCGTCATTAATCTCCTAATCTAATGACTTTCTCATCCGGTGTATGATTTTTATCTGATTATTCCAACTCATCACATTTAATTATGTCATTGCTCCTGCCTTCCTTTCGAGAGGAGAAAGTATTAGCTGAGACCTGTCTGTGGTGGGACTGTGCTGAGCGCTTAGTTCAGTGAACGGCCTTCTCAGGAACGGGGGAGGGATTATGACGCTTGTCTTACAGGCGAGGGGGCAGATTGTCGAGTGTAAGGAGCCTGCCCAGGTCCTCACCACGAAGCAGCAGCCCAGCTGGGGCTGGGAACAGCACTGTCTGTCTCCCAGGCCATGTTCTTTCCACTGAACTGGCTTTTTTTCCCCCACCAAGAAATTCAACATTATTTCTGAGCTCACAGGGTGGGATTATGGGGGACCTGGCTCTGAAGGAGAGGAAGACTGTCTGAAATGACTTTTTCTAATGGTGGCGACAGGTGACATCGATCCAGTGAGAAAAACCGCCCACTGTGCACCCCTGTCGTCATCAGCGTGCGCTTCCTTATGTGTTTTGCTGTAGCTCGTGGTGCAAATAAGACCACAGATGACATTCCTGGTGCAAAGCAGCAGGCTGAGCGAGAAGCAGCAGCCTGGCCTTTGTCTCCTTAGGGCCCTATCTACTCAATCCAGGGAGAGAACTACAGTGAACGCCTGTTCGGGTGATAAGGGCTTATGCTTTTAAATATATATATATATTTTTTGCATCTATATATATATATATATATATATATAGATGCAAAATAAGCCAATCAGAGAAAGACAAATACTATATGATCTCACTAATATGTGGAATCTAATACACAAAATAAACTGACGAACAAAATAGATCTGGAGGCATGGATACAGGGTACAGACTGGTGGCGGGTGCCGGGGGTGAAGGGGTCACCTAAAGAACATATGTGCATAGCGTGGACATGGACTATAGCGTGGTGAAGGCCAAGTGGGAGGAGAGGCAGGGGTGGAAAGGGGTGCAAAGCAGGGGAAATGGGGGGCATCTCCAGTAATGTCAACATTAAAAATTTTTAATTAAATATATATATGTAATCCATTCATTCTATTCTTTCTTTAAAAAAATGTTATTTGATTTTTTTGCACTTACAGCTTTTGACAGTGATAATGGTAGATGAAAAACTCTAATTCGTTTTCTCAGGTGAAGCCAAATATACGAGTGGCCAGGTAGTGATCACTAACTGGACCAGCAAGGAAATGTGATTAGTAAATCATAACGGAGAACTTGGACCTGCTGCCTGAATTCTTCAAGTTATGGGAAAAGAAACTGCGATTCATTTCCTCTTCTTGGTTACAACTGTAGATAGACATAAGTCACTTAGTTCCCGTCAATATTAAATGGGGATCATGGTGGCCCCAAAGTGATGCTCTGACACGCCTTGCAGGTTTTTCACATCATGAAATTAGTGGCGCGGGTGACACAGCGTCTCTCATGTTCCCGGGCCGCCTCTTTGTCGCATGATTAATAAGGGCGGAGCGAGGAGGGACCGGGAACTCGGTGGGCAGGGTAAGCTCTAATACCTAATCAATTTCCTCCTGCAAGTTTTATTACATGGAGACTTCTGGAAAGGGAAATGGATTGGGCTGATTCGCCTGGGAACTTTTAAAGCAGCAAAGTGTGTTCTTTTACTTTTTCACCGCAACCCATTTTATGGGCCTGGAGCTACGGAGAAGTGAATGATCCTGCTCCAGTCAGTTACTTTATTCTGGTTTCTGTGCCAAGAATTTAGAGAATGGACAGAGACTTGAACGGGAGGGAACACGTTAAAGAGAAAATAGTACCAAAAAGAACCATCAAAGTCAGCGTAAACAAAGATGACAGAACATAAGAAACTACGTTTACACAGGTCATCTCATCTCGCCTCGGGTATGTAGATATTTACTGAGCACCTACTGTGTGCTTTGCCTTAAACCAGATGCTGGAAATTCAAAGAGGAAGAATAAATCCTCGTGACTGCTGGTGTCCAGGGCTCCCCGACTCGAGGAAGGGAAAAATATCCATATGTACAGACACATAGAGACATGGATGGTCATCAGGCGACGGGGTGTCTGCCCCGCAGATGTGGCCCGGGACCGATGACAGTCTCGGAGCGCCTCAGTCTGCTGCCAGAGCAAGGCGAGTCTTCCTAAGAAGCTACAGTGCGAAATGAGTCTTAGAGCGGCACAGAATTAGGGAGAAGGTGTTTGCTTTGAGGGAAATCGAAAAGCAGAGGGCATGAAAAACAGAAGGGAGATAGAGAAAAGCCGTGTGGGCCGCAGGATTGGGAACGGCTCCAGCACGGGTGCGAGACCGGGATCTCGGGGGAGGGGTGCGGTTAGGGATGAGCACCGCGCCCCGGGGGACCCCACCTGCGCGGGGCCTAGCGGGAACTCACTCGGGGGCAGCACTGGGGACTGTTTGAAGCCGAGGGTGACATGGTCCGATCTGTGTTCAGGTGGATGGCTCTGGAATGATTACAGAGCACGGATTTTCACAGGAAAAGAAAGGAGACTCAGGAGGATATTGGGGTTTACCTTTTACACCGTAAATGGAATGCCTCTGCCAGATTCACCTTGAGGGGACCTCCATTGCTGTAGGCAGAGCGTCCCTGCCCAGAAGGGACAGTCCTTTGGGTCCCAGCACTTCGCGTCCGTCTCAGCCCCTCTCTCCGCTGTCCCAGTTCCATGCGGGTGCCCTGACTCCGTTCCCAAGGCCGTTGTCCCGCTTTTGGTTCTCTCTCCCCTTAATCCTGCTCTTTGAAACCTCAGCCCCTTTTGAGCCTGTCAGCCGATAGGAAGAGGAGAGTGCCCGTGTGTTTAATTCCGCATGCCTGGGTTTGAAGCTGCTGGGGCGGCTGTGCTAGCCCAGCCCTCCGCCGTGCCCAGGGCTGCCCATCCCCCGTGCCCGCCCGGTGCCCGCGTAGCTGTGGCTGGCCTCTCTGCGGACCCCTGCCCAGGGCAGGCGCTGGGGGAGCGTGGTGGGAATTCTCTCCTCCAGGCATCCGCAGAGGGCCGGCTTCAAGTTTATTAGGGCCCTCTGCCTGCCCACTCGGGGGTCAGAGAAATGGGTTAATTGTGGTAGCTCCTATGTAAGATACTGCTTTGCAGGTTAAAGTGGGTCTGATTCTATCCTGGGCATATGGAAGGGTTTGCAGAATTTTTGTAAGACTATGTATGATGTATGCAACAAGTTTTCTTTCCTTATTTTGACTTTGAAAAGTTTTTATTAAACTGCAACCTTAAAAGTGATTTTTAATATTGTCATTTGGAATGAACCAGAAAATAGTAAAAAAAAAAAAAAAAAAAGCTTAAGTGGAAGTGGAGGAAACATTTGTGCAGGAGTGCCTGTCCCAGTCACACCCCATCCCCACCCGACTCCACAGACCCACTGAGGCTCGCTGCTAGAAATAGTTCAATAGGTTTATCAGAGATCTGGACGAAGCCGTATAAAATGAATCCCATGAGCTTTGCTATGTGTGGAATAACTTGCTGAACTGATAAGGATAAGCTTCAGGCAGGCCGAGATAGGTTTTAGTTTTATTTTCTCCAGCTTTATTAAGATATCATCGACATCTAACATTCCACACGTTTGTGTACAAGGTGAGGATTTGAAACATGTCTCTATTGCAAAATATTTAAAACAGCAAGGCAGTTAAGACAGCCTCCACCTCACGTAATAACATTTCGTGGGTGGTGGTATGGCGAGAACATCAAAGCTCTGTTTTATGGTAACTCAGAGTGCACAGTACAATATGGTTGATTATAGTCACCAGGCTGTGCATGAGACCCCTCATGACTGGCTCCTGACTGAAAGGCTGTGCCCTCTGACTAACGCCCCCCCCAGCCCTTAGCCTCCAACCACCTGCCCTCCGCTTCGGGACTGGGTGTTCTTAGATCCCACAGCTCCGTGAGATCGGGCAGTATTTGTCTTTCTCTGCCTGACTTAAACTCACTCAGCATAATGCCCTCAAGCTTCATCCATGTTGTTGCAAATGGCAGAATTTCTTTCTTTCTCATGGCTGAATAATAGTGCAGTGTGTGTGAGTGTGAGTGTGTGTGTGTACCACATCCATATAATCTCACATCGTTAGCCCTTCGTCCACTGATGGACACTAGGTTGCTTCCATGTCTTAGCCAGTGTGGGTAGTGCCGCAGTGAGCATGGGAGTGCAAGCATCCCTTCCAGACACTGATTTCCTCACCTTTGTGTGCGCACCCAGGGGCGGAGTTGCTGGACCAGATGGTAGTTCTAGCTCCTGTTCTTTGAGAACCCTCCATACTGTTTTCCATAGTGGCTTTACCAAGATGGGTTTTATGACTAGAAAGAAACTTGTAGTCCATTGTCTGTGTAGACGAGTAAATTATGTGAATTTAAAAGGAAAATATCGTAAGAAATTCCCTCAAATTATTTTTTGGAAGTAGGGCTATGTCAGCCATATTATTAAATAATGAAACTCTTTGTTTTATTGAATAAAGGTCTCTAAAAACAAATCCTGAAATGAGATTTGTGTACAAGAGATTCATTAAGTGGGGAGAGGTGGGCAAAAGTACTTTAAATCAATGAGTAGAGCCCAGCCGGGCGTGGCTCAGCGGTTGAGCGTCGACCTAGGATCCAGGCAATCGGGGTTCGATTCCCGGTCAGGGCACATGCCCGGGTTGTGGGTTCCATCCCCAGTAGGGGGTGTGCAGGAGGCAGCCGATCAATGACTCTGTCATCATTGATGTTTCTCTCTCTCTCTCTCCCTCTCCCTTCCTCTCTCTGAAATCAATAAAGATATAGTTTAAAAAAAAATAAAATAAATCAATGAGTAGACCTCAGCCAATCCTACAGGGGGCCTCTGAGGGATGAGTTAGTCGTCCCAACCAGAGACAAGGGAGCTTGGCTGTCATTCTGCCATACCCAGCGGTCGCTGATTACCAAGCCGTGGGGAAGATGGTAGCCCCCAGGCACTTCTGACTCTTGGAAGCTCTGGTAGGAAAGGACAGTCTGCCAAAGAGTAGCACAGGCGATGGCCACTGAAAGGGGTCCACGTTGCTGTAGACTGGATGTTTGTGTCCCCACAAAATTCACATGTTGAAACCTAATCTCCAATGTGTATTTGGAGGTCGTTAAGTCATGTGGGTGGGGCCCTCGTGAATAGAATTAGTGCCCTTATAAAAGAGGCCCCAGAGAGATCCCTCACCCTCTCCACCCTGTGAGGACACAGAGACGGTGGCCATCTGTGAACTAGGAAGTGGGCTTTCACCAGACACTGAAGCTTGATCTTGGATGTTCAGCCTCCAGAACTGAGAAATGAATTTCTGTTGTTTCTGTTAACAGCAGCCCAGACTGATTAAGACTCATGGGTTCAGGCTTTCAGACGTGGTTAGAAGGAATGCAAGGGGATCTGTGTCAGTACAATACTGACCATGGTATTTATTGTCTGCTACAGTGGGCCTCGAGCTATTCTTTGTGCCCAGACAAGAAATCCAGGTGACATTTAGACATTGGCTTCATATGCCTGCCTGACCACAAAGGCCAATATCATCAGGAATATAATGCCAAGTAGAATAGATCCTGCATGAAACAATTCACTACCGGGTCACAGTTTAATCTGTGACTCCCTTTTGCTCAAGTGAAATCTTGAAAGAATGTTAAATTGAGAGTTATCCTCTATCCTGACATGAGGAAGAAATACTTTTCCATAATATAGAAATGGACTGTTTGAAACTTGCTACATCTGTTAGAGCAAGAGTTTAACTAGAAATTAATATACAACCCTTTTATCATGAAATGTTAACCCATGGTTTATGTATGCTTCTGTATTATGTTGTGTCACATAGCTTTAAAATAAAATTATGAGGATAGCCTAATACCACTGGAAAGTGTAATGGCCAGATGTTCAACTCCCTTCAAGTCATGTGCCGTTATTATAGTAGAGTTACACCCCAAAAAAACCCGTCTTGGGTTATTAGAACTAATTGATGTTCATCTAAATTATTCTCTCCATCCCTTTGCGCTCATCACGGCGCTTGTGTAAGTCCCTCCATGGTGCTCATCTCATTCTGTTTCATGGTATCATCATCGTGAAGGCAAAACCGTGAGTTTCATCTTTAGACCATCAGTTATCCCTGTGCCGGCTCGTCGTAGTAGGTGTTTGGAAACATTCGCATGAGAAAATCAGCCTGCAGTCCCCTGCGCTGAAGCATCCTGTCGTCTGCTTTACTAGCCAAGTGTGTTTGCTCCTTGACTAGTGACTCACAGTGGAGTCTCCCAGCTGCTTGTGCATTCCCCCCCCCCCCCCCCCCGCTCATTTGGAATCCGCCAGCCGCCCCCCAGCAGGATGTGGAAGGCGTCGGAGCATGTGTTGTCTGCATGTGTACCAGAGGAGGCATAGCTTCCTTTCCCGCCTCTCCAGCACTCCCCTCTTTAATGTAACTGTAAACCCCAGAATGCATATCCCATTTCGAAACCAGACTTTGAATAAGACTGTGCCTGAGTTGAGCAGGATTCTGGGTATCGACGTGAATACAGAAGTTGAGAGTCTCATGTAACTTTCCCCACTCCCTCTGCAAATAAATTTTAAACTAGTCCTTGGCTACGACTTTGCTCCTTCTCAGAAATGGAGAGAATATATTTATATAGAACAAATGCGCAGCTTTTTCAAAGATGAAGTGAGGGAGAGAAGAGGGCTGTCTAATAGGGTTTAATACACTAGTGAATTCCAGGGATTTATTTCAGAGCAAATCATCTCAGATATGGTCCCAATACAGTCAGAGGCCTTGAGAAGCTGAAAGTCGGGAGGAACGTGGACAGTATGCGTCCTACCAGAATTCCATTTTCACTGCACGCTAAAAGCCTCTGCTCCTGTCAGATGCTTCCACAACAAAATTTATCATCAGGATATACCAGAAATATTGCAAACGTAATGTGCTCATGATCTTACATATTTTTCAACATACATTAAGGTCAAAGCCAATAGAATAGTCAGTCACTATTAGTGTGCAAGAAAGACAAGGACAGGCCAGCCCTGAATAGCTCTTCTGTGACCTGCTCATGATGAGATTTCCACTACGATAGCTACTCTTTTGGAAAACAGAAACAAAAATGAAACCAAAAAAAGAAAATCTCCATCAGAAATCTCCTTCCAAAAAGTGCATGTCAGCTGGCGGAGGGACATTGGTGGGAATTAGACCGTTGTAGTATCAGTGAGTTGAATACAGGCCCCTTAGTAAATGAGTTACAGAAGAACTCAGATTGGATCTGGCAATCAAAGTCATAAAAAGTCTAGAGCTGATGGGAAGGGCCTGGCCAGCGCATTCCCAGAATGGAGGGACACCCAGAAGGAACCCCAGCAGAGGCCAGTCATTCACGCAGCAGGCGTCCTGCCGGGTCCTTTCCCTGCAAGAGAGCAGTGACCCCACTGAACGATTTGCAGGGTAGAGAAGAAGCCCCTCATTAAGTTTGCAGGTTGAATCAAGGCACTTGGGAAGGATGGAAACAGAAATGTAAACGACCTTAACAGGGAGCTAAGAAAAAGGCGGTCAGTGCATTGAACTCATTGATGTCCAGCAGAGATACGGGTTAAGTTGTTCACTAGAACATTTTTAAAGAGTCAGTCCCTGCAAGGTGAAAGGTCACATGAGAAGCTTGCTGAATGTGCCTTAGAGTTTTGTTAATCTGAACATGGGCCTTAACATGAGATGAATTAAGAGAGTGCTGCACAGGAGAGTTAAAGTTGATTCTAAAAGGGCCCAGTGGTTGAGCTTCGACCTATGAACCAGGAGGTCGAGGTTCAATTCCCAGTCAGGGCACATGCTCAGGTTTCGGTCTCGACCCCCAGTAGGGGGCGTGCAGGAGGCAGTGGGTCAGTGACTCTCATCATTGATGTTTCTATCTGTCTCTCCCTCTCCCTTCCTCTCTCTGAAATCAATAAAAACATAAAAATTTAAAACAAATAAATAAAATGCTGCTCTTTGGTTGGATCCTTTATTAGTCCTCTCGGGGATTAGTAGCATAATTACACTCAAACTTGCTTAAAGTAAAAAAGGTCGCTTAGGAGCCCTCATACCTGAGAAGTCTTTGGATTGGACTAGCTTCAGGCATAGGTGGATCAAGGACTCACCAGGTACCATCAGGGACACATTGCTCTTGGCTTCGGGCTGCTTTCATATGGCAAGCTTGTTACTGGCACACCTCCCTGGACTTCAGAGCATGTGCCCCCAAGTTTCCCTCCACCCAAAGGGCTACCATGGGCTCTTCTTGGGTGACATGGCCCTCCCTGGACAAATCATGTGTCTCAGAGATAGGATGTTCTGTGGCACGCCGGCCAGTCTCCCCTGATTAACGATGCTTCCCGACAGGAGGAGGTGCTGGACAGACTGAAACTAAACGGGAGGAGGCCAGGAAGACCTTTCCTACAGGCCCTCATTAGGGATCTGGCTTCCTGGCACTGGTCAGGAGGGACTTTTGAATAGATAGAAGAGCATTAAAAGTTATATTTTACATAAAAGGAGACTACCAAGTCCTAGTTTTTAAAATTTTTATAATTTTTATTAGGTGGAATTTTAATGTGTATTAAAGTGTTGATATGAAGAAATTATAAAATAGAATGGATGAGAGTAACACATTTATATAAAAGTATGTGTGTGTATGTGTGGCTCAAAATGACAATAACCTAAACATGCTGCATTATGATTACCTCTTGGTTGGAGAACCATGGGTGATTTTTACTTTCTTCTTTATATTTTTGGTCAGTTGCTTGAATTTTCTATATGAGCATATATTATCTTTATGATCACAAACTGTTAATGATATAGTTTACATTTTTTTTAAAATGTGATTATGTGCGAACCTCTTTAGGAAGTTCTGTGCTTCATAGGTGACTTGCCCAAAGCCATGTAGCTTTATGGCTGCAGGACAACAGAGAACAGAGTCTACTAATCTCTAAAACACAGATCAGATAGATGACTGCTATCAGCTGAAATGGTCAAGGGGGCAAGGAACCATCAATGAGATTAGATTGAAACAATTAGAAGACATCAGTCTGTAAGACAAAAGCTAGAAGTGGTGCCATAATAAGCTGTGTGACCTTGAGCAAGACTCTTGATCTCTCAGAGACTGAGGCCTATACCTCTCAGAACGTGAAGGAATGAAGCCTTTGACACAGTGGACACTGATATGTTTAGTGAGTTACTAATTAGTTAGTTTTAACCAAATCTCAAAATACTAGTGTTGAATTAAATATTGGGGTCGGGCTAGAGGAGTGAGGTAGTTGATTCTGCACTTAAAATCTGAAAAAGGAAATTTAGTAAAAAATTAAAATGATATAGAACCTATGACCTTGAAAGTTTGTTCATGCTGCCCTGGCTGGGTAGCTCAGTTGGTTAGAGCACTGTCCTGATATGCCGAGGTTGTGGGTTCGACCCCCAGTCAGGGCACATACAAGAAACAACCAGTGAATGCATAAATACGTGGAACAACCAATTGATCTCACTCTCTCTTTCTCTAAAAAAACAACAACAACGAAACAATCAAAAATAATTTTTGAAAAGTTTGTGCATGCTCAGAAGGTGAATGGATTTCAGAAAGTTTAGGATAAATGTGCGATTAGGTATTTTCCGTAGGTTCCTGGGGACTTATTGCCACAATTAGTATGAGTTTGAATCATGAGACGCCATGGTCCCTGACACCATCAAGAGCCAGAATAAAGGTGGAACATGTGCAAACGCAAGCTGTACGTGCATCTTGTGCTCCACGGTGGCTAATGTGATCCCTTAATAAGCTGGAATAAAGATAAGTGAGGATAATCGAAAACATACAGCCCCGCCTAAGATCATCCCAGGCGGGACTCAGGTATCGCTCTCCTCCGTTTCCTCTTGTCTCACTGGGAAAATACTCTGAGAACCACCTCCTCGGGTGCGTGCCTTGGATTATCGGTCTTACCTCATTTAACCCTGACACGTGACTGCTTGGACCACATTCTTCTCGGTCCCTCCCAGGAGGAAACCCAGGCCGGAGGGGTCAAGTGCACGCGCAAGAGCTGGTCGTTGAAAGCAATAGATCTGAGCCTGCCCCGCATCATCCCGATGAGCAGCGCGGCCCCCGGCTCCTGACACACTGACCTGTTGCTCCGTAACGAAGGCCGTGGTGGCTGCAGCGAAGCACGTGAGAAAATACGGAATGGCTCATCAGATCAGAGCGTCTGCTGGGCACAGATGTGCTTTAGAATACAGGGGTGGGCAAGAGTGGGTTTATAGTTGTGAGTACACGAAACAGTTTATTCTTGTATTTTTTTTTCTTGTGTTATATGTTGTTCCATACGAACAGCTCTACCCCTACCTTTGCCCACCCCTGTCGTTCCTTTGACCCGGATTCGATTTCCTTTTACCCTTTTTAACTTGAGCTTCCTTTTTTAATGAAATGGGGGGGCGACACATTATCGCGTCTCCTAACAAAGGCCGTTTTCAGGATGTAGTTTGTCCCGCACAAGGGAAACCTGTCTGGGAGGACTTTTAAATTTTTTTCTGAAGGGTAATCTTGAAGGTATGTCCCTGAACCATTTTTTTTTTTTCTCTGCAGATGATAGAGGCTGTGAAAAGACTGAGATGAAACATTCCCTGTCGGAGTTATGATGACAGATGAGCAGGCTTAATTGTGACAGGCAGTGTTTGGTCTCTGTCCTATTTCTTCCGTGGAAATGGAACCATCATTCAGCTGGCCGGAGCCTGGTCAGCAGGGTGTGCCCCTGTGTGTGATGTGCCCAGGAAGGGGCCTCCCGTCATTGCACTAGGCAGACAGTCATCTGGAAGCTCTAGGAAATGAGGGGGGGGAATGAGCTCTCGGCGTACATCTGGGTTTTGGAAAGTAGATATCTGGAGCTGTGGCAGGCGGCTCTGTCATTAAATCAGTCACCCAGGTCGGCGTTCACGGAAGCCCAGTTCCAGATGTGATCGTGGCGTAACGAACCATGCCCTTATAAATGTTACATTTCCCGGGATCAGAGCCTCTGCCAGGGTTTTCCTCCCAGTTGCAAGAGTTTAGACACCAGATTATTTGGAATAGGGCTGGTGTTTCTGTGTCATGGGAAACAGTCAGGGGGCATGGCCTGGAATAACAGATAAGAGAAACCGTCCCTCGTGTTTTCAGGAAAACAGCCCGCTGCACTCGCTGCTGTCCAGCCTTGACTCCCGTGGGCCAATTTCCCTTTTGGCTACTAAGATAAATGTATTTCCTGGCTGCAGGTGCTCCTGTTTTCTCCTCAGTTACGTATCCATCTTGAAGGGTCAGGAGGCACTTGTTTTCCAGATACAGAATCCATTATGCACAAAGGTGTATTATCGCCCTTCTGCGACTTGGGCCTCGTCTTTAATTTATTTCCATTTACACCTGAATTTGAAAGCTGATCAGCCATCAGAGAAAGAGGCCGGTGTAATCGAGTCAGACGAGGGCAGGCTCCTCAGAGTCTTTCTTGGGCAGCTTTTCTAATAGACTGAAACTAATGCTGAGACTCGACTCGTTGCCAGGAACCGTGTCTGATTCCCCTGTGGCCGTATTGGTTTGTGTGAAACACTCCCCCTGTGAGACCCTCAGGCAGAATGTCGGCTCTGACCGGTGACTGTTTCACTGTTAAGACCCTGAAGGACGGTGGAGATACCCCTCTGTCCTGCAGAGTGTGTGCAGACTGGCTGTGCTGGTGCAGTTAGAACCAATTAGGTAAATGAACTAGGAGAATAACTGCAGTCGGGACTGTTGATGAGGCCATCGCCATGTCTATGTACTTATGACACTGAAAGTGTTTAAAAATTAGAAAAATTAGATTTTTTTTTTTAAAAAGAGAAAATAAGTTGGAAAGGATTCAAAGTCATTTATAATGGAGGCTGGGCATCCTCCCATGACATTCATTCAGGGCTTTGCAAAGGAGATGAAGATCTGAAAATTCCCTGGACAGCATTTAGGGACTCGACGATCTGAACTTTGTATGACCAAAAGGCCACCTCGCAACCCCTGTGAAACCTTCCATTTCAGGCACCGAGAAGCGGTGAAGCGTCGGTGCAGCTGTGGTGGGAGTTTTAGGGCGTCGAGATCGGGTGACTCCCCCTGAACCCCACTCGCGTGGCTTCGTCGCGGGAGAGCAGGCCGCTCGGACTTCACGCTGCCCCCGAGACCGTTTCCGAAGCACGCTGGGGGGAAGCTGACCCCAGTACCATCAGGCCTTCAGGTGGAAAGGGCCGTGCACGGGCCGGGGGTAGAAGGCCAGGCTCAGCCTCAGGAGCCCAGCAGCCAAGTGCAAAAGGTCAGAGACTGAACAGGATCATTTTCACGGTTGTGTCAACAGGTCGATGGAAGGGAGAAATGAAAAAAGACCAGGACGGAGGACTATCTGCTTTAAAGACAAATGGGATGTACAGCCACTGAATACAATGCGGCCTGCCCTGATGTGAACCAGCAAGCTATAGAAATACACTGTTAGGCAGCAGGGGAGCTTTGCGTGTGGACTAGGTATTCGGCGATAACTAGGAGTTCATTTTACTAATTTTAGAAGGAGCAGTAATGCATTGTATAAGGAAAAAAATGTATACTGAAGTATTTATGGGTAAATGACTTGATATTTGGATTTCGATTGAAAATATGGCAGCCAAAAAAAAATAAAAAAAACAAAGTAAGGGCAGATGGAGAAAAGATGAGAATAAATAGAGGAAAAAGGCAAAACAGGGGCTGTTGAGGCTTCGTGTTGGACCCGTGCAGACTAGATTTTCCACTTTTGGTATGCTTAGAAATTTCCTTAATAAAAAGTTGAAAGTCAAAACACCGTTTAGGCACCAAAGACAGAAAAATAGGAGGTAATGCATTAACTTCACTTGCAATTATTTATCAACTTATGTGTTCCCAAAAATCTAAAACTGAGAGATTGTGAGTTCTAAGTAGATGCCCACACTTGTAGTAGATGGAATGAAACAGAGAGGTGCCCGGGAGTGGTGGCCTCAGGCAGGAAAATTAACCCGGGAGCTTGCCTGGCGACAGCCTGAATTGATCCGAGTCCCCAGAATTGTCAGGCAGGCTTTTGTTCAATGACTTTTGCCAACAATGATCCTCCTGAGCTTTCTCTCCACAGGCGAGTCAGACACGGAGGTAGATCTGCAGAACAAAATACAAAAGGACGTATTTCTTGGTGATTTGTTAACATTTCAGGTGTTTTTGTTGTATTTTGGTTTTGCTTTTAAAAGGTCACCTGTGTTAATTTAGTGGCAAATAATAGCATTACAGTTAAAGTCAGGGCCAGTGTCCTCAGGATGATGCAGCTGGTGCCCTGTGCTCAGGAGGGCCCCACAGCTGGCTCAGTGCTCTGCTCTGGCCTTGCGGGAGTTCTTTATAATCTGGAACAGGGAGCTTCACATTTTAATTTTTCACTGGCCCTGCCCATTACGCAGCTGGTCCTGGTGTTGGGAGGGACTTAGTGAGCTTAAGCTTAGCAGTCGTTCTACTGAAGGAGGCACGTTACTCACCCCAGGGTCACCTTAGTGCACCTTCGTTTTCTTAACTCCCCAACTCCTTGGAGGACAGCTGAGTAAACACAGCCTCTGGCCCTGCGTTATTTCCGGGGACACTATTAACTCCATGAAGATGACACTCCAGAGCAAAATCCAATTTCAAAACACGATTGCTATCTAGATCAATAATTTTGTTTTGAAATACAGTTTTCAGATACAGGAGCGCTTCCTGATAGTCCTAAAACACTATAAAACACTTAATAAAAGGTAAAGCTGTCTAAATATATGCAATTCTTCTGGCAGGCTTTGTTATGCAAACAAATACATTTTCTGAGAGTAGCTTTAGTGTTTTCCTGTAAGACAAGAGTGTTTTCACTAAGGGGGTGATAGCTAGACGTCGAAGGTTACTGCTTGGTACGTAGGTGGTTTAATAGTGATGTGATAACCAATTAATAGCAATGTATCAGTGATCCCAGCTGTGTAGAAATCTTCCCTGAAGTCACTCAGAAAGTCACTTGTCACCGTGTGTCCCATATTCTTTTCTGCTGAAGATTAGGATGGCTGACACTTTGTCACCATGCCAAAGTCAACTGTGGTCTGAGAACACGAAGGAAAGCTGAGGCGGGAGTGAATTAATCACCGTTAACAACAGGTTCAAAAGTAATCCTGAAGGGCAACTTTTAAGAAACATCGTTTTGAATAATTCATAATTCTTACAGTATTGGAGAGATGCTTCTAGAAGGGGAATACTTTTTCTAAGAAGTTGGTACTATAACTGTAGGCACCAAAAAAGGAATTATACCTCAAGTCATAGCTTCTCAAACTGGTTAACATGGGTGTCTCTCTCTTTCTCTCTCTCTCTCTCTCTCTCCCTCTCCCCTTCTCTTTCTCTCCAAATAATATTACCATGGGTAGGACATGTAAATTTATTTCTCTTCTTATAGATGTAGCACAGTGTATATGGATGTTCCTCACTTGGCCAAGTAGTTTGTTGTTTCTAAATATTTCCTGTTGCAAATGCGGCTCTACTGTCACCCTTAAAGACTTGCCCACGTTGTCCTCCTGTCTACACAGGATAGATTCCTAGAGGTGTACTGCTGGGTCTATAGGCTAACACAGTTAATATTTGGAAACACTCCCCTGAAGGTTGTGCCCAGAGTATATGCTTCTGCCGAGAGTGGTTCTGAACTGTCTGCTTCCTCTGACCATGTTCAGTGCCGCCTATATTCACATTTTGAAAATGCCCATGTGCCAGGTGACTTGGATTCGCGGCACCTGCTTCGGGGCATTCCGTCGCCAACCCTCTGTCCAAATATGCCCTCTCCAGGTCTGCCTCATCGCTCGCCTGATGTTTCCTGACAGGTGGCTTTCTTTTTCTTTCCTTTCTCTTACTCTCATCCCCTCCACCCCACTCCACTCATTTTAAAGAGCACTTATTTCTGAATAAGCCATTTCCTTAAGTTTTTCAGGGTAACAAATTTCCAGGCAGGAGCTGGAAGGACTGCTTCTATTTTCTTTCTGTTTTCTCTTCAGTAAAAGAAATCCTTCTTGGTTTCCAAAGAATTCCACTTATGAAGGTAATAAGGTATTTATATTACCTTATTCATTAAGTTTCCGATAAGAAACTATTCATAAAGCCTCGAAGAAAATTAAAAATAAAAATTACTTTTTTTACCTTTGCATCCACTTGCTCTTCGTAAGGACAGCCCGTCCCTCCCTGCGCGTGACCCTTTTGTTGGCAGACGGGCCTCTGCTCCCCGGCCAGCTCCTGATTGTTACTAACAGACAGGAAATGACTTTTGGAAAATATGCTCAATGTAAATAGAGTTTGCCACTGAAAATCCCTTCCGTGCCCGCGGCCTGTCTGTCTGGAGTAGTGAAAGTATTCCGCGTCCCATAAGACGGTTCCTCTGATTCAGCATTTCTTTAATAAGAGAGGAAACTTAGACATTACGAATAAATCAGCATTACCGGCGGCCCAGCGTGCTTAGAGATAAGCACCTCCAGCGCAGCGAGGCGGAGGAAATGTTACGTTTCCTTTCTACCAAATCCGGCTGTCGTTTGTAGAAATGCCCCTTATTCATTGACATTTCTCTCCAGACCTGAGATAACAGAGGCAGATCGTCCACTCGGACGCAGAGACGCAGAAGTCCTGCCAGGTACCAAGCTTGGCTGATAATTCGCAGGACACAGGTGAAGACAGAGACGACGCGTGGGCGCCCGAGAGCCCCATCGGCCCCCCACGTCCCTCCGCGGGGCCCAGGGTAACGAGCACTTGCCGGCGGCCTGGACCAGGAGGCCCCCGAGTGTCTGCTGTGGAGCCCTGGGCAGGCTGGGTGAGGCGGGCCGGGACCCATAGGACGGTGCAGCATTTGTAGACACTCACAGGCATGCACAGAGCTTCAGAGCCACTGTCTGCCACTCTGTGTCACTGTCGACAGTGATAAAGCTGGGGCTTCACAAAGGAACAAGTAAACCTAGAGGAACGTCCCAAGAGTCTCCTCCCGTCTTCGTGACTGGTCACTCTCAACATCCAGGGAATTCAAGATGCTTTTTCCCTTTAAGCTTCAGCCTTGGGATCGTTGCTGGGTCTCCTACTGATCTCTGTGGTTAACCTTCAGCATTCCCACATCCGCAGGCAGGAAGGTCACTGGGAACAAGATTGCATACTTCTAGGAAAATTACTATTTGTGCCAGAGTTACAGAGTCTTGTTTCGAACATGCAGACAAGTTGTTTTGGCTGATTGTCACAGCCTTTCCTGCTTCCTGTTGAGCCATCTAGGCGAGGTCCCCAGCCCTTTGGTCCTTAGGGTGACGACATCCTTCCATCCTGAACCTCCAGGCGGCAGACCTCTTCGTTGAAATCCAGCCAGCTGCCCTGGGTAGTTCTGGTCCATTTACCCATAAATCCAGCAAATTGCTGCTGGCCCCCTGCTCTGCAGAGAGCGTTGTCCTAGATGCTGGGGGCCCATAGGGAACGGGGCAGTCCCGGGCCTCGCCATCGAGGTTCTGACCTCTTTAAATAATCTCTGAAAGAATTCAAGGAGACAGACGCCACTAAAATAACTGCCAACTGTGGTAAGTGAAAGGACCTTTGAATTGGGCTTTTTATGGCCGTTACATTTTTATGAGGTTTTTCAACGACGATAACTAACAAACTAACAAAAAAGACGGCCTTACGGATTCCAGCGGCTGGCTTCGATTAACTCTCCCCTAGACTCGAGAAAGAACTGAATCACCCCGTATTGCAGCAAATCAGTAAGCGCCAAGGTTCTGAAAGTACTAACATAAGAATGTTAGCGCTTTGATTATAAAATCATCCGAGTGATAGAAAATGACAAATGTCTCCTAAAACGCATGCTGGAAACTTTCTGAATTCACACTGAAGCCGATGTGATTTTTTTTCCTTTGTATAATTTAGTCTTTAGACAGTAGGGTCAAGTGAAAGGTTTTCTGTTTAGGGCACAGGCTACCTGTCCTACTTCCTTAAGCCTATCCTTCCCCTTTCCTGCCCCCTCTTTCCACCCCAGACACATGGCATCTCCTGTCCTTGGACCCCAAGCTATATGTAATAATGTCATTCAGATTCTGTTTTGAATATATTGGGACTTTAGAAGTTTCCTTCAGTACAGAAAAGGGGCAAAGGACGTGTTTGTCTTCTAGTCCCCAAACTGCCTCTTCCCAGCTGGTCACCTTTTTAAGTACTTGCCATTCCTCACCCGGCCACTGGGTTTCAAGCCCCAACCCCGAAGATCAGGCGAGGTGACCAGGAAATTATCGATATAGGTCCTACGCGCCAGGAGGGTAGAGCCTTCTGGGGAGATAGAACTAATGCCAGCGCCTGGATCCAAAAGTTGTGTTAACCTTAGAAGTGAATGCACAAAAGTTTACATACATTCAAAAGGTTGAGTGTAGGAAAACCTTGATGGACTGACACACTATCGGTTTATCTTTCTTTTTAAAAAAAAAAAAAATGTCTTTATTGAATTCAGAGAGAGAAAGGGAAAGGGAGAGAGAGAGAGAGAAACATCAGTGACGAGAGAGTCATTGATCCGCTGCCTCCTGCACGCCCCCCACTGGGGATCGAGCCCGCAACCCGGGCCTGTGCCCTGACCGGGAATCGAACCACGATCTCCTGGATCCTAGGTTGACGTTCAACCGCTGAGCCGTGCTGGCCGGTTTATCTTTCTAATATGCCATAAAAACTCAAGAAAGGTCACTAGTTACATGTATATTGTAGAGTCTAAACACTAAGCTGCTGGGTTTACTGAGCAGAGCCCAGGAGTAGATCAGAACACCAGATGGTGGGTTTCATGACTGGTTCCTAATTTTAAAGAAATCCAAGGCCAGCCCCTCAGCTCTGCTGACTGAGGAGTCAGGCCGGTTGCTCGGAGCAGGCGTGGTTTTGGTTGTTGGAAGTTAATGTCGCGATTGAGGACTTAGGACTAGTGAGCGTACCATAGGGCCAGAGCTCCTGGCGTTCTTTAACAGCTCGTTCCTAACTGCTTCACAACACTGCTGAGCCGGTCCAGTTTCATTGTGCTTGTACAGCCTACCCTTGTGAACACCGGTGAGGCAACTGCTGTGGTTCTACATTGTGTAAGAAGAATTTTCCACACGTTTGCGCGTGTAATTCCTCTGGCTAAGCAGTTCTTTTTGTGCACTCGCTCTGAGTCCTGTACAATTTTGTTAACCAGTGTCACCCCAATAAATTCAATAACAAGGAAAAGAAGCCATTTGGCAGCTGTTATATTTACTCATCCTCAACAGTTCAAAGCAGCACTGATTTATCTAGAGCTCACCAGTACCTGCGAGCTCCGTGAGGAAGTGCCCGCGCAGGGCCCGCTCGGCGCCCACACAGCAGGCGTCCGGCGCTCACGGGATGAATGAGTGGCCGACGGAAAGTAAGCGAATGTGTCAGTTAATTCTGGGGCAAGAAAATACCTTCTGGCTGATACAGTCATTTTTTGGTGTGTCTTCATCATAAAATAATTTCAGAACTTGCAATAGAATTGCAAAGCCCTCTCTGAGGAACTTAAAAGTAAAGTTTAAAGAAAGAAAACAAAATTAAGGAGGCTCTGGCTGGGTAGCTCAGTTGGTTAGAGCATGGTTCTGATATGCCAGGGTTGTGGGTCCGATCCCCAGTCAGGGCACACATAAGAATCAACCAATGTCTGCATCAGTAAGTGGAACAACAAATTGATGTCTGTCTCTCTCTCCCTTCCTCCCTCTCTCTCTCAAAATTAATCAATAAAAATTTTTTAAGAAGTAAGAAAAGGCATATGGAAACATGCCCACGATCATTAGCCAGCATGGTAATGTTGATTAAGACCTTGATGATATAGCGCTGTGCACCAAGCATGCCCAAAATTAAACATAGCAACAGCACCAAGCGCTCACAGGGGTGGGCAGCAAATGGAACTCTCAGTGTTTGGAATATGAAATGTTACAAACACTTTGGAAATAGTTTTCAGTTTCTTATAAAGTGTGACATGTAATTAACATAGGATCCTTCAATTCTACTCTCACATTTACCCAAGAGAAATGAAGACATATGACTACATAATGCCTCTCTTAATTAAAAATACTCCCAAGTCAGAAACAATCCAAATGTTCAGTCCAAGTGAACAGGTAAATGGATAAACTAAGATACATCCATGCAGTGGAATACCACTCAGCCAACAAAAGGAGGGTGGGCTGGAGTGAACTACTGGTACATGTCACATGGATGGATCTCAAAAACATCATGAGTGAAAGAAGCCAAACGCAAAAGAATTTTAGGGCAGGCAAATCTAGCCTATAGCGAAGGAAAGGAGACGAGTGGTTGTCTGGGGCCAGGAGTAGGCAGGAAATTGGCCATGAAGGAGCACAGCAATCCTTTGGGTGGTGGCAGTGTTATCTATCTTTCTGTTTTATTTTTTACTTATTAATTTTAATTGAATTTATTGGGATGACATTGGTTAATACAGTTATGTAGGTTTCAGGGGTAAAATTCTGTAACACATCCTCTGTATATTGTATTGAGTTTTCACCACCCAAAGTCAAATCAACAAAATAAACTAAGTAGAAACAGACTCACAGATACAGAGAACAGACTGACAGCTGTCAGAGGGGAGGGGTTGGGGGACTGGGTGAAAAAGGTGAAGGTATTAAGCAAAAAAAAAAAAAACACACAAAAAACAAAAAAAAGCAACCTCGTAGACAGTATGGCGAATGTCATCTGTCTTCTTGAGGTGGGGGTTACACAGGTCTGTGCATCTGTCGAAACTCATTGAACTCTGTACACTGAAATGAGTTCATTTTATTGTGTGTAAAGTCCACTTCAATAAAGCTGATTACAAGTTAAACACAGTCACAAACATTTGAAAAATTGATGTGCGTTTTAATAATGACAGAAATGGATTTAATATTTTATTAGTTGTCAGGAATGCTGTTAGCCCATGGAACAAATTCTTCATAAAAACATGTTACATATTTTTTTAAATATTGCCAGCGATAGTGCTCTTCCATACTGAGTAAATAATAATTGTAGATGAAGGGGAGGAGAGGTTATAGGCTCACAGAATGTTGCCCACAGTCTACTGCATTTGTGATGTATTTACTGTTTTGGATTGATAGTAACTAGAAGGCAAAAATTCTTTCAAAAGTCAAAATTATCACTTGGAGAAAGCTGTGCTTCCAGCTTTCAGCTCTGTGCATTACTTTGCATTAGCTGGTTTTGTTATACTCTCTCGGATGTAAAGTTGATTATTATTTCTTCATCACCTTAAAAACAGTGGAGGGTCATTCTAGGCGCATAATTTGCACTTGACACCTAGAGACTGAGTAAGTGATCAGATGAGTGGGAACATAGGAGAGTACTCTTTGCTTTCTGTTATTTTCTGAACTTCTATCACAAAAATGTATATTTGTCTTCTGCTCCCCCATTGTCTTTAAAATAGCATTTCTTTAAAGATGATTAATTTGAGACTATTTTGGAACAGGCCAAAACAAGCAGTAGATGACTGACTTGATAGCTAATGGCCTGAGGTGTCACAGAAAATGACTGAGTCTCCAGGAAACTCATCTTTAAGGGCAAATGATACCTTCTGAAGGTGCAATTACTATTGTAAAACACAATCAGTGGCCTGTTGTGGTTATTTCCTGAGAAATATCATGAGCCAAAAATAATGACAACTTTAGAACGCCAGATACTCTCAGAATTAGCAAGCAGTTTTTGCTAAATGCAGTTATTCACAGGGGAAAAAAATTTAATCTTTCTTAAACTTCTTAGATGAGTACTTTTAGAAATGAAAATGCAATTGTACTGGCAAAAAAAAAATTAACACGTGTGGTAGCAATTTTGTATGAGTCTTCCAATAGATTTCATGACTGGCATCAATTAATGCTTATTGGTAAATAATACAGTAGAGTCAAATGATGTGTTATCAGGAGAAAGAGAAACAGATATTCCAACAACTTATTTTTCAAGAGTTCTATTGGAAGATTATTTTTAAAGAATTTGCTCCTTGTGAACAATGCCCTTGAAAAGGTGTGATTCACAGTGGAACTAAAATGGGTATGAATGAAATGTGGATGGAATTACTTGGCAGGGAGGAGCGTTCGTAGCTATTGAAAGGGTGGAAACTGAGAGCACACCTGCGGGCGTGAAGGCGGAGTGCCTGGTATTGGTCACTGTTCGTGTTTCTAGGTTCAGAAACCTGCTTCATGTATAAACAGAGTTTGGCCCCATAGGATATCCGTAAAGAACATTGTCTGGCTCGCGTTAACATCTTTGTGTACGTGGTCTGGACTTGGGAGAGACTGGAGAGTGTGTAAGAAATGCCTGGGTATAACCCCATATACTGGCCCTGGAAAGCGTGGTGACAGAGCCTTCCAGACGGGCCAGCGTGCGGTGGCCCTGAGGTCGGGGATGCTTGAGGTCAACGGACGGGATCCGGGCAGATCCGCCTCACATGTGTGACTTTTACTAAAGAACTTGCTGAATCTTAATTCTGTAGAGAGTTGGACTGGCAATGGGCAGATAGTGTTTTAATCTTCAAAAATTAGAGTTCTACCCTGTGATCCCGGAATCCTACTTTTGGGTAATATCCAAAAGAAACAAAATTATTATCTCAGAGATAGCTGTGCTATCTTGTTCATTGCATTATTTTTCATAACAGCCTCACTACTCATTAATGGGTAAATGGATAAACAAAATGTGAGACACACACACACACACACACACATATGGCCTAGGGTGGGAAAAAGTAGGCTTATAGTTGCTCATATGGAAAATAATACAATAATTAAAAATAACACAAGAATAAACTGAGAAATAAAGAGAAAGGTATTTTAAAACCTGTATATTGTTTCAGGAAGAACTTTTGCAGCAGCGAGAACAGGAATAAAAGAGACAGTTATAATCTTTGTCATATAATAAATCATTACCCGTTTTAAATGATTTTAAACACTTGAATGTAGATTATCTGTGTGCAACATTTGAAAAAACTGTAAACTTCAAGGCAACCTTTTAAATAGGTGTATGTATGCACACACAGCACATGCACACACACACTGACACACTGTAACATACTGTGACACACTCAAGATATGATGTTTTTTATCCTGCTCTTTTATTTAACGTTATGGTAATAACTTCTTTGTGCCAGTAAATAGTCTGTTTGTTTGTTTGTTTTTAATATATCTTTATTGATTTCAGAGAGAGGAAAGGAGAGGGAGAGAGAGAGAGAGAAACATCAGTGATCAGAGTCATTGATCGGCTGCCTCCTGCAGGCCCCCCACTGGGTATCGAGCCCGCAACCCGGGCCTGTGCCCTGACCGGGAATCGAACCCCGATCGCCTGGATCATAGGTCGATGCTCAACCATTGAGCTCTGCCCAGGCGGGCTGGAAACATATGTTTTGATATAGATAAAACATTTTGTCATATAAATGGATCACACCATATTAAATATTCCTGTATTTGGGATAGTTAGAATTTTTCCAACTTTCATTTTTAGAAATAAATTGCTTATACCCATGTAAATAAATCTTTGAGTTATACTCTTAGAATATATTCAGAGAAGTGGAATTACTAGGGGAAAGGGTATGGAAAATATCTAACATTTTAATGTTTTCTGATTATAGGAGTAATATATGTGTGTTGTAGAGACTTTGGAAAATATAAGAAGTTACAAAGCAAAAATGTGAAGGTCCAGTCCTTCTCTTTATCAGCTCTAATGCATATTTTAATTCTGTAACAACAGTTTTAGTTTCTCTGAAATCCCTGTTGCTCTTGATCCATCCCCCCTCCCTGCTTGTCCATCTGGCCCTGCTCTCTTGTCCCCTGCCCGCTGGTTCCTGCACAGTTTTAGAAGCATCCCTGTAGGTTGATCTCTCTTTTGTTCTGCAGCCTGGTCTGGGCATGAGGACATAGGGGTTCCGAGCTTGTCCCAGAAAACACTGTCTGGTGTGAATCCCAGCTCTGCCGTTTCTGAGCACTGTGATCTCAGCCACAGCAGTTAAAATATCTCTGGGATGTGGCTTCCTCAACTGCAAAATAGAGGTAATGCTCATGACTAATTTCTAGGGTGGTCAAGAAGATTAAATGAGCGAGGATGTGGAAATCATTTACGATATACTCAAGAACTATTACCTCTTCATATTTTGGCTCTGTGTTGGCTTTTGCCCATTTATTTTTTTCTTAACATAGAGGAAATCTTTAAGGATTTATTGATGGTCAGCATGTGTGAGACCCTATGAAATGGAAGTGGAGACTGCATATAACTGTCCTTTGGGGCATGAGTCAGACCTTCATTGAGGTGAAGCTGATGGACCTAATTTTCGGCTCAGTCCCCAATTCACAGCCACCTCACACGGCTCTGCCCCACCAAGAGTAAATCATGACGCGGCTGGGTCACAGGGCGGTCACAGGCGCCCTCACAGCCCGCACTCTATAGCGTACACTCTCCCCACGTGGCTTCTGTCATTGTCCTGCCTGGCAGCTTTATTCCAAAGTTGCTGCCCAGCAGTGCGGCCCCCGCTTCTTGTCTAACAGAAGGAGATGGAAAATTAAAGAGGGAGAGGCTGGGGAGTGGATAAGATAAACAAGGATTCCAAAGAACCTAAAAATGCCGTTATAGATTAAAATATGCACTTAAAATGACAAAGAGCAGGATTGGCGCTGTTTACATATTTTTTTCTTTGTTGCTGTCTGTATTTTCCAAATTCTTTGATTTTCTGTCTCAGAACAGACTTAGAAAGAGATCTAATAAAAGCAGCGAACAGAAAATGGACTTTTTTAAAATGCCTTTTACAGTAGTATCAAAAATATCAAGCAATTCTGCATAATATAATGGATTTGTTAGTACTCCAGAGGAAATATTATAAAACTTAATGAGAGACATAAAAGAAGATCTAAATAAATGGAGAGATAGAACATGTTCATGGATTGGAAAATTGAGTATTTTAATGATGTTTCTCCTGCCAAATTCATCTATAGAGTTAATGAAGTAGCAGTCTGAGTTCCAACAGGCTTTTCTTTGGTTAAAAAAAATAGGTAAGCTAATTCAAAAGTGTATTTGGAAAAATAAGGGGCCAAGAGCAGCCAAAACATCCTGGAAGAAGAAAGTGAAGGACTTGCTCTATCATCTCTAGAGACTGGTTGTAAAGAAAAAGTCATATGGAGAGTGTAATTCTAGCATAAGAATAAAGTCATAAATCAATGGAATGGACTAGAGAACCCAAAAAGCAACATACGCATTTGTGAATGCAAGATTTCTGATGAGGTAGTGAGAGAGAGAGAGAGTAGCTACAGTAAAAATGATGTTTTTTTAATGAATGAGGCTGGGACTATTAGGTATACATATTTTAAAAATCAAATCATACTTCTATAGCACACCATATACAAAAAGCAATTTCTTATTGATTACAGAACTAAATGTAAAAGGTGAAACAATAAAGCTTTCAGAAGATATTATAGAAAAATATCTTAACCTCTGATAGAACTTCTTTAGACACAAAAGAAGCGAGAAGGTGGCCATTTGCGAGCCAGGGCAAAAGCTCTTACCAGGAACCAAGTCACCTGCCCCCTTGGTTCTGGACTTTCCGGCCTCCAGACCGTGAGAAATAGATGTCTGTTGTTTAAGCCACGAGTGTTTAGTATTTTGTTTTGGCAACCCAAGTAGACTCAGATAGAAATGCGCCTTAAAAATCATCTGAGCTACTTTCCTTTCTTGACAGAAAGCACTGAAGCCAGAGAAGCTAGGGGACTTTGAGAGGTCCCAGCATCAGCACAGAGCAGAATTAAGCTCCTCGGCCCGGCGCAGCTCAGTGCTTTCTCCATGCGCTGCGCCGAGCCTTACGCCACCCTCTGGGCTGTAGAGTCAGGGCACGGCCAGGCTTCTCACACCCTGTTCCCTTGCAGCTCTGTTCTTCCGAGGCTGTCTAGGAATTTTGCCTTTAAAAGTTGACGATGGTGGCCCTGGCCGGTGTTGCTCAGTGGTTAGACTGTGAATCCACACACCAAAGGCTTGTGGGTTCGATTCCGGTCAAGGGCACATACCTGGGTTTCAATCCAAGCCCTGGTGAGGACGAGCGCAGGAAGCAATCAATTGATGTCTCTCACATCAGTGTTTCTCTCCGCCTCTCTCTCCCTCCCTGCCCCTCCCTCCCTGCCCCTCTCTCCCAAAAATCAATGGGAAAAATCCTCAGCTGAGGATTAACAACAGCAACGTTAATGATGGTGATCTTTCCATGGTACCTGAAAAGGGTGAGCAGGTTTTTAATATATTTTGTCCACAATTTTGTTTCGTCAATAAATTATTCTTACCCTTCTGAAAAGATAAGAAACTGGGAGAGGGGGGTGATATTCCTGGAGAAACGCTGAACCCTGATTCTCTAAAGCAATTCTGTCCTTGGGCGGTGTGGAGGGCTACGCACATTGAACACGGACCTGTCTCCCGCCAGGACAGCTGGTCCTGGCTCAAAAGATTGAATGAATGCTGCTCAGAATTTCACTGTGTTCCAGAAAGAGCCCCGTGGCGCCTCAGCCCTGGCTCCTGGCTAGGCCTGAAAGGCACTGGGAGCACTGGGTGACACAGGCTCACTAAGCTGCTCTGAGCCGAGGCAGATGGAGAGAAGGGGGCGCTTGAATGAAGGGGATTTGGGGCCCTCTGCGGCGGCTCTCACACCCCGTGCATGGCGTCACATGCCTGGGTCCTACATCTAAGGCCTTATCGACCAGCCTCCAGAGGTACCCTGAGATGAATGGGAACACAGATCTGTTTTCAGAATTTTGAAGGGCTGAAGTAAAGACGGGGGAGTAGATTTATTTGGTGTCGTTCCCTGTACAAAGCCACTGCAGACACTGCAGGGAAGTTGGGCTTTGACTCAGCAGAGGAACAGTGAGAGTTGTTTTCCCTCCCTGGAAGATGTTTTTTCCTAGTAAAAGAATTAAAATGTACTGAAAAGCACTGCAGGTGTTCCAGTCATTTCCCTGGAATATGCAGAAGAATTTTTGCTTGGGAAGTGATTTAAGACAGGCGACCTTGCAAGGTCGTTCCAAGGTGAAGGCTCTGCTATTCCGTGAAGGCAACGTGCCAATGGCTGGTTTCTTTCTTGTCTTGGAAAGAGGAAAGGGGTAGAAAGCAAAAAGGTCTTGGATGGCTGCAATGAATTGGGAGGGAAAACTAGAAAAGAAACTTCAATATTTCACAGTTTGCTTGAGTCCTGGCTTGTTTCTCCATGAAGAGCTCTGCGCTGAGATAAATTATATTCTTGGTGGCTGCGTGTGGGTTCTCATAAAAAGTCAGCGACAGCCTTCGAGACCTCAATTTCCACTCCGCTGCTGAGACGCTCAAAAGTGCTGCAGAAAGGGAAGGAAAGACACTGGCAGAAATCCCTTTAAGGGTGATATTTCGAATCACTGCTTATTGAAATAACCATCAGTACCGTAAACTGAGGAGTTAATGACATAGCTATGACACCCAAAGCTTGAAAATTTTCTTATAAGGCAGAACAGACTTACCCTTATTGCCACTTTTTCCATTGAATGTTATCACCAAAGCAGTGGGATTTCCACCCTTTTTCTTGTTTCCCTCCTTTTAAGTCATTTTTTTTTATTTCTTAAATGAGCCTTCTTCATGACATTTTATTTCTAATCTAACTGTTGAGTTTTCTCTTTTTATTGATGCTTATAATAATCTTTTCTTTTTAAAAAAAATACATGTGGGGGTTTTTTTTCCTGTTTGAAAGGTCATTCCTGAATAAAATACATGTCCTTAAAAAAATGGCGAGGCATGTTGGCTTTTATATTTAATTCCTTCACACTTTAAATGTCTTAGGTTAAGAGTGATCCTTGTTCTTGAGAATAACTTTATAGTGCCTCTGCGGGGCTGCTGGTGTATGTCGAATACACGTCAAGGCCAATACAAATCTGCTCTCTGAGCTTTTGGGAATTTATGGGGGAGGAAGCGGGAAAACATCTACCTTCTTTCGGCCTAAACATCACCGTATGTGGAACATACAAATCTTCATCTCTCTAAGGACAGCATAAATTTTTTCAAACCGGAATGGAGATGTCTGAAGGAGAGAGAAAGTGAGGTCGTCTTGCCCTTCCCCTGGAAATGAAAGGTGGTTATTGAAAGTGTGATTTAGGTGGCAAATGTCTGAAGGTGCGCCCTTAGAAGCTCCCACGGAGGCGCCCTCACCTCTGCCTAAGTGGCATCGCTAGGGAATGGCCCGAGCCCAGGGGCCCCGGGGACGCCCCATCCGCGGGCTTCTGGCTCCGGGCACCGAGGAGGCGGGGCCTTGCGGGCTCCTCCCCCGCCCCTCCGCCCCGCCCCGCCCCCTTGCCCTCCCCCTCCACCCCGCCCCCTTGCCCTCCGCCCCCTTGCCCTCTGCCCCGCCCCTTGCTCTCCCCCCGCCCCCTTGCCCTCCCCCTCCACCCCGCCCCCTTGCCCTCCGCCCCCTTGCCCTCTGCCCCGCCCCCTTGCCCTCCCCCTCCGCCCCGCCCCCTTGTCCTCCCCCTCTGCCCCGCCCCCTTGTCCTCTGCCCCGCCCCCTTGCCCTCCCCCTCCGCCCCGCCCCCTTGCCCTCCCCCCCGCCCCCTTGCCCTCCGCCCCGCCCCGCCCCTTGCCCTCCCCCCTCCCATCCGCCCCGCCCCTTTGCCCTCCCCCTCCGCCCCGCCCCTTGCCCGCCCCCGCCCCTTTGCCCTCCCCCTCCGCCCCGCCCCTTGCCCTCCCCCCTCCCCCTCCGCCCCGCCGCCCCTTGCCCTCCCCCTCCCCCCGCCCCCTTGCCCTCCGCCCCGCCCCGCCCCTTGCCCTCCCCCTCCGCCCCGCCCCTTGCCCTCCGCCCCCTTGCCCTCCGCCCCGCCCCTTGCCCTCCGCCCCCTTGCCCTCTGCCCCGCCCCCTTGCCCTCCCCCCCGCCCCCTTGCCCTCCGCCCCGCCCCGCCCCCTCCAGCAGGGGCTCCGGTGGATCCCGAGCTTTCCCGAGGGCGCCCACGGCGGGGGACAGGGCCGGCCTCTCGCATGCCAGGCGCTCGTGGCCAACAGCGGCCGACGGGCTGCCCCCGGGGGGACCCTTGCTGGCCGCGTGGCGTCGGGGATGGGGCGCAGGTGCTGTGCGCGGCCCGCGAGCCGCCTCCGGGGGTGCGTGCTGGCATCCCCCGGCCTCCCGGTCCCTGCTGGGGCGCCCGTGCCCATGCCCGTGCCCCACGAGCTCACCCACGCGTGCCCACCGCGTGGCTCAGCTGCGGTCTCACGCGTCTCCATCCCGGGCGCAGCCGCCGCCGGCCGCGTCCCTCCTGCGCCGTATTCCTCCGCTGTCCCGCTGGCCCCGTCAGAGGCCTTGTGCCGTCGGTGAGGTGAGGCATTTCAGGGACACTGAGGACGATGGGCTGCAGAATGCATCGCGCTTCGGCATAGAGCCCCCCATCCCCAAGCACCGCGCTTCCGGCCCCCAGACCCGGCTCCGCTTTGCTGTGCCCTGAAGCGCCCGCGCCCCCCTCTCCCGGCTTCCTCGGCGCCCGCCCTGCACGGTTTTCAGCCCTGGGCAGCCACGGTGTGGAATGGAGGGGACAGGTCACTTGTTGAGGAAACAAATGTTTATACACAGTTTATTGTCCTCGTGCTGTATGTTCTTCATGTACTTGAGACACTCAGAGAATGCCTTAGGGTAAATAGAATTAAAAACAGGAAACATAGCCCTGGCCAGTGTGGCTCAGTGGTTGGAGTGTCAGCTCGCCTAGGAAAGGGTCAAAGGGTCAGGGGTTCAGTTCCCTTCCCGTCAGGGGCACATACCTGGGTTACAGGTTTGATCCCAGGCACGGTCAGTCGGGGTGCATGCGGGAGGCAACCAGTCAATATGACTCTCTCACCTCTCCCCCCCCCCCCGTCCCTTTTCCCTCCCCCCCTTACACTCTCTCTAAAATTCAGTGGAAAAATATCCTTGGGTGAGAATTAATAAAGATTTAAAAATAAAAATTAATAAAGTAAAAAATAAAAACAAGCAACACATACAGTGGTTTCTCAAGATTTATGTCCTGGAATAATTACTTGACATTAATGCCAGGCTGGAAAAGCTGAGACCGTTAGCTGTGGATCTAAAGTGTGGGCCCTGAAGTGGTCATCAGCCACTGGTCCTCGACAGGGCAGAGGCCTTGCTTTAGTTGCAGCGAGGCCACAGGGGAGCCCAGGTCTCCCGACGGCAGGATTGAACTTTGATTTGCAAATGTTCCCCAAAGGGATAAACACAGCATGAAATCTAAAAAGCTATTTTATTATTTTCCTTTGTAACACATATAAGGATTCCCTTACTGGAACAGACCCGTGTTTTCCCCTCATAATATCCTATAAGTGGAAAGAAATCTGTAGAAGATTCCAGTTACACACGTTTGTTACAGAAACTTAAAGATAACCTCCCAAGCATGTTTAGTTTCCTTTAACAGCCTATTACAAATCAGATATTCAGTTAGATATCTTAACACTTTGTATATCGGCGGGTTGCCCCACCTTTTATCATTAAGACAGAATCCCTGGCCAGCCGGTGTGGCTCGGTTGGTCGGCCATAGGCCCATGCACCAAAAAGCTGCCAGCCGGATTCCTGGTCACACCACATGCCCAGGTTGTGGGCTCGATCCCCAGGAGGGCGCAGGCAGGAGGCAGCCGATCCATGTTTCGCTCTCACACATCAATGTTTCTCTTTCTCCCTCTCTCCTTTCCTCTCTCTCTAAAAATCAATAAAATTTGAAAATAAGACATTCATCAGAATAGCTTTAAAAAGCCAGTAGGAGAATTACCCAAATTACTTTTTTCCTGTTATAAAATTGTCATGCAACCATTTTTCCCTGTAAATGATGCACCCATTCCAAAGAAGGTGCACCTCCAGATACGAATGCATTGAAAATGCGGGGAAAAAAGTAAGCTTCTAGCCGCTAGAGTCTCCCGGAGCTGCCTCGCGTCCTGCCGAAGCTGGTTCTGTGGGCGCCGCCCAGCACATCCTCTGGGCCCGTCCTCTGAGTATTTATGGGCAGGGACGGAGTGAGGGAGGGAGTCGAGAGTGAAAGTAAACATAAGCAAATGTAAGACTCTGATGAATATTAGTAAATAGTGTGTGAATGTCACATGACTTAGAGCAGCGGTCATTTTCATGTGGGCCGTGTATGTCTATAAATGTGGGCCTGGAAATAAAGGAGACACCTAGAGCGGGAGAATGTCTCTCTCTGTGACTAGAAGGGCGAAGGCAAATACTAATCCCTTATCCATGGATGGCTTGTGATTTATACTATGGTTAATGGAACTTCATTTATCCAAGTATTGGCTTTGGAAGACGGATGCTCCTAACTGCTGGGTGACTGAATAAAGCCATGTTTCCTGACTCCAAGGCCTGTATTTAAATTTCCAACAGCATTCTTTGAGAATCTGGACTCAGAAGTTGATGTATTTAATTGGAAGGAGGCTGGGAGCATGCTGGCAGAGTAGCGAATGTTTTAGCAGAGTAATAGGTATTGAAAAGTCTGGGCGATTGCCTTAAAATTTGCTGTCTCCTTGCAGCTTATCAGGAGTTCACAAGAAATGTACTTTTTTCAACTGGTTTTCCTACATAGGAGTTTTTAAAAATTAGGGGTCCGTGAACCATGATGTATTCCCCTTACACAGCCTGGGTTTAGTGTCCTTTTTCCTATTTCCTTAAACCACAAAGTCACTTCTCCACATACCTTGTGTGATTCCTGCAGATAATTTTCAAGGGGGCTTCTGGCACGTGCAATTATTTATCATCAAATATTTGTAAATGAAAGTGCTGGGAGATGAGACAGAATATAGACAGCTAATCTCAAGGCTGCTCCAAATGACAGGCTCCCAGGCAACCCGGATATTTCCAAGGGAGCAAAATGTCAGCCTGTAAAATTGCCTTTCCTCGCTCGATATTGGGCCCCACTGTTCGAAAATGAAGACGAAAATCATTTGCAAGGCACCCTTGTAGAACTGGCAACAGCCGCCTCACTGTGTACAGTTAATTAATATATGCGTGCATCGTTTTTAAAAAGCTACAGGAATTATTTAAAGATTAACATGTTTAGCAAAAAAGTTTTAATTAATACTATAAGAATATTTCGGAAGTCAGTATTCAAACCTGTGCAAATCTGCATTTAGCCACTGAAAATCCAAATACAGTTGACTTTGGAAATGAAGTTTCTTATCTGCTGGTCCTTAAGAGTAATTGCTGGCTTTAGTTTGGATTACTGAATGGTTTCCAGGACCAAAAATGAACGAATGAATGAATGAATGAATGAGATGTAGGAACATAACTCTCATCGCTGCTGTCAGTGAGCGAAGGGTTCAGCTTGAGTTTGCCTCGATTGTCTTTGAGACCCCGTCGCAGAGCATTGCAAACGCCTCTTCGATGCTTTGCTCTGCATGTGTTGCAAATAAATAGGATTCCTAAGTCTAGCACATGGGATACCAGTACAAGAAGTGGAACCTACTAACTAATAAGGCTTTGGGGCGTGGATCCCAGGATATGTGTATGTTTTTTAAAATTTATCTTTATTGTTGAAAGTATTACAGAAGTCCCCGTTTTTCCTCACTGACCCCCTCCACCCGCCCCCTCCAGGCCTTCCCCACACTATCGTCTGTGTCCGTGGGTTACGCAACATGCATATCAGTTTGTTGGTTAATCTCTTCCCACCCCCGAGCCCCCTTCCCTCTAAGATTCCTCATTCTGTTCCATGTGTTTTTATTTTTTGTTTCTGAGTGTGAAAGACAGTCCAGGAGAGAAAATACCATTTAATGAGTATCTATAATTTTCCAGATTCTATAAAAAAAGTTTGGTTGGTTGGTTTTCCTCTAGCTTTAAAATGAAGAAACGGAGGTCCAGATAAGCCACTCGGTGTCATGTTCTGGTTCACTCTCTGTCCCCATTGCTGCCCAGATGGCTACACCACAGCAAGGACCCCTGAGTTTCAATATATGAATTTTGAGGAAACACAGTTCAACCGAAAACAGTGATCATTTATCACAATAAAACCAAACAAAAAGAGGATGTTAAAGGAACAAAGGAAAACTGTATCCATAGCTCTATAAACAAGGTCCAAGGTTGTGACCTCTGAGAGTATCATGGGCAGATGAGCTTTTACTTTTCATATGAAGCAGGCGATTTGGTGTTACGGCTGTGTCTATTCAAACAGGCGTGTCTTCCTCAAGGAGCTCGAATCGCCGTTGTCTTCTGCCTGACCACATGTCTCAGTCCTGTGTTCATCGACCTGGCGGGGTGTTGAGCCCTGGCAGTGTTCGACCCTGCTCTGGGCACTGCACACTCTACCAGGAGTGGAACAGGGCTCTGGTCCCGTGCAGTTCACAGTCTAGGGGGTGAGAGAGAGATTAGTCAAATAACCATATCATTCAATATAAACCACTGTCTGGACAGTGCTGTAAAATAAAGTAGGGGCCGGTACTGTGAGGTATAAAAGGTGAATTTAAGCTCATGGAGTTGCTTAGTTGGAGGGCCAGTTAGTTAACCTCACCGTGAGGAGGAAATGCTCGAGCTGGAATCCGAAGGTTGCATGGATGTTATCTTGGTGAAGAGGGAAGGGGGCATTCCAGGCAAAGGGAACAGCCGGCCCAGTGGCCCAGAGGCATAGGGAATGTGTGTGTTCAAGAACATCAACCCATAGCCCTCCCAGTGTGGCTCAGTTGCTTGGGCACCGTCCAGTGCACTGAAAGTTCACCGGTCCAGTTCCTGGTCAGGCCACATGCCCGGGTTGTGGTTAGATCCCTGCTAGGGGGTGTGCAGGAGGCAGCTAAGGGATGTTTCGCTCTCACATCGATGTTTCTCTCTCTCTCTCTCTCCCTTCCTCTCTCCCTAAAAATCAATTTTAAAATTTTTTCTTTAAAAAAAAGAACACCCACACATTAAAAAATTTTGTGGCTGGAATGCAAAGATCTAGAGTGAGCAGAGGGAAATGAGATGAGAGAGATTAAAAAGGGTCTTTATTTTCAGAGGATGGGAAACTGTTGAAGTGTTTGCAGTAGACATGTGGCATAAGCAGGTTTGTATCTCAAAAAGTTTACGCCAGCAGCAGTGCTGAGAGCCAGTTCAAGCCCGGCTCGAGTGGTTGGCAGGCCATTACTGAAGTGCAGCTGAGAGATGGCTGAGCTCCTACTCCAGTGGCGATGACGTCTGCTGGAGACCCTCACTCGGACACGTGTTCGCTGGGTCAAGTGGACAGACCCTGTGACTGAGTGGGTGCGGGGATCACGGATGAGCGATCATCAGGAGTGACTTCTCGTTTCTTGTTTATAAAAATGAGAGTAAGAACACTGAAGGAGGACCAGCCTTGTGAGGGAAAACCATGATTCTGTGCTGGGAAATGTTGAGTTCAATGTGGCTTTGAGGGGCCACGTTGCAGCCAGCGAGTAGGTGGTTGTGCAGTTCCATCTGGGGCTCAGAAGCAGGGCTCCGCGAATGTGCACAATCCAGGGTCATATGTGTACAGCCGACAGACTGTGATGTTGGTGAGCTGCCCTAGGGAGAGAAAATAGAGCGATAAGGGTTCCTAAAATCACCTTTGAGACACTCCACCATTTAATTCCTAGACAAGATAAGCAGGCAGAGTAGCCAAAGGAAACTGAAGCCCCTGGAGCGAGTGGAGCCAAGAAATAATGAGGGAAGGAGGGAAGGAGCCAGACATTGCTGAGAGGTCGGTCGAAATGAGAAATGACAGTAAACCCAGTAGACTCAGGCATGGAGTTACCTGGCGCCCTCCAAAGCAGAAACCACGATCAGAGCTGAAGGTGCTTGCAATGACAGAGAGGTGGTGAGGATGGGAAGATGCCACATGGGCTCACCAGCTGACGGGGACAGGAAACAATTGTTGAAGACAAGGGGGGACATCATTAACAACCATATTCTTAGATGAGCGATCTGCATACTCTAGGGTGGACAGGTGCAAAGCAGACCCAGAGACTTGGACCAATGAGGAGGAGATGGGACAGGCCAGGGTGACCTCCAGGAGACGGCAGAGAGGGTGACAGGCCAGATGGCACCGAGCACATGCAAGGAGGCCAGGATTGAGGACGTGGCGGTGGAGGGTCAGGCCCCAGCCTGCCAACAGCCCCAGGTCACCAGGCCTAGGAAGGGAGGCAGAAGGCACTGCCCGGGCGTGGATCAGGCCCAGAGCAGGAAGAGATTCTAGAGAGATCTGTGGACTTCAGAAAATGCAGGGGTCGGCGGGGAAGGAAGAATATGAGAAGGGCGATGGTTTAGCGGGGAATGAGTCCCTGAGGGTGGCGGGCTGACCTCACGTGTTCACTGGGGACAACAGGATTGCGAAACTCGTGGACTCAGCTCCGGTCCTGCAGGTGGCTGGAGAATGTGTCACCCTCAGTGGGGGTGAGAGTGGTCCCAGGAGTCAAATGGCAACTCAGTATGACCTGGGTGGTCCAGGTTCAGGCAGGTGTAGGTCACAGGAAATGTCCACAGGAGCAGCCAAATTTACAGGCAGTTTTGTAGATGGATGTAAAAAAATAAATTAAAAAGGTGAGGGGGCTGACACACGGTCAAGTTCAAATATTAAGTCTGTGCAAAGAAATTCCAAAACAGCCACCTCACACCGAATTATGAAAATAGTTAACTAATGGCTTGAATTCATTATTATTTTAGCTGTTTTTGTATCATGTTTTTATAGCCTAGAGCTGTACTTTAACAAAAAACTACAATATTTACCTCTTTGGAGTAGTTATCAAAAATGGGGGCACGAGATGATAATTTTGGAAGGTGTTTGGAAAGTAGGCTTGTAACGTGGCAGACTTTTCACACAGACACACACACACATGCACACACACACAAAAAAAACTGCGGAGAAACCTAGTTATTAACATCTCATTAGTAAGACTTTTTTCATTGTGTAATTAGCCAACCTCATTAGGCAATAATGAGAATTAGTAATCACTTTATTTTTATTAGAGAAATTACGCTGGACTCGTTTTAAAACAACACTTAATGCGTCTGTTGCAATGCATGTGGAAAAGCTATGTCGCTTAGGCGAAAGCTGTGATTCTTGGTGCGCCTCCGGCCAAAAGCAAGGGCTCGGCACGGCTGGGAGGCAGCCGCTTCCTCGCCTGTGGAAGCACATCCTGCGTGTCATTCCTGGGGCCGGAGGCTGCATCTCAAGGCCGATGCGTTTTGCGTGGCCTGAGCTTGGATCCTGAACAGGAGGCACTTCATTCTCAGGAAACTCGGCGCCCGGGAATGGCCGTAGGAATGAACGCTCCCGGGCTGTGTGCAGCCTCTCGGGTCGCTTGGTCTGCTGCGCGTTTCACAAGCCCACGGCGATCTCGAGAGGTTCGCACTCTGCTGGGTGTGTGCATTGCTGTCAGCCGTGTAAGCGGTGAAGACTGAACTGTCCTGGTCAATTCTTGCAGTCTTCTGAAGATCTTAAAGAAAAGAGAGGCAACCTTTTGTAGGAAACAAAACATCTGATCTGAATTCACCTCCTGTGAAGTCAGATCGTTGTAGTAGGGCCCTTGCAGGCTGTGGGAGGATACTTTAGACGTTGGTACTTGCCACTGGTTTTCCAGGTAGGCTAGCAAATGCTCCTGCGCCCAGACCATGCCTCTTTGAAGCGTGTGCTCTTTGCTGTTCAGTCCCGATATGCAGAGCTTCCCTGGGAATTGCGTCGTGGACGATCTCCTCATTTCCAGGGCTTTAAATGCTATCTATATGCTAATGTCTCCCACGCTTCTCTCTTTTCCCCCTGAGCTTCAGGTTTGTGATCCAACTCGCTGTCAGCATCTCCTTTCCACCGTCAAATACTCGCCTCAGTACTGGCCTATTGGCCCCACTTGCCCTGCTCTAGCCTTGGTCATTTTGGTGACAGGAACCACCATGTACCAGCTACTGATGCAAACAGTTGGAAGCCTCTTCCCTTCCTCTTTGCCCCAACCTCTCTTGGAGATCCTCATGAGCCATCCCATAGGACATATTTTAAAGTTCAAAATCAAGTCCTGCCATTGCCAGCTTTCTAATGCATCCTGAATGTGACATCTCACCATGTCCCAATCCACTGTCACCTCTCACTTTCAACAGCACAGTCACCTCATGGCAGGTCCTTCTGTGTCCAACCTGGCCTGTCTTCTGATGACACAGCAGATATTTTGTCTTCTAAAACACAGATCCCATCACTCCTCTGTTCCTGACTCTCCAGTGGCTTTCCACCTCCTTAGAATGAAACCCTGACTCCTCGCGTGATCTGCAAGGCCCTGGGGGACCCAGTCTTGTCCACCTCACTGCCCATGGCTTACATTGCTCTGCCCACTCCGTCAGCTGCGCGTGTCAATCAACTTATAGCTTCCAAGCCCTTACCTAGTCCTGGAGTGTCATTGCCCCAAATCTTCATTTACCAAGTCTCTGCGTCATTCAACTACCTGCTTAAATGTCACCTGCTCAGAGAAGCCTTCCTCAACCACCCTATATAAAATAGCTCACGGTCTGCCTTGGAACCCCATCCTGCCCTGCTCTCTTTCCTTCATCCTACAAATCACTATGAGATTATATTCTCTTTTTTTTAAAGTAAATTTATCGGGGTGACAGTGGTTAATGACATTGTATAGGTTTCAAGTGTATAATTCCAGGGTATATCATCGGTATATTGCATTGTGTGCCCACCACCCAGAGAGTGATATGATTATAACTATAACCTAGTGCAAGGTGCCTCTTTAGAATGAGCTCTGTGTCAGTCCTGCTCCCATGTGCAGTGATGTTGTGCAGATAGTTCGTTACTAAATCCATTATCCATTGACTGTCCACAGTGTGCCTACCTTTCAAGGGTGGCTCATGTGCTGTTATATAGTAAGGAGGCATGATCCCAGCTCTCATAGGCCCCATCTTAAAGTGAAAGGTAGGATAAGGACAAATCCCATCAGAGAGGCACTTTTAATTATTAATTACAATTAAAGGGAGCCTTAGCACTTAGAATTCCAAGGGCATTTCTATTTGGCTTGGAATTTTAATATGATTTCTGACAGATCTATTTACCAATGATGGTTTATCTGGGATAGAATTAAAATAAACCTGTTCTCTAAGCACTTGCTAAGAGTAGTAGAAGACATGGCTACAAAGCAGGAGGCTGGTCCAGGATCAAAAAATGTTTTGTGAATGATCCATCATGAGGAAAATCCTCATGTAGCTAACCAGCCATCGAAGACCCGTAAAACCACAGATGGCAAAAAGCAAGCAGGCTTCCCTGTGACGGCGCAGAGCTGGGCGAGCGTGCGCGGGGCGCCGCTGGAGCCAAGGCGATCAGCCTGCAAAAGCTCCGCGCCGGTGCCCTCCTGCGGCATATTCCTTTAACATCTTTGAAAATGTCCCTGGCCCAGCTGTTTCATGGGATGACGTAGACTTTTATGACCTCTGTTCTTTTAGTCTCACTCATGGTTTTACTACTATTAATAAAATGTGGATCTCAGACCATCGAATGTTCTAATTTTTTAATGATCAAAATCATGGAGGTCGTTTCAGTGATTGAATGGATTAAAGAATCCAGAAATATCTTGAAATTCCTGTCTCCAGGCTTATCCGAGGTCTGAGTGTCCGTCCCACCCAGCTCGCTCTCACTTAATCCCACCCTGATGCCCTGGTGTCCCTCGCCGTTGTTACAAACCATGCCCTCCTAGTCACAGTTCTAGTTGGAAGAGCACAAGACTCCCCCTGATTTCACCTCCATAATCAGTTTTGTAAAAATTATCCCAATGAGACACCTATCTATAGTCATGACCATGTGTTATATTGAATGGCTTTAGGCCTTCTTTGGAACAGTTTCTCAACTTACCTTCCTGTTTTATGAAGTCCTGTTTGGTTTAATACTTTGCATTTCAGATTCCCTTAGAGCCAAATGCATTCTTACGGGCCACCAACGATGAGGGCATTTAACAATAGGTGATACGTGATTTAACACATTGCTCGGTCAAACCATGTATTTTGAGGGGTAACCTTTCTATTTTAAGCTACTTGATAACAACCATCCTGTGGCAGTGTTCCATAATCTTCCACTGAATATTACTTACATGGAATTTTAATAAATATTTTATCAAAATGATTTTAGGGGATACTGAGTATAATAAAGTTAAGCAGGTTTATTATTACATTAGGAGTTATCAGAGGTCTAGATAGGCTAATGTACCTTAATGAGTCCCCAAGAAAAGAAAGCAATATCATGTAATTTCCAATATTTTTCATTGAGCATCTAGCAGGACAGGGTTCTGGAAAATACTCTTTGGGTGATGTCCTAACATAAGTTCATAAAAGTGAAACTGTTTGGGCCGTGAAGGCGAGATCCTGTTTCCTACTTTCATTTCCAGATAGTATGAAACTCATCAAAATTTTAACATTAAAACATATAGATTAGGAATTTTAATCCAAGATGAAGAATACGGTAGTAACACAAAGACGTTATATAAGCCTTGGGTGCCTGTAATTACCCTTCAAATAGCATTATGTCAGTGCTCCAATTGAAGTATCTTTGTGATGTTTCTGACACTGTCCAAGAAATATAGCTGTAACTTCCCTTTCTACATAGAAAACAAATGTTAAACTAATTGTAAGTTAGTAGGACATACAGATAATGTATAGTGTGTTTCGTTAGAAAACATTGCCATAGTCTGCCAAGTAGATTGTTGTTGAATTGCACAAAGTGTTAATTTCACAAGAGATTTTATAAGGTCAGTTTTGGTGTGTTTGGCAAAAGGAATATGAACATTTCAGCAATATAATTGCATCATTTTCTCTTGTGGGTGCCAATCCACTGAGAAGTAGCTCCAAGGGTTGGATGGGAAATTAAGTACAGCTTTGTTACTGGGTCAACTGGCATAATTTTAGCTACAAGGAATAAAAAATCACCAAGTAAAACTAGCTAAAAAATAAGGTAAGTTATTATTCTTATTACGACGAGAAGTTTGTGGGGAGATCTGGTCCATGACGTCAGGGCTCTGGCTCTGCTCCTCGGGTTTCTCTTGGTTTCTGACCTCTGTGCATTGGCTTCGTCCTCAGGCTGCAAGTAGAAGGCTACGTTGGTCACAGGTGTAAATACAAAAACATTCAGGCACAAAACATCTAGACGCAGAGAACGTCCAGAGGGAGAGGACAGACTCCAGTCTCACTCAGGAGCCGGCAGGTTTTTCATGGAAGCCCTACTGACTTCCCCTCACATCTTGTTGTCCAGAATTGGGTCACATGCCCATCTCTAAATCCTGGCAGGGGTGGTGGGACTACCATGATTGGTTTATACAACTCAGAATATTCTGGAACTGCGGCTAACATCAACTTTTCTCTAGGTGCTTGGGAAGAACAGGTTTGCGGAGGGGAAAAGGGAATGGAGAACATGAATACTGAGCTGTAATGAAGAATATCCACTGGATTACCCAGTCTGCAGGGTTCCCGGTGATGTCAAGTAGTGTTTTCCACTTGTTTACCTCTATTTAGCTCGGCCACCTGAGTAGCAGGCCAAAGAGATGGAAGATGGTGAGCTTGTTGAAGCTCGGCCTTTCTCATCTGCCTACCACAGGCAGAAATAGTCAGTGTGAATCTTCAGGTCTTCCTACAAATTTATGTGCCAGGCAGCAGGAGAGAGAGGAACAGATCCAGGAGGAACAAGAAATAACATTTGCTCTTATCTTACCAATAGCGTAAGTCACTTCTCGGGAGAGAGTAAACGAAGGGGTGGGATGAATGGTAGCTACTTACCTCCTGTCTACTTCCCAGGATGTGTTGACAGACTTTCTCATTTAATTGGCGGAAATCCTCAATAAATGGCAAGGGTTTGCTTATTAATGTAGGCCACAGCATGGGGAGAGGGAGGGCACCCTAGTTTTCGGTAACATCAGCAACCTTGTAGGCACCCACTTAGTAATTCCTCGTCATGATCACGCAGGGAGCTGAGCTAGGGACTGGGTGAGCGCTGTGAAGGGGACGGTCCCAGCCCTAAGGGGGTTCCATTCCTTTGTCTCCACTGTGATAGAACAAGAAAATATAATATATGGAAGAAACACTCTTGTCATTGTAGCTACAAAGTACTATAGAAAAAACAAGGCAAGAGAGATTTTTCTTGCCTAGTCAGTTCAAGAAGACTTTACCAAGTAAACGAAACTGGTTTGGGCTTCAGGGAGATTTCTAGGTTGTTATTAGACAGGCTTCAGGAGGAGACGACTTTCAGGCAAAAGGAAGGTCCCGAGCCAAGGAGCAGACGCCTGGACCACAGGCTGTGCTCGGGAAGCTGTGGGTAAAACCACGGCCCAAAAATGGTCACCACAGGTACATGCATGGCTGAGGCGCACACTCGGCTGAGAAAGGAGGTTGGGGTCGGGTTATAACGAATTTTAACCACTCATTATTCCAGTGGAGGCAGAATTCTGTTTTCCTCTCGCCACCCTGATCTTTGCAATGAGATCTTTCAGTGGAACATAGACACTGTGTGATGTATGACATAAGAGAAAATAGTTAGCAGGCCTTTGCCATGGGCACTTGAAGGCGGGTACAAAAGAAATAGAATACATAAATTCTTTGCACAGCAAATGTTTAGCATGTGCCAAAGTTAAATTAGATAAAATTATAAGACAATGAGGCATCCGTGCCCTTGCTCACGGCAATTGTTCAGCTCTTTTTGGAGCCAATAGCACCTAACTTTGACTGTCCTTCCAAGTATCTATTTCAATCATGCTGCCATCAAATATTCATTGTATGCTCTGTGCCAGATAAAAATAATCGTCAGGGGAAGATTTGATTCTGGGAACCCTCCCAAAGTCATCTGTGTCGAAGTTGGCCCAATAAGGTGGCCGATCCAGATAAGGAATATCATTATAGACTAAAGCTCTGGTGCAAGTATGAAATGAGATTTTTTTTTTCCCGCTTTTTTTGACCCATACACTGTGAAGCATAAAATTAGAACTGTAAAGTTAAGGCACCTTAAAGAGAAAATCACAGCAAAGCATTTTAGGCAAAGGCCTTCCCTGGGGGGAAATGTCTGCGTTCCCACGGAGACTCCTCTGAAGGACACGCCTCATTGGGATGTCTCTGTCCCTGCGCTTGTTAGGCCGAGGCTCTGCATCAGGGCCGCGCCTCAGCTTCCCACGCTCCACGGCGCGTGGGAGAGGAGACTGAGTCAGCAGCTTTGTCTGCAGCAACCAGAAGAGATCTTTAAACGCTTTGGGCCTTCAGAGCAAATGCTGGAGAACAAAACAGTATAAACGGAGTTGAGGAAACGAGTTCCGTTTACCGTCATCTTCTAGATCTGAGGAATGAAGGTTTGTATGAAGTTCTCAAATATGCAGATAGAATAGTCTCTATTATTATTGTATCTCATCTCATTAATGTGTATTAGTATACAGTGGTATTTTATAAGCATATAATGCACTTTGTGTGTTAAACAGGTGTACAGCCTCTGGCAGCCTGTGTGAAGGTTATTGACCAGCCCCTTTAAAGTAACAGATAAATTACTGTTCGCTCCTCAAAACCATGAGTCACTTCAGGTGGGAAAAGGTAACTATCTTGGAAGCAGAAGCGATAATAATAGGAGTAGTAATAATAATAATAAGTAGCTTAAATAATTGAAATGAAAACGTAATAAAACAGAGAAAGGAAGCAATGCCCGTGGAATAATTATGAACAGAGGAAGGCCTGAGGTTGTGAAGGCGGGATCGTCGCAGGGGAGTCGGAGAAAGTGCGTAAGTCACATTGCTCTGGTTATTTGAGACAAGGACGCCGGATCGGGTTGGAAATGTCTCACGGAGAATTTAAAAGGAGCAAACGCCTGTACACGTGCAGTCAGTTCCCCCTCTCGTTAGTGAGCAGCCAGGGAAAAAGTCTGCACCCAGAGAAAGGGGACCCCTTGGCCCGCAGTCAGCCCAGTGTGCAGCCCGGAGCCAGATCTGCTCCCCAGGCCCAGGCGCCACGGACGTGCAGCCAGCAGGCAGGTGTGGAAGGGGCCAGGCGCCCACCCTGGGCCCTCTGCCCTCGGGCCCGGCGGGAGCAGGCTGCCAGCCCGGCACAGCGGAGCCTCGGGTAAAAGGTTAGGAGCTGCACCCTGGGCAGAGGCCCCCCTCCTGTCCAGGAGAGTCCACTTGGGCATTTCTAACAGTCACAGACCTGGGCATTTGCTGGCCTGGGAGACGGTACCGTGATTCAAGTCTCAAAAGGCAGGCACGACAGGAACCGGAGCACAGCCCTGCTTCCTCCGGCTGCCGCAGGGGGTCCCCACCTGGTTCTGGAGGGATGTGTCTCCCGTGGGTCCCCTCCCTTTAGCTCCCGCATCTCGGCCTGTTTGGAGGCTGTCAGCTGGGGGCCAATTACTGCCATTTAGAGAAGTGGATGTTTTAATGGGATACTTGTCTGCGGGAGCTGCTCAGAGGAGGCGCCTCAGTGATCTGGCGCCTGGCTCTCCCCAGGACAGCGGAATGGATCAGGGCCACCCCCCTGTTGCCTGGGCCTAATTCCTTTCACTTGTTTACACATCAGTCTTTTTAAGTCTAGGAGAGAATATGAACGCAGGGTCCTCGGTGGCTCGTGGCAGCTCACAAACTAACTACTAAAATTCTGTGGCACACCAAAACAACTATTATATTTTTTGCCAGTCTGACCAAAAACGTAGGTATAATTCTTATTCATTCACATCAGGCGGCTACTGTAGTTTTGACTGTTGTCATTTTTTTTATTTGACAATCTAAGGGACAAGAGGCCAGTGCCCCTGACTAGTCAGGTACTTCAAGTTTTAAACATTCTTGCGGCGCGCCGGTTGAAAATCGTTGGTATGAGACAACGGAAGGCAGCAGAGCCACTGCTCGTGGCAAACTTTCTGAATTGTTGGGGCTTATTTCCAGCCAATGTTAGACAAATTCCGAGCGAATCCAGTTCCACACTGGGCATCGAGGTCTTTACTAATACCATAAACACGTACCTGGAGACCTGCCAGATCTATAAGAGCATCCACTAATATTTCTCAGGGGTTTTTAAAAATAGACTAGCCCGTGTCCATAAATGGGTAACTTAATTACAGGTTCCCTAAGAGCCAGGCTGTCCCTGGTTCAGAAAGCAGCCCGGTAGCCGTGATCATTAGTGCTGGCATCTCCTAGCCAGGGTACCCCTCTGAGGAGCGGAGAGTCCCCCAGGAAAGCCCGTTCCTCTCCTAGCCCTCTTCTGGGTCACTAGAAGATTACTTCCACGATTCAAAAATCTTACCAGGTTGCTCTCCTAAAACCTTGCAAGGCTTCACATTGCACCCAGGATAAAAGTTAGAGGCCCTTCGCTTGACCTTCAGGACCACTGCCCACGGCCGTCTGGCTCCTGGAACTTGCGGCCGCCCACTCCCTGCCCGGCCCACAGCTGCCCCGCCCGTGTCCCCAGACCCCTACGCTGCTGAGCATCTAACCTCATAACCTAGCTGTCCTCCGCAGCAGCAACGAGACCTGGAGCTTGCTCTCGGTCAGCCCGCCTTTTGTGGCTGTCCCCATGCGTCCCCACAGCTTCCGCTCGACCTTAATGATAAGCGGTTCAGCACCGCTCTTGATGAATTAGCCGCGACAGGAGGATGCATTGTCAGCCTCCGCTGTGCTCGCGGAGCGTTTAATCAATCTGCCCGTCCATCCATCCGTCCGTCCATCCATCAATCAAGTGCGTTTCAGAGAAGTTTTTTTTAGCCCGGTACTTAATCATATCTTAGAGTGATTATAATCCGTGAGCAGATGAAACCTGCTGTGCCCTGTGCGTGGGCAGTTGAGTGTAGTCCTAGCTCAACTCAATAGACCGAGAAACAGGCTAGGACGTGACGGAGGAATATATTCAGGTTTCTTAGGAGCATAAACGAGGGGGCCTAGCACACCCTCCTGGGGAGTGTGGGAGTCAGAGCAGCTTCTCTGAGCGTTGACTTGAGCCGAGTGTTAAATCGTGAATAAGAGACACTGCTTTGGGTCCCAGGAGAGCCTCGCCACGCCCTCAATGGTGCACCCTCAGTGCTTTGTCAGTCACGCAGGGAGTGCTCGGAAATGTCTGAGAGTCATTCTTTAGTGAGTCATTCACGTGTCCTTTGTTCCAAAAAGAAAAAGGAAGCTGTAAATAAATTTGGAGTGGACGTGTCTGGGACCTTGGCGCTGTATCTCTGGGGGTGTCTCAGTTCTCTTCCAGGTGGCCTCTCCTTCCATGTGATGTCCCTTTGTCCTGGGCCTCCCCACGCGGCCTCTCTCTGTCGGATGCCCTGGCCCTCCTCTCATCTGTCACCTGAGGTCCATCCCAGCGAAAGCAGGAGCTGCCAGGACTCAGAGCATCGGGCCCCTGAAGGGCACAGCATCACTGCTGCAGTGTTGTCCTGGTCAAAGAAAGCCCCAGGCCAGCCCAGATTCAGGGGGGGACGCTGATGTCATCTCCTCTGCACACAGGGGAAGGGATTGCTGCTGGCCATCCCTCGAGACTCTCCTGCATTCATCCCCTCCTCACATCACCTTGTATTTTCCATCTTCCCAAGCACCGCGAGGCGTGTGCTCGAACTTGTTCAGTATCTGACATGAACGGGTTGTTGTTAATGACTCTCGCCTGTGTCCAGCCCCTACCCTCATTGTGTGGCTCCCTGCATCCTGGAATTAATCTCCGTGCTTCCAGTATTCTTTGTTTGGTGGTATAATTTATGGCCACATAAAAATGCTGCCTGAACACAGCTTCTTTGTTAACAGAATTAGCACTCTAATGTGTAATTCTTTCTCATCCTTCAAGGCCTGGTTAAATCCGACTTCTTCCATAAAGTCTTTATTGATCATCCCAAAGAAAATGGGATTTCTCTCTTTCTAAAATTCATAGCAATCTATTTCTGGAACGTAGTCTGGTTTCAATTATGGTTAGATAGGGGCATGGCTTATCTCTCTAATAGCAGAGAGAACTCGAGGCAGGTAGTGGGATCGACTCGTTTTTGAATTCTCAAAGCACCAAGATGAGTCCATTAGGTAGAACTGGATGCATTGTTATTGAGTTTGGCAGGGGTCAGGGTGGAATGGCCAGGCTCCTTTCTGGATGAGGTTCCCAGTCACAGGGTGGGGAGCAGGGGAGATGAAGCATAATTCAGTGCTTTTTTAGAAAGGCTGCATTTCAGGAATCCCACCACCCACTGCTTGCAGCATGAGCTGGCGGTCGCCTTCCTGGGATGAGGTACAATGTAGTAGTTTGGTAAGCGCTCTAGTACTGGTTTGACATGCGTGTTTCATATATATGTATGAATTATCTACATATAATTGATTTTAGAAAGAGTGAAACATCAATTGGCTGCTTCCTGCACGCCTCCTACCTGGGCATGTGTCCTTACAGGGAATCGAACCAGTGACCTCTTGGTGCATGGGATGGCATTCAACCAGCTGAGTCACACCAGCCAGGGCTGACATGCTTGTTTCAGATTAAGCTGTTTTCTCCCCTCTTTCTAATTTCAGCAGACATTAGCACCATCTTGGGACTCACTTTCCCTCTCTGGCTCTCAGTTTACCCATTTGTAAGCAACAGAGAACCTGCACTAGCCAGGCACGGTGCTAGGCATTCATGCCAGTCCTGCTGATGATCCTCACAGGTGCAGTCTCTTATTTCCTTCTTTCGAATGAAGAGCAGATGTGGAAAGAGGGTAAATAACTTGCCCAAAATCTCTGGGCAGAACTGGATTTAAACTGCTGTATCCCATGAGCCGCGCGAAGCCCTGTGAGGGCCCTGGCTAGAAAGCTGTAAGTTCCTGTGGGCTCTTAGCCTGCGCCTTCCAGGGAACGTGGGATCCACCTGCAGCTTCTCTCCTGCTCCTGGAGCAGCTCCCCTCTGCCGTTCGGATCTTCGGCTGAAGTTTCTCTGATCAGTTAGTGGCTCCTCAGCGGGAGGTTTTCTCTGCTCCGTGTCGTGCTCTGGTATGTGGCGCTGTGGTGTGTGCAGAAGCTGAGACCCCGTGTGGGTTTGCCCATGAGGAAATCTATGTTGCAGAGACAGACCTTTTTTCTCGGCTCCTTAAGAAGTGTTCGCCGTGGGCGAGAGCCTCCCTGCTGAGGTGAGAGTGCCCAGCACCTTGGCTCCCTTGTGATTCTGATTTCGCTCAGTCCCACTGCAATTTCTGAGTCAAAGCCTCAGCTCCCGAGGTGTGGAGCTTCCCTGGGAGCTGCTGGCCTGTTCGGGTGGACATCCCTGAGCAGGACTGGGCCATGATTCATCCCAGGCAGCTCTGTTTTTACTCAGTGTGTGCTCAAGGGCAACAGATGTCGATGCTGGGGAATATTTTCTTTTATAGCACTGCCCTGTACAGGAAATGCCAGGCATTTCCAAATCTAATTCTTGGGCTCTTCCTAAACATTATTTAGTTTTAACGTCCAGAAAACCTTCAACTAGAATGTAATATAATTACATCTTCCAGCACGTTGGAAGGATGTTATTTTGGAAGATCACAGAACTGCGGGTGGACAGAGTGGAGGAGGGTGTGGACTTGGACTTACCATTCGTGCGATCTTAGAAAAATCTACTTTCTTTCTCGTTTTCATTTCCTGTGCAGAAAAGAAAAAGCTATAATAACATGTACCCCTTAAGTTTTATGTCAAGGACAAAATGAGATAGTATGTCAGAGAGCTCGGTACATAAGCAGGAGGGGTTTTTTTCCCTAGGGTGGAAATATTCTCTTGGTTATACTGTGTCTCAGACAACCTCTTGCATATGGATTAAATATGGGCAAGAAAATCTAACATTTTTATTTTGTTGACATTCAAAAACTCAGTCTTCCCCCTTTGTGTGAATTTGAGATAAGGAAATACCCCCAGCATCCAGTATTTTAGCCAAGAGTCTGTATTAAAGACATGTCTCCGCATAAAGGTGGGGAATTACTCTGTAGAGATGGGACTGCGATGGCACGTGAGCGATGCTCTCCCAGTCATCGTCCCTCCTCCCAACATGAATAAACATTAGGGACCGTCCCTTCTTCCTGACCCTGTTATCTTCCTAACCCTGGAATAAGCGACGGCAAGAGATCACTAAAACCAAACGTCGTTTCAAATGTTGCTCTGATTGTTAGGATTTCAAATGCGCTTTTCTCTGGTTGCAAGGTTAAAACATGCGGATTTGTTTCTGACTTGTGTGAGGGCGATATGTGACTGGTTGAATACTCTAAGGCAATCTCTAAAGAAAAGTGACAGCAGCTTCAGTCCACGAAAGAGAGGCCAGAACCAGCACGGAGCCACACCGAGAAAGGCTGGATGGGAGAGGCCGACCCGAGCTGGAGGTGCTCGGTTACGGGCACACCTTCCCAACTGCTGGATGGAGCTTCGAGAAGGGAGGTCTGGCCTCTCAGCTGGTCTTATTCTCTGTTATCAGTCTCACATGGACCACATTCTTTGTTGTTGTTAATCCTCTCCCGAGGGTATTTTTTCCCATTGATTTTTAGAGAGCGTGGAAGAGAGAGAGAGAGAGAGAGAGAGAGAGAGAGAGAGAGAGAAACATCGGTGTGAAAGAGACACATCGACTGGTTGCCTCCCGCATGCGGCTGACCAGGGCCAGGGATTGACCTTGCAACCCAGGCACATGCCCTTGACCGGAATCGAACCTACGACCCTTCCGTGCGAGGGCCGATGCTCTAACCACTGAGCAGCCCAGCCAGGGCTGGACCACAGTCTTTTGTAAAGAAGAGAGGAGTGTCACAGTGCCGTCCGCCTCTGGCCTTTCCCGTCGCCGCCATCCCAGCAGCTCTTGAAGAGACACTTCCCCAGCGTTTGCCCTTGGAAGACTGTCGAAAGAAACAAGTGCGGCCCAGGTGAGAGAGGCTGCATTCATAATAAATAAATAATCACTGCCACACTATGGGTTAAATCAGTGTATTAATGTCCCGTGTGCTGAAACCCTTCAGGAGAGGGGAGGTGGGGAACATCGCCTCCACCCTCCAGTGACTCGCCGGTGTACATAGGCTTTCAGGAAGGAGCCCATCTAGCCCTGGCTCAGTGGTTAGAGCGTCCGCCTGCGGACTGAAGGGTCCCGGGTTCAATTCCAGCCAAGGGCGCACGTGTCTCCGTTTGCAGGCTCGATCCCCGCACCCTGGTAGAGGTGCATGCGGGAGGCAGCCAATCAGTGCGTCTCTTTCACATCGATGTTTCTCTCTCTCCCCCCCCCCTTCCACTCTCTCTGAAAAGCAATGGAAAAAATACCCTCAGGTGACGATTAAAAAAAAAAAGGAGCCCATCTTCACAAGACCTCTTAGCAAAACAAGCTCTCTAGAAATGTGCGGCCCACTCCAAGCCCGCCCTTGGCCTGTCCCACATGAGCGCCGAGGATCAGCAGCCTGTGGAATGACTCCTTGAACTGACGACATTAAAATATTTATATTCTGCACATGCCCCCGCGGAGGAAACTCTCACTTCAATTACAGCGGTTCCGGAGTCTGAAGTCATTTCCCAGCCAGCGTTTGGCCAGCCCGTTGAGGCTGAAGGAATCTGGTACAATAACAGTTCTTATTAATTCACTGCTCTTCATTTTAAAGAACATTATGAGCCCTTTGTGATGTAAATTGTTTGGGCAATACGATGGCGCCTTGTGACTGCAAAGTCCACACGCCAGAAGGACAAAGTGCCCAGGAACAATAGCTCACATTTACCATTTGACACTTTTTAAACGTTCTCTGTAAGATAATTTTTATTTCCGATTCACTTTTCTTTCAGCCTTTTCCCCAAAAGGGATTTCAGTTAATTACTTTTTCTAATGTGACTTTGCTATTTCAGTTCCCCCAAAAGCTTCTAAGGAGTATGCAGCGAACACGTCATTCTGGTGCTTGTATTTTCCTAGAGATGCTGGTGCACTAAATATGGGCCTCGCACTGGACTCTTCCACCAGAAGACAAAGTTAAACAAGGCATAAAATTCACATTAGTGACATCCCATTAACCCATCACCCAGCGAGCTCTTGTTGCATGATTTCCATCATTTGTGACATTCTACTGGTGTCTTTCCGGGGCTGTTTCTGCCTGTGGGGTTGAACCTTGTTGCGCATTTCCGTCATTGGAACGTTGTGGCTGCGTCTGGCATTAGCCCTTCAACATTTTTCCCCTGTTTTGCAAAAGGATGAATTTGCCTTAATTTAATAATAGTCATTCCTGATTACTCTCTCTGTAGACAACAACTTGAAAGGCACATTATTTAATTAAAGAAAGTATTTGCATTGCCCTTTAATAGTTCTGTTTTGTGTAACCTATCGATTGTAAAACCAATTAGCCTTACATGAAAAATGTTATTGCTTCTAGTATAGCACCTTACAGGCCATTGGGATAGTCACCACTGTGTAAAATGCATGGAGTTCCTTGCTTTCAAACAAGAGGTATTCTAAAAGGTCGCTGCCAAGACAGTGATTAAATTTGGAAAAAAAAAATTTTAATAAAAATAGTCCTATACATGATGCTTGGGTTTCTAGGGTAAGCTCTAAAGCAAAATAATTATAGCACCTTTTAATATATTTAGTAATAATAATAATATACTTACGAAAATAATTGACAAAATAATATCATAGCCCTAAATCATGTATTGAGACAAGGTCAAGAAGAGGGCATTGAGGGAGGGGGAGCAGAGAGAGCATTTTTTTTATCTGCATTGTGATAACTCAGATATTCCACAGTCGGGCAACACAGGGAATTCATTAATCAGGGAGGGTAATGCCCTTCTGTGAACCGACACTGTAAACCCAATATCAGTATTGACTCAGCTTTCTGTTCCTGCTGCACAAATTGCTCCAAGTTTAGTGGCTTAACACACTCCAAATTAATTATTTCACAGCTCTGTAGGTCAGAAGCCTGAGGTGGCTCCAGTGGTCGCTCTGTTCTGGGCTGTGGAGGCTGACATCAAGGTGTTACCAGATGGACTCCTATCCAGAGGCTGTGGGAAGAGTCCTTTCCAGACGCTTATTTGGGTTGCTTGCAGGATCCAGTTCCTTGTGGTTGTAGGACTGAGGTCCCTGTTTCCCTACTGGCCGTCATGGGGGCCAGCCTTACCTGGTAGAGGCCTTTCTACCTATGTCTCGGTACAGCAAGCATGGAGTCTTTCTCAAGCTTGGCATCTCTCTGATTTTTCCTTCTGCCAAATTCTTCTGCTTCCAGCCAGTGAATGTTTACTGCTTTTAAGGGCTTATTTGGGTTGCTTGCAGGATCCAGTTCAAGCCCACTCAAATAATCCAGGATAATCTATTTTAAGGTCTGTAACTGTAATCACATCCGCCAAGTCCCTTTTGCCAGGTAAAATAGCACCTTCACAGGTTCCAGGGGTTAGGGTGTGGGCACATTTAAAGGGCCTTTACCTGCCTACCACGGATATGATGTGATCTGAGTTGTTGCCTCGGAATCAAATCCATGGGTAGGCTGTATGGCCCAAAGCACATATATAAAAGATAGCTGTAGGGCTCGGGGAGCAGCCGGCACCACAGAATAACATGAAGCCCACTGGCCTCACAGGTCAGAACTAAGCAGTCCTCTCTGCAACACTTCATGACCTTATTTCCGCAGGGAAACACCCAGATACCTTGTCTTGTGCTCCCATGCTCTCAGTTTCCAGCTCCTGCCTTGATGAGCTATGTTGCGGCTTGTCCTTAATTTCTAGTGAAGGAGTTAAATGGGTTTTAAGTGAAAATAGAGCGAGCAGTTTCACTAACATCATCTAATGCATCGGCGTAAGCAGTAGTGTTCTAGTTACGTGAACAGATTTTCTTCCCCAAACAAGAGAGGGTCGCCTTCTGTCTCATTTCCCCTCAAGGAGGGAGTGTGTCTGGTATCTCAAGGGCTCCAGTGGGCCATTGGCGGCCCCGCCTTGTAGAGATGACAGTACGCGGGTGTCCCGTGGATGGGGCAGGAGGGGGACATTCTGAAGGGATGGAGATGGGAACATTAGCCTGCAAGGAAATCGGTGTTTTAAATGGATCATGTCATTTGTTAAAATTTATATACTCTAGTATATGTGAAATTGAGACAATACACAAATCTTGTAGAAAATAAAAGTAAACAAAAGCATTTGAGATTGAAATTATCTCAGAAACACTTCATAGGAAATTTGGGTCTTGAAGTAGAATTTTAAAAATAATGGAGATGGTTAGCATATAGTTTTGTTTGTGCTTACGAATGCTTTTTCAACAACCTTTCAGAAATTGTTAGGGCACTAAATGATTGCTCCGAAAACTGACAAAAGTTTTTTAAAAAGTGTTTTTTCTATCTTTGCAAGAACTGTTTTTCCCAGTAATCAAAATGGCCAGCTGGTGAGGACAAGCTCTTCTTTACAGAAATGTTAGTAATGAGAGCGGCAACGGGAGGGTTATAAAGTCACCAAGCTGCGGCGCTGATGGGGTAGCTGATTCAGGCAACAGTCCTCTGCCATTGAACCCCTTAGTGTACATATTGAGGAAGGACTAGACGATAGAGGGGACCAGGTTTTCATTGTGACCAAAAGTGAGGAGCCGGGACCTTTTCCCCTCCTGATATAATGTAATGTAAAGAGCACGGCTCCTTCTATGAAGTTGTCCTGTCAAAAAGCTGGACCTGAATCTAACTGAGCCTCAACCGATAGCTTCCAGCCAAAAGGGAAGTTGAGGGGGAGAAACACTTAAATGACAATGATGAAACTAACAGAGAAATCTAGAGTGAGGGACATTTTTATAGGACAAGTGACAGTTTCTGCCAAAAGTGAGTGCCATGGAGAAAAGGGGAGGAGAGGAGAGGATTGCTGTAAATTAAAAAAAGAGAGAGAGAGACTTAGGGGACTTAAAAAGTGTGTTTGGATCTTCTTTGGATCTTAAGTTGAACATACCAACTGTGAGAAAGACATTTTTGAGAAACAATTAAAACATTTTTAATATGGACTGTACATGATACAAAGACATTATTGTTAATATTAGGTGAGATAATATCACTGTTTTGTGAGAAAGTAAGTCTATTTTTAGAAATAGCTAGTAAGGGGTTAAGACACGAGACAACGTGCTGTTGGGATTTGCTCTAAAAATCTTCAGCAGAGGGAAAAAAAATAAATCCAGTGTGCAAAACCTTGATACTTACGGAATCTAAATGCTGGGTATATGGAAATTCATTATACCATCTCCCATTCATCATTCGTCTAGTAGTTATAAAATCTTTCATTAGAAATTTTTTAATCACTTATTACCGCTCAACTGTGTACCTTAGATCTGTTGATGTGCATTTTAACAGAGGAGTCGTGTTACTGCTCTGTTGTTCTGTAGCGGGGTGAGTGGCTACACCTGTTTTATTAAGTATCGTCGTCTTAAATTGCTGGTCTCTCGCAGTGTAAGTCTGATTTCCTCCAGGCTCTGTAACTCAGGGCCTGTGTTAATTGATAAGGCTCCTTCTTTTTTGAAATATCCATTAAGAGACAGCCCTCCATCAGAAACACATTAGTTCTGCTAATATGATTTGTATGCAGTTTTACCTACTCCAAGGTTCGCAGAGGCTAATCGAGGACTAACAAGGGAACAGGAGCGATAATCGATCAGATGCAGGCGGCAGTTTTATTTGGAAGTAATAGGTGGAGCCACCTCGGTGGGAGATGCTTTCTCCATTTCTATAAAAACTGCAATTCTAGTTTACCCCTGAATTTTTTCCCCCCAAAAAATTAACAATGCTTATTCTCAGTTGGTCTATATTTTTTCCCAGTGGTTAATTATATAATCCTTTCCCTTTATTAAGTTTCATTTTCCAGTCTTAAAAAAAAAAGCTATTAATAAAATGGCTTAAAAGGCCGAAGGAGAGCAAAATCTCACCTTTTTAGGGGACTCCGTCATTTTCGTACTTAGAGTTATAATTCCTGTTTTCAGAGAAAGGGAAGCGGGCGAGGGAGCTCATGTTGAAGCCACATCCTGGGGTGCATTCCGTAGTTGGTAAGTCGAGCAGAGCTCCCCTCGGTTTCTGTAGCGTTCTCGAGACACCGCACCCAGTTAGTGGCTTGGTGGCCCTTGTCCCTCTCACTCTGCTCTACAGAGGACTCTTATTTGCAGGGAACTCAAGCTTTGGGTGAAGAGCTCTGGTTAGTTTGGTCTCAGGTACAAAGGAGTGATTCCACTTGAAGTTCACCGTAGAATTTTAATCGTAGAGGTGAGAGAGCAAGGGGGCCGGCACAGGCCTCACTAGTGATGTGATGGGAGGAGAATCAGTCTCAGAGAAGTGGTGCGGGCGCCCGGAGTCCTGCTGTAAGCTCGGCCAGCACCAGGAAAGGGGTTAAAATGAGACACCCGGCCGGGCACCGCCTCCGCTCTGCAGCAGGCCCGCCTCACCAGCTCCGGGTGGCCGTCCCAGCTCTTGGCCCTCCTCATTTAAATCAGCCCCTCCATTTAAATTTTAGCTATATTGCTATTAGCTTATCCTTTGAACTATTGTATTTTATTATTTTTATTGGGGTATAACTTTCAAGTAGTAAGAGACGCTTTGAACAAACAGTTGGACGTTATATTGTTGCAATAGTTGTTTTGTTATTAGTTATTGTTGGTAATCTCTTACTGAGCCTAATTTATAAACTAAATTTCATTATATGTATGTATAGGAAAAAAACAGTATGTAGAGGGTTCCGAACTCTGCAGCTTCAGGCACCCCCGGGGCCTTGGAACATACCCCCCGCGGGTGAGGGGGGCGGCCCTGGTTCCCGCTGCTCCACCATCGCCAGAACGTGGTGCAGCCAGCGTTTTCGGTTTTCATCTTGCTCACCCCCGTGGGTATGCCATTGTGGGCTTCACTTGTTTTGCTTACTGGCTAAGGGTTCTGAGCGTTTTCTGTGCTCACTGACTATTCCACGCCTGTCTTCGCTAAATGTCCTTTGCGATCACTTGCCTGCTCTTTGGCGACTCTCTGTTATTGAGTTACAGAAGTGCTTTCCTTTGGGCCTGCATCCTTTGATATATGGATACAGCTACGCTATATTTTCTGTTAGTCTGAGCCAGCCTATGTATGTCCTTTGTAACACATTTTGCTGAAATATAACTTCTGTATGTCTTTTATTTTGATGAAGTCCAATTTAACAGGTTTTTTTTTCCTTTTGTGATTACTGCTTTCTCTGGATTAGCTAAAAAATCGTTATCTCCCCAAGGGCACAGCGGTATCCTCCTATGTTTTCTACCCAAAGTTTTTATAATTTTAGCTTTCCGATTTCAAATACATTTTTGTATATGGCGTGAGCTAGAGTTCAAAATTTATTTTTTTCTATAATTATTTAGTTTCAGAAACATTTGTGGGAAAATCTTGAAATCCCTTTTCTCTCCCTGTTGAATTCCTTGGGCACCGTTGTTGACGACCTATCGGGCCACATAGCTGTGGGTTATTTCTGGAATAACCTGTCCCACTGATCTGTTTGTCTGTCCCTATGGCCATGGCGTACTCCCTTAATTACCAAGCTTCGTACTTATAGTAAGTTCTTCATGTACTAATGTGGAAATATTTACAGAATACACTGTTAAACAGAAAAGAGTTTGCAGACCAGTGTGTATAGCATATGATTGTCCTTATGAAAATAAGAGACATCATGTTCATGTATGTTCTAGCATTCATTCAAAACCCTGGGAGGATACCAAAGGTACTAAAGGCACCACTAGTAGTTACCTGTGGCGGGTCTGGGTGTACAGTGAAGGTACCGGACAGGAACAGGAAGAGAAACTCTAACTATATTTTTGAACAGCGTGACTGTAGTAGTTACTCAAAACTAATTTTTAAGAAAAGCAGATAGTCCAGGGAATATGCCATCTTCTCCAAACAGATAAAACTTTAAATCGGCAATGCATTGCACTGTTGTAGGTCCAATGATATTTTTTGGGCCTTGAATTTTATTACTATGTGATGTATTTACTCAACCAGTGTTTACTGAGTGTCTGTTACGTGTCAAGCCATGTTCTAACCACTAGGAGTATAGAAGCAAACAAAACTGACGTGTTCCCGGTGTTCGTGGCACCTGCGTTCTAGTGGAGAGAAAAAAAGACAAACGATAGACAAATGAAACATGTTTACTGAGCAGGATATGAGCTGTGGGTGACATGAAGGGGAGGGAGACGAGGCATGGGACGGGGCTGGGGCGAGGACCTTCAGAGGGGGTAACTGAGGGGCTGAGCGTTACCCCAGGGTGAAGGATTGGGGGGCACTCTGCAGGCAGCGGAGGGCAAAGGCCCAGGCCCTGCAGGTGGGCGCGGCCGGGGCCCTGGGCGCAGGCAGGGTGGGCGCAGAGACTGCGGGGGTCCCCGGGCTCCACCGCGCAGGACGCTACAGACAGTGGTGAGGGATTTGAATGTCGCCCTGAGCGCAGTGCAGGCTGGCGGGCTGCTGGGCAGTTAGTGGGGGAGTGAAATGGCCTGACCTGTGTTAACAAGCAGAACACCCCACTTCCACTGTGCTGGGGAAGAACTGGTTAAGTCGCCATCGGCCACGAGGAAGGAAGAGAGTCAGGAATTGGGTCACGTCAACCAAGAAAGAAAAGTGGCTGAAAGGTAAGGAAGCTCCCTGGGCTCCAGCCGAGGACGGAGGACTGTCCCCTGGGCTCACCAGCGTGGGGGCCCCTGCGGCCTGGAGCTGCCCTGGGGAGGGCTGGGCGCAGGGGACACTAGAAAGCGCTACAGAGTGAACGGCTTCTCCGTATCTTACATGCCTGTCCCCAGCACACACACGTGAGCACACGCACACACACGCGCACACACATTCAGAGCAGATGAGAAGTAGAGAAGAGAATGGAAATTCAGACAGTGCTTTCAATGGTCTATAAAGGCAGTAAACACACGGAGACATGGCGTGTGTCCGGAGGGGTGTCTCCGTGTTCACTTGGCACACCGGGTGCGTATTACAAGCCCTGAGAAGGAAAACTGCGTTATAACAAGGTGCTCTGAGTCTCAGTGCCTGCGTCCCCACGAACGTGTCCAGAAAGGGTGTACTGGACATAATCCCACCCAGTGCAAATAACAGTATTGGAAATTTCCGCTGAAATCTTTAATCTGACTTGTAGGCGTGTTTTTGGGGTGCTGTACATTTCTCGAGCCTGTCAGATTGCTCCCAAGTGTCCGTATATAAAGACACCGCACGTCCCTTATCCAGCCTGCTTCCCACGCCAGCTGTATTAACTGCCCCTGCGTGATGAAGCTGCGGGTAACGCCTCGCTGACCGGTCGCGAGACAACTCGCGTCTGCACTTCCCTTAATTTAAGTAACTTTAAACACCTTGCTGACCGGTCCCGACAGAAAAGCAGCGGCCACACGGGCGAGCCCTGGCTCAGATTGGCCGGTCAGCAAGGATGCCGCGCTAAGGAACCGCGCCCCGACCGTGGGCGCTCTCACTAAGCACACGCCACATGGGTGTCTCCAAGTTGGATGCCGATATTGCCCGGGGGACTTATGGACTGTCACTAAGACAACGTTTTCATCAACTATAGGGCTGTCACGTAAAGTGCGAGGGGTGTTTTGAGGGGGGCTTATTACTTATAAAAATAATGACATGGCAGTGTAAGTATTTTCCTCTCTACTCACACTTGCTCTCTCACCTCCGTAAGAGACAAAGTTTGGTACAGAAAATATATTTTAGTGGAAAGATACGTTGTCTTCTACGGAAGGTTCTGGATGTGAAGCTTGTTTCACAATAATCCAGAGCTTTCCGAGCTGTGTGTTTGGCTCCGTCTGTTTGTACCATCCGCTGATACGCTTGTGTGTTGAATGATTGCGGAAAACTGTGGGCCCTTTTCTCCCCAGCCTCAGACGTCCCACTTTCTTTCCTCCCCTGGCGAATTCATGTGCGTCCCCCCAGTTCTCTGCCTCTGAGGGAGCCTCCAGTTCTTGCCTCTTCCTTCCGCAGCCAGATTGCAAGAAACTCATTGTAATCAGCACACTGCCCTGCTGCTAAAAGCTATTAGTGCCAATGTTGTTAATGACCCACTGGCTTGAATGTGGTGATTGAAGAGGCAGAGCTATTTCTCGACTCTTTCCCTAGGGCCTTGTTCTTAAACGAGATTCCTGTGCTGTTTACTCCCCTAATATAAAGGGTATTAACCACTGCCCACCACACTCCATCTATCAGCGCATCGAGCTAAATAAAGGGGAGCTTAAAACATAATGCCACAGGTAGGAAGACGCCCACCCCAAAGAAACGAGGCACCCCTCATTTTAGCCTAAGGAAGTTGGACAACACCACCATTTGCCCTGAAGCTATATCATTTTCTTCTGGGGACTACAGGATGAGAGGGGTCCGGTTAGATTTCTTTTCAGAAGTGTACACATTAGAAGTAACCCGTAAAATCAATAGCAATTACTCGCAAGCAAGGGCTGAGAAATCATTGAAGCTCTAGAGTGTGCACGTAGGTGACCGGCTTAAGACAAAGAAAACACTGGCCTGGCTAAAAGCCCTCACGGAACAGGAGCAAAGTCGCAAAGTTCTTTTCTACTTTTTTTTTTTTTTTTTGACAATTTAATATTAATTCGTAATACCCAACAATTGTTACACTTAGAAAAAAAATACAGCAGCAAGTAACTCCACATAGGAAGGACGTTTTCCCGGCTCCCGGGCATGACTGAGCTTTGCCTTGTCTTTCTAGTCGGCATCCAGGCCTTCGGAGGTGTGCGGGGGGGCGCTTATCTGCACCAGCCAGCAACCGTCCCTCCAACACCCAGCCTGCTGTCGCCAGTGTTGCTTGTTTGTGCCCCAAGATCGCAGTCAGCGGAAATCCACTTTGAGCTGCTTGGTGGAGCCTTTGGAGGCTTAACTGCATAGTCTGTCTCTCAAAGGACTGAAATCGTGCCTTTCAAATTCCTGGAACCCTCAACCGTTTCAGACTGAGCAGAGAGTAGGGTTCCTGCCTTTCTCATTGCCTTCCAGTACCGCAGAGAGGGGGGACGTGTCTGCTAAGATGTGGGCCCTGAAACCTACCCCCCCAGCCTGGTCTCGATGGAGAAGTCCTGAGAGTCTGCTGCGTCTCTCCAGCTTTGCTGGTTCAAGTCCGTGACCAATTTGTGTGTGAGTGTGAGTGTGGGGGTGAGTGTGAGTGTGAGTGTGGGGGTGAGTGTGAGTGTGGGGGTGAGTGTGAGTGTGGGGGTGAGTGGGAGTGTGGGGGTGGAGGGAGCGGGGAGGGAGCGAGATTCTGTAGGATTTCCATGCAGTTTACAGTCCTACTTCCCACACAAGTGAGGCAATGTGGAGTTAATGCCCACGGCTCGGTCTCATGTCAGAAGGAGAGAGTTCGAGGACGTCTTTGTTCCCAGTAGAAACTGGCAACTATGGATCCCCTGGGACCGATATTTTCCTGGGCTTCGGGTTTGCCGTCTCTGAGCATAGAATTACCACCTTAATACTTGGAAGAGTTGTCTGAAAACACCTTATCCCCCCCCCAAAAAAACCTTCTTACTAGCTTCCTTCTTTTAAAAAAAAATTCTAATATTTAGGAAGTCAGAAAATAAATGGCTGGCACACAGTGCCCTGCAAAGGAAGGCGCTTGGGAACTGCTGGGGGGGAGCAGAAACCAAGGAAGCGGGTCCCGGGCTCGCGTGAGGCCCTGCAGCGCTGTCCGTAAAGGGGAGCACGGAAGATAGAGAAGGGAATCCGGCCGAGGGGCGCTCAGGCAGTTTCGGGGTTAGCTTGTGGGGAGGAATTTTACAGTCTGTGCCGAGCGCTGGTCAAGCCACCTGCTGCAGGAAGCACTAAAAGTGAGATGCTGCTTGAAGAGTCTAACATTTTCTGAACCTAATAGTCACCGAGTGTTTTATGGTTTTATTTGTATTATTCTTATTTTTTCCTTTATATTTTATTTTATTTTTTTCTATCACCATTTCTCCCCCCATCCTCTCTTTCACCTCCACCCACCTCCCTCCGCCCCAATCACCACAGTGTTGTCTGTGTCCAAGAGCAAAAAAGAAACAAAAGAGAAAAAAAGAAAGAACTTGGGTTTTTAAAAAAGCACTAGAAATATTGGGGTTCAATAGCTATATTTCCTTTAATCCCTTGAGACAAAAATAATTCTCATTTCCATTTCACAGTCTCAGTTGTTAAAAGGAAACCGAAACAGGCAAACGGTACACGGGTGTTTGTCTGCGTGGGCCTGCGCAGTTCACAGGTGGGCGCGGCGGGGCCTGTGATGAGTGTCCCTGGCAGCGTCAGGTCGGTGGTTAATGGAGTATTGACCCAACAATTTATTGAGACGGGTCCTTCTCTTCACTCCATGGGTGTGTTTCATATTATAATTGCATCTAATACTGCTTCACAGCTCCAGTTAGTATAGTTGGGCAGAACTTAAAGACACTTTGTTGTAAAGCTACGCATAGAATTATTAATTATTGTGAAAGTGCGTTTTGAGAGGAGAAACTAGGATTATTTTTCCTCGGGAAGAAAATTCTGAAAATTCATACTCATCACCAATAAAATTTAGAGTGAATATCATACAGGGATATGAGACTTTTGCTGGGACATAGAAAGCAATAGAAAACCTGTACCTACTGTGTGCAGACACAGGCAGGGTATCTTTCACAAAGTGTTTATCATCAGCTCAAAGGAGAAAATATATGCAAAAATACGCCAAAAAAAAGCAAGAGGAGAGATGACAGCTGCTGAACAACTGGTAGAGGTAAAGGGTGCTCTGGGAGACAGTGGGCCCCAGAGATCTCTGTGGGCCGGAGAGGCCAACAGGAACTTTCTGGAGAGGTGATATGGAGGAAGGTATTGAAGGTGGGACGTAATCTACGAGAAAAGGTCTAGAAAAGGCAAACTGAGTACCACGAGCTGGCCATTTGTTCTTCAGCTCTTGGTTTCCCTAGAGGAGGAGTAGAACCTTGTGGCCAGATTCTGAGCAACAGCTTATCTCAGGCTGAGGCCTGCTGGCGTTCCCACGCGCCGGGCAGCGGAGGCCGGGGGAGGCCCGCAGGCTGGACCGCACTGAGGAGGCTCCACCAGGAACAGTGTGAGGGTCCCGTGCGGGCTGGATTTCGGGGAAGACCGAAGCCAAGGAAACTGGGGAAAGGGTTTAGCAGAGATAGGGAAGAACTGGCTGGGCTTTTTTGCCTGAGATTTCTAATACAAAAAGTGAAAAAAGAATACAAGAGGAAATCAACGAAGATTTAAAAATTGTAAGTGATGCTATGATGCTGTAACTTGCTCACCTGTTAGGAACCCCTGACTCTGATTCTGTAAGTGGAACACTCTGGAATTCTGCGTCCTATTTGACGTTAGTTTAACGTAAACATTCCAGTAAGTCTCATACCAATCAATCGATTGTTTAATATTAGCCAGAGACTGGAAATTTAAAAAATGGTAGCCCACATTCTACATTTGATCCATAGACATCAAATTCCAGTTTAATGACTAAATGACCATTTTGTGTTTGTACTCCAAGGTGTGCTTATATTTTATCAACAATATCAGTGAGACATCAAACCCAAATCACTGACCGATATAACCAACAGTCTTCTTCAACTGATGGAAAGCTCTAGGGTGAATGGAAATTGCTTGGAACTTTTTTTAGAGCAAAACAATATATAGGAAATATGTTTATGATATCCATGTGGTAAAATTGGGTAGAACTTCTCATTACAATAAAATTTAATGCATCTATTTGGTTCTTCCTACTATCATTATAGTCTTTCCAAGAAATAAGAAAGAATACCATTAAACGGATATGCTCTTTAAGTAAAAACTAAATACTGTTTTAGGAGCTGAAGTCTTTGTGAGTAATAACTTTGTGAATAAGTAAGTTATTACTTACTACTGATGAAAAATATGCTGGTGCTAAATGTTTTCTTTATTTGCCCCATCCTTGGTGGGGGACGGGGTGGAGCCGCGGCTTCCGAATCAACCTGACTTCCCTCTGAGTCCTCACAAGCCCTCCATGGCTGGATGGCTTTGGCAATCCACTTAACCCCTAGGGGAAAATAAACATGCTAAGTGGTTGTGAAAATTGTACATAATGTAGCATGCTTAGCATGGAACATAGTAGGTGTTCATATTTGTTGAATAAATGAATATTTTTGCTCTAAATAGAGTGTGCCACTAGATTTACTAAACAAATTAGATAGTAAAAGTTCTCAGGTTCTAACCTCTGTGTATTTAATGGAGGAAGGAGAAGAGAGACTGGTAAAGTGATTAAATACGTTCTTTACATTTGGGATTTTTTTTTCTTCCCCATGCTTTCAGTTGTGAGTTTGGAGATCTTAGACCCACAGGCGGGGAAATAGTTTCAGTATTGTTGGCTACATCCTCAGAGAGCCCAGGGAAGTGAAAGAAGGTGGCTAAGAAAGGGTGAGAGATGCGGATGACCAGATGCCCTCCAGGCCAAGGCAAGTAGCCCAAGGCCTCCTTGGATCCACCCATCCCTTCTCTAATTGAAGATAAAGCGTCTTTCCATTACTGGGAGTGGAGGGGGTGGGAAAGATTTTCTTTAAGTCCCCTCCCTACTGTTCCTGTGGTTTCCAATGAGCGAGACTCTTTCCCGACAGGTTAGCCATACAGGGGAAGAGAAGGGAGTTATTGGGCAAAAAAAAAAATTGTTTTTGATGTAGGTCATCCCTGGATAAGGAAAGGATGTTGAAAGGAAAGGGAGAAGTGGGCGAATGGAGCCCACCTGGTTCAGGGTTTCAGACGGGAAGCCGTGCGTGGTAGGGACGGCCCTGGGAGCACAGAGTGTTCTAGAGCTTTGCTCACCGAGACTCATTTCCTACAGACTCACCCCACTGCAGGCCCAGGACATTGAGGACCAAGGGTAACACAGGTTTTAGGGGCAGACAAACCTGGATTCAAGTCCAGGTTCCCTCGTCCTAGCTGAGAGCGCGGAGATGTTCATTCACTGTCCAAACTTGGATTTGCTCACCTGTCAAACGAGCCTCATGGAGGTGCTGTAGGAATCATGAATTTCTGCATTCTCCCGTGTTTATCTCACACACACACACACGCACATTCCCACTTTAGCTGGGATGGTTCTTAACATCAGTGCCGCGTCCGTTTGGGTGGGGGAGGTGGCACAGAAAACCATGGGCATCGTACAATAAATGGAATCTTAATGGGATGAGTCGCCTGAAGGCAGGACAGGCAGAGTGCTCATCAGGACATCTGGGGTGTGATGAGCAGAAAGCAAATGGCTTGGGGTGCTGGCCACACGGCTGTTGCTGCGAGGCGCCGCGCCGCGAGGAGAAAGCGGCCCCGTCATAAGCTCGCGGACCTGCGGCGCAGCAGTGCCACCCGGGCGCGCTCGTGAGAAGGACCCCAAGTCTGAAGTGCCCTCATCTCCCCAGTCGTCTGAAGTGTCATCATCTTCTAATGGAAAACTTCAAGCCAGTCCCTGCGTCCCGAGCCTCTGCGATGTACTCGGCACTCGGCGAGGCCCCGTTTTTGCTGTTTTTCCAGTAGGGCTTGGCTGTGATTCCGTTTCACCGCCCGCAACAGCACCGTGTGGCACGTTCCCCGTTTCCTCTGCAATAATATGCTGAGGCTTTAGTGCGTCCAAGTGCCCGAACCCTGAGGCTGGATTTTCCTCGGGTTCTTCAGGACGTGGGAACATAACGGAGATTTTTTTTTCCCGGCCGCCCTCTACCAACTGGATGCGCAGCTGGATCCGCTGGAGGCGAGAGCAGATGGGCCGGGAGCAGATGGGGAGGCCCGGGCAGGAGGCGCGGGGCCGCTGCCGCTCCATCCATCACCCCGAGGGAGGCTCGGCCGTTAAAGAAATGAACTGAAGGAGACGCTTGGGCTTCTGGGAAATGAAATGCGCTCGCCTTTGGAAATGCTCTTGATCGGGTGTCAGGCAGACGGGTGAGCTGATGGTGCAAAATGCCATGTTCGTCCCCGATAATAGTTCCCTTTGTTTGGGGCTCCCCGTGTGCCAGGCGCTCTGCATACATACCTCGTTCCCTTCTCACAGAACCCCACGAGACAGGCATCTTTCCTGTTTCACAGATGGTGCAACCGAAGCATGAAGGCAACTCGTCAAGGTCGCGTGACTCTCAAGGTCACATTGCTCTAGGTTACGGAGCCAGGACGGGCGCTTGTCTGTTTGACTCAAACACCCGCACAGGTCATAATGGCCACTCCGCTGTGCTGCGACCCAGTGTTAAATGGGGTGTATGCAAGAAAAATTAGATGAGCAAATGGTCAGTGTGCAGGACTTCTCAGGTCCTTTCATCAGTGGCAATTAGAATGGGCTATGATGGCCTGAATCCCGGTGGGAAAGAAATGCAGAGCGGCTCCGGTCGCCACGTGGCCCCAGTGAAGGACAGGCTTGCAGGGGCCTCGGAGGGGGCCTGGGGAGTCACGTGGACTCCCTGTAGAACCCTCACATCTGCCTGCCCCAGGGATCCCCCCAGGACCCTGGAGGCGCCCTGACTCAGAAGGGGGTGGCTTACAGAAACCTAGGGCTTTTTCTGACTAAGAACCATATTTCACTCATGTGGGATATAAAACTGAAACTCGTGGACACAAACAGCAGTGTGGTGGCTGCCACGGGGAAGGGGCTGGGGGGTGAAGGAGGTCTTAACCTATGGTGACGGGAGAAGATATGACTGGGTGGCGGGCACACAGAGCAACGTACAGATCTTGAAACATAGAAACCCACACTTTGAAACCCATATGTTCATATTGGCCATTGTCACCCCAATAAATTTAGTAAAAATCAAAGAAACCTAGGGCAAAAGAATCACAGTACCATTCCAGTGGGAACACACTCCTGAGGGCATTCAACAAATGTGTGCATTCGAGGTGGGGGGTCACTTGGCACACCCACTGTCTCCAGAGCTGTGTCTAAGCCCTAAGGAAGAGAAACGCATTTCAGCTCAAATATTTGCCCTGCTCCAGCTTTGGGGCAAGGTTGGGAGATAGAAGGCCATTAATGGGTGGCCTGCCGTGTGCCAGGCGCGGGCAGACCATGTAATTGGGTGGAGGCAAGAAAAGGCAAGGCCGAGCCGCGGACGGCCACGTGTCTGCACGCGCTTTGTGCGCGTTTTATTTCACATAATGTCTCTCGTACCAGCAAGTTGCTGTTGACGGCCAGGCTGTGTTTTCTGCTCAGGCACATGCCGCAGAAGCAGGTACTGGTTCTGAATCAGCAGAACATCAGCCCATGTCCTGAGAAAACCAGCAGAGGTGGCAAGAATGTCTCCGCAAGGAAGTAAATTTCGTCCTCGGATTTATTCCCCTCAACCTAACGAGATTCTGCCAGTTCCGTTACGGCAGCCTTGCTGCCCGGATGGAGATACCACGGAAACTGCCGAGCCCTCAGGAAGGGAGAGAAATTCTTATTAATTGTGACAGTGAGTAATCTCTTCAGATGCATCTATGCCTGTACTGTGAGAACAGCAAGTGTCTGTTGGGTACAAACATGGATTAAAGCTATGGGCGTTGTGCATTACAGACATTAAATTAATAATCGTCGTAATTAATTGCTTTAAAACAATGAGACCATGAATACACAAGGTATAAGTTTTAGTTTAAGGAAAAATGATATATTAACAAGCTACTGTTATGCTTGTATTTTGTGACATGAAAAAAAATTATATGCCATGAACTGTACCTTAAAAATATATGCAGCCCTGGCCGGTGGCTCAGTTGGTTGGAGCGTCATCCTGTCACCAAAAGAGGTTGTGGGTTCGATTTCCAGTCAGGGCACATACCTGGGTTGCAGGTTCGATCCCTAGTCGGGGCGCTTACGGGAGGCGACCGATCAACGTCTCTCTCTCTCTGCCTAGCCTTCCTCTCTCTCTAAAATCAATAAACATAGCCTCGTGTGAGGATTAAATGCACACACACACACCCTGAAGAAATAAAACTTAAAATAGGACTTGATGAATTTTGTGGCACCCAGCTTTTCATATCGCACCGTTCCTGAAATTGGGATGTATTGGCTTCCATGACATGTCACGGTCACCTCCAGCCAGGTGGCAGTTGTGACGTAGGAAGCAATGCTCACGTGCACACGAACATCCAAACCTGCACAGTGCTCGTCGGCATCTTGAAAGAAAATTCCAGAGACGACAGGGAGCATCCTTATTACTCCTAAGGACCAGTCGTTTGGGGAGGGGACAGGGGAGGTGGCACATGAGGGGCTTAGCGACACATTCAGAGCAGGAGTAAAGGAACGAGTCCAGCTCGGTGTCCTCCCCAGGTGGCCCAGGAGTCCAGCATCAAAGCATTTTAGTTGCTTGGTAGATTTGTTTAAAAATACTACATCACCAGATATTTTGATGGCATAAAGATTTATATTTTAAAACATGTATTTAAAATGAAAAGAATGTTAATGACTCTGGGTAAAAACATGATTCAAAGAGCCAGACTCAGAGTGAAGAAAGCTTCAGAAATTCCTCAACCAGTATATTCTGCTTATATTTCCTTTTTTCTGTGTGTGCAATAAATCATTTCAAAAATCGACATAGAATCAAATCAAAAGGGGCTCTTCAATAAGTATAAAATTTATTTTTTTTGCAATAAGTGTATTTTTCAAAATTTTCAATAAGTATAAATAAGGTCTTTCAATAAGTATGAAATGTTCAGGTGATAAGATGCCCCGAATTAGCTTCTTTGGTAGTGTTTTTCTTGGCTTTTTTATAAAACAATTATAATGGCTGCATCATAGATCCAGTGAAACGCAGTGAGGGGCCGCACGAACATGAGGAGATGGCCTGTAAATCCAGGCGGGATCAGTGCCAGCCCGGAGGTGAGGAGACGGGGATCCCTGGCTCGTTTCGATAGTAGAGTGACTGACAGATGTTAGTCTTAGTCTCTCTGGGCCTCGTGTGTGGTGAAACAAGGAGCTGTGCTCGGGGCTTTCTGGGCTCTGGAGAGAGAACCGACATCAGGCGACAGCTGAATCAGGCAGGAACGTAGGACCTACCCGAGGTACTCCAAGCAGGAAAGGACCTGATGCAGGGCGTTGGGTGCTTACAGGACCGATGGGAAAGCTGGGGTAACGGGCCAAGGAGGAGCCCTGCTGTCGCCTAGCTGCTCCACTGGCAGCCCAGGAACTGGGCACCGCTTCTCCCTCACCCCGGGGTCGGGATTGCAGGGAATTTCCTTCCCCCGGTGTCCCAGCCGCCTGCAGCATCCATAGGAGAACTCGAGGCTGCAGCCCAACCTTGGGTGTCACAGAACCCACACATCTGCAGCCCGCTGCTCCCACGGGCACTTCTCTTCCCCCTGCCAGATGCCACGCAGGGCTTCTCGCCGGTGGAATCTGAAATGGAGCTGTCGGGAGGGGTGTCGGGAGGGGTGCCAGGCCCCCTGCCGTGGGGAGGGCACGGGGGAGGCAGGGGCGCAGCTGAGTGACACCTGCTGGAGGCTAGGGGCAGGGGTTCTTGGCTTGGGCCTGGCATGGCCATGCAGGCGAGCAAGGGGGAAGGGGCTGCGAGGAGACCCGTTGAGATGTCGTGGAGAGCAAGGGAAAATGGAACGATTGGACATGGATTACTTTTTCCTTTCACATTAGTGAGCCAATTTAATCTCTCAATCAAGCCTCTTTAGCTCTTCCACCAACTGTAATGTTCCTTCTCCCTGGCTTCCCCCTAAGGGAACAATACGCCCGCCCCCTCCTGGGGCAGGAATAATGATTTCCTGGCAGAAGCTCCGTGAGGCAGACTTTGCACTGAACGTGTTATATTGTTTGGGAACCCGGCTAGATTTTTCCATAACTGCTTTAAAAGCGATTTCCATTTAGAGGTAGGTGGAACAAATTCCTGCTGCTGGCTAAGTCTTTTTCTTTTTTCTATGAAGAGAATCTCAGGAAAAAGGACTATTGCTCTTTTGAGGTCTCCTGTGATGCATTTTGTGTCCAGGTCTACGAAGGAAGCCATTTAAAAACACATCGAGTGTTGTAAAAATATCTTCCCACTTCTACCAGAATTCAACTTTTTAATAGTTGTCTTTCTTCTTCCTTTATGTCTCTTTTTCAATTATTTCTTTCCCTTTGGTGCGCGGCCAGATTAATGTTGCTGGGCCTCTCACAGGCGCTTTCAATGCCTGAAAGGCCTCTGCCTCCCACCTTTGAGATCCTCATTAGACACCAGCAGAGTCTGGTGACAGCGTGAGCTCCAGCCCCAGACACAGGGAGAGACGATCGCCTTCACCAGAAAACCTATCAAGGCCAGTCGTTGAATTCTAACTACTTTTCGTGATAAATAAACATAACAGGCACAACTCATACCCTGTTTGCGCATCTGTACCTGTGTTGGGTTACAACAGACCCTGGCTAATGCTGCTGCTGGCAGGCTAGGAAGGGTTTAGCTTAACTCAACCATTTAGTGTTGGTGAGCTATGTCGGTCAACCCTACAGAGGTGCGTGTTTTCATTGTAATTCAGCTGAATCGGAAACTTCTCTCTCTTTGCTCCCACCCCCTCCTAACCAACGTAGGTTTCCCTAACTGCAGGTCTCAAACTGTCTTCACCTGGGGACTGACCCTCTAATAAGGACAGGAAAAGACTTGCCCCAGATACCTTACTGTCTCATTCCGCAACGAAATAGCCCCCTGTACAAATATTTGTCTCTGTGCAAGGATTTGGTGAGCCGTAGGCTGGAACTGACCCACTGGGACTCAGGGCAGGAATCACCTACAGAGGCCAAGGAGGACCCTGCCACCCTCCTCACTGACCCAGAGGAGAAGCTGCAGGTATTTTAAAGCAGGAGGACCAGAGGCCAGAAAAAAATCAGCATGGACAAGAAAAAGTGAGCAGAGCCATGAACAGAGCCAAGAAGTTATAGATCCATCCAAGAAATGTTCACAAGTGTCAGATACGTAGAGATCAGATGTAACCCCTCATTTTAAGGGTGAGGAATTTATGTTAGTAATGTCTTCATTTTTCCTCTGGGAGTTTCTGAGTGGATGACCCAAAGGCATTTTATAAATAAGTTCACACAGGGACTAAAAGGGACTGAAGCCGGTTACACCCATTTCACGTTGCCATTGACCTTCATGGAGAGGCCACTTTCCCCTCAGTTCACTTCATTTCTGTAATCAATAAATGTCGGTTGGGCACTTAATAGGTTTCAAAGATTATATTCCAGAGCATCCTTAAGTCTGCAGGGGAGAAAAGGAGATGAGAACGGTAACTATAGTATGAGTTGGGGTAGAAATTAAAGACTGAATTGGTGAACCGCAGTGAGACCCAGTGGTGTCTCGCGGATCTTTCCAGAGGCAGGAACTTGTCAGCTGAGTCTTAAGTAAAGATTAGGAAAAAGTGGGTGAAGACATAAAGGTTGATCCCGGGTAGGGTTTCTCTCCCTTGGCATTTTGGACGGGGTGATTGTTTTGAGGGGCTGTGCTGTGCTTTTGCAGGATGTTTTCCACATCCCTGGCCTGTGGCAGTGTGACAGCCAGTGTCTCCTGGTTATTGCCAAACACCCCTGGGAATACAGCATCCCCTCTCCCCCCGAGTTGAGAACCTCTAGTCCGGGGCACAGGAGGGAACCCGGCTAATGGTAGGCACATCTGGGTCACCATGCGCATTTCCATACAGCTCCTGTGGAAAGTGCTTTGAGGCCTCGTAGAAGGAAACTGAGGGACACGTAAGACCGTGGTTCTTACACAAAGCGGTTGGTAAGCCAGGGAGTCTGGAACTTCATCCTCAAAGCCCTCGTGAGGGACTGAAGGATTTTAAACGGGAGGAATGTGGGCTGATTTGTGTTTCAGAAAAAGCATTGTGGCCATAGTGCGAAGGATGGACTGCGTGGAGGTCAGCTGAGGGCTGTGGGCCGGAAGGGCGGCGATGGGTAAGGGCGGGAGGGAACCGGAGGCAAAGAGCTGTTCAGACCAGACCTCTAGGGTTTGGTCCAGGATGGCGCCTGGATTCTTGGCTTGGATGAGCAGAAGATAGTATCATGAGCGTTCTCCAATATCAGTTGAAATTAAGGCCCATGACTGTATGAGAGAAAGTATCTGAGGCTTGAACTCCAAAAAATTACTTGTAATGTTGTGTTTTTTTAAGTATAATCTAGGTGAACTCGTGGTATAATAAATAAAAATAGCACTACCTAAGGCTCCAAATTCAATTAGGCCCTCAGCTAAGATTCCTCGAGCAAATTGTCAGAAGAATATATACACTCGTTTAAAAGTAATCAATATAATAGAAAACCTTAGTAAATTTTCACACCCCTCTCACTCTGGAGCAAGGTTTTAGATGAGTGAGGCAGAGGCAAATTGAGGAATTGAAGCCATTTTTCTCGCCCGATTGTCCAGAAAATTGTCTCATTTCTTTGCTCTACTTTCCGAGTCTGTATAATAACAGAAAAAGCTGTGTGTTTGGATATTTTTAAATAGCTGGGTCTTTGAGAGTACGGAGAGAAATAGTCATCAGCAGATCGCCTGAGCATTCAGGGGAGCCTCTGATTTCATCCAGCCTTTTGTCAGCATGTACACAGGACACGTCCTTTCCATGAGAACTGGCCGGGTAAGGTGTCCTAAGCCCCTGGGGGGGAAGAGCAGGACCGAGACCCCAGGCGCAAAGGGCCTTCCCAGCCGCTGCTGCTGCGCATTGGACGAAGGCCGCCAGCGCCCAGGTCAGAGGACGGCTCCACGGACAGGTGCCCAAACCCCTGCGCTCCCCGTTTCACAAAGCTGCGGATATTCCTGCCCTGCGACACAGGATTCGAAGGGCTGGTCCTAGAAAGTGTGGGCCGAGTTTCATGGCAATTGCTTTAGCTGAAAATATGTCTTATATTTGACCCTATGCTGTCATTCAGGTTTTGACTAGGATCTTGTTTGAGCAGGTTCAGGGGGGGTAATTCAAATGAAAGCAAGAATGTTTCAATCATTGGAAATTTTGAAGAATACAAAAGGAAGTACTCATGCAAAAGTGATTACAGGGTGTACGTGACATTTTAATGTGTTGATAATTATATATATATATTTTAAGTGTTTGGCTACAATGCTAACATAACAAAATAGAAATCCTTACTCATCCATATATTGTGTGTTCTCTTTTAAAAACCATCCACCTTGCCCAGCCGGCGTGGCTCAGTGGTTGAGCATTGACCTAGGATCCAGGAGACTGCAGTTCGATTCCCGGTCGGGGCACATGCCTGGGTTTTGGGCTCAATCCCCAGTCGGGGGCGTGCGGGAGGCAGCCGATCAGTGACTCTCATCATTGATGTTTCTCTCTCTCTCTCTCTCTCTCCCTTCCTCTCTCTGAAATCAATAAAGGTATATTTAAAATAAATAAAAATAAATAAAAACCATTAACCTTAAAAATCACTAAAACATCACACACTTAACAAAGCAGATGACTTTACATTGTAAACCAAACTGTTATCCAGAAATTAAACATTATAATGCACAGCGCTCACTGGTCAAATGTACCAGTAATTTTTTTTTCCTTTTTTTTAAATATATCTTTATTGATTTCAGAGAGAGGAAGGGAGAGAGAGAGAGAGAAACATCAATGATGAGAGTCATTGATCGGCTGCCTCCTGCACGCCCCCAACTGGGGATCGAGTCCGAAACCTGGGCATGTGCCCTGACCGGGAATCAAACCGCGATCTCCTGGATCCTAGGTCAATGGCTCAAGCGCTGAGCCACGCCAGCCGGGCCCAGTAATTCTTTATTATTACTAAAGAGAAACACTTGCTTTCCACTTCACCTGTGCCATACCCCGCACTTGCTGTTAAACACGAGATATAGAAAAATGATTACTCCCATTTTACAGAGAAGGAAATTGACATCCAGGCAAAATCATCTACCAGAAGTCATACAACGAGTAAGTGGGATTCCAGCAATTAGGGGAGAGTATTTTCTCTGTATTCCATGAGTAGCAAAACAAACATAAGCAATTAATGGCATAGACTTTGAATACAGTTTTGATAAAGATAACTTGTTACAGATACGTAAGCGAGGACAACCAGTTCTCAGGTGGAAGCCGTCTAGGTGCTAAGACCGAATGCTTTGTTTCTACATATCTATATTAATAATAGTGTAATTTTTAATTTAATGACTGCTATAACTATACTCGGCGCTGAGAACAAAGAGGATAGTTTTAGCAATTTTAAAATAGTTTTTGTATTTATACTTAAAACATTTCAGTTCCTTTTTAAATATCTTTTCCTGCTGAAGATTTGGCCTATCTGGATTTCGAAAGGCATTTGGACTTCAAATTTTATTTAATGGTAAGAAAGCATAACTGAATATTTAATTTTCGGAAATGGTTCCACATTATAGAAACAAAGAGAAAACTTAAGTACCAGGGAACAATTCATGGAATGTAAGGATTCATGATTCAGACACAAAACACTAAACCTTGAAATTAATAACTGTATTGTTGCCAGTTTGGAGGGAACATTCATTTCGTTTGCATTTCAGAAATAATACAATTAGAGTCTAAAGAGCTTTCAGCATCTCCATGTTAGAGATTGTGAATCACATCTTCTGAAAAGTATATTAAGTCAGGATGATAATTGTTCAGTAAAATTTCTCCTCAAAGTGTAGTAAATATGATTGATATTAAATAGGATTTAATATATCATCGAGATTCTACTAGAAAAAAATCGCATAAAACAGCAACATTCCGTTGCCACTTTTTCACTTGCATTTTTATGAAGTGACCATTAGCATAATACAGTCGTATCATTACAACCGTCTGCACAGACGAAAATATCTCAAAGCCAGTGTTACATTTTCATCAAGTAAATGACCATGTGTCTCGATACAGACAATCACGAATGTTATTACACTCACAGCCCGAGTAACTTGATTTCTCAGCGTCCCTGTTCAGAGGGGACAACAGATGCGTCATCTTTGAGGTTTCACTCAGGAGCTGGAACTTGTAAGGAGCATAACCAGTTTCATAGCTGTCCTTGGCCGAGCGGGAATCCAGATTGTGTCTTTGACTGCCCCCGTCTGCGATCATCCTGTCATTAAGGAATGTCCTGTACAGCAGCGTTATCAGTGTGGGGCCAGGGAAGGTGGAGTGAATTATTTGCAGTCTTTATTTTGATAAATACCCACAGGACACCTCGTCATGCGATAAGCATCCAAGAAAACCTGCTTCTCTTGTCCCTTCCATCAGTGGGCAGTCCCCGAGCAAGCTGTCCTGCCCCTGTACACCTGAGCTCTTTGGGCCTCCACCCCACCCCATTTTCATCACAGGGTCGTGTTCATCGCCAAGGAGGCACGTGCGATGTGTGTCATCACTTTGACAAGAGTCCCTTTTAGCTATAGGCTTGTGATTTGCATTGGAATGGACATGTGGGTAAAAGACAGACCAACAAAAACTAGGAGCCGTCAGAAACCAACCAACGGCCTGCAGGAATAACTTAGTTATGAGGTACCACTGAAGAAGATGGTTTTCTAGAAAGAGGCGATATTTCGAGACCATTCAAAACTAGCCCTCACTAAGCGCAAAGAAATTTTTTTTTTTAATTGTCAGTCACTTTTTGACAAAACTTCTTCAAAAATAATAGAATATTTCTCTGATTTGTAAGGAAGTGTATGTACTGAGAACAGTGTAACCTTTCCCTGAAAATATATCTTCAACATTAAAAAGATAAGTCTCTATATTTCTTGGATGTAGCGTGGTTGCTAGTGTAGATAGTATAAGACCCGGTTATCCGGGCGTGGATCCCAAAATAACTTCTTAGAAAAGCCCACATTGTGATCTTACATTTTAGTCTTTTTATCTTTTCGTGTTTAGTCGTTTTCAGTCTCTTTGCTGACTCCCAGAACTCCAAGGTGGCCCTGGCTGTGGCTCCGTTGGTTGGGCATCGTCTGGTGCACAGAAAGGCCATGGGTTCGATTCCCGGCCAGGGCACAGGCCTGAGTCGGGGCTCGATCCCCAGTAGGGGGCGTGCAGGAGGCAGCTGGTCATTGTTTTGCTCTCACCTTGATGTTTCTCTCCCTCTCTCTCTAAAAAAACAAATCAATAAAAATATTTTTTTAAAAAAAGAATTCCCAAGTGAAGGGAAGTGTGCAGAAGCGCATGGTGTTGGGGTTGGCCTCAGCGGTTGAAGCTGCTGCAGCATTCACTGGTGAATCAGTTAATTACAGTAACAGCCGAGTGTCCCCACACGTGTCACCAGTTCCCTCAGCTATACCCCCCCTTCCTCATCTGTTATCCGTCACGCCAGTGACTCCTGTCGGTGTCTATCCAGTCTTCTCACCTGCAAACTTTGATTTTGGAGGAGATGTGAATGAAAAATTTTCTGGGTCATTTCAGAAATTTGCTGAGATGTTTTGAAAAGCTGTGGCTCCATCATTTACCACATTATCAGAGGAAGCAAAACACACAGCAATGTTTCCTCCTCTGGAATTCTTCGTGTTGACGCGACAAAGTTTCGGAGACGCTAAAACTAAAAATTTAAAACTCTAATGTTGAGGTCAAGTAGCGTATACGTGGCTTCGCTGTGGTTTGGGGTTTTTGCTGGGACTGTCTGTTTCTCGGGGACGTCGCGCATGTTCGTGGTTGTTTCCTGAAGCGCTGTTAGAAAGGCGGCTCTGAAATCTTCCCGGGGAGCTCTGCCACCTCAGTTAGGCATCGATTGATTTCCCCGTGTTCATTCGGTTTCAGATCTTTCTGGCTCTTGGTGTAATTTTTTACTGAAGCATAGATATTGGGGTGCTCTGCTATGAGCCTGCTGTAGCCCAGCAGAGAGTCCACCTGCTCGGAGCGCAGCCGGGCCAAACCCTGGAGCCGAGAATTGCGATGGAGGGACAGGAGTCACTTATTACAGGGCACCGCTCGGGGACAGGAGGCTGCCACTGACACCCGACTCCCCCGCTTGCAGTCAGGGGCCTTCAAAGCCAAACACTCGTGAGTAATCACGAGGGAGAGGCTCAGGGGCCTGGGCTGTGTTGATTGGTCAGCTCTCGAGCAAGTTAGAGGATTTTCTTAATCTGACTCATTTCGTTCTTGGCCACGTCCTGTCCCGGGTCTGGTGACTGTGGGCAGGGCGTCTTTTCTGCTTACAGAGCTCTGCAGGACCTCTCGGGATCGTGAGTCAGCGATGTTATCTTAGGAGCAGAAAAACAAACAAACAAACAAGACAAAACCAATTCTACATCCTGTGCATAACATCTTCATTATCTTTTACATATTTCTTTTTAAATTAAATGTAGTGGGGTGACATTGGTTCATGGGATCATATAGGTTTCAGGTGTGCATTTATATGATACAAGATCTGCATATTGCACTGTGTGCCAGCCACCCAAACTCGAATCACCTTCTGTCACCATATATTCAGCCCCTTTTAAAATATATGTTTGCCCGGCCAGGCGTCGCTCAGTGGTTGAGCATCAATCTAGGGTCCAGGAGACCGGGGTTCGATTCCTGGTCAGGGCACATGCCCGGGTTGTGGGCTCAACCCCCAGTTGGGAGCATGCATGAGGCAGCCGATGAATGACTCTCTCATCATTGATATTTCTCTCTTTCCCTCTCCTTTCCTCCCTCTGAAATATATATATATATATATATATATATATATATATTTTTTTTTTTTTTTAAATAAAATAAGAGTTTATGCTCTCCCCTGAAACTTGCTCTACAGTCAGGCCTCCAGGCCCCAGGACACAACTACATTCCAGCACAATTATGACTCTTCAGAGAGCTAATGTAACCATTCTGACTAAAAGCCAGATGCCCGTATACCTATTCTGGTGTGATTTGCTGGCCTTTTCACTGGATCTGCTGCTGTCAGCTTCTCCATACTCTTATTTTTCATTTCTTCCTTCACCTACCCCCAGCCTTAGTTTAAAGCTCAAGTGGGACTCGGGGAAAGATAAACGGTTGGGTCACAGATGGAGCACACGGTACTTTATGTGTCACCTTTAAATTCTGCAGGAAGAAAGGAAGGACTGGCCATTAAAGTGCCTTTATGAGCCACAGATGGGAGTAAGGTTGAAATGCCCCTGCCTTCTCCTTCCTTCCCTTATGTACTAAAGTCACTTCCTTTTTTTTTTTTTTTTAAATATATCTTTATTGATTTCAGAGAGAGGAAGGGAGAGGGAGAGAGACATCAGTGATGAGAGAGTCGTCATTGATCGGCTGCCTCCTTCAGGACCCTGACTGGGGATCAAGCCCACAACCCGGGCCTGTGCCCTGACCGGGAATCAAACCACGATCTCCTGGATCCTAGGTCCATGCTCAACCGCTGAGCCACGCCAGCCGGGCAAGTCGCTTCCTTTCTCATAGACCTTGCTGACCAGCTGTTTCCAGCCGGAACTCACCTATGAGGCTGATTACCTTGGTCAGCAAGGTGTTTAAAATTACTTGAATTAATGTAAGTGCAGACACGAGTTATCTCGTGACCGGTCAGCAGTGTTCAGGCAGGGAAACAGGTATACTCATGACTGGTCAGCAGGGTGTTAGCACCTAAGCAGCACCCCCACCCCCAGGGCTGACACACTCTGCGTATATTCAATCATCACTCACTAGTGAGGATTAATTAGAGAGGCGTCAACTCTGAGTTAGGAATCATCAAAGCCCTATTTTAAAAGAAATGCAAGTGTGTTGTCTTCAATTGCAGGCTTCATTCAAAAACATGGCCAAACTGTTACTAAGGAAATGACTTACAGGGCCTGTTTTAAAACATAGAGCCAACCCATCCGTCCATTAGCAGAAGGTAATGCGCTTTCAATCGTAACAATCGCTCGTTGTCTTGAGTAGATTAACCACTGCTTTTAAAATCCTGTTTATTTATTCTCTTAGCAGATCACAAGTAAATTTCAACCCAACCCTTCTCTGAATTTTCACAAATTCTAGAATAGTAGAATCCAAATTAGCAGCTTGAGTATATATGGTGTTTCTGTTCAAAGAGCATCCATTAGGCTGCTTTGCGCTGTGAGCCATAGAATCTGACTTCAACACAATTGTTTCATGATCTGAAATCTAATATGATTAAATTATGGGTGAATCATTTGTCATAAAACTTAATGAACTTCATTAGCTGCTCTTTTGAGTTGATGATCTATACCTTCCAAGCCTTCGCTTTTTAAATATTTCCCTCCCTTTGTTTTTTATGGCTAATACGGACTTTCACTAATGAAGCATCTGGTTTTATAAAGTGCTTCCTGATCCCAAAGACTCAAAACACTGTACTCTGCACATTTTAACATAATATTATCAAACATGTTTATGCCTAAAAGTGATCAAGCGTTGCAAAGTTTGACTTGAGTAATACAGTTGTAAGACTATGGAAGCTCCGCTAAGAAAACCTAAGATGATCTTGTAGAAGAGTTGGCTCGCTGCTTTACCAGTGGAATTTGAAATTCAGAGAGAACCTGCCAAGCTTGGAGCAAATAGAAAATCAAAGGTAGTTTAGATCCAATTACAAGCACTGGGGGAGATGTTTGTGTGCTGATAGCCTATTCCCTCCCCCCAGATCAATTTGTCTATTTTACCGGCTAACTCCTATATTTATGATTCATAAAATACAAATATGCTTCCTCCTGCTGAGGGAAAGAGGATGGGGGGAGAGAAGAGTTACCCTCATTTCACCTGGACACAGAACCCTGTAAACTCCTTCTGCAATGGAATAGAAAATTCTTGAAATGCAGATGGCTTGTTGTTTGAGAACAGAAGCAGTATTGTATTTTTTTTAACATTATAAGGATTTAGAGGCTGATAATTCATCTATCCCTTTGCATACTGAGTGCTGACCCAAGTAAAAAGGAGACACAAGCATCCGGTAGAAATTAAAACATCCCTCCTAGAAAATCGTGGGGCTACACTCTTTCTCTAAGAGTACAGCCCCTTCGAGTCCTGCTTTTTTATAAGACACACCAAGTGATCGCAGCACCGAATGCATACGCACAACATTTAGAAAATATAAAAATCCCGCTGCTCCTGCAATGGTGTGTTCTCAGAACCAGGTACACGGCACAGTCTGGACAAGTGGGGTCCAGCGCGGCAGCCACTAGCCACAGGTAACCACTGAGCACTCAAAATGGGGTGGTTGTGACAGAGGAATTAATTTTTTTGTCTTTTAATCAATTCAAATTTAAATTTAAAAATTGATACTCAGTTCGCTTATTGGAAGGCTTTTCAAAGTCTATTGGAAACCACGGGGGGCTGTGAATTCTACCTTCTCAACTGTAAAATATTTGGAATGGAACTATTAATCAATTATTTCTCATTAAAGTGAAGGGCCAAATTGAGATATGCTCTAAGTGTAAGATATACACAAGATTTCAAAGACACGCTACAAAGAAGGAATGAGAAATAGCTCACTAATAATTATTTACATTGACTGCTTGAATTAATCTTTTGAATATATGGTGCTCCATAAAATGTCAACATTCATTTTTTAAAATCCATCTGTTTCTCTTTACTTTCTTAGTGTGACCACTATAGACTTTTAAATAGCGGCTCACTTCGTACTTTTATTAGACACACTCTTCTGAGACTGCCATGTAGACCCACACTGGTCAGCAGGTACAAGTCCTGGTGGAGACTCACTTATGTCTGGGGGAAGGCGAATGAACTCAAAACAGGAGAAAGACCTGTGGCTTCTGGCTTCCCTGGGGGCCACTTGTCTAGGCCATTGTGTGCCTGCGTGGCTTAGGACCCTGAACTTCAATGGAAGAAGCCTCCCATCACGAGGTTGGTGTGCTGCCAGGCGTCTGGTCCATCCAGAACCGGGGAGGAGAGCTCTGCCTGGCATCTTGGCTGGGTGCCTCTCCCCTCAAACTCGCTTTCGTAAAGCGGGACCTCCACTAGGCCTTGATTAGCGTTGGCTACTCAGTTGCGGTATAAAAATCCCCATTTACCTATTAAAACATGACATGGCTTTTCTGGAAGGAAAAAGTATTTTCAAAAATGGAACTTCTACCAATGCCCAGCCCTCCAAAAATCAATCACTCACCATCTGCTGGAGACGATGTAAAAACAATATGTGGAATTCCTTGCCTCTGGAACCTGTGAGAGTGACCTTATTTGGAAATTGCAAATGTAATCAAGTTAGGTTGAGGTCATACAGGAGTAGGGTGGCCCTAATGCAGTGACTGGTGTCCTTATAAGAAGAGGGAAGTTTGGACACAGGTACTCAGGGAGAAAGCCACCAGAGGATGAAGGCCGAGACCAGAGCTGTGCGTGTCCGAGGCAGGAGCACCAAGGGGTGCCGGCCCCTCCGAAGCTGAGAAAGGCGAGGAAAGATTGTCCCCGAGGGCCCTGGGGGACTTCTAGACGCCAGCACTGTGAGAGCATAAATTCTGTTGTTTTAAACCTCCGAGTTCGGGCTCATCAGTTAGGGCAACCCTAGCAAACTACTGCACGGGTTTCACCCAAACTCTTCCTGGCTTCACAGACTTCGTCCTTGCAGGAGCATCCTCTGAAACGTAAACTCACAAGTTGCTCAGAACGCCCTCCCCCTTTTTAGAACTAGTCCCGGCCTTATAAATGCTGTTAAGATTATTTTATAAGCCATATGTTACCAAGAAGCAGGCAAGTGTCTGCGTTAACGACACAGAGCTTTGCAGCAATTAGCCATCTGCCTGTAATGCTGTCAGGGATCCACAGGATCTCAGTAGAAGCAGGGAAGCGGCAGAAACCTTCTACCTGCCAAGTCCTTGTCCGTCATAATCTTACACGGTAATTTGCCGTCTCCTGGGATCACTAAGGAGAGAGAATCATGCCGAGCTACAGAATAAACTTGGTAAAGCAGCTAGTCTAATAGCGAATTAATGATGTGCCGACGAGATCAAGAGCGATTAAAAAAAAAAGTTCAGTTTCTGCCGTGCAGCCAACAATGAAAGCTTGGAAGATGTCTCATAAGAAGGTAATATTTATTTTCTCCAGGGAGCTGTTTGAAAAACAGAGGGTAAGAAATTCTAAGGTGACTTTTCTCGGTGCCAATTAAAAAAAATATACTGGAGCTTAGGTGTCATTATCTCGCTCTCTTTCTGGATCTCATGCTTAATAATGGGCGAAGCCTATAGGTAAAGCCTAAACTCTTAATATCTCTTGGCTTAATGACAGTATTAACAGAATGTGTTAATACAGTGGGGCTTCTTATCAAAAATAAAATAACTTGAAATAAATGAAATTCATGAAAAGTAAAAGAAAGTAGAGGGAAAACATTGCCTATAGTAGTATTAATTATAATATTCATTGAGAAATGAATTTTACATGAGATAATAAAGACCTTGTTTATCACTCTCATAACTATATATACTGTATAATATATATTACAAACTACGTATTTATCATATATATTAAACACACATGTTAAAATATGTATGTGTTATATATAACAAACTGGCTTTATTTTTAAATTACCATAAGATGGCTTTAATATTCAGAAACCCTTCACAAAAGTATAGGGCTCATATATTGCCCAGCCTGAATTAAAACTCTGTATTTGTTATCTCTACAGTCAAACTGTCTTTAAGAGGATGACAGAATTTCAAGGGACAACTTGGGGCGTCAGGTAGTGAGCCATGGTTTTATTCCTTGTGGGGTTTTTCACGCAGAGAAGACTGGCCATGACTTGTCTCCCCTCGTCTGTTAACCCGAACTCGGCCTGATGTCACCCAAGCACTCCTCTCTCTGTGGGCTCTTCTGTGTCAGCCGGGTCTCTTCTTATGAATACAAAATAAAGAATTACACCTTCTCTAATCAGAAATGCGCTCTGCTGCAAGAACTAAGTTTTTAATCCCAAAGAACAGATGCTTCCTGTCAAAGCAGAGGCAAATATGGCCCGTGGAACTTAGGCCAAGGCTTTTCCAGCACCGCGGTCATTAAGGAGCGTCAGCCTCTTCTTTGGGCAGATACTAAAGCATGTCTTTTGTACGAGGCATTTTACAGGGTGGGGCAAAGGCAGGCTTACAGTTGTCCACATGGAAAATAATACAGTCATTAATCAATAATAATATAAGAATAAACTGTGTTTCATGTCCTCACAGCTACTTTTGCCCTACCCTGTATATGCTGCAAAGCTTGAAAGGACAGGAAAATTGTGCATAAATGAATACAAAATAAGATCATACATAAGTCTCCCTGGTTATTAACTTACTCATTCAACAAATCTGTTGAGTGTCTACCATATGCCAGCTTTGTCCTGAAGGCTGATGATATAAATTGAACAAGATTTATACAGCCACCGACCCCACAGTTTGCAATTCGATTGGGAGAACCAGACAAATCAGAGCTGTATTATAAAGTTGTAAGTACAATGAGAGATGACTTCCCAGACACTAAGAGAGGCCGCGGCGGGAACACGCGGCCCAACCTGAAGGGTCCGGAATAAATGTCACAGAAGCAGCAGCGTGGAAGTTAAGGCATGGAGGGTGGGAGTTTGCCAGCGTGGAACTTATGGCGATGCTGGTATAACCTAATCACCGGCGAGATGTGTCTCCCAGCAAACACCTCAGGCAGCTTTGGAAATGTCAGGTTGATGACAATGTGTTAAGAGCGTGAGAATTTCAGATTTGATCTGGAGGCTCGTATTCCTTCTCTTGCACAGTCTGTACGCCAGATGGTTATTGCTTGGGCTTCATGGGCGCCTTTTCATGTAGGGTTGCGTTTGAACCAAAATACTAACTTTCACTTTACAGGAGAGCATGCTGGGACTTAAAGAAGTAAAGGGCAGAAGGTCTATTGGCTCTTTCCTCCTGCACCCCCACCTGACACCCCTCCTCCACCCCCACCTGACACCCCTCCCCACCCCACCTGCACCCTCCCACCCCACCTGACACCCCTCCCCCACCCCCTGACACCCCTCCCCACCCCACCCCCAACACCCTCCCCTTCAGCGCCCTCAGGAGTGAGGTCACCCGAACAGCTCACCCAGTGCCCACTGCGGCAGGCCAGCCTCCCCTTCAGTCTCCTGGGCTCTTGCTTTGCCTCTTCGCGGCCCCGCCTTCATTCTCGAGCTCGGTTCCGAGTTCGGTTCGTCGTGTTCCCCCTCCAGGGCTCACAGTGCCCTCAGCAGTGCCCCCCCTCCAGCCCCGGGAAGTGGAAGCCCAGCCTTGGGCTTTGTTCGCCAGACCCCAGGCGTTGTTCGCCTTCCTCCCCCGAGGCCCGGCTTCTCTCCTTCCGCGCCCCATTTCTTGCTTGGATCGGAACCACTGCCCCGACATGTCCCTGTGTTGTTACTTTTTTCTGTATTTTAAATACTTTTACTCACACAAGTGAAACTGATTTTAAAATCACCACCACGCCTGGGGGGAAGCTAGTGACAGAGCCAGCAAGAGAGCTGACTGGGACTCCCCCCACCCCGCACTCACCTAGACTATCAGAGGGGCCCCCTCTCTGCGTGCCCCGTCTGCTGAAATAGTTACGGGGCGTTATTTGGCTCTTCTCTGATGCTGGCGTGCCACAGACTGTCTGGACTTTTTCAAGTATTTACATATCACATACAAGTTTGCAATTCTTATTCTGAGCAGCCGATTCTGTTTTTCAAGCCCACAAGCACCAATTGCAAGGAAAATGTAAGTCTTACATCATTCATTATTAATCAGAAAACTGCAGGAGTGAGTGAGAACAAATATTATCTGCTTTATGCTTGTGACTTGATGTTCTTGTGCTTTTTTAAATAGTGAAGCACATGAACTTTAGCTGCGCTATTTCTAGTTCAAATTGCAGATGCCTTTAACTTCACGAAATTATGTACGAGGAAGAAAAAGTAAATCTTGATTCAATTTATTAGTTATACTTTGAAGGATTTTATTTATAAATTAGTAAAAAAAAAAAGTAAATGTATCCAATAAACACTCTTTTTAACATAGATCCCTTTCTCATTTCCATCTCAGTACAGAGTCAGACTTGAGGGAGGAAGATTTTCCGTCTCCTAAATGTCTCCTAAGTGCATCCATTAGGTATCCTTCTCATTTGAAATCCAAATAATGAAAATGAAAAGTGGAACAAATAATTAAAAAAAAAAAGGTATAGTATATGTTAGGTATTGTCTGCCTAAAAGATATTTCATGTCTCTTTAAATTGATATACAAATAAGAGATAATACCCAGTGTATATGCTGAGCGAAGCCTAAATATGAACATTCAATAAAACAAAAGTGCTAACAAAAATTTGTGTTTGGCGTTAGATTATCAATAATGCTAACTGGTTGTACTAATGGCATACCTAATGAAAGATAAATCCTAATCTACCCTGATAGATAGGAATTCCTCTTTCCAAGCAAGATCTAAATTATATAAACTGGTGACACTGATTGGCCTCCTTACAACTAAAGGACCTAAGCGCAAGCCTTTGTTAAAATAAAAGAAGGGGGAGTATTCTTAGCAGCCTTAAAAATTAGCCAAGAAAAATATGAAACGTCAAAGCCCCCTTTGCTCCAAAATTCCCTCTACTGGATCTCTCCGGTTAAGAGACTCGGGGCAAGAACAAAGTAAGTAAACTGACAAAAATGCGTACTTTTAGCAACAGGGATCGATGTACATTTTGGGGTGTTTGTGGCATCAGGTCCTGTAGGCGGCCCTGCCTTGGGAAGCAGACAGGAGCGTTAACCACACAATTAAGTACAGTGGAAAAAACACGAGAGGAGAGGGTGCAGGTTCGGAATAAAGCTCCAGGGTCCGCTGGGGCTAAATCTCGGCAGTAAAAACCATTGTGCGGCCTCAGAACAGGATCACTTCACTCATGGGTTCCGGGACCCAACTGGATTCCACCTTCCGTGCGGGGAAAGATCCCGCGGCCTCCGGAACAGGCCGCCCTGCCGGCTGCCACCCTCCTTTCTGTGTCTTAACATCATCCTTCCACGTCCCTTCCTGCCCCGCTCTCGGGTCACTGTCTTTCCCACTCTCCTTTGGTGTCTGATTTGCTGCTGAAGTTTATTGGGGGGGGGGTCTCACCCACTGTCTTCCTTCTCTCGTTCCGTATCACTGTCATTGCTGCTGTTCAAAGCATTATGTTTCTTTCCCTTAATTTCAGAAGTGGATTAGAACGCTTCGTATCTCTCAGAGTCAAAATAACTTGTATTTGTGTGTAAGCAGTTTGTGTGCGTGGCTGTGAGTGTGTGTCCCACCGAAGAGGGGCCTAAGGCTCTCACCTCAGCAACACCAGACAATGGGTCAGTTTGCAAAATCAGTTACCGCCTGCTTTCCAAAGCTTTGGAGTTAAACTGTAAAATGAGTACCATTACCATCGGCATGTCTTTCTTTGCCCCCACAATTGTAGTTTCCTAAACTAGCGGCTGTGGCTGCTGGCGTTCCCCTCCTTTGCTCTAATGAAGTCATCAGGTCGAAGCAATACGTCCTAAAAAGCCTGAACGTGGCCCACTTACTGTACCGCATATTATGAGCCTGCGGAGGCCCGACAGCTGGAGGCCTCCGGGAACACAGAGAGCAGGGTGGGTTTGTGAGGGGCTTTGGGGAAGGAGAGTGCACACCCCGAGGACCCAGGACCCCTTAGTGAGACACGGTGCCGGGGGGACGTCGCAGGATTGGGTGGTTTGGGGGAAGGGTTTAAAGAAGTACAGATTTGTTGTGGATGGTGGGCTGTTGGGCAGCGGGTACAGTGTGTGGGGTCCGTGTCTCAGTGCCTCTCCCTGTGAGCTGAGCCCGGAGGAGCTGGGGGGGGGGGGGGGGCCTGTGTCACAGGGAAGGAGGCACCGGGCACTCCCGTGGGCCAGAAGGGGCGGTGTTTGCTCATTCCTGGGGCCACCCGGGGTTCTTTGCATCTAGACACGAAGTTGCCTTTGGGCCTTGTTTCGCCAGGATCGTGGGGTGGCCCTGGAGCACTGCTGGTGTCTGGGGAGCCTTGCTCTTTCCACCGCCTTGCTGACGTTTGCCAACCATCAGAGCCCGTCCCTTTTCTTTCTTGCTCAGGTCCCGGAATGAGTGGGAAGTAGCCAGTCAATCCGTGTAAACGGCCACCGTGCCCAGCGCTGAGCGAAGCGTTAGGGACACCGTATGGGAAACGCCCGGCGATACACAGGCATGAGCTGTAATGCGGAACGGCAGGGGCCGGAGAACACTGGCCACGGTGGGAAACCGAAGCTCATGTTCCATCAGTCATCAGTCGTATGCATTTACTGAATTGTGTAGCTCTAAGACACATTACATTTAGAAAGCTAATTTTTATAAATAATCCATTGATTCTTCCTTCCTGCTAGCCACGCTCCAGACACTTTGTTATCTGAACAGTTGACAAGGGCTCCCCCCCATTACAAATTAGAGATATTGACTGGCTGTTTTTTTCTCATGTAGCAACTGAAAATTGTATAGCCTTTGATTCTTTATGGTTAGTGTTTTTACTCTTTAAAAAGAGTAGATCATTTGAAGAATTTTAATGCGAGAAGAAAAGTCTGAGTTGGCAGAATGAGTTGACAGGCTCACTCCAGTGTTGTGGTGGCTGCTTAAATATTACCACTTTATGCACGTTAGAAATTTCTCGGGCATGGCCCAGGTAAAAAGCAGTGTTTATAGGGAGGCTTGGTTTTCCCCTGCGTTAATTCCAGACTTGATTTGGGCAGGGCTGGCCCGAGCATTTGATGCTGCTTGTCGCCGCGGTAGTAACATTTTCTAACCATCACTTAGGCATCTTTTTCAATGGAAAGTTTGGGGGTTTTCTTTTTGTTTTTTTAGGGTGACGTGGGGATGTCCTCTTTCTCTTTTTAAAGAATAGAATCTCCGCCCTGGCCAGTGTGACTCAGTTGATTTAGCATCATCCCGGGCACCAAAAGGTCACCTGTTCGATTCCCTGGCAGGTCACATGCCCAGGCTGTGGGCTTGACCCCCGATAGGAGGCGTGTGGAAGCTGCTCAGTGAATGTTTCTCTTTCACATTGATGTTTCTCTCTCCCTCTCCTCCTCTCTTCCTCTCTCTCTCAAATAAAGTATTTTTTTAAAAAGAATAGTATCTCTAAGAAAGATATGCTTTGTTTTGTTTTGAAAAAAATGAATCACCTTTAGGTGTAAAAATCACAGCAAAAAATAACCCAAACGCCCACCAACTGGTGAATAGATAGTAACCTGTGGAATAGCCATATAATAGAACATTATTCAGTAACACAAGGGAACTAAGTATAGATACATGCTACAGGGGGTGAACCTCAGTAACATTATGTTGAGTGAAAGAAGTCAAACACAAAAGGTCACATATATAACTCCATTTATACGAAATGCCCTAAAAAAGCTAATCTGTAGTTCACAGAAAGCAGAATAAGTGGTTGCTGGGGTCTGGGGACACAGGAGCAAATGGGCCTGCGGGAATTTCGGAGGTGATGGAAATGTTCCAAAACTGGATTCTGGTGATGGTTACATAGTTCTGTACGTTTACTATGAATCATTGAACTGTATACTTAAAATGAGTTAATTATAGGATCTGCAAATTATATTTCAATATATTTATACCTCAATTCTTAAAAAGCCATGGCACCTGAATATATGCATAATGCATACTTTCGTGGCTCATTTCTCTTTTTAATATTTTATGTTTTTACTTTGATTAAAATATAAGATATAAGTGTTTTCATGCCCTGCTGGAGTGGCTCAGTGGTTGAGCGTTGACCTCAGTGGCTGAACGGTTCAATTCCAGGTGAGGGCACAGGCCCGGGCTGTGGGCTGGATGCCCAGCAGGGCCGTGCAGGAGGCAGCCGATCAAGGACTCCCTCACCATTGATGTTTCTGTCTCTCTCTCCCCCTCTCCCTTCCTCTCTCTGAAACCAATAAAACCATATTAAAGAAATAATAATAAAATATACGTGTCTGACGTATCTTGTGTACATACGTAGGCACCGTCTATTCAGATCAAGCTCTGGCATATTCCCAGCATGACATGGCTGCCTCATGCCCCCTTCTAGCCAGTGATCCCCAAGGTCAGCGCTCTTCTGACCTCTAGCCCCGTAAATTAGTTTTGCCTGTTCTTGAAACGCGCCAAAGTCGAATCATTTGGCGCAGACCTTTTATGTCCGTCCCGTTCCACTCAGTGCAGTGTCTGTGGGCGGCATCCATGCGTGAGAGCTCTTATTTACTGACTTGTAAAATTCCATTTTATTCATGGGCCTTACTCTCTTATCGATGGGCATTAAAATTGTTTCTGGTTTAGGGGGTCCTGTGAATAAAGCTACTATGAAAGTATTTGTACATATTTTTGTGGACCTAGACATTCATTTTTTGTGTGTATATATACATACCCAAGAGCAGGATATCGGGGTTACAGGGTGGACGTGTTTAGTTTGGGTAGATAACTGCCGACGGTTCTTCAGAGCGGGTCCATCAGTTTACGCTCCTGCCAGCAGTGGGTGAGGATTTCAGCTCCTCTGCGTTGTTAGCATTTTTAATATTTCCCATTCTAATGGGAGTCTAATGGGATCTACCTGTGCTTATAATTTGCATTTACCTAATGAACATCGAGGTTGAGTACCTTTTAATATGCTTATTGGCCACTTGGATATTATTTCTGGTGAGATGCCTATTTAAGCATTTTGCCTGATTTTTATTTGGATTGTTTGCCTTTCTCTTATTGACTTATGGGCATTTTTACTATATTCTGCATAGTAGTCCTTTGCCACATGCATGTATTGCAAACATCTTTCTTCAGTCAGTAGCTCGCAGTGGACAGAAACTCTTGATTTTGAGGGAATTTATCCATTTATTTTTATTCTTAAAGGAAAATGTATAAACTGGTAAATTTATAGAGCTGCGTAACTATCACCACAACCCAGTTCTTTTTCAGCGCTGCTTAGCAAATCTCGATTTGTCCCCAGGCCTATATAAAATAATATTTTAATAAAAATTCTCATTGGAAAATCATCATTCCTTGTGCTGCTTCTTGACATGGTGAAAGTTCCCACTCATCCCAAGCACAACTGCTGTGCATGCTCTTTTGTAACACACGTCACACTGCAGAGCAATCCTTTGCTTATCCATCTGCCTGCTCCACTAACCGTGAAACATTCTTACGTGGAGTCTAAGAGCCTAGATTTAGGAATCGGTCATATCCCAGCTCTGCCGTCCACTGAGCCTTCCTGGGCCCCCATGTCCTCAGCGGTGACACTGTTATTTCTTAAGATACATGAGATAATGTTTGTGCAGTACTTACAGCAGAGCTGGGCACAGAGTAACGATTCCATAAATAGTGATGATGATGGTGATGGTCTCATCTTCAAATCAGGGACAAGGTCAAGCTAATTCTTGTCCTCCAGCACCTAACACAGTAGCTATTCCACTCGGCTTTCTCACTAGCCAATTTTCTTTGCTTAATCATTTATGTTTTGATTGGTAAAGGGAGAGAGAGAGAGAAACATCAATGATGAGAGAGAGTCGTGGACCGGCCGCCTCCTGCACGCCCCTGCTGGGGATCGGCCTGCACCCAGGCCTGTGCCCCGACCGGGAATCCAACCGTGACCTCCTCGCGCAGAAGCCGATGCTCAACCACTGAGCCACGCTGGCTGGGCAATAATTTCATTTTTTTAAATGTCTTTGTGTTCCTTGATAGCAAGTTACTGTTCGTCATGTGTCCAAATGTATAGCAGTCTTTAAAACCCTTGAGTATATTTTTTCCTTTTTAGCAAATACTTATGCAGATTTCCAGAGTAATTCATTCAGGTTTAATGAATTAAACTCAGGCCATTATTGTCACTCTGAAATATTTCTTTGTCTCCTATGAGGAGAAAAGATTCTTTTATACCCTTTTAAAATCACTCTGATTGCACCCCAGAAAGAGTGAGGCAACATATGTCAATTCATTTTGAGAACATACATAGTTTTCTTTTAGGTTGGGTGGTGACAAGCCATAATATTACTAAATAAATTCTCACCAAACTGAAGCTCCTGGGCTCAGTTTCAATGTTTTGTTTGATAGTGTTTCCTCCAACTTTGTTCTGACAGGGCTCCATCAAGACGTTAGTCCCCCTGCAAACGGCACCAGCTGGGTTTGCTCGCGTTGGCATTTACTCAGCTGAGGTTTCCCAGAGGCACCCCTGTGTGGGTCTATTACTGACCTTCGTTGCCATTGTGGAGCCCCTCGCTCTTGTCCCCAAGGATAGTAAGCCGTAATTTCGCAATCCTTAGAGGCTCACCCTTACACACTGTCTGGGACGTTTCCGAACACTGTAATTTTAGGTGCTTTCAACATGCCAGGTAGCAAATTGATAGACACTGGAATTTCAGACAGATTCTCTCCCAGAGAAAATGACACTCCTGGGACCGTGGGTCCATGTGAGAAAACAAGGGCCCTGCTGTTGGCTGGAGGAGCCACTGTGTGGTCAGTGGGTTCTCATGGGAAGACGTGGTGCACTTGAGGCTGGCAGGTGGACTCGGGGTCACCGAGCTGAGGAGCAAGATGAAGCTGCCAAGGGGATATTTGGGGTGACTCCGACAGGCACCCCTCAGATACAACAGACTTGCCCTCCAATTTTATTACGGCTTACTAATTCTGGAGACGATAGAACTTTTTTTTCCATATATATATCATATCACAGAGAGGAAGGGAGAGGGAGGGAGAGAGAGAAACATCGACGATGAGAGTCACTGATCGGCTGCCTCCTGCCCGCCCCCTACTGGGGATCCATCCCGCAACCCGGGCCTGCGCCCTGACCGGGAATCCAACCGTGACCTCCTGGTTCGTAGGTCGACACTCAGGCACTGAGCCACGCCCGTCAAATATGTGTTCATCCAAAGGTCAAAACAATTTTAAACAAGGGCAGACACCATCCTGCTGTGGAAATGCAGCCATCTAGTGGGCATTAGGTCCGCGTAGGGGCTGCGAGGAGTGTTGTGTTTACCTCTCCAAAGGGCACATTAATCAGAAGGCTGATGGCAAGATGAGCTTCGAGTTTGCTGTTCTATTTCTTGTGCATCTGCATGAAATTATGTCTTTGAAACCATAGATAACTAAGAGGAGCGATACCAGGGAGAAACACATGCTCTGAAATAAACAGAAAAATAAGAAGCCCGGCCGGCATTGCTCAGTGGTTGAGCATCGACCTAGGATCCAGGAGATCGCGGTTCGATTCCCGGTCAGGGCACAGGCCCGGGTTACGGGCTCGATCCCTAGCAGGGGGCGTGCAGAAGGCAGCCGATCAATGACTCTCTCATCATTGGTGTTTCTCTTTCTCTCCTTCTCCCTTCCTCTCTCTGAAATCAATAAAGACATATTTCTTAAAAAAAGAAAAATGCAGCTGCAGGAAAGAACGCTGTGCCCACTTTTGCAGCCTCGCAGTGGCCATCGAACAGGAGATGCCAAACGTGGGCGCTAGAGATGTGTAGGGATTTGGGGGGACGGTGTTCCCCGTTCTGATGCTTAGACACTCGTGTCTCCCCCTAGCTGTGTTTCCTTAGGTGGCTCACGCCGGTCAGAGGAATGGCCAATGCCTGCTGTTAGACGTAGCCTGAAAATGAAGTTAAAAAGTTCACTATAAAACAGAGTGTGCGGGGACAGAATCCTCCAGCGTCGCTCCCACCGCTGGAATGAAAACCTCCTCCCCTGCAGCTGAGCGCTCAGCCCGGCCCCCAGCTCCAGTGAAGAGAGCTTTCCGGGACGCGGCCTGCGTTTCCTCGGCGCAGCGGCTGGCCCTCCGCCCTCCTCTAGGCTCCCTGCTGTCCCCGCACAGACCATTCCCGGGCCCGGTGCGCAGAGCGCGGCTGCTCGCGAGCAGAAGACGCGACAGGCCAGGCTTCATGCATGAGCCCTCTCCCTGGCTCACGGGGCAGGATGGGTGGGGTGGCTTCTTAGCTGAGATTCAAAATGCTAAAAAAAAAGGCCTGCCCGGTGTGGCTCTAGTTGAGCATCTTCCTATGAACCAGGAGGGTGCTGGTTAGATTCCCACTCAGGGCACATGCCCGGGTTGCGGGCTCGATCCCCAGCAGGCGGCTGGCAAGAGGCGGCCGATCAGTGACTCTCTGTCATCATTGATGATTCTGTCTCTTCCTCTCCCTTCCTGTCTCTCTAAAAATCAATAAACTATTTTTTTAAATGCTAAAAAAAAGACCAGGTTTAGACGGAAGGCCCGTGACTATCACACGCGCTTGAATTGGGTTCGAGATACTTGAGTGGGGCTGTGAAACGAACCGTGGGATCTGTCAGCCTGAGGCCCAGAGGTGAGAGCTGGTCCAGTGCAAACCAATTGAGCCACGTGCCCACTGACGGCCTGGGTGTGCAGGGCTTTGCACGCGAGCATGAGAACGGAGCAGCCAGAGAGCCTGGAAGAGCATCTCATTGCTGGAGTAGAAAATGCTAAGGCTGCCTGCGGCCGAAGCAGCGGCCAGGGCTTCTCGTGACATAAATTAGGTGTAAAGGTTGTTCGGGGGCGAGGCCTGCGGAGCATAAAACGCTGGGGCGGGTCCGGTGAAGCGCAGACCAAGTGTCCGTGGGGACTAATGAAATGAAGGCGGCTGTGTAAGAGTGGCTGGCGGGCGCCCACGTGCAGGTGACAGAAATAGCAGGAGGCGAGCAGATGAAAGCACCCAGTGCCGGCGCCGCCCTTAAGAACGTGGCTTCTTCGGGAGGAAACGGGGTGAGGGCTGGAAGGGGAGGGGGCTTTCAAGGAGGTGGGCTCAGCATTCTGCTTGTTTTTCCAAATCAGGTTTAAATGCCGGCGGGGCGGGTCCCAGAGGGTTCCTCTCCGGGGGGCCGAAAGGGGAACCCCTAGTGTCAGCTCCCGGGAAGGCGGGGAGCGGGTGGGCCCAGGAAAGACCGCAGAGGGCCAGAGTGGGGGAGCAGTGACACCGGGAGGGCAGGTGGGGCGCACCGGCGCAGACAGGTCCCGGCGCCTGGTGGCAGCCGCTGAGGCGCTTCTCTCCGAGGCCGCTCTCGCTCCGGAGGAGGAGGGAGTCCGGCTGCCGGGGGGGACACGGAGCTCCTGGGGCGCCCTGGAGCCGGTTAGAAGGGGGCCCCCCCCCGTGCAGAGTCCCGGGAACTTGCTAGGAGCGGAGGCCTGGGTTCCATGGGGCTGACTTGGGGCGTTAGCTTTACCGCGGACACGTGCAGACGCCGCGGCGTTGGCCCCGTGCAGCCGTTTATTAAATATAAAACGAACGACAGTTAGGAGCCTCATAGCTCCAGAGGACATGGAGGTGAAGGGCAGAAGGACAGGTAGGGCTGGTGTAGAAAATTGTTCTGAATTGACTGTCGGTTCTGCCGGGGGGTCTCCCAGAACATAGGGAGCCTGGGGACACTGGAATATGGACCCCCCTTCTCTGCAGGCCTGTTAGCTTTGCCCAGCCTGGGGAGTGGACCCCCGGCTGGATCTGACCCCCACTCCCGCTCCCTCGAGTCCACCTGCATAACCTTAGCCTGTGACAAACTGTCAAAACAAGTCCCTGATTTACCTTAAAGAAAAAAAAAAAAAAAAGCTGCCATAAGATACAAGTAGATTATTAAGCTTCCAGAAAAGCCAGATTCAGATTCAAGTTTGATGCTGGTGCTGCTGCGAGCAGAGCAGGGAAACGGTATAAAGAGAAGGTGAGATACAAGCTTTGCAGGTCAGGTTGTGCTAATGGGTGAGGCCTGGGTGACAGACAAGCAGTTATAAACACCAGCTCCCACTGCGAGTCTGGCCAGACAGCTCCGTCGGTAGCATAATTGCTGTAACTTTTCACAGAGAGATGCAGCATCTCTCGGACCACCTGAGGCCCCGAGAAACTGTGATTAGGTAGGAAAGAGTCGCCCCGGGTGGGATCAGCTATCAGCCGGTGGAGCAAGGAGTTGTGGGAGTAAAACCCAACAAGCGCACGAACAAAAACAAACTTAAAAACCCCAAACACCAGGATTCAGGCCGTGTGCATGATTTTTTTTTTTTTTTTCTCTTTACTTTTTTATTTATTCGAATGGGGGGAAAGGAGATAGAAATAACAAATGGCACTCATGTAATGAAAAGTATTTACTGAGCACCTGCTATGGACAAGGCTCTATTGGTCAGTAATCAGAACCCAAAGCCGGGCCTCACTCTGGTTGTGGGGGGAGGGGTGTACAAAAAGTCAACTATAAACACGACAGAATGTAACGTATCCGGCAGTAATAAGTGCTAGGAAGTGAACAGGGCAGAGAAGGGCACGGGGAGGAAAGGTAAGTAGGTAAAGGAACAGCCACTGATCAGTGACATTTGAGCAACACCTGAGGGGGGACAGGGAGGGGTCTGCTGGGTGTCAGGAAAAGAGGGTTTCAGATGGGGAGAGAGAGCCCGTGCAGAGCCCTGGTGGGAGGGCGCTTGGGCGTCTGAGGAAGAGCGGGGGCGGAGGGCCTGGGAGATACGGAGGAAGCCTGATGGGGTGCAGGCCCGACGGAGGACTGCGCGGTGACCCCGCTTTCCATCCCCAAAGACAGGGAAATGCTCAGCCCTCTCCTGAGGTGGGACGGGGGGAAGCAGGCCTGGCGGATCACGTTCCGCGTGGACATAGGGTGCTGACCTCCGTTAGGGGTTCAGCCATACGCTCGTGGCTGCTCCGGAGATTTGTGTAATTTCAATAAGCAAAAATGATGCTCCTTTGTAAGTTCTGCAACTATCGTGGCGCTCGAAGAGCAGGCCATGCCGTAGTCCTGGGAACAGTGACGTCTTTCTGTCCAAACAAATAAACACAAGTCATTGCTCTCGGGGAGCTTACGTTCAGCTGGAGAAGCCAGACAGGAAACCAGGGAGGAAGCAACATCGTGACAAATAGCGACAAATGGAAAATTAAATAGAGCAGGGCGCCCCGAGAGACACCACAGGGTAGGGCTGTCCAGGATGTCACCCCCGAGCAGGTGACACCGAAGGTGGAGCCTGAAGAAGACCGAGCGTGACCAGGGAAGGGGAGATGGGTTCCAGATGGAGACAACAGGACAGAAACATTATTCCTCTAGATCTCCAAGGCAACAGTAACCAAAAAATGTATCTGAATATTGTATAATTTGTTACATTCATTACAATCAACCTGAAATCAGTTGCCTTGCCAGAAAAAAAATAAGTAAAAAGTGACTAATTGACGTAATGTGAGGGCCTTTGAAGAACCTCATTTACCATCAGCAGGTTTATCAGCAGATTAATCAGCGGGCTAATAAAACAGGTTTTAGTTAAATACGAGGAGAAGCTGCTTCTGTGCTTTGCTGTTCAATTCTCTTGTTGTCAGAGGGGGAATAAAGGCAAATTTTAGAAATTTCGCTGCTCAAATAAGTATCTGTTTTACCACCATCTGACATTTAATTTTGTGATTGAATTTTTTGGCCCCTCCCTGCTCTCCTGTGAGACTTGGTGCCACTTTTATGAACTGCTGTGCCCTGGAGAAGGGCACCCTGGTTCCCTGGGAGAAGGGCCGGGTTGTGGAGGGACAGCGTGTGGCTCTGCTGGTCCGGTGTCCCAGAGACAAGAGTGGGGTCCCGCCCCCCCCGAATAGCAGGCGAGCGGTGTGACCTCGGGCGTGGGGCCCCACGCAGCGCCTTGCTCTGCGGGTGAAGGGCGCACATCCTTCAGGTCTAGAGAGTGACGAGTCCGGCAGGGTTAAAGGTCAAGGCTAATTATTTCCGCGTCGTCCGTTTGGACTCCTCTTCCTTCTTAACTTGTTAAATAGTAGAGAAGACAGTTCGTTCGGAAGCCCTGGCACTAGGATTGCTCTTTCCTGCCCCAGCCGGTGGGCTCAGTGGTTAGAGCGCCAGCCTGCGCACCGACGGGCCTCGGGTGTGATTCCCGGTCAAGGGCACGAACCCGGGTTACCGTTGCAGGTCGGGTCCCCAGGCCCGGTCAGGGCTCCTGCGGATGGCAGCCAGTCGCCGTGCCTCTCTCACACTGATCTCTCTCCCTCCCCCTCCCTCCCTCCCTTCCACTCTCTCTAAAAAAGAAACAACTATGGAAAGTATATCCTCAGGTGAAAATTAACAAAAAAAAAACAACCCGTGTTTACCTTTGCCTCGCCTTGGTCCTGTCCTCAGAGGGCCAGGCAGCAAGCACAGCCCGCTTCCCTCCCAGGCAGGCGGCGTCCCTGTGGGTTGATGAGGCCCCAGCGGGCCGGGGGCCATAGGAAGAGCTGTGATCGCGACGGTAGGGGCCGGTCAGTGCCGGGCCGGTCTCCACAGCGTCCGTCTTTCCGTCTCTGCTCACGCTCGTCGCCCTTCTTTCTGAGCACAGGTGTGTTCAGGACCCGCTGTCCCCCCGACGGCCCACTCCCTCCTGTGTCCCCGGGGCCCCGGGGCCCTGCCTCTCTCCCCACACGCAGGCAGCTGGGCTGTCTTGATCATTCCACTGTTTGCGTGGTTGGAAAACTGTTCAAGCCAGGGGGAAGCAAAGTCAGGGCCCAGGCGTCAGCTTTAGACCTCAGTGCATTCCCACAGAGGCAGTCCTAGGGAGCATGGCCTCAGAGGAAAGCCTGATCACGGGACGTGTGGAGAAGCGAGGTCCCGCAATCGTAAGCCCCCAGAAATAACTCCCAGCATTTTCAGCCTCAATCTCTCTCTCCCTTTCTCTCTCTGAAATCAATAAAGATTTTTTTTAAAGGCTACTATTAAGAAAAAGAGAGAAAAGATATTAGTAGAAATGAAAAAGGGGACAGATATACAAATTTTTACCTATATATTTAAATGTTTACAAGTAATGGACAGATTTGTAGAAAAATATAACATATAAATGGATACAACAGATATGCAAGAATATAAACTTCTGTAAATGGATATGATACGACAATTAAAGATATTAAATTGTATTAGCCTCATATAGTTTACAAAGGACTCCAGTCTTGCACAGTCTCAGACCATCCCTTGAGTCCAGGGTTCAGTTGGTACGGAAACCGTGATAGAACAAAGTAGGGAGGCAGTGATGTCGTTCATAAACATAGGGGTAAAATGCTAAACAAAAGAGCAAAGCGAACCCAACAACTTACATAAATAAGGATTTTTCACCACAAAGTTTATTTTTTTACAAGTATTGTCATTTTTAAAAAGCTATAAATGGAATTCATGTTAACAGCTAAAAGGCAGACAACATCATTTCATTAAGTAAAGACAAAGCATTGAATAAAATTAACTCGTGTTTTTAAAAATTTTAGCAGATGATAAATGGGAAAGAACTCCCTTAAACAAAAAGATGAAATGTTTTTAACAAGTGACAGTCACATCACACTTCATGGTTAAACATTAAAAACATTTTCCTTAAAATCAGTAAACGCACAAAGAAGACTCATCACCGTAAAGTTTACCATTGAGCAGTAGTAGGTAGTAACCATCCCATTAAGACAGGAAAGAAGATATAAACACATCCAGCTAGGAAAAGAAGGAACAAAGTGTACTCATAAACCACAGTGTAGGTTGTGAAAATTTAAAATGTCAGTTTATTAATTATTTGAATTAATAACAGAGTTTAACGAGTTTCCTGGATACAGTATCAACATAAAACATTGAATTGTGTCTCTGTACAAACCAGCACAAGGTGTTACAGTGCCTACTGTTTATTTCTGAATAAATGTAACAAATATATACAAAAGGCCTGTATCAAGAAAGTTATTGTTTAGTCAGAGATGTTTAAAAACACCCAAATGGACAGGTTTATCATGACCATATGTAGGACAAGTGACTACCGTAAGCATGTACGTGTTTCACCGATTGATGGATTGATTCAGAGTAATTCCGTTCAGTCTATGCTGGATTTTTTTTTTTTAACCGAGGCAACATTTATTAACTTAACGCTAAGTGAAAACATCTGTGGTATTTAGCGCACGCACAGTGTGGTGCGGCCACTACATTGATGTCGTTTCAGACATTTCCATCATCCGAAAGGAAACCACATGTGCATTGAACAGCGGCCCCGCCCTCCCCGCCCGCCTCTGGCAGCCAGCAATCTTTGTGCCATTTCTGTGGACTTGCCTCTTCCGAACACAGAGTTGCGGGGGGCGGGGGGGGGAATCAAACTGGATCCTTACATTGTATCTAACAAAAATTAATTCCAGGTAATTTAAAGAGCTAAATGGGAATGGTAAAGCTTTAGAATCGTTTATAAAAATGTAGATGAAGATATTTTTATGATTTTAGGGCAATAAACCAAGAAGAAAATGTTAATAAAATTCAACTAAAAAATAAAATTAACAACACTTATTAAAACCACCATAAAGCGTGAAATTCGCCTTATTATAATGATTAAAGTCTCATTTTCCTGAGCATTTTCTACAGGTTGATAAAACACAAAATAATCCAATAAGAAAATGGATAAAAAAAGTGAGCAAATATTTTTTTAAATTAGGAAATAAAAATGACGAATAAACATAGAAATGCAAACAATCTTTTAAGTAACCAGGGAAGTATAACCAAAACCAAAGAGATACTGTTTGTCACTCACCCGTCGTCAGAAGTTAGCAGCACGAGGGACCACGGGGTGTCAAGGACTCGGGTCACCCGGGAGCTTATATACTGCTGGTGGGATCCACGTTCCTGCCCAGGCTTCGGGGAAACAGTTGGAAAACGCACAAACCACATGAGCCGGCAATTCCACTGTAGGGACATGGCCTAAACTCTTACAGCTTCACAGAGCGTGTTGGAGTAGCACAAAGCTGGACGCGGCCCGGGGTGTATTCATATTAGGTAGGTAAAGTGTGATGTTCCCAAAGAGCTACACGTTGTATATCAATGATAGTGGATAAACTAAGTGCAAGGCTATCTATTTTATTATTCTTCTTTATACCTTATAAACTCACATTTGTGAATATAAAATATTTTCGCATTTAAAAATTTTTAAATTTGACTCCCCATTACTTAAAAACTAAAGTGCAAACACCGTGGAAGTACCCACAGTCGTTTCTCTAACCAAAAACCCTGCTGCTTGGCACCCCCCCCCAGCCTGATGACCCCACGGTTCCTGAAATGAGCCCGGTGGTCCCTGGCTTCACCCTGGCCCGGCCCCTCGAGGAGATCCGAAATGCTCAGATCCCCCGTCAGGCTTTCTAGATTCTTCTCTCCCGTCCGAGCTGCAGTCAGGTCTGTCCCCTCTTGGAGGCTCTGCAGGCCTCCTGGATCCTTGGTGATCACGCCCTTCTCCAAAATCCTAAGGACCCACTGCCCGAACCACTCCTATGACATCCGACGCGTATTCCTTCCATCTTATTACGTGTACGTCCTGTCCGATATCCAGGCATCAAGCTTTCATAATTGTAAATCTCTAACACAAACACCCGTCCCCTCCCTCGGAGCCGAGGAGAGCAGGTTTCATTCCTGTCCCCAGCTGTCTCTGTGGCACCGAGCAGGTGCTTGCTGATTCTGCAGCACACCACTGCAGCTGCAAAATAAGATTTTGCTACTAATTTGCAAAGCTATAGCCAACTTTTAGTTATTAATCAAGCCGAGGTACATCCATTATCAACCAAGAGACGTCAAGGCATGGGACGTCCGGACAGTCTAAGTGACAAGCTGGGATAAGACATGTTTTATCAAATGCATGCAGTTTTTAGTGAATGAAAATGAACGGTCCGGCCAGTGTGGCTCAGGTGGGTGGGCATCATCCAGTGCAACAAAGGGCCTCCGGTTCGATTCCCGGTCAGGACACATGCCCCGGGTGCGGGCTCGATCCCCGGCAGGAGGCAGCTGATCAACATGCGCACTCATCAGTGTTTCCACCTCTCTCTCTCTCCCTCTCCCTTCCTCTCTCTGAAATCAATAAAGATATTTTATTTTATTTTTTTTTAAAAAAGAACATTGTACCTTGTCTTGTAAGATACACTGTCCAACTTCTGGTTTGGGAGCCGATCTGCTGTGTGATTGGAAGAACCGCTTAACCTCTCTGGACCTATGTTCCTTACCTGTGAACTAAGGGGGTCACACCAAGACCCAGTGAAAGTCCACGTCTCGCTCTAACGTCCTGTAACCTCCATGACTGTCAGTTGACAGGAAAGCACAGCCGGTCGTGAACCTGGCTGTACATTCCAGAACCGCCGGTACCAATATGCCCTCATTGTGGACATGCCCCCTCCCGGCAGCCGATCTGCAGAATAGGCTCCTAAGCTTGACTGTAAACATTTCTTCCAGGGAAAGGGGTGCCTGTCCTGCTGGGAACACTGGAGCTGGGAACTCCCTGTGCTGTTTTTAATTAAATATTCCCATTACGGGGATACGTTTACTCCCCCCGAGAGCGACGCCTCTCCTGGGCCGGGTGGGGGAAGGTGAGGCCTCCTCGTGCCCCGTTCCCGCTCCCGCCTCACCCTGCTCTCCCCTCCCGCAGATGGAAGTCCATACACCTGGTGGGTCGGCAAGGCCAACGAGAAGCACTACTACTGGGGAGGCTCCGGGCCCGGCATCCAGAAGTGCGCCTGCGGCATCGAGCGCAACTGCACCGACCCCAAGCACTACTGCAACTGCGACGCGGACTCCAAGCAGTGGTGAGTGCGAGCCTCGGGCCACGCTAATTAGAGAGGGAGGAGGCCCGAGAAGTGCTGAAACGATCAGACGGTAGGTTAGAGAGGTTCGGAGCTCGCCCGGTTGACAGACGTCAAGAGCGTCCTGAAAAACACAAGAGCAGCGAGACGGCACATAATGGATGTGCCCGTGTGTTATCCAGAGGGGAGACTGGTGAGCCCCGTCTCGGGTGGTGATTTGCATCAGAAAGTGTGCTTGGGAGCATTGGGGGGTGGCCGGGGCGGGGGGGCCCACCTGCAGGCGCCTGAGAGCGTCCACAGCAAACAGTCCCCCACGGGGAGCATGTCCACCTCCTGCAACGTTTGCTTTCAGTGGCTGGGAAAGAAAACGGGGGGGGGGGGGGGGGGGCGGGGGGGGATCGTTCTTTGCTCTCGACCCCAGCAGCAGCGCTCGCTGCTCTGCTTTCCTTTCATGGCTTGACTGTGTCTCGCTCTGACAGGAATCAGTTCAAGGCAGGTGTGTGTTGGGCTTCTTTCATCCCTCTGCTGGCTCCTGTCCTGCGTCCCGGTGAATGGCGGGTTTGTGTCAGTGATAAAGACAGAATCGGCTGTCCTTCCCTGTGAGAGGGCCGGGCCCAGGAAGTTCCGGTGGGGACACACACCTGAGCATGCTCTCCCCAGAGGCGCCGGCCAGCAGGCACCTGCCCCTCAGGGCCTCGGAGGCCTGGAGGGACTGTCCCCTGCCCGCCTCCGGAGGGCAGCGCTGAGCACGGCCCTGCGTTCCTTCAGGTGACCGACCACAGGTGACTGCGGTCGCTATTTACAAGCTTATTCAACCAGTTAACTGAAACTAATTCTGAATATAAAGTTAACAATTTTTTGGTAGGATGTCTACCTCTCTTTCGAAGGACGCTTTCTATTTTTTATTTTTTCACACATGAATTACTGAGACTATATCTCGCAGTGGCTTAGAGTCTCTGTGTAAGTATATCCTAAAGAAAACATCTTCCCGCCCCCCTCCCTCTGAGACCCCTCAGTCTGCTCCACGCTTCCATGCCTCTGGTTCTGTTTTATTCCTCAGTCTATTCTGTTCCTTAGGTTCCCCATATGAGTGAGATCCTGTGGTTCTTGTCTATCTGCCTGGCTTATTTCACGGAGCATAACACGCTCCAGGTCCCTCCATGCTGTCCCAAAGTGTGGCACAGTGGTCCCTCGGTTTTCCACTGTAATTCATTCTGGAGACCATTCAAGCTCCGGAACGTTCCAAAACCGAGGGATCAGCAGCCAACAGCTGGGCCTCAGGATCTTGCCCTCAGCAGGAGCTGGGTGGCATGTTCAACTTCCAAGGCGTGTCCGAAAACCGAAGCGTTTACTCCAGGTTTACGGCGTTCATAACCCTAAATGCTCATCAGCGGAGACATTCAAAAACCAAGGCACCACTGTAGATTCTTCTTTTCTATAGCTGCATAGTATTCCATGCTAGGGCTAGGGCTAGGGCTAGGGCTAGGGCTAGGGCTAGGGTTAGTGTTAGGGTTAGGGTTAGGGTTAGGGTTAGGACTAGGGTTAGGGTTGGGGTTAGGGTTAGGGTTAGGGTTGGGGTTAGGACTACAGTTAGGGCTAAGGTTGGGGTTAGGATTGGAGTTAGGACTAGGTTTAGGGTTAGGACTAGGGTTAGTGCTATGGTTAGGGTTAGGGTTAGGACTAGGGTTCGGGTTAGGGTTAGGGTTACTGTTGGGGTTAGGGTTAGGACTAGGGCTATGGTTAGGGTTGGGTTTGGGGTTGGAGGTGGGGTTAGGGTTAGGGTTGGGGTTAGGACTAGGGTTAGGGTTAGGACTAGGGTTAGGGTTAGGGTTAGGACTAGGGTTAGGGTTAGGGCTGGGGTTAGGGTTAGAACTAGGGTTAGGGTTAGGACTAGGATTAGGTTTAGGGTTACTGTTGAGGTTAGGACTAGGCTTAGGGTTGGGTTAAGGTTAGGGTTGGGGTTAGGGTTAGGGTTAGGACTAGGGTTAGTGCTATGGTTAGGTCTAGGGTTAGGGTTGGGGTTAGGATTAGGGCTAGGACTAGGGTTAGTGCTATGGTTAGGACAAGGGATATATTTCAAAAATTTTAGGACAGTGGAGAGGGAGCAAGAGTTGGAGCTGGGAAACTTGATATCCAGGCCCAGAGTTGCTGTTACTGTGGGAGGCTTTTAACCACCCTGAAACTAAGATTTGGTGTCTGCATAATACAAATAAATCTTGATTTGTCAGATTTTTTGAGAATTACTTGGAATCTTGAATATGAGAACATTCTGTAAGTTGTGCAGTCCCGGATGCATGGCTCCTTGCCAGTATTTATGTAGTTCTCATTGTGATTCCGAATGATTCCGAATGAATCTTTAGAAATGAAAAGACTGTGGACAGTTGGTCCCCTCCTGTTCTCCACCCGCTGTGCAGCAAGCCTCAGGTCAGATCACACCCCGTGTTACCGACGGGGACTAGGCTGTACTGGAGAGCCTTACAAATTAGGGCCATGAAGCAAAGAGAAGATACAGGTCCCTCCAGGGCCATCGACCCCCAGAGAGTGATGCTGGGGCCAGGCTGTTATGCATCAAGGGTGCACGTTCCCAGGAGCCCTCACTTCTCCCGCTTCCCACAGGGCAAGGAGAGCGGCCTTGTCGGTGGGGATGTCACTCCCAGGACGCCCGGCAGCTGGCGTAGGGGTCAGCTGCCTACAGCACTGTCAGGAGTCCTGGAACAGGCAGGGAGCCAGGCCTCTCTCGGAAGCTGATTTTGGGTGCAGCCTCCCCGTCTAGAAGTGGGGAGCACTTCCCAGGTGGCCCCTTGTCCAGGCAACCCAGATTGTGTGTCCCCACAGTCACTGCCATCCAGGCCCTCCTGTGCCGGAGCCTGTGTCAGGGTCTCCTTCCTCTTTGAGACTGAGTAATATTCCACTTCTGCGTGCCCCACGTCTTGTGTTTATGCATCCGTCGGCGGGCACGTGGGCTGCCTCCATATTTTAGCAGCTGTGAGTAATGCCACCGTGAACCTGAGTATGCCATTTCATTTTATTTTATTTTAAATATGTTTTTATTGATTTTAGAGAGAGAGGAAGGGACAGGGATACGACCCCTTTACCTCCCGACATAACTCAGGCCGAATAACTCGTGCCTTGCTTCTCAGGCCCGTGTGGACATGTGAGGCCACGGGGACACTGCTGTGAGTCAGGAGGCAGACTCGTCCGGTGCTCCGCTCACCGAGGCAGTAGTCGGGGTGTGCGTGTGGGAAATAAAATATTCAAATGGGTGGCTAGCGATGCGTTTCCGTTTTAGATCCGTAAATGGAGCTGCCTTTTCCATCTAACGGAGGCTGTCTTCATTAAGCTAAACTTTGTTTTAAAACGAGAGAAGAAAGCGAAAAGGAAACTTCTTATTTTAACCCCGTTTCGGCCTCCGAGCCGCGCCAGAGCGGTTTCGGGAAGGTCCCGGGCCCGTGTCCTTTACCCCCCGCCCTGACCCTGCGAAGTTTTACCGGCCGTTCTCCCTGCCGCCAGGTCACGTCTGCGTAGGCTGTTTCTCGAAAGGGTAGCCGCTCAGCTCACTTAGAAGGGCACCTGCCCCCCAGTGTGAGGGTCAGGGCGCAGAGCACGAGGCAGGGCCCCCTCTGTCACCAGGAGTCCCCCTGGGACACGGAGCGAGGCCCACCCGGGCGGGCTCGAGGTGCAGGAGCCATGAGACCCGGTGGCGATGGCTGGGAAATGTCTCTCCTGGTTTCAGAAGGGGCCTAAGAATGATGTATTATGATCTGTCTCGGGGATATTTTGGTGCCAGCTTATTTGGCTCAGCATAGGAGCCTCCTGTCACCTCCCAGTCTGTATCCTGACAGAAAGGTAATTGGGGACTGCAGAAGATGTCAGCAGAGTGTCAATATGGTTTGACCGCTGCCCCTAAGTAATATTGATGACGGGACAGAGAGAGGGATTAATCAGGTGCGAGCCTGCCAAATGTCCAGCACGCCGCTGGCTCCCGAAATAGATGCAGCCTCCCAGCAGAATGCTAAGTGGACTTGAACAGGACAGACTCCTTAGCGACGTCGAGGGAAACCAGACGGGCATCCGGAGAGCTCCAGGAGAGAGCGCGCCTCACGTCCCACCGGCGTCCCCTCCCCCACGCGCTTGGAAAAGAGCGACATTTATCATATTTTCTGGGGGGGGGGTTGCATTCTCCCTAGAAACGAATGGGGGGGGGGTTAAATTAAAAAGCAAAGTGCTGATGAAGCAGTTTTGAAGCGGGTCGTGACTGTGGGTCCTGGGGGACCCACACACGTTTACTCCGTGTCCCACTGAGAGATCAAACGCGCAGACCCGAAGCCCATCGTCACGCTCCGCACCCGCCAGCCAGCTCTGCGTCCCGGGCTGCTCTCTGCCCTGAATCCCAGTGGGAGCCCTGTTGCCACAGCCTCCGCCATACCGGTAGTCCAACCTCGGGGCTGCGCCCCCCCATCCTGCAGCTTCATGACCACGGTGAGCACTGTCTGGCGTCGTGAAAATTAGAATCACCTAGGAAGTGTTGAAAAACGATTGATCATCAGGCCTTGGAGTAACGAAATAAAATCTCAGGATCAGGGCAGGCCTCCGTGGATTTCGCAGATCTCGAGGCTTCAAGTATGTAGCCAAGGTTGAGAACCGCCCATTTCAAGTTAGCTTGAGCTGCACATATTTTAAAACATAAATAAGAGTGGTTTAGAGAAGAGGAAAGTTTATTTCCCTTTTTGTAAAAGAATCCCTTGCTCCTTCCGGCAATCTGCTCTAGCATTTTTAGGGTTTGACCAATCCTCGGGGCCTAACGAGGCTTCTAGAGCTCCAGCCATCACATTCCCATTCCAGGTGGAAGATTGAGGAGGGCGGGAAGAAAGCATGGCTTCTCTCTCCGAAAATGACTTTAGTTACTACTTCATGTACATATCGTCAGCTGGAATTTGGTTGTATGACTACATCTACCTGCAAAAATGGCTGGATTATATAGCCTTTGACCTGGGCATGAAGGTGCCCCTCTAAAAATGAGGGTTCTGTTATTAAAGAACAAGGGGAAATGAGCATTAGGAGGTAGCTACACTGCCTCTCCCCATTGTAAATTCTTCAAAACAGAATTTTGAGTGCCCTGTTCATACCTCTTCAAGAGCTCCCTCTTATCGTCACGATTCAATTCAAACTCCTTCAGCTACTATTAAGAGAGTTTGAAATCTCTCCTCACCTCACTTCAGCTTGGCCACACTCTGCATCATGGCCCTTCTAAGAATATTTGTACTTTCTCCTTGCTGGCCCTTCCAGCGGCACCTAAAATATCTCATCAAACATCTGCCAAATAAGCATCACTCCCCAGTGAAGATCTTCCTCTCCAGGAAACCCCTCCCCGCTTGCCCAAGCCCCCAGTGTCTAGTGAAGGCCCATTAATTCAGAGCTTGCTTCACTGGCTCCCAAAGCAAATTACATTTATTGTAAACTTTGTGTCTTACCCGTAATTATTTGCCTACGGACCTGTCTTCTCCCTCAGACTGTCAGCATCATGAGGCCAAACACCAAGTCTCATTTGTGTTTGTAAATCCTTTGTGCCTCTCACTTCGCAGCTACTTAGTAACTAATAGCTGCTTAGTAACTATTTGCAATCTGAATTAAACCTGTAGCACTTTAAACATTTAACCTGTTTTAGGGTTTGTAAGCTTTCATTTGATCATGAATCATAAACTACGAAGACACACCTACATTTGAGCCTTTGTCGGTATTTTTTGCTATGCTCACCAAATACTGAACAGTTATTTTGTGCTGAATCATAAGGTAATTTGACCAAGACAATTTTTAAAATGCTAATTTTATATGTGTGTGAGAATATGCATATCTATACTCATACACATTTACACATACACACATATCTTTTAAATATATTACCAATACTGATTAATATATACCACATGATGTATAATAATTTTATTAATTTTTTGGAAGCATGTAATTGTGTTAGCCTAATTTACTGCTGGTATTATCATGAAGTAAGTTACTCTTTGTGCAGGAAGATAGATGATTGACATGGAAATACATGACGTTTAGAAAATTCAAGGAGGTGAGCATGGATAATAGTGCTTTCCCGCCTGTCTTTGTCAGCACCATGAAAGGTGCACCTTTAGCGTAGGCTGGCACAGTAGGCAGGAGGAGGTCCCCGCGGATGTTCGCATCCTAATGGCCAGGACCTGTGAATATGTTACCTTCCATGGCAGAAGGGACTTGGCAGGCGTGGGTAAGGGTAAAACCCGTACTATGGGAGGTTATGAAAATGGAGAGCCTTCCCCAGCTGTGGGCAGAAAGAAGTCTGAGGGGCCAGAGAGGTGCCGTGTTTGAAGGTGAGGCGTGGGTTGGTCCGTGAGCCAGGAGGCGCAGGCGCCCTGTAAAGGCTGGGAAAGGCAAGGAAACGGTTCTCCCTCGGGAGCCCGGGAGAAGTTCATCCTCACAGCACCTCGGCCTTGGCCCAGAGGACCCGTGTGGAGGTGCGGCCTGCAGAGCTGTAAGACAGTAACGCTGTGTGGTTTTAAGCCACTTAGTCTGTGGGAATTTACCATGGCAGCCATAGGAAACTAGCACGTCTGCTTCCCACTGTGGCGACGTCATTGAAAAGGCTCCGCAGAACTTCTTTTTTCTGTCTCCTATGGGTAAGGAGTGAAGGCTGACTGATAGAATAGCCTTGCAGATAACTTTGAAAGGATGCTCATAAAAATAGCCTTGTGGCATCATGACGCTCCCCTGCCCCTCCATCACTCGCCCATGCAGGGCCTTCCCTGGGCGTGGGGCGCTCTGACCAGCAAGGACTGCTTCCCCGTTCTTACCTGTGATCGGCTCTCCCTCAAGGGGCTGATTATACCACTGATGATAAGAATTTCGGAAACTCAGGAACGTTCGTTTACCCATCCAGCCACTCGGCCCGTGTCTGAGTCCCCGCCATGCATGGGGCTGTGCCAGGCCTTTCCCAGGGGTCCGCGGCAGAGACAGGGTGGCTGGGCAGCTTTAAGGTGTGTGCCTCCCGCTGAGAGTTAGCTTTGACAAGACATCGTCTTGATTCCTTCAACATTGCAATTTCACATACCTGTTCCTACTCCCATCATTTTTTAAAATTTTAATTGATAGGCAGAGAAATAACTAGAAAATGAGGGCTTTATCCACTGTCTTCTTTTCACAAGAATTAATGAGTTAAAGGGGGATGTTACGGGCATTATGGGATTTGCAATTCTAGTATCCCCATTTCATGGCAGAAGCCATTAGGCTGCCTTTGGACCGTTCTTAATCTGGCCTCAATCTGCTGTTTACAGCCTGTTCAGCTGCTCGTGATTCAGGCAGCCCCAACTCCATTAGCAGGGAGGCTTCCTGGCGAGGACAGTGCCCGGGAAATGACGAGCATGCTCTTATTTCTATTATTATTTTTTGGAGATATTTTGGTCAGCTTAGTGCATCACATGGAAACTATCCTATTTCCAACGGGCCTTGATGCAAGAGTCAATTATAGAATAGATTTTCCCAGAGTCTTTTGTTTCATTCATTCATTTAACTAATTAGTGAGTGAGTCTCCATCATGCACTCTGCTGGTACCAGAGACAATTAAAAAAAATCATGCCACCTCGGGTACTTAGTAGCTGTATGACTTCGGGAGTTAACTTTCATGACTTTAGTTTCTTCATCTGTGAAATGAGAATAGTATCCACCCATAGAATTTTTAAAGATTCACATTTTATGCAGTGTTCGTATTATTTTCTTAGGCTTCTGTGTGTCAGAAACCTGCAGGCCTAATTCAGAGGGAGCAATGGGTCAAGTCAACAAGAAAAGGTGGATTTATTCAACAAACGCGGATGGAATGCCTACTGCGCGCAGAGGCGCAACACCAGTGTGGGAGGGCAAGTCACTGGTGCGGATACAGAGTGACAGCGAGACAGGGGCGGGGCTTTACGGTGCCCATCCTGCAGATCAGAGAGAACTTGTAAGCCCTTCAGAGGACAGTGTTAAGAATAATCCTGTCGCGTCCCAATGAGCCGCATACAAACTATCCCCATTGCAGAGTATCCGGTATAGAAAGTGTTACAACAGTCCCGTCTAATTCTTGTTACATTTTAATTATGCAGATCAGCGCAAATTGCCAGTATTGAAAAGGGGAGGAGACGAGGAAGATAAGTTGAGGCGTGTGGTGAGGGAAAGGGAAACTGATACGAAGTAGCCAATCTTTCTTATCAAACTCAGCCTTCTCGTTTCTAAATGTGTGTATTGGTTTTGTGTTGACTGTGCCCCAAACTGCTTATAATTCAAAGGCAAAACCGGGCGGGGTAGCTCAGTTGGGTAGAGCATCTTCCCGATAGCGCCAAGGTTGCCGGTTCGATCCCGGTCAGGGCACACACAAGAATCCGCCAATGACGCATAAGTAAGTGGAACAACAAATGGTGTTTCTTGCCTCCTCTCACTTTAAAAATCAATTAAAAAATTTTTTTCCAAGTAAATCTTGGGAGGGGTCCATCACTGACACTAACATGGCGCCCTTCTGAAGGGCCGGGCCGGGGGCCAGGAGGGCCACTGCAGTAGCTCTTGGAGAAAGACGAAGGGCGAGAAAGCAGCCCCAGGCTGTCCCCCAGGGACCCTCGCGTGGGAGCCGAGATGGTCATAGAGCATCTGACAGAGGCAGACGGGGGGAGGTGTCACCCACCACCCCTCGAATCAGAGAGAAGCAGAATACATGGGCAAATGGGGGCTGATAAGGGAGATCAAAAGAGTTTCTAGAAAGATTGGAAAAAGTAGATAAAATCGAACCGTTCCGTGCCAAACTCTCGCTATGAAAATAAGACGTGGGAAATTGCGTCCTCCCGGGCGCCAGCATTTCAGCGAGTGTAAAAATGCGTGTGCCGCCTCTGGTTCCCCAGTAACGCTCAGGCTCCCCCCGGCCCGCAGCCCCTGGTCACTTTCACCTGGACGGTCCTCGGCGCTTTTCCTGTCCCCTGGCGCTTGCTGCCCAGATGTGGCAGCACAGGGGCTTTCTCCACCGTGAGTTCCCTGCCTCCTTCTTTTTAACCCTCACCTGAGGGTATGTTTTCACTGATGTTTAGAGAGAGACGTTCTCGCCCGACCTGGGACCCAACCCCACACCCTAGGCATGTGCCCTGACCGGGAGTCGAACCCACGGCCTTTCAGCGTGTGGGGCGATGCTCCAGCCAAACAAGCTACCAGGCCAGGGCCCTGCCTTTTTTTTTTTTTTTTTTTTTTAACTGTAGGTGCCGTAAAAGAAATTCTAAGTTAGTTGTGAAAATACATCACATAAACCACAAACAAGCTAATTTTATTTTTTAATGGACTTTATTTTTTAGAGCAGTTTAGGGTTCACAGCAAAATTGAGGGGGGAGTACAGGGAGTTCCTATAGACGTCCTCTCCCTACGCGTGCGAGGTCTCCCCACGATCAGCACCCCACCGGGTGGTACATGCTTTACAGTCCGCGAGCCTACACCCTGAGCCCACAGTTTGCACTGGGGTTCACCCTTGGTTTTGTACATTCTATGGTTTGGACAAACGTGCGGTGACGTGCATCCACCGTTACTGCATCATGCAGAGCAGGTTCGCTGCCCTAAAAATCCTCTGTGCACCTCCCGTCCATCCCTCCTCCCCCCAATTCCTCTCAGTCACTTACTGCCTCCCGTAGTCTTGCCTTTTCCAGGGCGTCATGTGGTTGGAATCCTACGGCTTGTAGCCTTTTCAGATGGAGCTAATTTTATTTTAATGATAAAAAAAAAAGTTAAATGTTTCGTGGAAAAGCTTAGGGTCAGCATTGTGAAGACAAATATATTTAATTACCCTCGACTTGAAATGTAAGTCAGGTGCAAATGCCCTTTGAGCCGGCTGAACCTTGCTCAGATGAGATCCTAGTTGCAAGTCCAGGATGGGGAGGTTAAAATGAGCACCTTGAGGTGAGGGGGCGCAGGTCAGAGCCCGCCACCCACACGCACCCCCACCCATTACCCTCGACGACGGATGGGAAAGACTTTTATGGAACCTCTTGTCTCCAGGGAGGAGAGCATTAGACCACAGATTTGAGAGGTTAGGGCTTTAAACATTTAGTGAGTTAATCACAGGAATATAATGAAAATGCCCTTTTTTTACATAACAAAATGTAAACAGCCGACCATAAAATTGCCAGAGTGTGTTTAATCTGATCTATGCTTTTTAATCCCTTGGCATATAGTTCCTTGCGTTTGTCAAAGGTCTGACACTTGTAGACCCAAGATACGACTAATAGTCAGAATTCAAGTAAAATGAAAGCGTCTTTCACACGCTGAACGCATGAAACACTGTGATCTGCATCCTTTCCCGATGTAAAGCTAAAGTCTGATTGACTGGTACCCAGACTGCAGCCCCTGAACAGCCCCTGTGATCTTTGTCCCAAAGTTTATGCTGTGACCTTATAGGATAAATGTCGGGGGGGAAAGAGGATGGAAAAATAAAGATTTTATAAAGGAAAACAGGACACAGGGGAAATCTACGTGAAGAAAATAGTGTTTTTAAGATACTTTATTGATTCAAATTCATGTAATAAGACAATGGAGTGTTTGACTCTTAAGGCAGGTTGACATATGTAAAAGTAGCTTTGGCGATTTGGAGACGTCTGAAGACTGTATTTCCTCTCTGATTTGAATTATTTATAATTCCATGGTTAATTACATGGAGTAAAACTGAATTACTAATAAATGCCAGGGAAAGCAATTTAGGTTGACATTCATCTCCAAAGTCGGCTCCCATGTAATCACAGATTTTTCAGGGTTTAATACTCACTGTGATAAGAAAATAAAAAACTAAGTTGCATATATTAGAAAGGGTAGAAGAAATTCCTTCAAAGAAATATGTGTACACCATTTTTTTAAATTTATATTTAGTTTTAGATAAAGAATTTTTTTTTTAAGATTTCTACTTGTTGATGATAATTTTTTTAAGCAAGAAACAGTGGACAGTGTCCTGCCTCCCCACTGGACCTCCCCTTAACCACACCCCACCCCGGTGCGTGGAGGGAACCACCTCTGCCCACTGAGAAAACCTCTGAAGTCTGGTTATAAGAGTCGAGACACTGTAGACATCAGTAGCTAAATAGAGTTTTTTTTTAAAGATGTTTTATTTACTCTAAGGCTTAGAAAAGTGGAATAAATATGATTTTAAATATTGTGGGATACACCAAACAGTCTTTAGATTCAAAAGAGTTGGCAAGTATAGGCTAGTAAATTGGTTATCATCATTTGTACAAAATAAATTTCTAAACCCAAGTCATTCCTTTGCTCACATGCAATATCCTCAGAATTTCTTGGAGTGAAATAAGCTGAAAAGCTCTTTCATGATTCAGAAATAACTATCGATGCCGCCTCGGGGGTTAGTTCTCTCTTCAGCATGAAGTAAGCAGACCCCAGAGTCAAGCTCAAGGTATTTCCTGAACCCGTCAGATCAGTGGTTTCCCAGCCTGTGTGCCTTTCTGTATAATCCGTATTTATTCAAGAGGCTGTTGTTCTAAGTGGTTAACTTATGAGATTCTAACTTGTGAGTCTCTATATAGGAAGTAGTTTTATTTTATTCCTTCACTTATCTTTATTGTTGAAAGTATTACAGATGTTCCCCTTTTCCCCCCATTAAACCCTGATCCCCCACCCCAGGCCTTCACCACACTGCAGGCTGTGCCCATAGGATGTGCGCGTATGCGTGCAAGTTCTTTGGTTCATCTCTTCTCACCCTCCCCCACTGTCCCACCCCCGCCTTCCCTCTGAGATCCCTCAGTCTGGTCAATGCTTCTGTGTCTCTGGACCTATTTTGTTCAGTGAGTTTATTTTGCTCATTAGATTCCACCTATGAGCGAGATCGTGTGACACTTGTGTTTCTCTGCCTGGCTTATTTCGCTTAGCATAGTACTCTCCAGGTCCCTCCATGCCGTCCCGGGGGTAGGAGAGCCTTCCTTTTTACAGCTGCGTCGGATCCCATGGTTAGTTATCTCTAGGAAGTCGTTTGAATGAGCAAGTACTGAATGTTGCCCCCCAGCTGTGTGGCCTGTAAGCTGGTTCTTGGTCTTTCGGAGCCTGTTTGCTCAGCCCGGATCGCGGCACCCAGACCTCGGTTCCTCCTCCTAGTAGGGAATTAACAGCGGGTGTGTCGCCTCTTTTTGAGACTCTGGATATCAGGCCTAGTTATCAAAATTGAGCTCTCGGGTCTCAGAATCGCCATGTGGTGGGGGATCCGCATACGGGATGAGCAGCGAGTTGCAGCCTGAGTTACACTCCCCAGCCCAGCAGCAGTCTCACGCATCTACTCCGAGGTTTGTTGGTTGGTTGGTTGGTTGGTTGGTTGGTTGGTTTTTGCCTACGAGGGCAGGAGAAATTACAGATATAAATATAGTCACCAGCTCGGGAGTCATGAACTAGGGTCTGAGTTACCACCTGTTACCACATAACGGCAGGGACGAACATCTCAGCGTCTACGATGTAACAGGTTCTTGTGGGCAGCCCGTAAACAAAGCCCAGGCGACGAGTCCGTTTAACAACCTGTTCACAGTGCGACAGGAGCCGTCCCCCAAATACCTGGGTGCTGGAAACACCATCCGAGTTGTGGGTTATCCAGCCTCTTGGCGTGTGTGGTTGGAGCTTTAATACCCACCTCCTGTGGACCAGGGGGTCTCCACCTGTCCCCGAGGGCGAGTGGGGTGGCCAGGAGGAGGGCTGCAAAAGGGGGGGACCACAGGGAGGTGGGGCTTTTCCTGGGATGAGTTGGCAGCATCCTGGGCAGGAATGCAGGCAGGCAGCCAGCCCGGGTGCCAGGTGCCGGGTCCGGGGAGGGGCTCCCCCGGAGCGGCCTCGCTTCCTTCAGCTCTGCAGTGCCTGTGCGTGCAGCCCTCCCCTCCATTTGGGGGGTTAATGAGCACGCACCCCTCCTTCGTCTGCTTCCCTCCAGTCCACCATCTGGGAACCTAAGCAAGCAAATCAAAACAGCGGAGCTGCACCCCCACGCCCTTGAGAACCAGCGCGCTCTGTTCAGTTAAATGCTTTTTTTTCTCTTTAATCTTCACCTGAGGATATTTTTTCCATTGCTTTTTTTTTTAGAGAGGGAAAGAGGGGGGAAGAATGATGTGAGAGAGACACATAGATTGGTTGCCTCCCACGGGCACCCCGCCCGGGGCTGGGGATCGAACCTGCAACCCAGGTACGTGCCCTGGCCTGGGAATCGAGCGCTCGATGCTTCAGTGGGCAGGCCGGCACTCTAACCACTGAGCCACAGCAGCAGGGCCAGGTAGACACTCTTGCCACTCGGACACTGACTGGAGAGGCACAGTACTGAGACTAGGGGTCACAGTGCTGGGCTCCCGGTGTCCTTCCCCTGCGCCCTGGCCTCGGACGTGGAGCCATCTCCGGTGCAGGGAGCCCAGCGGCCGTGGCGTGAGGGAGAGCCAGCCTGGCAGCCGTGGACGGTGTGGCCCCTGTTGCCACGGGGCGGGGGAGGCATCGAGTCACAGCAGGTCTGCCGGCCCCTACCAGTGGGTCCTGCGGTCAGTAGGCCCCACGCCGCCCTTCACCGCCCTTCACCGCCCTTCACCGCCAGCGCAGCGCGCCCCGGGCTTCCTTCTGGATCAGCCCTGCTCCGCTGCAGAGGGGCTGTGGCCGGCCAGCCTGGCCCCGCTGTGGGCGAGCCACAGGCCAGCGAGGCGGGTCGGTCTGCGAGTCCTGTGACCAGCTCCCCGTTAGAACTTTTGGTCCTTATTAATTTCCACGCCCTTCGTGTTTTCTTATCAAGGTCTTTAAATTGCCTTTCCCAGCTCCTGACCTGTATGCAAGGTGCCCCAAAATAATGTATGCACACGGTAGGGGCAGTGTTTATTAACATACGTGCCATTTTCAAGATGGCATAGAATCTGCAGCCGCCCGCTGTTGAAGTGTGCACACATTTTGGGGGACACCCTACCCATCCATCCAGCATAGTGCAGGCCAGTGTCCGGGTTGCCTGTGGCGTGACCAGCACTGAGCAGCACACACTCAGATTCCATCAGAGGTCGACGTGTGAGGGACACGAGTGATAGAATCAGCGAGGCACAGCGGGAAGGGGGATGTTTCCCCGGCTATTGGCCATCCCCGCACCTCATTTCCGTCCGTGACGCCCTTCCTGCAGGTGCCCCCTGCTGCTGTCTTTCTTTGGCTGTGATTCCGTGGGCACCACCTTAGTCCCTGGAGCAGACCCCGTGTTTCAGATTATGTCCCAATCCACTGGCTAAAAGCAACCACTCGGGGGGGGGGGTAATCTTAATTCCTGGGGTGATATTGAAAAACAACCTCAAACCCTCATTTCCTGAACCTGATTGAGATATTAATAACTTCCTAGATGTCCCCCCCCGTAACTTGGAGGTTGATATTTCAGCAGCCATCATTAGACTAGAGGGATTTTGTATTAGAGACTCTAATTGCTCTTTAAGTCATACTGTGTAATAGTAATGCCAGTAGCTGCCATTAGTAAGCACCCACTGTGCGCCAGGTGCCTCAGATCTTCATGCTCAGGACAGTCCCCGGGAGCCAGAGCATCGCTCCCCTTCTCAGGTGCGGGAAGTGAGTTTCCTCGGGGACAGTCTTCTCTCTCATTGCCTTGCAGCTTCAGCTTGGCAGCTGGGTTTCGACCCCACCTCTGACCCAAATTCACGTTGTTTTTTACAACTCTAATTCCTGGATAGAGACGGGAACTGTGAGCTGTTACCATGTGTGCTTTTCCCGCATCAACAGGCCTTTTCCAAAAGTCCTAATAAAAAGATGTTAACATAAAATATCATTTTATAATTAGATTACATAGAAGGAACCAAAGAAGGGGAGGAGGGAGAAGCAGATAATATTTTACTCGGATTTAACTCAACGCCGTATGTTTTACGTGTATGAGGTTAAAACGGTCATGGAATCGGAGCTCTCTGGCAGCTACACACACAGGGCGTTGTGGTCACTTGCCTGCAGTTCAAGCCCAGAAACTCAGCCCATGAAAAGGAGCTTTCAAAATATCATCCTCTGATGATCAAAAGGAAAGGCAGCTGCCCATTTCTAGTCACGCACACACAGTAGATTTGCAAGGAAAAGTAAATAAATGCTTAAAGGGTTTTCTTTCTTTCCCCACTTGGGCCTGAGAGCTACGGCGTTTAACCCGAGCCGCCCTGAGTGGCCGTCAGAGCTCCCCGTCTTGCTTTCCCGCACAGCCGCTTCGAAACAGAGGAGCCCAGAGCTTTCCAAACCACCCTTGCAGAACGTTTACACCCCGGTTTACCAGTGTGTATAGTGACCCGGGGCCTGACTGCCTCTGCTGGGGAAGGCAAAGCGCGTGCTGAAGCCCACAGAGCAACGGCGGGTCCAAAGTGATCTTGAAAACCAGCTTCGCTGAGAGTTTCTGAACGTAAGAGGAAACCTTTCAGAAAAAGCCACGACACAAGTTATGCCATTTCACTGCACTCCCAATAACAGTCTTAGTTACAGTGTCACCAGAGGAACGCATGGATGGTCTCTCTCCGTTGCTGCTGGGAGTGGGGTTCTTACAATATCTTGAGAAAAAGAATTTTCTAAGATTCTCACGGGTGGATGAGTGATTTTTGTTTGTGTGGAGTTACATCCCCGGGCCTCCAAAGTCCATTTCCTTTCATCCTGGAAGGTGTGCGGCTGGGGACTCAGGAGAACCAGAAACAAGGCCAGCGCCCCGAGTTTCTGTTCCACGGCGGAGCCGGGTCCGGTGCAGCATTAGGCTGGTTGCAGCCCATGGGTCCGCTGCGTGGGGTCCACAGGGCTGTGGGCAAAGTTTCCCAAGTGGCATGCCTTCTGCTCCTTTCTGGTTATTCAGAGCTTGGTCATTACAATGGTACCAGTAATATTTGAAGCCCAAAAAAATGGGTTAATGCTTCCCGATGATTCTTAAGGCAGGTTGCCTAGGAAATCGTAACATGATTCAATGATACGTAATGGACATCATCCCCCCGAATTGCCGCCCTTTGCAGGAAAGCCGTCCGAGTGCTTCCATCCGGGACTCCGGGAGCCTGCTCGAGCTCCTCAGTGTCCCAGGCGGCTGGTCAGAGCATCGATCCATATGCTGGAGGCTCTCTAGCTCCTTCGAGTCACAGTTGCGTTCCTGTAACTTAGATTCGGTCATTCTGACTCTACCCTGTGCAGGAAAAAAATACAGAAAGCATCTGCTTCTTACTTCCCAGCCCTTCCAGTGTGGGAAAGTGATGATCCAGTCTTTAAAACGTCTCCAGGCTGAAAATTCCCAGTTCCCACAGCAATTCTGGACTCGTGTTTCCCCCCAGTACCAGCACACTTGTCAGTGTTTTCCTGGTTACGCAACCCCAGACAGATACAGACGCCCACACATGTCCCAGTCGGGCCGAATGCAGAGCCGCACGCATCTTCCTTCCTTCTGGACACCGGATCCTTCAGTGCCTGCCAGTAGATTAGCTTTTTACCCAACTTTCATTTAGCTCGCTGCCGGCAAAGGTGGCATTTTAGTGTAGCCTTCCAACCATTTTTACACGAAATGAATTTTTTCCAGGCGTATCTTTCTGTTCTGTACTTTGAAATTAAGTTGGAAAATTTTCCATTTAATCCTGTTAGATTATATATTGTTGTTTTATTATTATAATCTATTTCAATCCTGTTAATCTTGCTGAAAACTGGATGGAAATGTGTCAGTTCGGCTCATCGGCAGATCTCATGAGTGCGCCTTCTGTTCCAAGTCATTGCTCACAATATTAAGCAGAAAAAGGCCAAGAACAGACAGACATGTGCCGCAGATGCCAACTGAAGTTTCCCTCCATGGGTTCAGCGAGTGGAGAGTGCACCGGGCATCTCTGTCGCCCGCCCACGCCCCCGCATGTCACCAAAAACACTGTGATCGCTCAGTCACGGGCGTCTCTGCAGAGTAACTTCTAGAGGTCCTGCTTCTTATTTCTCAGTGCTAATAAATCTTCTATTTAATGGAAGATCAAGCATACACTGGCTTTTCATTTCTTATTCTTTCTACCATTTTGAAAATCAAAACAGCATAATAACTTTATTCTTCACAAATACAGGGTGTCCCCAAAATGTACACACTGTAACAGCTGATAGCTCACTGAATTTCCACTCCTTTTCAGGTTTAACTGATTTGGAATAATGGGTGAGGCCAGACTAAGCTTTGAGCAAAGAAAATTTATCCTAAAGTGCCACTAGACATTTTTTTTTATGGAGATACATAAAAGATAAAATCTATGGTACGTTGCCAGCAACAGTTGACAAATTGAGGGCGCACAGATACAGCAGGAAATGATTCTCGGTGTTTGCGACTCTATCGCCTCTCATTATTGACAGTGCCTGGACCAGAGCGGCCATCCGTTTGAAAGCAGGCAGTGACCAAAAAATTATTTCTGTTAGAGTCTTTCAAATTTTGAAAATGAACTGTATCTTAATCAACACTGACTCTATAATCATTTGAAGTGTGTATACATTTTGGGGACACCCTGTTTTTAATGTAAAATTATAAAATGTGGCCCATATCTGTTACAGGCAAGCTCCCATGTGCACTCACATTAAGTAAATACTGCGTCTCAGAACAGGAGTGGGTGGGACGATCATTCCACATTGACTCCTGATATTCCAAGATGTTCCTGATACATAAAGTAGGGATGCTGTTATTTAAAAACAATTAAAAGGACATGGAAATGACAGCACATAGAAGCAGCGTTTCGTGGTTTTGACAAGAGCCTCTGCCTGTGGGCAAGATTTCTTTCACATCCCAACTGAAAAGAAAATAATGTTGAGAGACATATGCCCGTGTTTACAAGCTGAGGGAAACCGACAAGCGGCTGAGTGTTGCCGGCCCTGTTGCAGGCAACCGCTGCACAGAATGCGGGAAATTAAAATCAGTAATTACCTTCCGGGTCTGCCATTGTTTTAAATGTGCTCGGAGTTTCTTAAAAGTTCATTCCGGATAATTACCTGTGCTCGGCCAGAACGTTTAAACAGTTGGAGGAGGGTAGACTCCGCTATTTTGCAAAATGAAATTCTTTGATGATGATGAATTCTTTCTCCCCTTGCTTCTGCCCACGGTTGGCGGCATTGTGTTTATAGCTCAATTTGTAGAAAATCCTTCAAGCTACACTTTTTTTTTTTTTTTAGGCACGGCCATTATAAAAGTCTTCTTCCATTTGGCCTTGGTACTGCTTGGAACTTGAAATTGCTATTTGCTGCCTGCCAATTACAGAATAATTTAAGGTTTGATGCTTTCAGGCAGAGTTCTTGAAACACACAAAAGGAATATATTAAGGTGGAATGCGTAATATTTTCTCTGCACTGCACAGCTTCAGTAGATTGCAGAGAATTATACCCAAACTGCTAAACAAATCAATGGTAAAAAAAAAAAAAAGAAAAGAAAAAATCTTTCCTCTAAGGAGGTGTTTTGTGATGGGTTTACTGTTCTTTCTTTCTTTTTGGTAGGAGCACAGCAAATCTTTTAAAAGATTCATGTCCTTTGCCACCGACTGATTTGGATCTATGAAAATGTGATGGGTGTAAATACAGATACAATTTTAACATAAAATTTAAATTTCTAGGAAACAAAGCAAGAAGTGATTTTTAAATCAATTTGGGATAATTGAGAAGAAAGGAAAGAAGGGAGTTAAGGTTTCCCGGATCCTTTCAACTCTGAAATGTAATAATTTGTCGTCTTTGTGTATTTGCGTCTGAATTATCCAGTATTTACAGTACAAAGTGGGAAAGCCGTAAAGCAAAGGAAACGTGTGGTTTGAAGGGGTCAGGTGTAAATTCGAGGACTGAAGAGGCTTTTCGTTTGGGACAGCGGGAGGAAACGTGCTGATGACTGCGAGGGTGAGCGGAGGGAAATGAATTCTGTGGGCCTGCCGTCCTGTCTGCAACACTGGGAGGGCGTCCAGACAGTTTATCATCACACAAAAAGTGTTCCTCGGAGCCCATCGCAAACACACTTGGATTCCAAAAGCTGGTTTTAAATATTATTTTCTTTATGCTTCCCACCTGGATGCGTTGGATGTGCTCCCTGGGGCCCCTTTCCCGGTTTTTCATATTTTTTCTAATCCACCTTCCAGACACACAACACGAACACCCAGCGACTGAGGTCTGCAAACCTTCTCCTTGAGCGAGTCTCAGGAATGTCATGTCCCGTCAGTCACTGTCTGCAGCACAGGAGTCGGCAGGCTCCGCGGAGCGGGCATCTGGTGACCAGTGTGCCACGGCCCCCGCCCCCGGGGCCGAGGGGAGCGCGGGGAGGCGCAGGCCCCGCTGGCCTGGCCGCGTGCCCGCCGCATTTACCTTCGGGGCGAAGCCACGGACAGAATCCCATGCGTGAATGACAGTGAAGGTTGCAGGAAGTGAAGTACCAGGATATTCCCCCAAATAAACAGAAGTTGGTTCACGTGGAAGATCCGTCAGCGCACCGTCAGCATAGGCCACGTGGGAGGCTTTCTGAGGGGCTTTACGGGAGAGGGTCCAGATTTCGGCTGGTTTCAGGAATAGTTGTAGGGAAGGAAAGACTTCCCCTCTACCCTCCTGGGCGTAGACACACCCACAGGAGAAAAAGTGTACAAGTGTATTAATTTTTAATATTATTTGCACGGGGCATCACAAAAACAGCAACCACCCCCCAAAATGGTGAGATTTGAGAGCTTACACACCATCGTAATAGGGAATGGAGACAGCTTACAGAAGAGTAAATGGTTCTTAGGAAAAAAATGAATGGCCCTTAAAAGAACAGGTGGGAGAAATGATGCTTTTTGACAAAGTTCATCTGGGTGTGGTGGGCCTTTCAGTGTCCTCTCCTGTGATAAGAGTCGGTCTTCCCTGGTTGATGAAACTCCGGGGAAGGGGATTGATGGCAACTGCGTTCCCTTTGGTGGCTCTGTCGTTAGGCAGATAGGGGAGTTCCCAGAAAGCCACTGTCGATATTTGCTCTTTTTCAAGTGTCAAACTCAGGATAATATACCATAGTGGCATATTTTGGGACAGCATGTCCTGAACTCCTTCGGGGGTCAAGGATGGTTCCCCACTGAGGGTGGAAGTGTTCTTGCCGATCAGCAGGCCTTGGTGGGTAATGCAGGTGTTGGAGAGAGAGGCTACGGTCCTGCGGGATGGGCCAAAGCCCCGGCGGGATGGACCAAAGCCCCGGCGGAAGGTTCTCGGTCCTTCTGGGCCACTCACATTACAAAGAAAACTGCTGAGCCTTCCCAGAATGCAAAGTGAGTGCCCTGCACACAGTGGGAGCGCAATGCGGCTGAATTGGAAATGGCTCTCTGTTTTTTGAAATGACTCATTTATTTTTAAAAATAAACTGGGATTTGTAGACCCTTCATAATTCCTGGAGATGGCTAAGGTTTGAAAGGAAACAGTCTCTACTGGCTTCAGGACCAGTGACCAAATTAAATTCCATTTCTATACAAAATATTTTATTTGCCTCATAATCTAGGAAGAGGGGGAAGCCATATATCTTTAAAACAAACTTCTCTGCTCAAATGTGTTTATGCAGATTCAGTTCTGGTTTATTCAAAGTCCATTATCAATTTTCTTTCATTCTCATACATGCTCAGTGATGACATTAGGGTTCGTTCTAGCCGTCTAGGTTCATCCACGCTGTTGCAAATGGCAGGATTTTCTTCGTTTTTAAGGCTGAACAATACCCCGTTGTGTATCCACAGACTGCAATTTCTTTCCATCCGCCTGTTGAGCACCTAGGTTGTTCCCGTCCTGGCTGCCGTGAGTGCTGCTGCAGTAAGCATGGGGGTGCAGACACCTCCTCCAGGCAGTGATGTCGTTTCCTTTGCATAAACACCCAGAGGGGAACTGCTGGTTCATGTGCTAGCTCTGTTTTTAATTTCTTGAGGAACTCCTGTAACGTTTTACGTAGCGGCCGCACCGATCCGCATTCCCGCCGGTGGTGCGCGAGGGCTCCGTCTTCTCCGCAACCTCGCCAGCATTTGCCATTTCGTGTCTTTTTGATAACAGACATCCGGACAAGTATGAGGTGATTGTCTCATTGTGGTTTTGATTTGCATTTCCCTGATAATTAGTAATGCTGAGCACCTTTTCTAGTTGGCCATTTATGTATCTTCTTTGGGGAAGAAGTCTGTTCAGGTCCTCGGCCTGTCCTTTCATTGTGTTATTTGGTTTTCTTGTTTGTTTGGCTGGTTTTTGTTGGTTGGTTGTTGGGTTTTTTGTTTGTTTGTTTGTTTGTTTGTTTGTTTGTTTTGACCTTGAGTTGTATGAGTTCCTTGTGTGTTTGGGATGTTAACTCTATCATATTTGTGGCGTGCGAAGCTTTTCTCCCATTCCATAGGGTGGCTTTCCATTTTATGGACTGTGGCCTCTGCTGTGCGGAGGCTGTCCAGCTCGATGCAGTCTGCTTGTTTACTTTTGCTTTTCTTGCGTTTGCCTTTGGTGTCAAGTCCAAAAAAAAATCATTGCCGAGACCAATGTCAAGGAGCTTACTCCGTGTGTTTTCTTCTAAGAGGCTTATACTTTCAGATCTTACTTTTAAGTGTTTAATCCACTTTGAGTTGACTTTTGTGTATGATGTAAGACGGGGTTCCAGTTTTGTTCTTCTGCACGGGGGTACCCACATGTACCGTTTGGATGTTTTTCCAGCACCACTGATTGAAGCGACTGTCCTTTCTCCATTGTATAGTCTTGGCTTCTTTGTTGAAAATTAATTCACCATATGTACATGAGCTTATTTCTGGATTCCTGGTCTATTCCACTGATTTATGTGTCTGTTTTTATGCTAATACTATCCTGTTTTGATTACTGTCGCTTTATACTATAATTTCAGATCAAGATGTAGAAGGCCTCCAGCTTTGTTCTTCTTTCTCAAGATTGTTTTGCCTATTGGGGATCTTTTGTGGCTCCTAAAATACAAATTTTAGGATGTTGGGGTTTTTTTTCTATTTCTGTGAAAAATGCCATTGGAATTTTTATAGGGATTGAATCTGTAGCTCAGTTTGGGTACTATGGACATTTTAAGAATATTAATTATTCCAATTTAGGAACATGAAATATACTTTTATTTATTTGTGTCTTTTTCAGTTTCTTTTATCCATGTTTTATACTTTTCAGTGTACTTTATTGCTTTTTAAAGCCATTTTATAGTATTGGCATCTTTATCACATTATAAATAGTTCTAATCCATTTGGTGAAATCTTTTCTATACAAACAGACACACACAAGATCTTTGGGCCAATGTTACGATTACATGAAATACAGCCAAAAGAAACAGTACAGAGTCCAGAAATAGACTCGTTTATATATTATACTTAATTTATGACAGAATTCGCCTGACAGAACAATGAGAAAAAGATGGTCTTTTACATAAATTTTTGTGGGACGTTCAGGTATCCACAGGAAAAAAATGAAATGACCCCACCTCACAGCGTTTATATAAATCAATTCCAGTTACATTATAAGCCCAGTGTAAAGGCAAACAGAAAAGCTTTTATAAACTAAAAGAAAAATATATTTTTGAGCTTAGGAGTAGGGAAGGTTTCCTTAAACATGATTTTTTAAAAACTAACCCAAATTTCCTTGGAAATAGAAAAGGAGGTATTCATTCTAGAGCACTATTTTTTTTAAGTATTAAATATTTCAAATTAGTTCTGTGGAATTCCTTTTTGATTACTTCTCTTTTTATGCTCCCTATTAATTATCTCGTTTAGTCTATCCTATGAAATCTTCGAAGCTATTTGTAGTTATAAATAGTGAAATAAGCTCATTTCTGATTTTAAACTGTCATTGGATGACAGCAAGGAATTGATCAATTTTATTTCAAAGACCGCTTTAAGAAAGACTGTATCTTTTAAATGAATTTTACTTAATAATAACTACAATTATTGTTTAAAAATAGCAAGTCTCTATAGAAAGAGGCTTGCATAGCTCATTCAGCATAGTGGAAACTGAATCCTGTGGCTGTCAGTTTTATAGACAATAACATGTACTTTCAAAAGCTTCCCCTTTTTGTATTGCTGTGTACAAGGAAATGGATCATCATATAAACCAGCGATTATCGTTTTCATCTCGTGGTGCACATAAACTGATGACTAAAAAATATATTTTTCCTTTTTTATTGCCGATCTGACAACAACAACAAAATAGGCATAATTCTGATTCATTCCCACGGGACGGCTATTGTAGTGTTGGCTATTGTCATGTTTTTCCTGCCAGTCTAAGGGACAAGAGGCCGGTGCCCCTGGCGGAATGGCCAGGTCCTGCCTGTTTTAAACATTCCTGCAGCGCACAGGTTGAAAATCACTGATATAAACAGTGTTGCACAGAGAGGCTCGAGGGCCCCAAGAGGAGCATCCTTGGGGGGGGGGGCCTGCAAATCTAAGCTCACTCAGCACTAACTCAGCCCTGGTGGGGGCCACAGTGGGCCCGGCAGGGAAATTAATTGCTTCTAACAAAGGACCTCGCCACCCTTAAGCTGAATTCTCCCATAGTTGGGCAGGAGGGGAGAGTTTAAAACCAGAGGGCTGAGAAGAGAGTCGATTTCAGTGATGAAGATGGGATAATTTCATGCTGCTTTTTTCTTCCAGTTGCTTTGGTCCTGTCTTAAATCTGGCCAAGAATAGTCTCCTCTTCTTTGGAAGCGCATCAGAGATCAAATGGCTTTTAATGAATAACATCAGCTTATACGTGAAATGCTTTGCACTTTTGAAAGTGCTTTTATACAACTTTTTCAATTTAATCCTAACAAGTAGACAAAATAAGTATAATACATTTCCCCATTTTGTTTAAGATCATGTTACTAAATAGCGAGTAATTTAAAGTCGCGTAGTTTTGCCCGGCCGGCGTGGCTCAGCGGTGGAGCATCGACCTAGCATCCAGGAGGTCTCAGCTCGATTCCCGGTCAGGGCACAGGCCCGGGTTGCAGGCCTGTGCGGGGGTGCAGTCGATCCCCGGCAGGGGTGTGCGGGAGGCAGCCAAGCAATGACTCTCTCATCGTTGATGTTTCTCTCTCCCCCTCTCCCTTCCTCTCTTTGAAATCAATAAATACGTATTTAAAAATAAATAAATGAAGCGGCCTAGTTTTACCCACTGACGGAGCCATCTGTAGCATTGGATTTCACAGCTCTGGGCTGTGCAGTCACTTTAGTGGCCTGTGGCCAACACTTTTTAAAATATTGTGCATTGGAATGTAAAGTGGCAGAGCACACGGAGCACCGTAAAGGTAAATGCTCTGTGAAGTCTGTTTCGGTTACGTTTCAGGTGTGTGCTTGCGGGCTCCCCTTGAAGCAGTGAGCTTCCCGCCGCTGTGGGAGTAGAAACGTGGACAGACTGACCGAGGAGGTCAGCAGCCCTCAGTCACTGCTTGGTTCCTGATTGCTGAGTCCTGTCCAAGTGTCCTTAGTAGGCTGAGGCAGCATTTCCCAAACTGGGTCCTACACAGAGTAGCTCCGGGAAGGTGTTAATAAGTGACTCAGGAATAAGTATGTTTTAATCAAAAAATTTAGGAAAAAAGCTACACAGTATATATACTACCCTTGAAAATTCACGTAGAACGGCAGCCTCTCAGGTGGCCACAGAAAATCTGAGCAGGGCAGCCTTCCCGGAGCAGTTTGGAGTCCGCCTGTCGGGGGAGGTTCCGAGCGGGCGGTGAGCACACTCCGCGGGGCGTCAGCTCCCGAGGCGGGCATCATGCCAGTGCCCCTTACTCCCACAGTGAGTGCGCAGTAATGCTTGATAAGGCCCTGCGTGTGCCCCGTCAGGCAAGTTTATCACCAGGGCCATCATTCGACACCGGCGAGGGGCTCCTCCCCGAGACTCGGAGGTAGTGAGAGGCCAGGGGCGGAGGTTATTGGAGGGGTCCAGCCGGTGGACTTTCCTCGTTTAGACGCCCTGGTTCGCGGTGACTCTCTCCCCTGTGCGGGGGTCATCGCTGGTGGTCTGATTTCTAGGCAGGAGCTCTCACCGAATCGGGGGAAATTCTGCTGCTTCGTCCTGATGCACTTTAGAGGGACCGTCTGTCCCTTAGAGGGACCGTCCCTCCCTTCTGGCCCGGCCCCCAGGACCCCTAGGAAAGCAGCCACGCCCACTCCCTTCTTCCTGTCCCGTGGCTCCAAAACATGTGACAGAGTTTATGCCACTGACGCTGAATTTCCCACCACTCACGAGGGGGCAGAGAGGCTTCTCCGAGTTTTTTTAAGGGTCAGTAAATATCGTTGGACATTTCTTTCCCATCCATTATGTGGATTACAGTTAAATCCTCCGGAGCAGTGCTCATCAGATGCTTTTATCTCAGGACTTCATTGCAGTTGCAAAAAGTGAGGATCCAGAGAGCAGTTCACTGGCCTGCCCACCCCTCAGCCATATGCGATGCTCAGTCAGTGGCCAAGTGGAGCAGAATTCCCTCTTTTTCCAGGGAAAGAGATCCCTGGGACCCACAGGCTGAGATGCGAGTGAAAGAGCAAGGGAGCCATACAGCCCCCAAAGGACAACTGCGGGTCCCGGGATACACATTTGGCCTAAGAATCCCTGATGGTAATCAAAGCACTTTGCAACACAGGAGCCTACTCGTGGTGAAATATTTTTCCCCCAAGAAAGAGCTCCATGGCGAAATGAAATCATGGCTTCTTGCACATTGCAGATCTCGAAAACAATTCAGGATTTACAGCCCACTTGGCCTATTTAGCTCCTTGCATTGCCCATATATACTAGTTCTTTCAACTAGCATAAAATAATAGCTGTATTTGAATAAACTCAATGAATATGCATTATTAAATTTGAATTTTATGACATAGAATTTGGTTACTTTTCATTTGTTAAGAAGCACAGAGTACACGGGTGGATATCGACGTGCATGTTTCTCAATGATGTTTTCCAAAGGCCTCTTAGAGAGTATCTCGAGAGGATTCTTTATTTAGGGGGGGAGTGGAGGCGGGAGGGAGGAAAGCCCTCAATGAGATAAGCAGAACACGTCCGAGGATCTGTTTTCTTTTGAGGCATGTTTCAATGGGCTATGACCAAACAAAACAAAAAAGAAAGGAAAGAAATTCGAGATACATCCAAAAGAAAAGATTACATCTCCTCTGGTTTCTCCCAAATCTGGATGTAGTTGGCAGCAGAGACTCAAACGAAATGTTGCTATTAGTCCGAGAAGCATTAGGGAAGCCAAACTGTGCCCCCTGCTGTTCTGCCTTCCTCGGGGACTGTCATGCCAAAACTGGAACACAGTCAGACACCCCTTCCTGGGATGAACTGAAATGTGCCCCCCAGATTTATATGTTGAGGTCCTAACCCCCAGTGCCTCCAGATGGAACCATTCTTGGAGATAAGGTCCTTTTTTTTTTTTAAATGTGAAAATTCAGATTTTTATTTTGTTTATAATATTTAATTTTTTTTATTTTTTTTTATTTTAGTTTTGTTTAAAATATTACAGATGTCCCTTTTTCTCCCCAATGACCCGTTCCACCCTGTCCCAAGGTCTTTTAAGATTACAGACATACATGATAAAACGTAATTCATTCATTCAGCTCCCAGTCTACAAACAAAACCTGCTAATGCTGCAAAGTCCTCTAGGTTCTGTCCTTTTGTTTCTTCCAATTCTCATTCCAACTTCAAAACAAGAGCTTAGGGTTGGTCTCTACTCTCTCTTTTCCTATTTGATGATCAGTTGTTGAAACTTTTCTTCATTACTTTGGGGGGAGCCTTTGAGATGTGGCCACCAATGATCTCCTTGTTCCTACACCTGATGTGCACGCTTTAATTTTTAATACTGGAGATTTTTGCTGTATTGAATATAATTGACCACTTTTTTCCCCCTGAAGCTTTCTATTCCCTGGGCTTCTTTTTTTAGCCCCTTTCTGAATTTTAGATCATTTGTTTTCAGTGTCCTTGGGCCAACCCTTCTCCCTGGAGGGTTGAGACCAATAGTAATCATAAGGCTCTTCTCATGGCTGCTTCTGACTCGCATTAGTCCCAGTTACTGAGAGATGTTTCGGAGTTTTGTTTTTATTTGGAGCAGAGGCCTTTTCCACATGTTTACATCGCACAGCAACTTTGAGATGTGGATAATATAAAAACACATATTGATCATCTTAAGCTACCTCTGGAGTCCAGAGACGGGTGAAGGAAACCACTTCCCCCTTCCGACGGCCCTTTGTGTCCCCAGAGGTGGAGTGGGAAGGACCAGGTGTGCAGGACCCGTGGCGTTTGCAGGGAAAAGCCCCTGGCAGCGATCAGTACAAGAGTAATTTCTAGGGATTGGTGTTACCTGGAGGGGGCTTCCGAAATGGCAATGAGAAGAAGAAGTCATGCTCTTTAGTTCAAAGAAAAATGCTTGTATCATTGAAAAATAGCATCTTTTAAGACAGTCAAATCCATAAAATAAATTTTCAAGGTGTGTTGAACTTCCTTCTGAAGCCACATTCATCAGAACAAATGCTCGCTTGCGTAGACCAATCTAGCTAAGTAAAAATATAGGAGGTAGAGGATCCAGTTATTGTCTTACAAGGATTGTGGAGAAGGCCTGTGGGGACGGTGCTTTATACAGAGGTTAATAGATAAAAAATGTGATGCTATAAAAATTGTCTGGGTTTAGAATTTTTTCATATCCAAGGAAGGGATCATCCATTGGGTTTCTCCTTTTGTCTTGGATTTTCAACACTGGCTCAACGCCGTGAACTGGACTAAGGGACCAAGCACCCCCGCATTTCTAAAGCTGAGTTGCCTAATTATCTACCTCAGGTGACAAACGAAAAGCCTAAAAGTTCCTGAGAAGTGTAAGAGGCCGCCGGGGAAGATTTCCTTGCAGAGTCGTCTGCATATTGTATCCAACTCTGCAAGGAAATCAGCGGTGTGAGAGCGAGCAGGGGAGCGCCAGGCAGAGAGCCAGGTGCCTGACCCACCGGGACACACCAGCCTGCGTGCCCCTGCCTGCCTTCGGGGCGGAGGGCGCCGACGGCTCCCCTCTCGGGGCTCGGTGGGACGGGAATGCCTCTGGACTAGAGGCAGAAGAACCTGTGGGATGAGCAGCCTTGAAAGGACCCCGGCCGAGGGCCACCGAGCAGGAGCGGGACTGGAGGCAGAGGGGAGCCGTAGGAGCCACATGTGCTAAGGCGTCTGCTCCTGCAGTGGCCTGGTGGGTAGACATAAAGCTTCAGGAGCACCGAGCGTGCCAGAACCACCCTCCCTGTTTGTTTTTTAAGATATGTGGGGCCAGCAGAAGTGAAGGTTTTCCCATTGACTAGGCTTGAGGTACCAGGAGTTGGCCATTAATTGCTAGAGATGAAAATAGATGAAAATGGCAAGAAGGCTACATCCTTCTTAGCTAATCATATAACGTACACGACACAACTTTCAAAAACACAAGGAACCCTTGCTTGGGGAAAATGTAAGTGCGGATAGACAATGTAGACTGCAGATAGCTCACACTAGCCTCAGTCCGGTGAGACAACGTTCCTATGTGATAAGAAAATAGACTTTCTTGTCATGTAAAGGGAAACAATTGAAATCATGGCAGAAGAGTTTGAGAAATGGAAACACGCATCTTTTAAATTCTGGAGTAGTGGAGATTGGTCTGCTTTTCCCTAGTTCAGCTGCTAATTAGTTGAGCATCCTAGAGCAGGCTTAGTCTTGTTCCAAATCTGTTACCTCATCTGAAAAATGAGGGCGATAACTAGGTTATCTCTCAAAACATATGCTGGACATGTACTAATAGCTTTTGGGGAAATTACACAGAACCATAAAGTCCTGTCCTCAAAGGCCTATCAATGACCCCACCCCATGAAAATTAGACCTAATTTTTTTTTTATTATTTATTTATTCATTCATTTATTTATTTATTTTTATTGATGAGAGAAAGATCGAGAGAGAGAAACATCAATTTGCTGTTCCACTTTTTCAGCCATTCATTGGTTGATTCTTGTATGTGCCCTAACCAGGGATCGAACCCAAAACCTTGACTCCTCAGGATGACACACTAACCAACTGAGCTACCCGGCTGGGGCACGTTTTTTTATGTTTTATGGCACACATTTAATTAAGTATGCCATATTTGTTCAAACAATTACTACACGGTGTTCTAGAACTACAAAACAGGGAGGGAGGGAGGGAGGGAGGGAGGGAGGGAGGGAGGGAGGGAGGGAGGGAGGGAGGGAGGGAGGGAAGGAAGTAGAATCAAAGAACTATGAGGAAGGAAAACTATATTTTCCTCTACCCAACTTACGTTCCCCGGTCGAGTCCTCTGCATTAGACTAGCCAAAGACATTAGCAATAGAAAAATAAACCAGTTTATGAACATGTGCATCATGCGTGTACAGCAGGGGGCACCCAAGATCGAATAGCCCAAGGGATGGGCAGAACTTGGGCCCAGGTGCCATCCTAAGCCAAGGGACAGTGGCTTGGGGCTTCTGGGTGGGGGAGGCGAGCCATGAGAAGGTGACCAGGACAAGTGGGGCCGACAGAACTTGTTTAGTGAGACGTGTTAGGCAGGTGTAAGTCAGTAACTTCCCCACCGATGACCGTTGTCCCCAGTCCGCCTCTTGCCAGCACAGGAGAAGGAGAAATTTCTACAGATGGAAATTCCCTTTACGACATGAAAATGCGTGCCCGGTTTTTAGAGCTTTCCTCACGCCTGCCGATCTCAGTGGCCTTTAGCTCAAAATAATCTATATGCCAAAGAGGCATATTTTGGTTTGCATACGGCCATGCCCTTCAGAACCAAAACACACCGTAACTTGTCTACGTAAAGAAACCAGGGCCCGGATAAACTTAGCCACTTACTTCTACGTAGCAGCAGAGTTGAATTGGGACTCCAGCGTTAAATTGAGACCTAATTCTGGTGCCCATTCCACTATATTAATTGTATTAATTACATATGAGGCTTCTAATTGAATACTGCTTTCTAAACAAAATATAAAACTTCAACTACAGAAAGGGAGTGATAGAAGTGTTTCAGGAGCCTTCGAGGAACTCTAGTTACAAGAGGGTTTTCTTGCTTGTCTCTCATGGTTGGTAGTAAGCACCCGCTGATGGCTGGTTTTGGATGGTGCCTGGTTAACATCTATGTGTGTTTGTGTGTTTACTCAGCCATGAAACATATGGAGGAAGCCACTGTTAGATGCCGACTGGTATTTGGTTTATAAAACCGCATGGGACAGTCTGTCTGACCCCAGGGAACTTGCATTCCAGAAGGAAAATCAAAGAAGCACACTTTGCGTAGAATCCTGAAAGGGTGACAAGGGCGTTGGAAGAGATGCTAAAATGAACAGATAATTATCTCGCATTTATAAAAGGCCTGAGCTATCCCCACTGAAAAGGAGTGATTGAATCTGTAATTACTTTCGTTTCATAGGGGATGCAGGCATGGATTCTAAAGCTCTAATTATAACGGTTGTTTTCCTAATTGCTCTAATTACTTTGTAGCGACACTACCTTGCATCCTTCGAGGGACGCTCAGTCGTCAGTGGTGACTGAGGACGCCGCTGGAAGTATTTTAAAAGTTCCACTTTATTGGGTATTAGGCAGTTCTGTTGTTTATTTCAGCCTCTGCAAACCCAGCCGTGCTGAGGTAGCCCCTGTGTGTACTGTGAGCAACTTCTTTTTTTAAACGTATCTTTATTGCTGCAAGTATTACAGCGGCCCCCCCTTCCCATTGACCCCCGCCCCCCCAGGCCCCCACACTACCGTCTGTGTCCGTGGGTTATGCATACATGAATGCGAGTCCCCCCCCACGCCCTCCGAGGCTCACTTCTGATCATGACTTTTGTGAATGAACGTGGGGAGCTGGCAGCCCTGTCCCCTGGTGATAGTGGGGCTGCTCCTTTAGGGACCTGTGCCCATCTCCCTGTTGTCGCTCAAGTGATGCCCGGAGCACCCCTTCCCCTCGCAGCCCGCCTGCTCCCACCCGCAGAGGCCTCACTTCCAGGAGCAGCCTTTTGTCTCATCGAGGTTTGGCTTCTGTTGAAACTAATGGGGGGAAATACGGTTCGTCACGTTGCCCTCGGAAAGTGGGTTTGAACAGGGGCCAGGGCCGAGGAAGAACCGGCCCCCTAACTTCCAGTTAAGGGGAAGGCAACGGGGTGAGGCCCGAGCAGAGAAGGTGGAAAAAGATGGACAGAAATTCCCACTTCAAAAAAGACTGTCTTATCCGGGAAAGTGGCCTCGATGTGAGTTTGTTGACGTTTCTGTGGCCATTAGGCGTGAACTGTGACCATTTGGGTAGCACTTGGTATTCTACCCTGAAGGAGCGGCTCTCACCCCTGGCGAGCCTGTCTCTGTGTAACGGGTGTGATCCTGAAAAATTATTTGGGCATCAACCTGTTCAGGTTCAGCTGCGTGTCCCTGTTTCCTTGCACCTCCAAAGCTATGAGGGTCGGAGCACTGTGAACACTCTGAAACAACACAAAGATCCTTTCATTAAAACCCCCCCTAATGACTCCAGCGTTTTATTAGCAGAATAGTAGCTTCCCAAGCAAGTTGTTGTGGGCACTGACCTTTTGACCTGCGTCTCCTGCTTGCGATGGGGTCAGTGCAGTGTGCCTGGGGCTGGCTGTCCGGAGGGAGAGAGAATCGAGAGAAGACACAAAGAATTGTACGCAATATGAACACACTGCTTGAACCAAAAATCACACAAAAGACTCCAGAAAGTTTAGAAACATTCCTTGAGAGGAAGATTTGATGCTTCAGTGTATTGGCATTTTCAGGATATTACAGTTGCAGATGGTGACAGTTGAACAGAATTTGACTGACAGGCGTGTCCTGGAAAACCAAGGATGTTTGGTGTTTGATGGATGATAGTATTTTGAAGATAGTTTGGGAAGGTGACCGGTGGAGCTGGTCAGGGTAAAGGGCGCAGGCTTTTAATGAACAATGTGGCTGAGACTGGAACATGGGTGAAACTGCTGGAATGTTCTGTGCCATTTTAAAATCTTGACTCGCGTTAAAGAATTTTTATGGACGTCAAGGGTGCGGGGAGCAGACCGGAGGGTGTGGGAAGGGTGTTCTGAGGCCCTACGCAGGAAGCCAGGGCAATGGAATATGTCAATATTGATAGAAACTTTAAACACCAGGTAAAGCCCCTAGAAAAAGGAGTCGGTAAAGATTTTGTAGTCCCAGGTCCGCAAAGTGCAGGACCCTGCAGCCAGAAACATACCACTTTCCTGATACCATGCCCCAGGCTGGCCCTGAGCTGCGTGTTAGCAAACGCCTGGCCCTGCTGCCGACCGCTGTTCACAACCATCTCCAGTTCTTTTTTTAAAATTACTTTGCTGAAGTATAGTTTACATACCAAAACACCCACTCATTTTAAGTATACAATTCAAGGATTTTTAGTAAATTCACCCAGCTGGACGACAGATCAACACAACCCCTGCAAGGTTTCTGTTTACCATTCGTCGGTTCCCATCCCCAGCCCCGGGGAACCACTTCCTGTCTATTTTCTGTCTCTACAGACTTGCCTTTTCTGGGCATTTTGTATGAACAGAATTATAGAACATACGGTCTCCTGTGTCAAGCTCTTTTCACTTAGCGCAATGTCTCTGAGATTTATTCATATTGCGTTTTGTACCCATATTTTGTTTTTTTTGTTGCTGAATGATGTCCTTTGTGGGACATACTATACTTTTTGCCCACTCACTAGCTGAGGGACACTTGGGTTTTTTCCACTTTGGGGCTATTGCGAGTAACGGTGCTATGATCATCTACCTGAAAGCCTTTGTGCAGACGCAGGCCTTCATTTCTCTTGAGTAAAATACCCAGGAACGTACCTCATGGGTCATGGCAAAAATCTGTGTTTAACTTTTAAGAAACTGCCCGACAGTTTTCTAAAGTGACTACACCACTGCACGTCTCCGCAGCAATGTGTGTGATTCCAGTTTCCTCTAATCCTCGTCAACTCCTGTACTTTTCAGTCATTTTTTATACAGTGAGTTTTGTTATTAGCTGTCTTTTTTCTTTCCATCTTTTGTATTCTAGCTACTCTGGTGGGAGTTAAGAGCCATCTCAGTATAGTTTTAATTGCATTTCTCTGATGACTAAAAAAATTAAGCATCTTCTCATGTGTTTATTTCCCATTTCTACGTCTCTTTCTTAGGCCTCTGTAGCTACAACTTTGATCTCCTGGATTCTTCCAGAAACTTCTAGCTTCGGTGACACTGTGATGGAAAATGCATGAAAGCTCACTGACTATAATTGGGGGTTTTTTTTAAGCAACCAAGGGCTTCTAAAACTTTACAAAGGAGAACTCTTCTCGGCTGGAATTAGAGAGCAGATTCATACTGTGCCCCCTTACATAACATCTGGTGGAAAAGCAGGCTCGCAATTACAGATGCCAATTGGGATGTTTTTGTGTGGGTTTTCTTTAGGTGGGTTTTTTTGTTTTCTTTCTTTTTCATTGAGCTAAGGGCAAGACCCAACTGCCTAAAGAGGTTTGTGTGCTTCTCAGCAGGAAAAAACAGAATTCCTCAGGAAAATGGTACTGAGCAAAGTCACAGTAATGCCAGGTTAGAGAAACGAAATCCACAGGATCAAGTTTTACTTTAATAACAATGCTGATAGAAAGATTACGTCAGAGTCAGAGTCCAGGGCCTCTTTGAAATGAATGATAGAATGTCTCTAATGTGCAGACCCACTAACAGATTATGCTAACATGACAGATAGTCACTGATCATCTCCCTGAATTAGACCGACCTCGGTCTGTAAAGATCATAACTTTCAGCAAAGGCGTGTTTTGCCTGCTGAGTAATTCTTGCACAGGTGCTAGACGGACGTCTTACGGGTGTGTCGAAGGGCCCCTCAGTTTATTTTCTTTTCACTCACGCACCATTTTCTAAAAATAGGTTGTGGGCCGGGCCAGGCGTGGCTCAGTGGTTGAGCGTCGACCTAGGATCCAGACGATTGGGGTTTGATTCCCAGTCAGGGCACATGCCCGGTTGCGGGCTCGATCAGTGACTCTCTCATCATTGATGTTTCTCTCTCTCTCTCCCTCTCCTTTCCTCTCTCTGAAATCAATAAAGATATATTAAAAAAAAAAAAAAAAAAAAATGGGCTGTGGGTGGTGCTGTGGCATCACATCAAACACTCTGTACTCGTCCGGCGACTTGATTGCCCCCCGTGGATTTGCCTCCACCGCCAGTTTGTTTCTGGCACAGCCCACCGCTCTGTGAGTTTCACACACTGTTTGTGGCTGTAAAATCTCCGAGCCCTGTGTAGGCCTCTCACCAAAAATGATTGAGGGGGTCGCTTTATCTTTTTTCCTCAGCTGATAATTATTTTTCTGTTTTCTTGGTTTGGTTAGAAATACCTGAGTGTCACAGCCACGAGCTGAACTGCTGCGACCTTCTATAAACTTTGACGTATTATTAAAATCAGCAGTTAATTAGGAGATGAGGTCCACCTAGGCCTTTTTTATTTTGTATGTTATGAAATAAGGGATGCATGTGAGTAAAAACCTGCGGATATCGTTCAACTCGCTACTTACAAATAAACAGCTTCAGCATTTCAGGAGGAGAAGTGTATCTAAAAAGATGTATTTTTAGCTCATCTGTAAATGGAAGCCAAAGGGGGGCTTTTGACTGACATTGTGGATTTTCGGGTTTCTCCTGTTTTGCTTTTTCCCCTTTTTCTTCTTTTTTTTTTTTTTTTTTTTTGTGTGTGTGTGGGAAGTCCTTAATTAGGGATCCAGATAATGTAGATCTGAGTCCACACCCTACCCCTAGGAGCAGGTGACCTTGGTCGGGATAAGTTTCCTGAGCCTCATGCTTCTCACCGAGGACACAGACTCGGCTGCTCGCAGGGCAACCTGGTTCCTGCTCAGATGTGATGGTCAGGAAACAGCCCCCTGCGCACAGGTTCTCAGCGACGGGTGTCCTCTGGTCATTGCTTTTTATGAATTAGAGTTCTTTATACTTCCTGACCCTCACCCTAGCCTTAAATATTTTTTCCAACGCACACAAATTAAGTATAAAAATAATAAATCAGGTGTAGGGAAGTAATATTTTCTGTTTAATATAAAACAACATCTTATAAAATAAAGTTGAAATCAATATTGTCTCTAAAATAGTCATAGAAATGACGCATTTTACTTTAATTTTTTAGTCACTGCAGAGTGATCGAGTGCACATTGTTTTATGTAAGCTTGGATTACTGATCTGAATATCTGCTGCTCTGTTTTGTTCATTCTGATACTTTATTGGCTCTCAGAGTTAACATTCAAAAATGTTAACTAAAGGTACACATATCACACTAAATAGAAGTACATTATTGAGCCCACCTAATGAATCATGATGTTAATTTTTCAGTTTCATTGACCAAGCACGCAAGGGTTTTGATAAATTGTGCCCTGTACATTTCTGTCATCTCTGATGTTAATCAGTTCGGTCTGCAAAATAACTGAATAGTGGCCCATTTCACTATTTAACAGCAAGTCCAAAACCCACTGGAACTCTACATCTGTAAGGTGGTTATAAAGATTTAAAAATTACATTTCTAAGTTATGAAAGTGTGTAGATACGCAGATTCTTATAAAATTGTATACATGTCCATTTTGGCAATAAAATGACATGATTGGAATATATAATTCCAAACACTCGCTTTCAGAATGCTTTTACTTAGCACGAGTTTGACATAAAGTAATTCTTTGCTCACTTATCGTAAATAAATCAACTAAGATCTGAATTCTCTTCCCCTGCTGGTGGAAATGCCAACTGATACAAGCTCTTGGCAAAACTGCTGGAGAGTACCTACTAAAGCTGCACCTATGTCTAGCTGAAAGCATATGCTAACGCTGGAGACATGCCCGCACCTCCACCTTGGGGTAAATGCGCAGCGTAAACGAGCCCTTGGAAGCAGCGCGTTAGTAAGAACGTTCGTAACAGCTCTGTTCACAAAGCCAGACGCTGGGCCCAACCCAAAGCACAGCCGGAGGATGTTCATTCCCATTACACTGGAGTAGTACATTTTTATAAAAATAACACAGTTTTTATTCAAAATACTGTTTGAATAAATGACATGGATGAATCTCAGAGATGCTAGATTGAGTGAAAGGAGCCAGACGCGAAATTTTGGAATGACTTTGTACTGCCTTGTGCCTACCACCCATCCAGCCTTAAACGAGGGGATCCCTCAACCTCAGTGGCATGAAAGAGGGGGAGGGGACAGGGGTCTCCTGTTGAGGTGAATGAAATCTGTGCTGTACGTAATTTACACACATTTTGCGTCCATCCCCAAAAACATCTCCCGGATGCCTGTGTTCCATCCCAGAATCAGTCCTCTGCAACTGGCCTTGTCCCCTTCCTCAATTAGGGTGGGTGCGGGGGAGATAGGAGACCTGGAACAAGGTAAGTCTACAGTAAACAGAAGGAATCAAAGAAGAAACCCAAGTCGAAGCTCCGCTCCTCATTTTACATGGAAATAGACACTTAGTGAGCACCTGCTCAGTGTAGGAAACGTCCCATAAACTCTCTCAGTTGTTGAAATAAACAGGAAGAGCCCTGGCCGTGTGGCTCAGTGGTTGAGCATCGCCCGGTGCACCAGAAGGTCGCCAGTTCGATTCCTGGTCGGGACACAGGCCCCGGTTGCCGGCTCAGTCGCCACTAGGGGGCGTGCGGGAGGCAGCCGAGCAGTGTTTCTCTCATCAATGTTTCTCTCCATCTCCCTCCCTCCCTCTCTCTCTCTCTAAAATCAATTTTTTAAAAACAGATTTTAAAAACGAAATAAATAAACAGGAAGAGATAAAAGAACAAAATAATGTCCCTTATTTAGCTGATACACCGCAGAGCAGGAAGCCTCAGAAGCAGCTGTGTCAAAGCAGTTAAGTAGGGCTTTGTTTTCTCTGTGACGTGAGAGACGAGGTGACTTTGTCGAGCGTCCGATTCCGTGACCACAGCCGACTCTGCCCGTGTGCCCCGCGTTCGGCGTGTGTGCTTCCAGCGGCGGGCGGGCACCTCCTCTCAGCCCAAAGTAACACGCGGCATGTTGGTTGGTTGTGACTCTGGAAATCGGGGGTCACTTCTGTTTCCCAGAAAGTGAAGATGTCGCAGTTGCTTCTGAGAACCGGCTGCGACACCCCCCGATGGGAGAGAGAAAACGCGCCTTTCACTGTGGTTCTACTTAGTGGCCTCCTGGACGTTTATGGGAATGTGCTCGGTTATTAGACGACTTAGGCGGTGATGGGAAAGGACATGCTTCTGACTCAGCCTCTCCGGGCTCCTTTCTCTCCCTGTGATCCAGGAGGAAGGACGCTGGCTTCCTGTCCTACAAAGACCACCTGCCGGTGAGCCAGGTGGTGGTGGGCGACACTGACCGGCCGGGCTCGGAAGCGAAGCTGAGCGTGGGCCCCCTGCGCTGCCAAGGAGACAGTAAGTTCGCCCAGCACCTGCGGCTTTCTCTTTCTTCGCAATTTTATATAGTGTTTCCCTGCAAATCGGGGCGGGGAGGGGAGGGCCCGAAAACGGACTGCTCTTCTCTAAGCCCTAAAGCAACACCCTGCCTCGCAGACAGCCCAGGGGAGAGCTAGATAGGACGGCGGCTGTAAAGTTTTCAGTCCAAGAAGCCTAGATCTGGGCATAAAGTGTGGCTCTCAGTCTTCCTCGTGTATTCATATGTAACAGCTCTGACTACCCAGGTTATGGTGATATATAAATAGTGACGCTCTAATAGCATAAAAGCGCCACTCGACAGCCGAGATTCCACCGGGTGGTGCTGTTAATGCCATTAGCAGGACTATTGATGGCACCATAAACGGGGTTGATGCCCATGTGAACAGTAGTGTTATGGTTTCGTGTATCGTTGTAAACTTGGATTATGATCCTAGGAAGCTTGACATGATTGCCATCGAGTTCCATCATCGTCAGGGCTCGAGAGAGTCCCTTGTGAGCCAAACATGGTTTCTGTCACTATGTCTGGCTTTGGATTCAGCGCGGGGGAGAGGAACTGGGGGCTGCTGGCTTGGACTGCGGGAGGCCGGGAGCTAGAGTGACGATCCCACCTAATTAGGGCACCGTTCGGATTTTATGTCGTTTGATACCCTTCGGTGTGCCCCGCGTGCCATTGGAGGGAAACGGTGACCTTTTGCTACGGGGCTTCTGCAGTGAGCATCCTGGATGTCATTTCCCCTCCTCTTGGCTGTCCCCCGGGAAGTCTCTGCGCCTGTGATAGTGTGCGAGGCATCGGGAGACCTAGATCTGTTCCCTGAGTAACTCACTTGCCAGAACACCTCAGGCAAGCCCCTCCATTTGCTCGGCTGTGGTAATGAGGATGCCACCTGCGTCCCGGCTCTCCTGGGGAGGCCATAAAGATTTCAGTGCCTGCATCTGGATCCCTCCTAGCAAAGCATCCTGTGAGATGGGCTATTATCGCCACATCCGTAAATCAAGGGAGAATCAGACCCACTCGATGCAATAAACTGTTGCGTCCACTCAGAGGCGTCCTAAGGAACTCGATGATTCGCATTAACTGTTTGCCGCTTAGTAAATCGAGGCCGCCGGCAATTAAACAAGGCAGTGCTCCTGATACGAAAGAGAGATGGAGGCGGTACCGTTTCCTCTCTTCCGTGGAGAAATGAAAGAGCTGCCTTTAAAATGGAGACCGGTCAAAGGGTCTTAATCGAGCATTTATTAAGCAACAAGCTTCATTTGTCTAGCCTGGCGTGGTAGGACTATGGAACAAGATATTTCATTTCAACTGTTTGAGAAAAAAATATTGACATAAAATAATTTTAAAATATGCATTTTTAAACAGAAATTTTGAGAGATGGACCAGAGTTTCACTCTCAGCCCTGGGCAGGCGGGCACTGTTGCTTGGAGCCACGTCCTGTGCGCACAAAGGTCCCAGTTCAGTTCCCAGTCAGGGCACGTGCCCAGGCTGCAGGTTCGATCCCCAGTGGGGGTGCATGCTGCAGGGAACCCACCAATGTTTCTCTCTCTCCCCCTTCCTCTCCCTCTGAAGTCAATAAATAATAATAAATATTATTATAGCCAATAATTATTATTATTTAAAAAATAAAACAGGCAGGCTCTCATGTTGTCTAATGGAAATCAGTTTGTTTATAATTAGTCATCAATACGTAAAGGTAAAATATTCCACACTTATCAGTTCTAATTCAGAAGATAATTTTGAATTAGAGAAAGGGTTTCCATTAAGTAACTGATTAACTGTATAGTTACAAAAACCCCACTTCTGCAAACGTTTGTTACCATCCTCAAAGAGAAGATTCCAGCACGTTAAATAGAGTATGTGGGAGCATGTTACCAGATGATTAGCTTGTTTCTCTTAATCAGCTAAACCCGTCCTCTGAGAGAATTTATTATGTGTCTGCTGTTTTTCTAGCACTTCCAGGTACTCCGGGGGAGAAGAAGTTCACTGTGTCTATGAGTCTGTTTCTGTTTTGTTTGTTCGTTTATGTTGTTTTTTAGATTCCGCGTATGAGTGAGATCACGTGGTATCTGTGCCCCTCTGACTGGCTTTTTTCACTTAGCATGATACCCTGTAGGGCCGTTCGTGCCTGTCGGGAGGGAAGATGGGGGACTGAGTGAAGAAGGTGGAGGGATTGAGAAGCACAGACTGGCAGTTACCAAAGAGTCGCGGGGACATGAAGTGCAGCCTTGGGGACACCGTCAGTAACATTGTGACGACCGCGTGGCCCCAGGTGGGTCCTGGGAATATCAGGGGGAGCATGTTACGAAGTAGACGGTTGTCTAACCGCTACGCTGCACACCTGGAACTGATACAAAAATAATAGTGAATGTAAAAAAATTTTAGAAATACAAATAAAATTTTTAAAAGAATTCTAAAAAAAAAAGAAAAGAGAAAGACGTCCAAACCACGTTTTGAGAAATACAATGAAAAAATATTGGAAAACACAAAGTATCATACGATTTAACATTCCATTTTGCAGTGTAAACCTATTGCAGCTGCTGCTCGCGAGGGGGGCGGTAAGCAGCGTATCTCAGGCAGACTTTACACTCGGGGGGTGGGCGCATGGCGTCTCCCTCTCCGGGCGCTGTCCCTAGAGGCGCCCCGAGGACAGCTGACGAGGAAAGAGCTGCCCGGCTCGCTCACAGGCTCAGCTTCAGCTCTCGAGCCGTATTTCACCTGATGATGCTCCTTGAAAACAGAAGCACAGCCAACGTTTAATTGCAATTAGTGGAACACTCTTGTGTCTGAGAGAGACGGGCTTCCCGTGCCTCGGAGACGAGGATCATCCCTGGGACCTGAGCGGCCGGGCGGCGGCCAGCGGTTCGGACGCCCCGTCCGCGGTGCGGGCGCCCTGGCCGGACACGCTGACACTAAGCGTCCCACGTCACAGCCTTCCCAGCCCCCACAAATGAGTGACTCCCCCGGACACGGAGCCCCCCGCGCCCCCAGCCATGAGGGGGGTAAGGTCACTGTTAGCCTCTCTGCTGTACAAATGAACAAAATATTTCTCTTAAAACGTCATTTACACACATATTTCTGTGCACCCTTCCAGGAGGGAAGATAGAGCCGAAACTATGCAGGGCTCCCTCCACGCAAGGTCAGGGGTGTCTCCCGACTCCACCCTCTTCCACGAGTCCGTCGCTGACCAGGCTGCTTTAAAAATATGTCACTTGGGTCTTACCCACCGCTCCCCCCGCTCAGGCCCACTCATCAGTGCAGCGTGAGTGCTGCGGGGACTAAGGCCCCGTTTTTATCGTTTAGAAAGTGGCATAGTGCGCCTCCCTGTGTGTGGAGATTAACTTACTGTCGTTTACTGAAGTCTGTGCCAAGCTACAGTTTTAAAAACACACAAACCCATTGTAGAAAACCATCTTCCTCTGTCCGAGGAGCTGAGCGATGGAGCCCCCGGGAGCCGCCCCTTGAGTCCGGCGCCGGCTGTCGCCCAGTCCCCGGGATGAAGCTGTTCCCGTGGGCTCCGACCGGGCGGCCAGTGCTCTCGTTGCTTTCATGGTGCCCGCTGACTTTCATTTTCACTTTCATTCATCTGAACTCATGGACGCATCTAATCAAAATGCTGAAGGAAACCAGTGAGTTCCGCTCAGGTCTGCAGCGTTTCCCACGTAGCGCTGTAAAATGGTGTTTTTTTCCTTTTCTCGTTTTGCAAATGCATTCAAAGGGAAACCTCCATTCCAAACGAAGCCAAGTGTGACTGGTGGTGGATGGTTAACTATGATTTTTAAAAATGCGGTAAAATTACAGCTCCCCTCTTAAACCACGGGTCCACATCCAGGAAAAAACAAAAGAGCTATTTAGAGCATCAGAACCACCGATAGAGCCGGGCAGGTTTGCCCAGTGGTTAGAGCGTCGGCCCAGGGCGCAAAAGGGTCGTGGGCTTGGTTCCCGGCCAAGGGCACTCGATTCCTCATCAAGGGCACGTACCTGGGTTGCAGGCTTGGGCCCCGGCCCCCGGGGCGCGTGCGGGAGGCAGTCAGTCAATGGATGGGTTTCTCTCTCCCCCACTCCCACTCTATCTAAAAGCAATGGAAAAATATCCTCCAGTGAGGGTAAAAAAAAAGCACTATTAGAGTAGCGGTTGTTTCTAATTTTAAACATATAATCGTCCTTGGAGGGGGTGGCTCAACTTTTGTGGAATTAGTTTAGAAAAGACGTATTTTGGGTGCTGGAGGTAGAAGTGTTATTCAGACTCTGTGTGGTGAGTATAATTAATTAGAGAGGTAAAGCACTTGCTAGTCAACTGCTCTGCTCTGAGCCATATGAAGTAAAGGTTTCCCGCATCCCCCTGGGCATACGGGGACTTGACACAATTAATTAGGAGCAGGCTTGCTAGGAAGCAAGTGTTGGCCACGCACCCGGGTGGAACTCAGTCGGGAAACGGCGCTCCTCAAGGTCTCCCGCCCCTGCCAGCAGAAGACAGTTGGGCTTGTTCTTCTGGTTCTAATCGTTCCCAGTGTGGCGCACGCTCGGGATCGAGGGAAATGCTACGTGAAGCAGATCCTAACCTGCTCCACAATCAGCTCCAGGAATCTGTCCCACCTACCAGCCTTTACAGAGAAGACTGGGGCATGGCCCCCACCCTGCGTCCGTTTGCATAGTTAAAAGTGAAACTGTTGACCAGGTGGAGTGGGAGATTACCTGGGACCTCGGGAAAGCGCAGGACCTGATCCCGGAGCTCCAGGCCAGGACGCAGATGCTCCCGCCGCTCTGGCCCCTGGACCACACTCCGAGTGGCAGGGTCGGTGTTTCCAGAATCACTTCATGCTCTTTCACTGAAAAAGCCACCAAGAACTGAGGACACATCCGTCCCCCGCGAGAGCACCTCTCCGCTGGGGCACGTCCAGAGCACCGAGGAGCCAGGCTGTGCGTCCCTCTGTTATCTGGTTGTCCTTATAGAGTGGCACTGCCCAGTGGCTTTCAGCGAGGATGGAAATGTTCTTTTACCCGCGCTGTCCATATGGCGGCCACTGGAGACAGGCAGCCATTGAGCATTTAAAACGTGACCAGCGTGACTGAGGATGTGAATAGTTCATTTCATTTTAATTAGTTTACATTTAAACAGCCACACCTGGCTAGCGGCCGGCATATGGGACTGCACAGCTGTGGGGCGAAGGGTTTCAAGTCAAGTGTCCCCAAAATGTGCCGCTTTGGCATGCGGACTGTTTTGAGCTGGAGGCAGTGAAGAGCCAGGGGATCCAAGAAAAACGTGTAGCTCTTCCTTACCTACCTAAGAGGATTTAGATACCGGCCCGGGCCAGAAAGAGAGGTATTGCCAAGAGATAGTTTTGATCTGAACGACCTACCCGTGTGGCAGGACAAACATCTAACTACTCAGCATCTGCTCTCGTCCTGTGAGTCACCCTCCTCCCCTTAGCAGCCCCAGCTCCCTGTCCTGTTCCTCAGCTCAGTTCCCCGGCTTGTCCTTCGGTCTCATTGTTTCTGTGGGCCCCCCGCTCACACATGCGTAATTAAATTTCATTTTCTCCTGTTAATCTGTCTTGCGTTAATTTAATTATTAGACCAGACAAAAGGACCTAAAAGGGTAGAGGAAAATTTTTCTTTCTTACTAGAAAAGTAAGAAGCCCGTTAGAGGGCCTGAGAACCTGTTTCCACCAAGAATTCAGTGGTACTTATGGCTACACACGTAGGCCTGCTCCGATCCGTCCCCGAGAAAAAACGATTAAAGTTGTAAGAGGAGAAAAGGTGGGATCTTTCCTTTGGGACTAAACCTAATGTCAGAAAAGACCAAAAAGTGCCTACGATAAATATCACTGCCTGGGAGATACTCAGTTTTGTCGGCGTCTCGGTGAGATTCCGCGCGAGTCAGCAGGGAGACGGGGCAGAATATCACATTATGACTGCAGGTCGGCGTTCCTTTCACGATGAGAGGCTCCATTTCATTTGTGGGTTCTATTCTTGGAACAGCTTGTCTGCATGTTGGAATGTGTTTAGAAACTTACTCCATCCGTTTCTTTCAAAATTTTATTTTTAGCTTTATATTTTGAAATGCAGTACAATCTCAATATTGCTTACTAGCAGAAAACTACAATAATAGTGTTTCGAAAAGAGATGTAGTTGCATTACCTCAAGCATAACGTACATAGCAAAATAAGATGGGAGCCTGTAGGGGATTCTCAGGTTAACCTGCCTTCACTGGTTGTTTGAGGGAGGTAGTGAAAGAGTTGTCCAGCCGGCCGGTGTGGCTCAGGGGTTGAGCGTCAACCTATGAACCAGGAGGTCGCAGTTCGATTCCCGGTCAGGGCACATGCCCGGGTTGTGGGCTCGATCCCCAGCAGGGGGTGTGCAGGAGGCAGCCGATCAGTGACTCATCATTGATGTTTCTATCTCTCCCTTTCCCTTCCTCTCTCTGAAATCAATAAAAACATATTTTTTAAAAAAAAAAAAGAAAGTTGTACAGAACTATAGCTGCCAAGCCCTAGTTCAAGCCAACTGAGGAAAGGTTAGCTGGGGGAGTTGAGTGCCACAGACCAAACATTTGTGTCTCCACAAAACCCGTATGTTGAAACCCTCACCGTCAACGTGATGGTGTCGGGAAAGGAGGCCTTTGGGAGGTGATTAGATCATGGGGATGGAAGGGGCTTAGTGCCCAGCAGAGCTCCCCAGTCCCTTCTGCCACGTTAGACACAACCAGGGGGCTGGTCAGAGCCTCAGAGCCCAGGGGTTTTCCTGGGGCTGGTCACACACAGCCCCTGCCTGGCACGCACCCAGATTCCACACAGGCACAGACCCCATGTGCGTACCTGCAGGTGAGGCCCAGTGAGGCGCTCTCCTCAGCCACTCCGTCTGCCTGGGATCTGAGTCTCCCGGGGCCAGCCCCTGGCCAGCCCCGTAAGTGGGCTTTCTCCAGGGTGAGCAGACAGATCTGCCACCATAACTCTTTCCTGCCCAGGGCCCCCCCCCCCGTCTCCTCCATCCATGGACACCAAGCAGCCCTTCTCCAGGGTAACGAAGCTGCCCCTCACCTGTCTCCCTGGGTCCCACCCCCTCCTCCACACCAGGACCCCATCTCTCCCCTCAGCAGGAGTCTTCACACCCCACGCCCTGACGTCCCAGACAGAAGGAGAAAAGTAGACATGGGGCCATTTCTCTGTTGAGCGGCTCACTGGGTCTCGTGGCCTGGAGTGTCCACTGTGTCGAGTTCCTGAGCAGCGCTGGCTACACACTGTGCAAAGCCCGGTGCAGAATAAAAATGCGGGACCCCTGGTTAAGAAAGTATGAAGAATTTCAGGATGGGGACAGCAGAGCAGTAAACCAAGCGTGGGGTCCTCCTGAGGCTCCAGAGGCCACACACCCATGCCCCTGAGGCCCGGGCAAGAGCAAGGCCCACCCTAGCCCCCGGGTATCCTTGGGCCGTGCCAGGCCCGCGGGAACTGGTCCATGAGCTTTGTTTCTCCATAGGTTTGAACCTCAAGGAGCATTTGTGTGATGACAATCACAGTATATATGGGAAAGCCTTCAACACAGGGACTTCTTACAAATGCTGGCAAGACATCATAGTGCTGATCCAATTCTCCGTTTACCAGCAGCGAAACGCTGGAAAAGTTAATTTCCCTAAGCTTCAATTTCCTCATCTGTAAAATAGAGATAATTATGCTTAGTACAAAAGGTTGCTATGGCAATAAAATGAGACAGATGTATTTAAAGAGCTTAAAAACAGTGACTGGTGCAGTAAGTTCTCAATAATGGCAGTTCTAAATATTATACAGAAAAGAATAAAACTCCTTTAAGCCCCTCCATTTGGTAAGAGTGATATGAATTAAGCTCAGACGCAGAGTGCTAACTGCGGTCATGATGGCTCCTGTGAAATTACAGTCTTTCAGAAATACGAATTATAATCCGAGGTGAACAGGTGAATCAGTGGTCGATGGTGAATGTATTTTGAGCACCAGCTGTATACAGGGCCTTGCAACGGGCTACAGACACTGACATTGGGTGCAACCAGTGACTTTTGCAATTAAGAAATTGATAACCATTTTTAATTTTTCGAGGAAACTCCACACTGTTTTCCACAGTGGCCGCACCAGTCTGCGTGCCCACCAGCAGTGTCCCAGGGCTCCCCTTCCCCACACCCTCGCCAGCACGTGTCATTTGTTGATTTGTTCATGGAGCCATTCTGACAGGTGTGAGGTGGTAACTCATTGTGGCTTTAATTTGCATCTCTCTGGCGATTAGTGACTTTGAGACAGTGATCCCATGTCTAGGAATATATCCTAAGAATCCCAAAACACCAATCAGAAAGAACTTATGCACCCCTATGTTCATAGCAGCACAGTTTACAATAGCTGAGATCTGGAAACAGCCCAAGTGCCCATCAGGAGATGAGTGGATAGAAAAAGCTGTGGAACAGTCACACCATGGAATACTACGCAGCTGTAAAAAAAGGACCTCACACCCTTTGGGACAGCATGGAGGGACCTGGAGAGTATTATGCTAATCGAAATAAGCCAGGCAGAGAAAGACACAGATCACATGATCTCACTCCTATGTGGACTCTAATAAACAAAAGAGATCCAGAGACAGAAGCATGGAGCAGACTGAGGGATCTCAGAGGGCAAGGGAAGGGATGGCAGGAAGAGATTAACCATAGAATTTATATGCATATGTGCATAATCCATGGGCGCAGGCAATAGTGTGGAGAAGGCCTGGGAGGGTGGGTAAGGCATGGAGGGGGTCAGTGGGGGGCGGGGGTGCATCTGTAATACTTCCAACAATAAAGATCCACTTTTTACAAGGGAAATCGACAGCCTGGGATGAGAGCGGCATCTCTTCCCCAGAAGCACAGGAAGGTAGAAGCAGAAGGTGTGGCCGGGGAAGGCGGGTGCAGAGGGTGAGCAGGAGTCACCTTCCGTGGGGACTCATGCAGCCGGGGAAAGCTCGAGCTGAAATTATGAGATTATAATTAGCCCAAATGGTAGGAGCAAAGGTTTCTGTAAAAAATATGTACATGACACGTAGTAAGCACTAGGATACCTACTCACGTGAGAAAATGAGACCTGACCTGGGGCCAGGAAAACCTGTAAGTGCTCGGCCAAGAGCTGAGCCTGTTCCTTGTGAACCAGAAATAGGAGGGAGGAACAATCTACGGAACATTTAATTTAATTAGCATATTACACTCTGCTCATACACTTAGCTTCAAAGATCTGTGCTCATACAGTTTATCTGTCTCCGATATGTATTTTTGAAAGGGATGGTGGCAATGAAGAAAATAAAGTTATTCCATGAAGGGGTAACCACAGGTCTGTATCCAACAAACACACATTCAAATCTCATTGTTGGGGCCTCATCATAGAAGTCTCTCCTCGGAAGACTTTTTAAAACTACTCATTTTAAGAAATCTGTAAAACTGTTGGTGACTTGCTGGCTTTTCTGTTTTGCTTCATTTGTAGATGGTGACAGTTGTGGGTTGAATCATGTCCCCAAAGAGATGTTGAAGTCCTAACCCTTCCCAGTGCCTGGGAGTGTGAGGTTGTTTGGAAATAGGGTATTTGCAGATGTTCAAGTCAAGAGGAGCTCATCCTGGATTTGGGGGTGGGGGTTGAGGAGGGCCTAGTCCTATATGACTGTGTCCTTATAAGAAAACAGAGACACAGACACGGGCAGGGAAGAAAGTCACGTGGCCATGGAGGGAGAGCCGGGAGCTGCCCTGTCACAGCTCAGGCATGTGAGTGCTCGCGGGTGGCCACCAGAATCTGAGACGGGTGTGAACAGATGCCCCCTAAGAGCCTTCAGAAGGAACCCTCCCTACTGACGCCTGGATTGTGACTTCTGGTCTCCAGAGCTGTGTCTCATGGGCCTTGGCCTTCCAGCCGACACTCAGCACAGCTCTTTGCATGTAACATGGTCCTAAGTAGCACTGAGCAGATTTCACAGGAGTGACTCCCCAGGCCGAGGTCCAAGCAACCCACCTGGAAAATCCATCACACCGTGGGCATTGCTGACACCCAGTTCATTATTATTAAAATCCATTGTTTTTTTAATTTTCTGAGGACCCTCCACACTGTTTCCCACAGTGGCTGCCCCAGTCTGCACTCCCCCCAGCAGCGTTCAGGGCTCCCCTTTCCCCACACCCTCGCCAGCACGTGTCATTTGTTGATTTGTTGATGGAGCCTTTCTGACCTGAGTGAAGTGGTAGCTCATTGTCATTTTACTTTGCATCTCTCTGAGGATTAGCGACGTTGAGCGTTTTTTCATGTCTCTTGGCCGTCTGTGTGTCGTCTTTGGAGAAGTGTCTGTTCAGCTTAGTATCTTGCAAGCAATGTGCTCCGCAGTGTTAGAGAACTCGGTGCTTCATGTCACAGTGGCAGTAACCAGAGCCACCTTCCTTGAGGCAGAGGTTCTGTTTACGTGAAGCTAAACTGAGACATATATGTCAGGTGTCCCAAAAACATGTACCCACATTTTAACAGCTGATCGCTCAACTGATGTTTCTTTCCAGCCAGACTAAGCTCTGAACAAAGGAAATTCATCCTAAAATGCCCCTGGAAGTTTGAAAACGTAGTTGAAGTACAAACACTGCCTTTATAATTATTCATATTGTGTATACATTTTGGGGGGACACAGGGTATCCCCCAAAAATGTATACACACTTTAACAGCTGATAACTCACTTAATTTTCACTCCTTTTCAGGTTTAACTGATATGAAATAATGGGGAAGCCAGACTAAGCTTTGAATAAAAAAACTTATCCAGTAGACTTTTTTATAGGGGTACATAAAGGATAAAGTTTCTGGTATAAAATCGATACAGTTGACGAATTGAGGGCGCCCAAATGCCGAACGAAATGATTCTTGCTGTTTGCGATTCCACTGCTTCGTGTTATCCGCAGGGCCTGGACCAGACAGTCATCAGTGTGAAAACAGGCGTTGACAAAAAATTATTCATTTCTGTAGATTCTTTTAAAGTCTGAAAATGAACTGTATGCTCATAAACACTGACTTTATAATCATTCAAAGTGTGTATACATTTTTGGGGACCCCCTATACTTGGGTTGTAGAAAAACTGCACATTAATGTGCGTCTGAATTCACGAGGTCTCTTCTGATAAACACTGTCTACTAAGCCACCTAGGCACCGGCTGTGAGAAAGATTTTTAAAATAAAGTGTTATTTATCGGGGCTTGTAGAAGAGTGACAAAATACTTCTGTAAGGTTCTTTGATCTGTCTTTTAATTGGTATTTTTTAATAGATCTGCTGTAAGTAAGGTTCATCCATTAGCCTATGTTTAGAAATAAGCTTAATTCTTCATCAGTTCCCACCTTATGTTCATGGCTTTCTAAACGGATGGCATTTTTTATGTATATACATTTTTACTAAACCTGAGTTACTTTATGCCTGTAAAAGTCTATTCCTGAAAAAAATGATTTTGCTACTAAAAAAGACCGTTACACTCACAGACTCGCTCCCCGTGGCTTGAGCCCTCGCTCTGCGTGGTCGTTAATTACGGTGGGGAGAGCGGAGCGTCTCCAGATGCCTGCAAGACGCTTAGACGGTGGTACTTCACCGCGTTTCTCCTTGGGGCCCCCCATCTACCCCCAGCCACGTATGTCTTTTCACAGTGGGAAGGTGATAAGCTTATACTTTCTCAAAATGACGGCAAAAGTTCATCAAGAATTTCATAAAGGATTGATCGACTGCATGTGTATTTAGAACATGCATTTCAATGGCTCTTACCTTTTTTTTTTTCCATTAAGAATCCCCTTACCTATGATCCCCATTGCTAGGAAAATGCACATTTGCATGCACTTGCAAAATGTTGCACAGAATTTCAGAGAGATTTGAAAGCACAGTCCCCAGGCTAAGAACGCCAGCTTGGGAAACCAACATGTGTTGTGGGTTTTTTTTAATTCATTTATTATGATACTTAATCATTTCTCTAGAAAAATACTTTAGTTAGCCAGTAAGATTCATTGAAATGCCACACCTTTGTCCAAAATCTTTATTTTATGCAGAGGAAACAATAACTTTAAAAAGACAACATTGCAGTTCGAGATCTTCAGCTCCTGCTGAGCTCGCCGCCTCGGCCTCCCCTGCACGACTTTAGTCCTTCCCTGGGCCGTGAGCCTGGACCCGGGAGCCGGTCTTGGCCGCCGCCCTGTCTGCCGCGGAGCCTCGCACCATGGTTTACGCGTGGAGGCGCCCAAATAATGCTGTCATTTCATTTCGTAAATTGGGACGGGCTACTATGAACGTATGTAAAATTTAAGTACATACCTGAAATGGCATGTGCGTTGAAACAGATAGGTGACAGTGGGGGGAAAGTGTGACCTGAACATGGGGCGAGGCGTGGACCAGCCCGTCGGAGAAACCGCGTGGCCTCACCCATGTGGGAAGCGAGGGAACAGGCCCAACTGCCAGGCGAAACGGACAGACAGACAGCAGGCAGCTCGAGGGGGTGGGGGTGAGTGGAGAGACCGAGCCCCGAAAAGCAAAAAATAAAAAAGGGAGAAAGAACTCACGGGCACGGACTCACAGGCACGGACTCACGGGCACGGATTCATGGGCATGGACTCATGGGCTCCAGGGTGGTGATTGCGGGGATGGACGGGGATGGGTACAGGTAGAAGAGGGGATAAGTGGGGATGGGTTAAATTAAACTAAACAAAGAAAATTGAGCCCGGCCGGGCGTGGCTCAGCGGTTGAGCGTCGACCTAGGATCCTGGCGATCGGGGTTCGCTTCCCGGTCAGGGCACAGGCCCGGGTTGCGGGCTAGCCGATCAATGACTCTCTCACCATTGATGTTTCTATCCCTCTCTCCCTCTCCTTTCCTCTCCCTGAAGTCAATAAAGATATGTTTTTTAAAAATTGAAAGAAAGAAAAGAAAAGCAGAGAAGGCGGGTGGAAGACTTGGCGCTGACGGGGCACCTGCGTCGCGAAGGGCTGAGGGGACTGAAAGGCACATGCTCAGGAGCCCGTGGGATGGGCTCTCAAGGAGCCTCCGCCCCACGTGTCTCTCCCAAGGAAGGAGGCCGCTGGCCCGGGGGTGCAGTACCCAGGGCCCGGATCCCCCAGCCACTCAGCCCAGGCACCCCGAAGGGTTGGGGTCAGAGCTGCCAAGAACTGGACTGGTGCGCAGAGTAAAAATGCTGCCGGGTGCCCCTTCCAAGCGACACCACCCCCCCGCCGCTTGCTGGCGCCTCCACCTCTCTACGTGTAACAAGGTTTCTTTCTAAGATCAGAGGGGAAACTTTGCTAAGGTCCTGACCCAAACTGAGCCCCCCTGAACTGAATGGCGGGCAGTGCAGGAGCGGCCGGGCCTCCCCCCAACCCCATTGCCGAGCGCAGGTCCTGAGGGCCGCGGCGGGGCGCTGGCCACGCAGAGCCGTGTCAAGGGCCCCGACACCGGGGCCAAGGTCACTGCACTGGACTGAAGCTGCCACCTTTCCCAGGGCTGTGGCCCCTGCTCACCCCATGAGACTGTGCGTAGAAACCTGGTATGAAAAGATTGTATATGGCTAGGGGCTGCCCTGCACAAAACTTCGTAATTATTAAATTTGTGGATAACGATCTCTCCCTTTGTTTAATTAGTTTCCTTACAAAGGGATCTTATTCTTAGGAGTTTCACTAATTAAGATAAGTAGTTAGACCATTAGCTTCCTGGCAGCGCAAACGACTGCTTGTTCATCTCTGTGTCCCCAGTGCCTGGATGATGTCAGGCGTGGATATTGTGCTCAGCCTGGATTATTCTAGGCATGTCTCGTTTCTTTTTCAATCCTCACCTGAGGATATTTTTTCCCTTGCTTTTCAGAGAGTGGAAGGGGGGGGAGACAGAGAGAGAGAGAGAAAGAGACATGAATGTGAGAGAGACGCTTCGATTGGTTGCCTCCAGTACTCACCCTGACTGGGGCCGGGGATAGAACCTGCAACCAAGGTACCTGCCCTTGGCCGGAACCGAACCCAGGACCCTTCAGTCCGCGGGCTGACGCTCTAACCACTGGACCAAACCAGCCGGGGCTATATGAATATTTCTGAAAAATACCTATTACAAAGCTAAGTGACTTATTAACTAATTCTAGAAAAGATTTATGGTAACTTACAAAAGTTCATTCAATAAGGGATGACATCAAATGTTAAAATGATTGCAAGAGTAACTTAGAAATAGAGCAAATAAAACGATGATGGTGTATATAGCTTCTAAACAATTTTTTCTTATGCTTAGCAAGTAGACAAGATGTCTCTTGAAGCTGATATTCTAAATATTCCAAATTCTTCAGACATTATGCCGACCCTGGCACATAATTTCTAGTATGTGATTGTCTTGTATTTTTAGAAGGTATTTATAATTGACTGCTGCACATGAGTTGTGCAGTTATTAAGTAAAATTATTGCCACCGATGTTTTTCTTAGCTTACCATAGAATAAAAACAGCCTTTTCGGTCTTAAGAACATTAATAAGAGGAGCTCGATTATGTGAACACAGCTAATGAGACTTCGTGTTCATCCGGCAGGCGTTGTGCAAAGTTTCCAATGGCTGCGAGCGCCTTTTATGAAATACGAGCAGCTTTGTTCACCCGCCCTGTCGACGCAGGGCCCTCTGTCCCCTGCAGCAGCCGCTTTTCATTGCTCTTGCCTGTGGATCCTCCCCCAGCAGGCTCTCCTGAGACAACAGGTGACCCGGTGGGGTGTTCATTTCAAACACTCTGTACAAATAGGGCTCTCTCTCTTGGCCCCTGTTCTTTAAAATTTAATTAAAATGCTTCATCTCCCATCCCAGAAATACCTTCTGTTCTAACCTCTCAGCCTTGTTGTTAGTTGTAGTTGGGTTAGATTTTTAAATAGAACTCGATTTTTTCTCCGTGTCTCAGACAGGAAGGGATAAGCCACGTGGGACGCCTGTCAGCCTGGCCAGGAAGGAATGTTTAATTGAACACCCGTCGCCTCTTCTTTAGCTAATCCAAATAGCTCATGAAGCAAGTATGTGTGCGTTGCTAAATAAATTAAGGTGCTGAATTCTACTTGATCCTGAGGACAATGTTCCTAAAGGGACTGAGCTCCGCCCTTCCTGGGGTAGGTCCTCATATTCCCGATGACAGGTTTTCTTGGTAACCTCCCATCCTGTCGTGAATCCCATTTATAAATAAATGCTTTCCATCTGTGTACGGGAGGGCCCCCCTTCCTAAACAACCTGAAAGTCTTAGGGGTGTCCTCCTGCCTAAGTTGGGACCGGCCTCGGACACTTCACGTCCTTTCGGTGCCGTGAGGTGCCCCCGAGAGGTCCTGTCACATGAGGTTTCGGGCCTGGGCCGCTTCCTCTGGGACATCTCCCTGTGTCTGTCGCCACCAGCTTCCCCCTTTACGCAGCCGCGTGGCCTGCCCTGGCTCCCCTGGCGGCGTAGCCGGGTCCCCAGCACTGTCACCTGCCTTGGGCGGGTTCCCTGCGTCAGTGCAGGCTCGCTGCCGGCTTCGCCCGTCATCTCCGTGAGCACCGGCGCCTGTTGGCTGACCCCTCCTCCCAGGGTCGTTTCTGTAGAATGCTGCTCAGGGTTATCCCTGGGACACCAGGCGGCCGCGCAGGGACACGCTTTGCTGTCGGCGGGTGCAAAGGACAGCAGGCGAGCGGGGACCGGTCGCCAACATGCTTCGCAAGAGGCGGCGTGAGGGGCCGGCGGTGCTGCGGCACAGCCGCTACTCAGGTGCTTCGTGGGCACGAGCGAGCACTGAATCCGGAGCCTTGGGCGCGGGCGTGATGCAGGTGCCCCGGGCTCGTGCGCCACGCGGCCGGATTTGAAGAATGTTGTTGGGAGACCGGTATGTGCGACCGAACCATAGTGACGGAAACGTGCCCGTCAGGCTGCAGAGGGATGGCCTGTGTGTGTGTGTTTTGCATATTTTAAACTCTAAATAAATACCATAAAAAATACATATCTTTTCACAGGCTCCCTTTTTTCGTTCAACGTTATGTTTCTGAGAGTTGCTTGTATTGATGTACGCCGTCGTAGTTTATTAATTTTTTCTGTTTTATGGTGTTCCGTTCGTACGGCTACACTCCTGGTTATTTACGTATTCTTTTATGAAAATTTAGATTGCTTGCCGTTTTTTATGATTGCAAATAGTACTCCTCGGAGAATTCATTGACTGCTGCTGTGTAGTTCCGTGCAAATTTCTCTAAGGTAACTTTTAAACCTCCTTAGGCATTTCCAACTTACACTCTACCAAATACACTCCCAAGTAAGTTTCTGAAAGTTATTTTGCCTTAACTTTCTCCATAAAAATTAGTATTGACGAATTTAGTTTTACCAAGTTGATCATATAAACTTATGAGGATAAACTAATTTAATTTGGATCTGATTAATGGTGCGATTGAGCGTATTTTCATGTTCCTTCATGTATTGTTTATATTTTTGACAATATTGATATACATTGACTTACATAGACCAAACATTAAAAGTTTATCATTTGTGTACATTGTGTAGTTATCATCTCCTAGTCTCTGCCTTGTAGCTTCAGTTAGAATATCAATATATTTTGATGATTAGGAGATTTTAACTTAAATATAGTAGAATATAGTACAATTTACCAAGTTTCCTTTTTTAGTTTATGTTCTGTGCTTTGTGTGCTCCATGTCATAGAGATAACATCTCTTCTCACTTCTTTTTTTTATTTTTTTATTCTCACCCGAGGATATTTTTTCCATTGGTTTTCAGAGAGAGAGAGTGGAGGGGAGAGAGAGAGAGAGAAGCGTCAATGTGAGAGACACGTCGAGTGGCTGCCTCCCGCATGAGCCCCAACCAGGGCCCGGATGGAGCCTGCAGCCGAGGTACATGCCCTTGGCTGGAATCGAACCCAGGACCCTTCACTCCAAGGGCTGACGCTCTAACCACTGAGCAACTGGCTAGGACTTTCTTTCCTTCTAAAAGTTTTAACTTTTTTATATTTTGTCCCTAGTATATATGGAACTCATTTTTATAGGGTATAAAATAAAGATCCAATTTCTTATTTTTGACATATGAACTACCAAATTTTTCATCATTACACCTGGGAACAAGTCCTTTTTCCACTGACCTGCAGCGCCACCATGGTCATACATCAATTTTCTAGATTAGATTTTATATTTTAAAGCAGTTTTAGGTTCACAGCAAAAAATGAGCAGAAGGAACAGATATTTCCTGTATACTCCCCCTTATCAACACACACCACGTGTTTATACATGCAAGAGTCTCTTTTAGGACCCTCTGCCCTGTTCCCTGGGTCACATTGTCAGTGCTGCCCAAGTCTCAGACTATCAAGATTTTTATAATGGGGGTTGATCTCTGATGGGGCAAGCCTCCCCACATCATGGATTTTTAATAACGTTCTTAAAGTTTCTAGTTAAAATTCATGCACTAAAATCTTTTAATAGATCACATCTTCTACTGAGATTTAATTAGTACCTCTCTAACAGATTGCATCTTCTGACTACTGCTGGTGTATAGAAATGCAATTTTTGATAGCTTTATTTAGATACCATTCACATACCATTTAATTCACCTATTTAAAATGTATAAATCAGTAGCTTATTTTTTGAACTATATACGATCATATACATTATGTTTCTGAGACTTACTCAAGGTGTCACGTGTAGTTATAGCCCTTTTTTGCTGTATAGAATACTCTATATGTAAACATATCACCTTCTTATACTTTTTATTTCTTTAATTTCTTTTTGGCCCATTTTAAATCTGCCCAACTTTCTAGATAGTATTTTATCCCTCTGTTTTCAATTGTTTCTTCTCCACCTTATAAGTATTTATGTGTATTTGTTTTATGTTGTTTATAATTCTTCCATTATCCTGAGGATCTAGGGGTTTCCCTATGGCGATTTTCATGTCTTATTTCCTCTTTGCTGTGTGGTTTTTTGCTGTCCTTTGGTTTTTTGTTTGCTCTGTGCAGCCTCTGGGATGAATGTCATCTTGAGTTGGTCTCGTGCTCTCCGGAGAAGATTTGCAAACGTTTGCTTCTGCCAGGTGCCTTCATGTATTATCTGGGTCAGGTTTACGCTTATTTCTTGGGCTGGGATTTCCTGGGCACTCAAATAGCGTAAATTCAGACTGTGTCCTGTGCGAGGGCGGGCCTGCGGCTGTGAATTTTGCTTATCCTGGATCCCGGTCAGGACAGAGGGCTCATCACCATCTCCTGCGGCCCAGTCACCTGTTTCCAATCTCCGCCTGTCAGTGAAGAGGAAGCCTTGAGGGTCTTAGCTCTTTGCGGTTTCTAGATCCCAGCCCTTTTCTCTGGGAGAGCCCAGGGCATTTCCCTGTCCCTGGGGGGGACACTCAGTCCTCCTGCTTTCTAAGATAAGGAAATGTCCCCCAGGGCCGTGCCGGCTCCCCACTCGGGTGCTCAGCCCTCTCTCCCTTTTTATGTCCTGGGGAATTTGCTTACTTTCTCGGGGGCTCAGCTGTGCATGAAAGGGACTCTTGTTATATTTGACACAACATTTATAGGAATTATTTTGGGGATTTTTCAGAACCTCTAATCTGTCATAAAACCAGAAATGGAAAGTGGTGATATCTTCTTTTAAAAAAAGGAAGGCCATTTTCTGAATATAAACAAAACAAACCCTCATAAATGAATTCACAGTTGCCCGCTGAAGTGTGTCACGCTGATAACAATGGGAGCATAAAATAATCACACTCATCACGCTCATTTAGTTATCAAGAATTAATTAAGCTTTTCTTTTTCTTTCATGGCTTGCCAGGTTCCTCGTAGCTAACTTCCCAAGGTAAAAGTACTGTTACCGTTAAATATCAGACTGTTATAAGTGGCTCTTTCACCATTACGCGTAATACCACAGTAAACCCGTGCGCATGCTCTGTGGATACCTGGAGCATCTACGTGGGAAACGTTCCTGGGAGCGGAATTTCTGGGTTAAGGTTAAGAGATCTATTAATACTCTAAGATTTTTCCAAAATGCCCTTGAAACAGTTATGCCAAAGCAGCCTGCCACCGGTAGACTGTGCAATGCTTGTTTTCTCCCAGCTTCATGATCATCCCTGCAACAGTGCCCTTCCTGTCATATTTCTCTTTGACAACCCGGTAAGGGGGAAACAGCATAACCCGTTGTAGTTTAAGTGTGTTTTCCTCCTACGATGCATGACTAATGAGCCTGACCCCCTGACAGATGAACAGAGCTGATTTTCCAGGAGTTTCCCAGTGATGAGGGGCGTGGTGTAGGCTCAGTTCAGGAGGAGCTTGCGAAATGCGCATTCCCTTTTTCCACTGCCACCCAACGTGCTGGCAACAGAAACTCCCAGACTGACCTTACTCAACGCAAGAGAGGTGTCGGTCCAGTGTGCTGGTTTCAAGGATTTTCCTCCGAGCAGAGTAAGTAGGGGAACGGAAATATCAGTAAAGTTCTAAGTAAGCAGATTATGAGCTGTCGACGGTGAAAGCCTGGTACATGCACAATGCAGGAACTTAAATAGATAGAGGCATTACCTGTCGTTAGAAGTACAGAAACATGTGCTCACAGCATATTCCTTAAAAATCTACTAGCTGTGAGCCCCATCCCCTCTTTGTCCCAAAGTGGCTGCCACTGTTCCAGGCATCGCGGGGGATGGAGACCCAACAGCCAACAGAAAAGGCATTGTGACTTCATTTTATCTCTATGTTTGAAGAGAAACAAAACAAAACACTTTCTCAGAAATTACTACGTGGACCTCCCCTTGTGTATCATCGACCAGAATGGAATCATCAAATATGATAATACGCAGAAGGATGTATAATTATGTAATGATCCCAGTGCCAGGCCCTCTGCACGCATTATTTCATTTTCTCTCCTCATTTGGAAGCCCGTCACTGGAGCATTAGTGGAAGAACGGGCTCTGAGTTCCAGACAAGTTTACAAATAAAAATTTGCAACAGAACCTACTCACCAGCCAGGGCCTGCTTGATATTGCTACAGTTTAAACTTGACCCTTGAACATGAATTTTAAAAGGAAATAGAAGCAAGTACATATGAAACAACCCCACCTCTCAGGAATGCAGCCTTAGCGAGGAGCTTGAGAATGGAATATGGTTTTATTTTACGAACAGCAACACTTTACACATAGGTACCCTGAGGAAGGCCATTTGGTGAATGAAGCACGATCGTCCTTGACTGCAGTTATTTACCGGACGTCGGGCAGAGCTCCTGACCACCCTCTCGCCCTAACTTTAGTCACTTTCCCTAAATCCACTCATAAATTCCCAGTGAGAACATAGAAAACCTTAGCCAAGCCCTGGCCTGTGTGGCTCGGTTGTCCCGTGTGCCAAAGGTCACCAGTTCAATTCCCGGTCAGGGCACATGCCCAGGTTGCAGGTTCGAGCCCCAGTCAGGGTGCTTACGGGAGGCAACCGATGGATGTTTCTCTCTCATGTCCATGTTTCTCTCTCTGCCTCTCCCTTCCTCCTCTCTCTCTAAAAAAAAAAATAATAATGAAACCAATAAAACATTATTTTTTAAAAAGAAAACCTTAGCCAAGAAGGATAGCTCTGCTGCTCCCCAAAAGTGGCCCAAACCTAGGAGCAGCCATCTCCCACCCCCCCTCTTTCCACGCGAGTCACCTGCTGCCCCTTGGGGGCGTAAAGAGATCGGGAGCAGTTTTGAAACCTATTCGTGAAACCCCGGGAGCCTGCTCAGCACAGCTCAGGGGTGTCAGCAGGGGCCCTGGTGCGTGGAGGAAAAGCTCCAGCTTGCAGGAGAGCAGCCCCCCCCGAACCCGCCCGGGGAGCCGGACTGCGGGTCCCTGCTGCCCTAGCTGGAGGACGCCCCCGGGAGAGGGGTCTGAGTAAAGGGAGCTCGGGAGGTATTATTCGTATGAGAGGTTAGGACTGTTAGAGACAAAGTCCGACCGAGTAAATGCGAAGATCTAATTGGCTTTATTAAGCGGACCCGGCTGCATCCCATCCGCACGTAGAAAAGGGCCCTCGGGGGGTGGGGAGGGGTGGTCAGCATGGAAGGTTTTCACGGGAAGGGGCAGGGGGCAAGGGAGCTATTGACAAAAGAAAAGAAGAGGATATTTTTAGCCCAGGACGTCTTCGGGTGCAGCGAAGGAAAGGGCCAGGGTTCTTATCACGCTGAGGGCCCCCCCTTCCGACGGGGAGGGGCGGGATGGAGAGGGCCCAGGTACCGACGGCCTCGTTGGTGTGACCACAGTCCTCCCGACTGCACTTAGGGCAGGGATTAAGCCTAGGTTTTCTCTTTAACGGGATAAAACCCCATTTGACATTATTATTGTTGCGCCCTGAGTTTTTCCAGCCCAGGGAGCTTTTTTTTTCCCTGAGAGCCAGCACTTTATTTGTAACAGTGTTGCCCAAGGCTGCTTGATGGGGCCTCGTGGAAAATGCCTCCCGTTAGCATGAAGGCTGCCTGCGGTCCTACCTCCTTAATTTGTAGAACATCAGATACTATTTATTTAAAGCATATATATGCAAATACCAGCCTTATTCTTTGTGGTTAAAGAGCTTTGGTCAGATTTCTAGCCTGTCAGATGTGTTCGAGCTGGTGGTGTCTGTGCTGAGCTGGCTCCCGTGTTCCCCGAGGCCCCTTTCGGTGGCGGTCAACTCCACAAACGGAGAACGCAGCTCTCCCACGGTGACCGTGAGCTGTGCCCACAAACCCGGGACACAGCAGCTGTCGCTGGCAAACGCCCGAGTCAGGAGGGTGTGCGTGAGACCCAGGGCCACAGCGCACGTGCCCTTCAGTCACTGTCCTTCTGTGCAAATGATCACAGACAGACGCCTGGCGTGGTTTAGGGCCTCCACGCAATGTGGCATCGCTCACTTTGCAGCCAGCGTGCTAACCGGACCCGCACACGGCAAACCCCATTCACCCCCAAGCTTCCCTTAGACGTCGCCAGATCCAGACACTGCCTCTTCCACCCTCAAGCGGGTGTTTCCTTCAGAGGCAGATCCTTCGGCATGTATTTGGTCTTCATGCTGGTAGGAAAATTGATATTTTTCAGGATTTTCGTTCAGTATCACAGAGGCTAATAAGCAGCTTTTAAAATGAAGCTTTCCAGGTGAGAGGCTTCCACACTGGTTCGCAGATGTGGTGGATTGGGATGAATATTTTCAGTATTTTAGGGCCTCAAATCTGAATCCTTTCCAATTCACCAGCTCAGTTTATCAAAAAGTATGATGTCAGAGCCTAATGAAAGGGGCTGTTTGCTCCTGATTTCCAGCTTCCCTTACAGCTAAATGGACAAGAGAGTTTTTTGAAGCCAAGAAAGTCGACAAGCCCTGTGATGGAGCCGTACAGTTCTATTTACTTTGGGCCCCAAATGTTATAAAAAGTGCACACCCCTGTGATATTTTGAATTAAGACATCCACTCTACTGCACTGCCTGCATAAGGCTATGCCATCCGCAGAGGAACCCAGCTGCCTGCATAAGGCTATGCCGTCCGCAGAGGAACCCAGCTGCCTGCATAAGGCTATGCCATCCGCAGAGGAACCCAGCTGCCTGCATAAGGCTATGCCATCCGCAGAGGAACCCAGCTGCCTGCATAAGGCTATGCCACCCGCAGAGGAACCCAGCTGCCTGCATAAGGCTATGCCATCCGCAGAGGAATCCAGCTGCCTGCATAAGGCTATGCCATCCTCAGAGGAATCCAGCTGCCTGCATAAGGCTATGCCACCCGCAGAGGAACCCAGCTGCCTGCATAAGGCTATGCCATCCGCAGAGGAATCCAGCTGCCTGCATAAGGCTATGCCATCCGCAGAGGAATCCAGCTGCCTGCATAAGGCTATGCCATCCTCAGAGGAATCCAGCTGCCTGCATAAGGCTATGCCATCCTCAGAGGAATCCAGCTGCCTGCATAAGGCTCTGCCATCCACAGAGGAATCCAGCTGCCTGCATAAGGCTATGCCATCCACAGAGGAATCCAGCTGCCTGCATAAGGCTATGCCATCCTCAGAGGAATCCAGCTGCCTGCATAAGGCTCTGCCATCCACAGAGGAATCCAGCTGCCTGCATAAGGCTATGCCATCCGCAGAGGAATCCAGCTGCCTGCATAAGGCTATGCCATCCACAGAGGAATCCAGCTGCCTGCATAAGGCTATGCCATCCTCAGAGGAATCCAGCTGCCTGCATAAGGCTATGCCATCCTCAGAGGAATCCAGCTGCCTGCATAAGGCTCTGCCATCCACAGAGGAATCCAGCTGCCTGCATAAGGCTCTGCCATCCTCAGAGGAATCCAGCTGCCTGCATAAGGCTATGCCATCCTCAGAGGAATCCAGCTGCCTGCATAAGGCTATGCCATCCTCAGAGGAATCCAGCTGCCTGCATAAGGCTATGCCATCCACAGAGGAATCCAGCTGCCTGCATAAGGCTCTGCCATCCTCAGAGGAATCCAGCTGCCTGCATAAGGCTCTGCCATCCACAGAGGAACCCTCCTGCCTGCATAAGGCTATGCCGTCTGCAGAGGAACCCTCCTGCCTGCATAAGGCTATGCCGTCCGCAGAGGAACCCTCCTGCCTGCATAAGGCTATGCCGTCCACAGAGGAACCCTCCTGCCTGCATAAGGCTATGCCGTCCACAGAGGAACCCTCCTGCCTGCATAAGGCTATGCCGTCCGCAGAGGAACCCTCCTGCCTGCATAAGGCTATGCCACCCGCAGAGGAACCCTCCTGCCTGCATAAGGCTATGCCACCCGCAGAGGAACCCATCTGCCTGCATAAGGCTATGCCGTCCGCAGAGATCTCTCCACTCTGAGGTCCACCCGAGGCTCCGGCAAAGCCAGCCCCAGCACACGATCAGTCTTCAGCAATGTTCACATCATAGGGCGGGTGTGTAGCTTATCTGGGGAAAGTGGCTGAGGAGAGGGGGGGTGGAGAGATGAAAGAGGGCAGCAGACTCTCAAGGCTTCGCAAGAGAAGCTGCTTAAAGAGAATACCTTTCCTCTGATTATAAACCTCACGCGTGCTCCTTGTAAAAGTTTTAGAAAGTACAGAGAAATGTAGAGAAGGGAAAAGCCACCATCATCGCACTACCCAGCGAAAGTTCTGGTGTGTGTGTAGTAGGGAGATTTCTGGTTGTCGGGTAAGAAGGTATCTTTTCCCTAATCACGTAGGTTTATTTTTATTTATTTTTTAAGTATTTTTTTATTGTTGAAGATATTACAGATGTCCTCATTTTTCCCCCATTGACCCCTTCCACCCGGCCCCACTCCCCACCCCAGGCCTTCAGAGAGGTTTTTAAAGAGCCTGAGGTCCTCCTATGTCACAGCATTTGGATGAGAGGCGTCCTGGAAGGGGAGTAACTCTGGAAAGTCCTTCCCTTTCTTCAACAGATCTATCCAGTTATTCATGTTTCTTGACTCATAGATCCCAGGACAGAGGATTCCCGTTTCCCAAAATTCTAAAAAAAAAAAAAAAAGGTCTTGTTTATTGGATGGATTTGAAGAGAAATATGCAGGAAGGATAATTCCTCAGCCTCAATTCATTTCTCCTGCTTTGAGATGATACCTTAGACACAAACCCAGGGTCGCGGGGTAGACGGTCAGTGTAAGTTACAATGACAATGCGACTGAGCAGCAGCCCCTCCCGCCTTGACTGTTTCAAGTACACTTCTTGCCCGGGTAGGTTGCCCAACTGGGCCCCAGAAACATACCATAGGAAAATGAACATTTTTTTCCCCAAACAATTAAGTCTTTTTAAAAATCTATCAATATCCAGAGGTGGGCAAAACAGGTTTATAGTTGTGAATATGTGAAACACAGAGTTTATTCTTGTATGATTTTGTATTAATTATTGCAGTCCTTATTTGTGTTGTAACTGTAAACCTCCCTTTGCCCCACCCCATGTTATAACACCAACTGCTGTTACCACAGTTCACTTAGTAAACAAAGAAGCTACATTTTAGTCACTATTTCAAGGAGAAGCAGATATAATGGAAGTCGTAAAAATTCTTTGTATTCCTATGGGGCTGTGACTTGTTAAAATGTTTTCAAATCTATTTTATAAAAAGGCTACTTATGTTTAAAACTGGTAGTAACTAAATAGATAATATAAAAAGAATATTAATAGTATGAATTAAAGGGGAATCTTCGGTTGGTTCCACAAACTATAAAACTTGGCTAAAATCTGTTCTGTACAGGCTCTATTTTAGAATCTAAAACAGAACTAGAACCCGAGTAGGATCTAATTAGTAACTGGTGTGTGACTAGTAACCCAGATTCTGGAAGCGCCGTGACGTTTCTCAGTCAGGGAAGCATTGCCGAGGCCTTCCGCCCTCCAGGTTAATAAACTCCCCTCCGGGCTACAGTGATTCCGAAAGTGACAGTTGTCAGAGCGAGTGGCCTAATTGTAGCCGTTTAACCCCCTTCCAAAAATACATCCTGCTTGGGAACAGGTAGGAGACGCCTGCTCGACACGGGGTTGGCTGCCCGCCGTGCCAAGGGCCCAGGCCTCTTGTTCTGGGGACAGGCGGTGATGGGCGTCATTAATCTTCCTCCGCAAGATTTTATAGAACACAAATGCCTCCTGTTGAAACTCACCCCAAAGACAGAAAGGAAAACGCATTCTCACGGCCACACAGACCCCAAGAACTCCCTCAGAGCGTCTCAGGAGCTGCTGCTGCTCCCTGGCCACTGATTTTCATCATATTGTGAAAAAATAAAACGATCAGAGCCTGCAGTTTCCGACACCAATCTCATATCTCAGCTCGGTGACTTTACGAGTCTCGAGGAGAGACCAGGGCCTAATTGCAACCGCGGCTAACTATTTACGGGGTTGTTGGCACCAGGTACTTTATGAGGGCTCCGTAAATGCGGACTGATGATAGTAGCGGTCCAGTTGCCGTAATTTGTTAAGGTCGGTGTACTTACTTGTAATATTTATGGTGGTAAGATGGAGTCGAGTGATTATCTGTGCCAGGGGGCAGAAAATTCATTTCTAAAGGATGGCAGTAAATATCAGTGTGTTTTTGGTTGAATTTTCAAAAACATGTTCAAGCCTGGCCGGCGTGGTGCAGCCATGGAGCATCGACCTAGGATCCAGGAGATCGGGGTTCGATTCCCGGTCAGGGCACATGCCCGGCCTTCGGGCTCAGTCCCCAGGAGCGGGCCTGCAGGAGGCAGCCGATCAGTGACTCTCATCATTGATGTTTCTCTCTCTCCCTCTCCCTCTCTTTCAAATCAATAAAGATATATTTAAAAGAAAAAAAACATGTTCAAGAACCAAGTACTTAGCAGCTAAGGGGGGGCAAAAATCACACAATGACCTAGAATCAGACAGAACAAGGAGCCAACGAAAATGAGAAGACGTGGGCTTTGAGGAGCTGAAGTTGTGTTTGAGATGATGCCGAGCTCTCGGGGTCCGCTGGGCGAGGAAAGCCGCGTCTCCTTTTGACCGGGTAGAGAAGGTGCCACGACCCAGGCTGCCAGTGTCCAGGTGCACCCTCCACAACAGCTGCCAAGCCAGACCTTTGTCACATGAGTGCACGTCCAGTGCTTTCACCTGTGACGTGAACAGAATCCGGCTGTCACTCCAAAACATCAGCTCCTCCCAGAGGCTGGGCTTGCAGCTGACAAAGGGTTGGTTGGTTGGTTGGTTGGTTGGTTGGTTGGTTGGTTGGTTGGTTTGTTGAGCTCATTTTCCTGAACTGAAAGTTGTTGGGGGGACGGAGGAAATGGGTCCAGAGCTCCCAGGATGTGAAGCCCAGCCAGCTCAACATCTCTTGCAACTGTACAGTTTTATGAAATCACTTGGAAATTTTTAGCATCGTCTTGGTGGCAAGTGTCTGGTTCATCTTATTTCTATCACTAGTCTCAGATTAGCTGCATTTTCAGGTTTACCCTCTATGCATGTGGTCCAGGAAGGCAGGCGTATTTTCCCCAAAACATATAAAAGAGGGGGGGAGTCCAAGTTGTGATTTGTGAAGATAAATGACTGAACTTTCATTCCAACATTCTCACTCTGCTGATAAGTCGTCTTTGCCTGAAAATTTATATTGCTTTTGGTCAAGAAGTAATACCAGTTAAAGGCATGTAGTTAATTTTATTCAATTATTTTGTTTACATCGGAAGGACCGAGTGATTAAAGGAGGGAGTTTTATACTGTGTAGGCCACAGTTTCGGTAAAACAATATTTTTTTTCCTTTTGATACATTTATTACCTGCCTGAAAACCGTGGAAGCTGGCTTAGCGAAAGCAACTGTATTTTTCTTTATTACGATAAACACCTTTAATTACCTTTCTTCAAACTACTTTGTTGAAACACATAATGCGTTGTCTCCTGAGGTGAGCGTGAAAAACTGGCCCAGCGGGGCTGAATTGTGCCGTAATTAAAGAAAAAACAGAAAAGGTCAGATACCGGAATGGGGTAAATCTCAGGCGACTCCTGAGAACTCCGGGCCCCGAGACTGGAAATCACTGACTTGGTTATCGAACAAACCTTGTCTTTCTTCTCAACCTGGTGCCCACGTGAGGTAGGAAACACCCCGCGTCTTCAATTAACACCTGTTTCACTCCCCTGCCGCCTTCAGACTGTGGAGCGAGTCTCTCACAATAAAGCCAGAGGGAAAATAACGCCAGGATGGCTGGACAGGCAGTTTCAGAATCGAGGCGGGGTGGCCTTCCTCGGACCTCGTCTCCCCTTGTCAAGTCGATGAACATTTATCAGCTACACAGGAAATCCCGCCACGCACCGGCCGGTCGGCTAGGCATTAGGGACACAAAAGAACTGCAAGACATGCTGTCTACCCTAAAGGGGCTTATTTAAAAGGAAAGGACAATCTTGTAAATAAGTAAAATAAATTGTGAGCGGCTGCAGGGTCCCTCCGGGAGCTATGGGCAGTCTGTCTGCGTGGGGAGGCATCGAGGCGGCTTTTTATAGATGTGCCCCTCCCCCCCCCCCCCCCCGAGTCCTGAGAGACCAGAGGGTTTCCAAGCCAGTGGCAGAGGGAGGCGCACCTGACTCGTAGAGAACCCAGGGCTTCATTTCCATTCGGCTGAACAAATGCTGTTGAGCTTCGCCTGTGAGCAAGCCCACCCCTGAGGACAGTGTCCGCTCCCCAGGGCTTGGGGTCCAGGACGCAGGCGGGAGCAGGCCAGGGCCCCAGCACAGGCGCCTCGCCGAGGCCTGGGACGGCGGGGCAGCTCCCCAAAGACCCCGCGATCCGATCGATCGTCCCGAGCCGGGCGGAGTCGGGGCTGGAGCAGGAGGCAGGGGTAGGGAAGGACTCAGCACGGTGCACCTGCCCCAGCACCCCCCCCCCCCCCCCGGTGTCACAGAGGCGACGCCTGGGTGCCCCCACCTGCTGTGCGGGCGGGAAGGGCCGGCAGGGACGGGCGGCCACTCTGTAGAGCTCGAAGGTGCCCTCCTGCCCCCTTCTCCCCGCCCCACACCAGTCTTGCAGCGTCACCCTTGCCGCTCCCTCCCCTCCCCCTTGGGGTGCCCCAGCCAGCGCAGGCATCTCAGGGAGGCTTGTCCTGAGGCCCTCTGATCAAGGCTCCGCGGCGACGACAAAGGGGCTTTTTAAAACGATGGGCCCCACACTCTGAGAATTACAGAGGACCGCCCCGGCCGGCTGCCCAGTGGTTAGAGCGCCGGCCCGCGGCCTGGAGGGTCACGGGTTCGATTCCCAGTCGAGGGCACGTACCTCGGGTGTAGGCCTGACCCCTGGCCACAGTCGGCGTACGTGCGGGAGGCAGCCAATCGATGTGTCTCCCTCCCCCTCCCTCCACTCTCTCTTTAAAATATCAGTGGAAAAAATATCCCGGGGGAGACCTAACAAAACAAAGAATTACATAGAACTAAGTGTGCCCCGTTACATACGAGCATCGGGGTGACGCCCGTGTCGCTTCCCCGTGGAAACTAGTCGCCGTGGGGAGTGGCCCGGGAACACCCGGCCCGCCGGTCCCCGTGCTGTGTCTGTCCGGCCCATCCTGGCTTATCCATAATTCTCCTTTGCGGTCTTAGCCCCGCTCACAGGACGTGCGGCCTGTTTTCACGGACTCGGCGACGGCCGCCCGGTCGGCGCGCACGTCTCCCTCCCCCGGGCCGTGGGTCTGAAGTCGCCCACGGCCGCACCCTCCCGCAGGTCATCAGGATGACAGAGACAGTGACGGAGCAGACCTCTCAAGGTCCTGTTGTCAGAAGCGCTCCTTCATGCCTGAAATCGGAGCTTAAAACAGACCCCCTGAGCGGGCCGTCAGGTGGCTGCTTCTCGGCGCCTGTGGATGCCCCGCAGGGGAGTAGACGGCGGCTGTCGTGTGCAGGCTCTTCTCCGGGATTCACGCGGAGCATCCCCACCCCGCCATCCTCATGGCATCGTCGCAGAGCGCTCCCACGACGGCTGTTGTAATGGCGTTAGAAAGCGGAGACACGTTGCTTGCGATGACGTCTCGGCTCCTCCGGAATCGCCCAGGCTCCCCGTTTCCCTGCCCAGAGGTGAAAAGAGAAGACAAAAGTCTCTTGATCGATCCAGAAAGCAGAGCGTCCACTTGGGAATCACCAACATGACCGTGATGGGCAGGGAGAGGGGGGCACTGTGCCTAAGTTTCACTGAGTCTTGGTGGCCTAGTTTCCGGCCCAGAAAGCGCGCAGCTGGGCGCCGGAGGATTAGTGACAGGTTACGCAGCCCATTGGTCATGCTGACATTCGTTTAAATAGTCATCTGCTGTCTCATGACAGTGAAGCTGTGTTTCCCTTTATTTATGTTTCCCCTTCAGTGCTTCCTCTTGTTGACCAGAAAATGTTTCCCTGAACTTGGGAGAAATGCTCGGTGACCCGTTAGGGGACAGTGCCCCCTGGCCGCCCAGGGCTGGGGGGGGAGGTGCCGACCACACTTCCCTGCGCTGTCCGGCTTGGCCGAGGCACGTTGGTGAACTCAGGAGCCGCCAGCTTAGAGGTCCCGTTTTCTGATTGGGGACAAAAGAAACCACTGGACAAAGTTGGATGGGGTTTGATGGCCTGGAATGCCTTTAAAATCCACATATGGGTCTTTTTAAAAATATATATATGTTTTTATTGATTTTTAGAGAGAAGGAGGGAGAGGGAGAGATAGAAACACCATTGATGAGAGAGAATCATTGATCGGCTGCCTCCTGCACGCCCCCAACTGGGGATGAAGCCCCCAACCCAGGCATGTGCCCCGACCGGGAATCGAACCTGCCACCTTTGGGTGCACAGGACGATGCCCAACCAACTGAGCCACACCGGCCAGGGCTATACATTGGTCTTTTAACATCGTTTAAACTTTGAGTTGGAAATTCCAGAAACTCTGCCTTCTGGGCGTTTATGAATATTCCTCCCCAGTAGAACAGTGTCCCGACACTGACACTGAATTTGTGGTGAGGGCGGGAAAGGTCAGGAGAGGAGCTGTCGTGAGATTGTTTTCTAACGGAGCTCCGAGATCTTGTTAAAACAGAGCAACGCCCGCCCTGGGCACTTGTCCCGAACATGACAATACCCGGGTGGAGAAAATCTTGCCTCTTTAAGCCGAGGCCCTGAGAGGGCTGTTTGCCAGAGCGTCTGCTCTGTGTTTCTCCCACTGGTGAATCACCCTCTATGGATCAACCTATACATAAACCTTTAAAATGTAAGAAATCACTTTATTACAGTCTGAGAATGGATCCTCAGAGAGCTAGCTCGATGCGGAGTGGAAAGTTCTGGACGCTGCAGGGAGTTAGAGCTCAGCTTCAAGGATAAATACTTCTTGTTGGAAGCTGTGACCTCCAGCCAGCCAGCCAGTCGTGTTTCTTCAGAACTTGCTCTCTTCCCTCACCCCCTAGCCCCAGTCACAGAACACAAGGTGTGATGTATACACACCTCCAGTTAAGAAGGAATCTATGTGTGATACTAGGACCCTAGTGTCCCCAAGTTTCCCAGCCTTTGCTGTTGATATACCACAGTTCTCCGTGAAACCCGACTGTAGGAAATCCAGCTCTGTTCCCAGTGTAATCAGTGGCTCTTGAGAATATGTGGGGTTGACCCCGAGGTCAACTCCACCTCCTGTTCCCAGCTTTCCAGTACTCACCGCTGAATGTGTGATGATCACGCCTGCAGTGGTTGGCTTTTTTCTGCGTTATATGTCCCCACACATGGACACTGTAGCCCAGCTAACATCCTATTATATAACATGTTACAGGTTGTTACTGACGTCGAGAATCATTCAATGGCTCATGGTATTGTTACTATTACAGTGCAAGGTATGAGAAGTTCTTCACAGGCAACGGTGGTGATGGACCAGCCCGTGGGACCAGGCTGTCGGGACTCCCTCCCCCGCCGTCTCTTTTGTCTGAGTTCCAGGGGCAACTTTGTATCCTCGAGGCAGCCACAGGGAGAAGCAAATACTTCCTGTTACCCTGTTACTCTCAGAACAATCAAGCCAACCTCTCCTCCTTCAGGACTATTTAATCTTTGTTAACTGTTTTTTATTTCAGAGAGAGAGAGACTGTTGTTCATTTATTTAGGCATTCATTCATTGCTTGCTTCTTGTATGCGCCCTGACCGGGGTTCCAGCCCACAACCTTGGCGTATCGGGACGACTCTAACCGACTGAGCTACCCGCCCAGGGCCTTCGCTACTGTTTTTTCACTCGCCGTCTCTAATAACCTGTTTGATATTCTCATCATTGCTAACGTGTCACTATGGGTCGCCTCCTTCTCAGTGTTGTTGTTATCGGTGGGGAGAGGTCCACATCCCTGCCGGTTGCTGGTGGGAGTGGGCTTCTTGCGATATCCCGAGAAAAGGGATTTTCTGAGGCTCGCGTGGGAGGGTGAGGTACTATAGAAAGCTTTATTTCTGTGGAATCAAACCCCTGAGTTTCCAAGGCCCCATTTCCCTTTGTTGGACCAAGGAAGACTTGTAGCTGGGGCTTCAGTAGGGCTAGAATCAAAGCCAGCGTCCAGGGTTTTCACTCTGCATTGGAGCTGCGTCCGGTCCAGCATCGGGCTAGTTTAGTTTGTGTTCCCCGCCTCAGCCCATCAGTCCGCTGCATGTGGGTCCTCATGGCCTCATGGCCATGGAGGGAACACGGGCAGGAGCAAAGCCAGAGGAACAAGGGAGCCAAGAGAGAGAGCGAACTCCTTTGTTTGGGGGATTATGTTTTCCCAGATTCTCGAGGGCTTGCGGTGGCCCTGCCTACTCTAGCCAACCCATGGTTCCCCGGGCTTGACTGATGGCACCTTCCCTGTGTCATCCTGACTCCACTCCCCTTGGTTGGGCCCCTTCCCCAGTGACCTGCAGGGAATGGGCTGGCGGTTCCCTGGGGAGTGAGATGGCATCATCCTGGTGAAGCTGCCCAGACGACACGCCTGTAACGTCCGGCCTCCCTTTCGCTCCTTTGCCATTACTAATAACTGGCTAATTGCATTAGTATCATTGTCACAATCCTGTTTGCTTCTCTATGGAACGTGAAGAGCAGAGGCCTGAGCACATGTCCCTAGCACAAAGCCAGCGGATGTCCCCCTGCCTTCCCGAAAGCAGTGGCTTCGAGGGGATAAACAAAACGGAGAAAGTGTTCTTGGTGGAACAACCCCGTGAAAAGCGCCCGTGTGCGGGGAATGTCATGGGAAGCGGCTCGATCAGCGTAACGAGCGCTGACTTTGGGGTGCGAGGAGTGAACGGGATTCTCCTCCCGTCTCTGCATGTTGGGAACATTTGTTACACTCTCTGGGCCTCTGAGGCCTCATTTTACAGAGTGTGGGCCAGGTGCCCTCCCACCCCTTGCAGAGCTCTAAGCTGCTGTTTAAAGCCTCTACCTGCCAATAAACTGTAGAGCCCTAATCGCCTTGCTGTGGGCTAGCAAGGTCCCACATGGGCTGTCCCCACTCTACCAAAAGCTAACCGCGTCGTAAAACCCAAATGGTTGTATCACTGTTTGACACCTACCCCGACCCTCTCCCGCACCGTTAATGTCCAAACGCATCCTCTGAATGGAGGCAGTGGCCGCTCTCCCTTGACCCTCCTCACGTACAAGTAGAGGTCCTGGTGCAAAACGTGGCGCAGCCGGAGGGCTGAGCACTGACACATCTCACTTCAGCCCTAATTTTCTCTGCGGGCTTCCACGTGACCCCGCGTGAGGGAAGCAGGGGATGTGAGACCCCGGCGAGGCCACCACGACTGATGGGCCCGCGAGGCGGGCGACCCACGGAGCAGCCCGAGTCCCCCGCCGAGGCTCATGTAGGTTAATAACTAATTTTCTCTACATCACAGCCTCTACCGAGGTTGTCATGGTAACCGGTGCAAAGTTGAGCCGATGGAATCTCTGTAGCACTTTTCGTCTTCCCCGGCTAATCTTTTTCTCTCTCAAATCCAGTCTCCCAGTTTGGCGGGGCTGTCTGTTTACCATTAAGAAAAAGTTTTGTTCTCATTTTTGAAGGGGGCCTTCGGTATGGGCAGGGATTCTGGATTTACGGAATGTCACAAATGGAACAGATGAAAGGAGTCACTCAGTCCCTTATTTTCCGACCCACCAAATCAAAACAACTGCCAGGGAACTTGATAAAAAATACAGATTCTTCATCTTCACTGCAAACGATAAAATTCAGAATCTCATCAGAGACGAGGGAATCTGTATTTTTAACAAACATCCCAATTAATCATGTTATCAAGCAAGTTTGGGAAACACCGGCCTGATTTCGTGGGTTCCCTTTGCGGATTTCAGGGTCTTGACAGGGTAACAGCCTGAAAGAATTGACAGAAATTACGATTTGTTTCTGATGTCGTTGAAACACCCAACTCGGGCGCGTTCAGCTTCCAGAACTCTGAACTTGGCTGAGCTCAGAATGACAGTGATTATGTGACACAGTGACAGGAGCCCCCCCCCAACAGTGATTATGTGACACAGTGACAGGGGCCCACCCCCCCCCCAGCCGCAGTGGCACCCCACAGACGGAGCCGCCGGGAAGGGCGCGCTCTGCCCAGAGGACTCGGTCTCCTTCCCGGCCACGGCCTTCTCCTCGAGGACGTGCCCGTCTGAGCGGGTTTTCGCCATCCTGTTCACTGCATTTGTGAATTTTCTCTCTTGATTATTCCAGTCAGGTGACGGTGAACCCAGCAAAGTAGAGGCATGTGCGGCCCCGGAGTTCTACACTTAACGTCCGTTATAAATTTCACCAAGCAGCTAGGAAAGCAGCTATAACAAGGAATGTTCTAATTAGTCTCAGAGGCATTTTGCTGCAGAAAATACGGGAATTTTTTTTTTTCGTTTGCAGAGTTCACTAATTGCCCCCCAACAATAGATAGGAATCTCTCTTGTTATACTTGCAGAAAATATATGGCCTTGCTTTTCAGCTGGGACCCTCTGGAGATATGAAGGAAGTTACCAAAAAAAAAGGAATGTTTTGAAACAGCTACAGAGAACAGCCACATGGCCATTGAAATGAAAATATATAACCGTCTCCTCTCTATGTACATACTCTAAGAACACTTTGGGGTCTCTGGAGATACTGTTTCCACTCCCCAGCTGATGGCCTCCATAGATACCAGTCTAGAACTTCTATTTTAATTAGAATTTTAAATACGCAGATGTAACCCCGGAGCTCTCATTGCAAGGGATGCATGGCCGTATTTTATTCCAGGTATACCTTTATATAACACACTGTGAGCAGTGCTGTGAAGACCACCCAGCTGCTGGCTGATAGAAGTTAAAGAGTTGTTACAGTGACCAAACCAGGACAGCAAGACCAGTTACCTGCCTGTAATCCCCAAGGAATGTTCGCGGGGCTGTTTTGTGTTTGGCAGAACTGGGGGAGGGAGGAAGCGCTCCGGAGACGGTCTAAGTGTTTGGAAGTATTTTTGCACCCCAGGATGGATGTACTCTTAATAACTTCACCCTGTTACCGGGAATCCGTGGTGGGGCTCGGGGCTGCCTGTCGCTGTGTCCAATTCAACGGAGGCGGGGCTGAATCATCTAAGGGGTTTATTGAGAAGACCACCAACCAAGAGGCAGAAGAGCATCCAAAACCTGTCTTAAGGAGTCGCCTGAGGGATAGGGCTGTGTAGGGAAATGGGGTAAACTGAGGCTGGGAACAGAGTGCAGCTACGCGCAGTCCTGGAAGTCATTCTTTTGACCTTGGTCGCCCAGCGATGTCCCAGGAAGGTGATGTCTTCACCCATTGTTCACAGTGCGCCACCTCCTTAATTGCTTCAGCCTGGGATCAAGAGGAGTGCAGGGTGCAAAGGCCTAGGAGAAAGAAGCCTAAAAAAAAAAAAAATTTAAATCCCTGCTCACATGAGTATATGTGTCCTACAGTTTTATAAGTAATATAATTATATTTAAGATTCATTCAGGTGTTCAATATTTGGAAATTATAAGTGCCCCCATCAATACCTCTTGATCGGAAATCCTTGTAGGACAGACACCTGGCGAGTGGCCTTGAACTAACCTCCAACCTACCCGGGTGCGCAGGGAAACAGCCCCTCCCCAGGTCCCGCCTAGGGCCTCGCAGGTGCCCCGGTCGCTGCCCGGCTGCTGGAGCCCGGCTCAGCTAGCAAGTCCCGCGCCACCGGTCCTCCGGGAGTTGGCCTTCGCCCCCTTGACACCTCTGTGAGTGTGAATGACTCCGTGTCATCGGCAAAGATTTGGCAGTCAGGCCTCGGTGAAATCAGAAACTACGGTTTCAAGTCGAGTTTTTTTAAATCACTGTGCACATTGTATTGTTACATTGGGAAAATGTTGGAGTCTAATTAAAAGAAAGGGGAATTGTTCGCTTGCTTAGTCTGTCACTATTTTTTCCTTTTAAAATATGAAGTTAAAGAAAAGCTTGATTGTCTTTGATAGTTGCAGTTGTCTACCAGCGAGGATCACTGAGTGTGCCTGATGCAGAAGTCCAAAGTCAAGCAATGCTTGAAGAAAGTATAATTACAGCGAGAGTTAGAGGATTAGGAATTCTCTGCGTTTGTTTATATATACATATATTTTTTTATTTTTTTTTTTTAGTTTTTCGGGCCCTTGGCCTACTCTTTTATTTGTAGAGTTATGAAAAACACGATTACTTTGGTAACAATTTCCTGTACCCAGCTCTTTTTTCCAGCAGGTGGTAAATCTTACTCTTGTAATGTGAACCACGCAGCGTAATTTCATTTAGATGAAGTTCAAAAACATACAAGAACTCAACAATTAAGTGGTTGAGGGCTACAGCCCGTGGTCCACCGTAAAGAAAATCGCAGGGTTGATGAGCCCCGGATTCGGGGGAGCAGTTTCATCTGAGTCAGGAGGACACTGGGGGGATAGGTCAGGCTCCCAGCTTGAAAGAAACATTACACCAGCTGCTTGTAAACAATGGCAAGGAAGACTTCGGTCGGGATATTGCAACAGAATCAAGATTGTTGCACCCGGGAGAGTAGCGCCAGGATGAGCCAGGGAGAAGGTCCTGCAGGAGCTGGGGGCCATGCCACGGCCTCTGTCCCGCTGACTGGCCCTGTGGCGGCTAGTCTCCTACCCTCCGGCAGAGCTGGGAGACAGGGCCCTGTCTTTGAACTTCATGATTGCATTTCAAAGGGATGGCTCGCAGGTCCTGGGTTGCGGAAGAGTTACATCTCAGCAGCAGAGAGGAGACAGTTGCAACTTTCCTGCTTCTGTCTTCTCTAGCGTTTCTTTTACCTTGTGGGTTTAATTTTTCCCCCTTTGCCATCATTTTAGTGGAGGCTGCCAAGGGTGGAGACTTCAGTTTTCTAAGACAAAAGAGGGCCAGAGCCTGGAATCAGGAAAAGACCTGTCTAAAGTTTAGTGAGCTGAGCAGGGTATTAGTGTCCCCTGGGGCCCAGGAGACTTCCCCGGTGGTGCTGAGGTCCTTTTCCCGAAAGCTGGGTGCATACACAGCTGTTCGTCTCTGTAACTTCTGCAGACTTCATCCATTTTTTGTAGCATGGGGTAGAGGCAGAAATGGCATTGACTGCTACTTAATAGAAACAACAGTATTCACAAAAGGCGGGAACGTTTAATAGCACTTAACAGGAGTATCAGCGGCATGCGGTAGAAGCAGAAATGGCCAGAGGCTCTGCTCAGGGTCAGCAGGTGGGGCAGGCGGGGTGACAGCTCTAAGGGCTGCCAGGGGAGAGACTGCGGATGGGCCGTGTGCTCCCCGGGCTGTTTGCAGGGTGCTTCTCTGTTGTTCTTGCCGGCTGTACTCCATCTCTCTGAAGTAAAGGACAGCACTTCTACCCTTGATGTAGTGACTCAGGCAGGAGCATTAATTGTTTCTTCCCAACATCCCAATAAACCCGCAGCCCCTAAGGCCACGTCACTCCCTGGAACTAAGTTAGCCACTCAGGGAAGCTCATTCGACATCTCGGGGTCTCCAGGGTAACATTGCCGGCCTCATTGTCGCCAGTCACACATCGCCTCCCATCTGTCTGGGCTGGCTGGGCTACTGCAGCTGCGCCGCCCTGGAGGGTCCCCTCGCGCCTGGAAGAATTAATGTGCTTCCCTAAGCATCCAGCTTAATGCTAAGGAGGGGCCCGGCTTTGGAGAAAACCCGCCGGGCGAAGAAATTCCAGCAGGTAGAATGCGCAGAGCTTCCTCGGCCGAGGTCGTGGCTCTGTGCGGGGGGACATGGACAGTCCATCCGCGTCTCCCTTAGAGAGCTTAGTGACATACACAGGGGCCACTGGGAAGCTAAGGGTTAGAGGAGAGAAGCCTCCAGGTCGCGTGGCCAGTCACAGGCGTGGACCGGTTCCCCGCTCTGCTCCGTCACTGCGGGGCAGCCGCTGGAGGGGCCGTGAGGGGCCGGGGAGCTCGGAGCCCGGCGTCGGGGCCCCACCTTGCAGGGTGAGCAGCCTTCGTGCACACACAGCCCATCCAGTGGTCACACGCGGGGCCTTGAGGGTCTCTCTCTTCTCAAGTGTCAGTGACGCCACAGCAGCCGGTGAAGGGTCCCCGATGATCTCTCCCATTCCTCCCACGTTTGCGCACAAGCTGGCTCTTCAAGTCTCACTCTCGCGGCTGCCCCCCCCCCCCCCCCCCCCGAGTCGCTCACCACGGGCTTTACTAGGGAGGATTCTCTGTTCTTTCCATCAAAGCAGCTTTGTTCCTTGGGCGTAAACAGAGCCGTCCCGTCCCTCCCTGAATCGGCCAGGGAGCCGGCCTTGGGTGCGCCGGGCTGGTCGGCGCTGGCTGCGGACGCCAGCTCCTTCTCCGGAGGCTTCCGCCTGCTTGAAATTCACGTGGCGCTCTTCAAACTCGCACGTAGCTTCAGGGGAAAGTTTGAGTTTCTGAGATGAAACCGTGTGCCCAGATCGGCTCGGGGGAACCATAAAATAAGGCAAGCGAGTGGAAAACCCTCCAAAGTAAGCAAAAGCATTAACATGATAATGCTCCAAGTAGCTTCAAAATAACGCCGTGCTCAAGATAAGCTCACACTGGCGAGACATTCCCTTCCATTGAGCCTTAAAGAAAACGCGGAGTGTCGCCTCCGAGGAGACGTCATTCTGTGTCATTTCTACGCCCTGGCTCCGCAGCAGGGTGTTTTTTTTAACTTCTAGGTGATTTGAATGCGCAGTCGGGGCTGAGGAAGCCACGTGAATAACATCTGGAAGCTGTTCGAACAGGTGTTGACCCCGCGCGTCCTCACAGATCTCGCCCCTTCCCGAAAATACACGCACGTTGCGCGGGGCGGGCGCCCGCACACACTCCAGATTCACTCACTCGTCTGATCAGGTTGAGTTTGGGCTTTGTGCAAGGAGCCACGTTCCCGTGCCCAAGAAGCTCCCAGTCTCCGGTGGAGGCGGCCTACAGGGGCGTGGAAATGGGAACAGCGCCCGGGGTGGCGGGAGGGCAGGTGCAACGTGAGCAAATATATTTTTTTAGTAAAAGAATTCATTTCCAATTTGCTGACAGCTCTGATCTTTCTTCACGCTGACATTAGACACGAGATTGGCTCATTTATATGCAGGAAGAAAAGATTAAAAAGTAGGCTTACACCTAACATTTGAGGTCATTGTACATTCTGGATCCCACTTTCTGCTGTGACTCCCGTTTACAGTTCAGGGATGTACGATCTGAATAAATAGAAATAATTCCTAAACAGGCGGAGCTTTCACGAGAGCAGGCGACCCTGTGTGGCCCCACCAGCCTGTCTTATTACCCATCTAAAAACAGGTCTGACACGACTGTGATTATCCTCTCGTTGGAAGGGACATTCATACTTATTTAGCCAACTGCTGTGCTTTCAGGCAAACCCGCCCCTGAACAGTCCCGGGCAAATAAATATCAGCCTTTCAGAAAACGCACCCTGTAGGGAAGGTGAGCCCACAATCGCAGCGAACAGGAAACGGCCGGTGCAGTGCCACAGCCCCCAAGGCGAGCCCCAGGCCCCGAAAGGAGCGGCCGACCCTTGTACGCACACGGGTGTGGTCACAGAGGAAATAACTTTGAGCTGCGGCTGGGCGCCGCTCGAGAGGCGTGGGAAGCTATAGTGGACTCAGATGCGGAGCCATTTGGGGGTGGAAAAGAGCAGAAGACGGTGGCATCCCACCCGGGATCGATCCACGGCCCCCTTTTATTTCTGCCGTCCAGCAGGAAAAAAACAGAGGCCAAACATTTCCCCTAAACTGTGATGCTCCCCCAAGTGGTTCCTTTATTTATATACAAGGGTGGGCAAAAGTGGGTTTCCAGCTGCGCGTATGCGAAGCCCAGAGTTTATTCTTGTATCATTAGTTATTAATTATTGGGTTATTTATTTGTATTATTACTTTAAACCTACTCCTGTCCACCCCTGTATATGTCAGGTTATCATTCTACAGAGACAGTGCAAATATGCAACTAAGCCTAGATTAGGAGGAACTGCAGAATGCAGTCTGTGTTTGGGGGAGGAACATCGTTGGCATAGTCTCAAATAGGGACTCACACCCGGAGCCTCGATAAGCCGAGAGTCAGGGCTCTGTCCTTGGTCCTGACAAAAGGCTGCTAGGAAGCATCACAGCCAGCACCCACCGTCGTCTTGCCTGATTTCTTTTTTTAAAAAGTGGTTTTAAAAAAATACAAAACACAAAATTTGCTAACTTTAATTATTTATCTTTTTTTAATGTTTTTATTGATTTTTTAGAGAGAGAGGAAGGGAGAGGGAGAGATAGAAACGTCGATGAGAGAGACCCATCATCGATCGGCTGCCTCCTGCATGCCCCCGACTGGGGGTCAGGCCCCCAACCCTGACCGGGAATCGAACCGTGGCCACTTGGGTCCTAGGTTGACGCTCACCCGCCGAGCCACACCGGCCGGGCCATCTGAACCATTTCTAAGCGCACAGCTCAGTAGCCTTAAGTATACACACGCTGTTGTGCCACAGATCTCCGGAACATTCTTACCTTGCAAAACCGAAGCTGAATGCCCCTGACACAGCCACCCCCGACAGGAGGGAGCTAAGTACCTAAACGCCTAGGAGCAGAAAGGAGAATGGCGGTGAGGCTTGTTGCCTGACCCCCTCCTGAATCCCAGCCTCCCTTGGCTTCTGTTCTAAGCGTGCTGGCACCTGGCACCGCCGCTGAGGGCAGACGCAGCTCTGGCTCTGAAAGTGCTGCCTCCTACGTGGCTTTAAGGCCCAGCTCCTCCTGCACCCAGGCCCTGCCAGGTGGATCTGTCTGCTCCCTGCCCTTCATTAGCCTTTCTGCTAGTGCCCACTTGCCATCTCTCTGCCAAACTTAACTGTTTGGCTACTTTTCACAGGCCTGAGAACACACCACCTCTTGGGTACTCGTTACCCAGTTCTGGCCTCGCTGAGGGTCCTCTCCTGTTCCAGGAGGCAGCTGACCTCATCTCTTGTTGGCATCTTCTACGTGACTGCACAACCCACACACACCCGCCCACCCCAAGTTAATAGGTGTAGCCACTATGTTTTGAAAAATATTTAAAACCCCACCTTTATATTCTAGGAAATAGGGAACAGTGAACTGAATTTAGACCAAGAACAATCTCAACAGATGTCACGGTTTCCTCTCCAATTCATGGGGATCTCACTCTCCACATTGCTATTCATACATCACACAAATGTTCTGCAAAAATTATTACTGAGAATTATGTGCAAATGTAAATGCTCTCTAGACAATTCGAAACATCAGCTTCAGTGCAAGACTTTACCTGCTAAAAGCATCTATTTATAGTTTGACACTGTATCGCTGACATTTTGACGTGATACATATTCCATCAGCCTGATACATTGTCACCTCCCAGTGAGCCACCGTGTCACTAACTCGGAATTAAACATGTTTCTCAGCCACTTTGCAGCCTTTGCAAAGCACATAAAGGTGATTTGACAATTACCCCCAGGAAGGCAAATAATCAGCATACCTCTGATTCCCTTATTATTAGCCATTATAAAATCATGCGCTGTGATAAACGTCCCTAACAAAGACACTGATTTTCACAAGACTTCCTAAGAGGAAAACACATAGATTTGATATAAGAAACCCACAGGGGGGGGCCTCCATTTTCCTCTGTGGCTTCAATTTGAGGGAGCTGCTCCTCGTATGGCTCTGGCTCTCACCTGTCAGGCTTTAATTATTGAGTTATGGGGGGAGATGACTGCCCATTGCCTTAACTATAATACCAAGGGATGTTTTACAAAAGAAAGGAAATCTTTTTTCTTTTTTTAATTTTTTTTTTTTGGCTGCTTTGTAGTTGAAAGTCTATTTTTAACCCAAACTTTTCTATTTATCTTCCCATTTGTCCCCTTTGTCCGGTTTAATTGCTGGTTAGACAAATAAGTAGGCACCTGGCCTGCATCAAATTGCACCTGGTGTTTTTGTTTTGCTCTGTTGTGTTTCTTTATGCCATTGAGGTTCCTGGGCCCATTATTAATTTCTTCCTTGAATTATCTTACACAGTCACCTTCACCAGAATCCTTCCCACAGGGCCAAGCAAGCACTTACTTCAGATGCCCAGGGATGATTTTTCTAAAGAATTTTCTAAATATATTCATAACCCCTGTGGTGACACAGGGGGGTATATTTGACTGCTTGGTGGCATATACGGCTTTATCATTCATAAGGTATTTTTCGTGTCCTATATGGTTATAAAAGAAAGGTTCCGCTTGAGCTTGCAACAGAGACATGAAAATGGTCTGTGGTAAACTTGACATATTAAAAAAAAAATCGAACAAAAGAAAAACCTAAGATGGCAGCACAGTAAAAATGAGAAGACACAGCTTTAAATCCATGGGGATCTGAGTTCAAGTCTAACTAATAGCTTCCTAGTGATGCTCCCCGGGTGAGAAGCGAAGCTTCGGTATTCTGGGTTATAAAACAAGAGCTAAGTAGTAGCCAGAACTTACTGAGCGTCTCCTGCAGCACCGTGCTAAGTGCTTTCCACGCATTTACTCCTTTGACCCTCATAACATTCCTGTTTTTATTGATGTTTTGCAGGAAAAAAAAAGATATGAAGTCACATAGCAGTTAAGCAATATTCTCAAGGACTCATGGATAGTAAGTGGCAGGGCCGGGGTTTGGAACCCAGTGAATCTGCCTCCAGAGTCTGTGTTTTAACCGCAGGGCACAGCTCCGTCTCTAAACACCTGGAAATTAAATGAGGTAGCAGGTGAACGTTTATGTCACTACGCCAGGCAAACCGTAGATGTTCATCAGAGTTCACTCCCTCCTTAAAAACAGGTAATAGACCTGGCCGGTGTGGCTCGGTTGGTTGGGCACCGACCGGCCTGTGCACCGAGAGGTCGCTGGTTCGATCCCAGCCGGGGCGCGCGCCTGGTTTGCAGGCTTGACCCCCAGCAGGGGGCGTGCAGGAGGCAGCCGACCCATGTTTCTCTTTCACTGATGTTTCTCTCTCCCCCCCCTCTCCCTTCCTCTCTCTGAAATCAATGAAAACATATTTTTTTTAAAAAGCAGATAAGAGCAGTCATTAAAATCTAAGAATAATGTTCATTAGATCAGGCAATATGCCTTCAAAAGATATTCACAAAGGTGCGGAAATATAATCAAACACATTATCCTTATCAAATGCCTCTTATTGAGTGTGTGTTACGGGCACTATCTTATGGAACCTTCACAGCCACCCTGCCAGGTGGGTATTACTGTCCACATGTCGGACAAGGAAACTGCGATTTAGAGCCACAGGGCTAGTAAGTGACAGACATCAAAGCCCACGATAGTCTAACTGCTGTGCCGTATTATTTCTCAGACTGTCAGAGGGCGATGACCCGGCCTCGTGACCTAGGCTGCAGCAGCTCATTAATTCGGGGGCCACCGGAAAAGTCCCCTCTACCTTCCGGACAGCCGTGTCCCCTTGTTCTGCAACTATTGTAGTAAGATATCACCACAGCGTAATGGGACTGATTTTTGCAAGTGTGTCATCGCTGTCACGTAGACCAGTTTTTTTAGGGAAAACGTAAAGGTTCAAGAAGTGCCCTCTGAATTAGACCTTAGCCTGGTAGGTAAAGTCAGTCAGTTCTCCCCCTGAGAGCGTCTAATTCTATTACACGAGCGTTAACTTAGGACCCGCCAGTGCGTAAAGGCACTTGATTAGGTTTCATGAAATGTGTGGGTTGTGCAAGATTCGGGGCGTCCCAGGGAGAAGCTGAGAAAGACGAAGGAGGCTGTGGGGGAAGCGCTGGTGCTGAGCAGGCGGGACGGTGCAGTCCGAGCCTGCTTCCCGTAGGAGGCCCCGCGGGAGCGTCCCGCAGGCGGCGGGGTCCCGGGGACGCCGGGAGGCGGGGAGGGAGGAGGCATCTTAATCAGCGCGTGTCCCCGGGAGCCGACCCAGGAGGCAGCGGAGGGGGCCCGGCCCGGCCGAACGGTCCTGGGTGCGGAAGATGGGCAGTGGCTGTGGGGGGCTGGGCGGCCCTTCATTCTGGGAGGATTCGCTGCTTCCCACTTGACATTGCCCCCGTTTCTCTCCATTGAACCTCCTCGCTTATTACGATTTGTCGCCCCCTGGCCCTGTCCAGAACGATGCCCGGTCCCCAGCTTTCTGGCTGCACCCTCCCTTCCCCTCCCCCGGGGCGTGTCGTCCAGACGCGGGAAAGAGCAGTGACCCCGGGACGGAGGGAACTCTGGCTTGTTAAAGGTGGTCGTAGGGGCCTTAATGCGTGCTGGCGGTCGGTTTCCTGTGGGCCACCACCGAGTCGCCTCCCCAGAGCCCCGGCATCCCCCCTCGTGCAGTCCAGGGGCGGGAGCAGGGACGAGGGATGGACCTCGGTGGCTGCAGCGGACTAGAAAGGAAATAAAACGATGCAAGAAACGTCCTAAAGGAAGAGTGAACTTTAGCTGGTGGCTGGCGTGTCCACGAAACCGGGATAAACACTACAGGGGCCGCAGAGACGCGGGAACAAAATAATCTCGTGATAAAGAGCGACTATGCAAAACCACCCGTGTCGGCCACCCCAGGGCCCAGCAGCTCAGGCACAGACCCCGAAAGGAGGCGGGTGGGCCCAGTTGCTCACGAAGCGGAAAATGTGTCTGATGTGTTGTACTCGTGAGATCACCAACCATAAAAAATAATCTTCATGAATAGCAACGATACACTGTGGAGGCAGGTTGTACGTAAAAATGGATAAGCAAGCTTGCAGCAGGGCGTGATCGAAGCAGATCCCGTTAGCGGGCAGGGTCCTCGGTCTCCTCCCTCGCCCTCCTTCCTTATTAGTAATGAACCGAAGGACGTGCAAAGTCTGTTTTGCTAATGGCCGTTTGTAGCACTGCACGTGGTATTGCGTATTTAAAACAATATACTGCAAAAATAAAATTTAAAAAAAAAACTTTTTTAAGTAAAAAAATAAAATACATAAAAATTTAAAACATTTTTAAAAAACAATATACTGTACACCTAATTGCATGTCGATAAGCAGCTTAGGTTATGATGCCTTTATGTTATAACTCTCGCCGGGGCGGAGTTCCATACGCTGTCCTGGTTTCCCTCTCGGCCTGCCTCGCCCTCGGATGCGGCTCTCCCCCCCCCCCCCCCCCCGGCTGCCCGGCGGGCCTGCCGGTCCCCTCTGTCCCCGACACCCGGGCCAGCTTAGGCGCTCCCGTGACTGCAGGGGGTTCCGTTCTTAGGCCCTGAACACTTTAACCTCCAGAGGCCGTCGAGCCCAAGACCCGACGCCGGCAGCGAAGCTTCTTCCGACTCCCGCTTCGGACGCTTCCCTCTCCTCGCGTCCCCCTTTCTGATTTCTGTTTGTCAGGGACCAGTGGACGGCTGTCTGCTGGGCAGCTTTCAGGACCAACCTGCCTTTTCCTTTTCTGATTTTCATGTGCAAGTTCAGATTTATGCTTACGAAACATTGCATTTAAATATGATTATCCTCAAAAGAATAAATAGATGAACAAAATAAATATGATTGCCCTTATCTCGGCCAACCCGAGTGCGTTAAAAGGGGATATTTCCTATTTCATCACATGCTTTAACATTAATGAGTTTGAATTAATTAGTGTTTATAAATTTGAATCAAAACTTAGAAAACGCTTATTCTAATTATATAATCTCTCTGGAACAGCTTTATGCTCTGTGTTAATATAGACCAACTGCTGCTTTTTCCACTCGTAATATCCAAATATAGAAGAATGTTGCTCAGAAAGATGATTTACTTTGGGCGGTGGGCACACAATGCATCGTAGAAATCTGCACTTGACACCCGCATGATCCTGTTAACCAATGTCACCCCGTTCGATTTAATTCAAAAAGAAGACTATTGTTCAGCTCTCCATTTGTGAAACTGAATCATCTGTTCTGAGGTAACGTGTAGTGTTTCTCATCTCGGGAGCATAAGAGCCCTTACAGAACAGTCTTGCTAATCGTCGCAGCACAAGTAGTGTACAAGCACCCACACAGGCGTGAGACGAGTGTCCGAGCGCAGGACCAGTCCCTTGTCCAGAGCAGCTGTTAACCGCGGACCTCGGCGAACTGGGAATAAACCTAAGTGATGCTTTTCCTTGGGCCCCACCTGCCGTCCAGGGAGCCAGGCCGCCTGTCTCAGAATCTCCTGATTCTTCAGTCCGCGGATCCTTATAACTGTTTTCCGTTGCTCGTAAATTATGGGGGGTTCGCGTTACCTGCAGGAGTTATGTTTTAGAGTCACCGCAAACACTGGATTAGCCAATACCGACCCGTTGCTCCTGGGGAAATACAGGGTTAGGTTCCCACGGCCCTCTGTCCCGGCGTTTTTCTCAACTTCTACACACGCCTTGTTTTATGTGCATTTCTGTCTTAAGGCGCTTTACTTAATATATATTTTTTTATTCATTAACATCAGACTCATGGCCAACAGCCCTACAGCTCACACCTGCACGAAACCCGTGGGTTTCCTCTGTGAGGCACATCACGCATCCTGCGCTTAGGAGCGCGGGAGAGAGCTCGGCGCGGTGCGTGGGGGCCATTTAACAGCAGAACCAGCAGCGAAAGTGTAAAATGTATGGCACTAGATAGACTGTGGAAAGGACATTTGTTTGCAGTGTGAGACGTGAAGCAGGAAGGCGGAGCACGGCCTGGTTCACCCTCCGGGATGGACACATTCGCACCCACGCAAGTCCGTGGACAGTCCTAGCAACACTGAGCACTGACTTGGGGGCTGCGAGTAAATGTTAGCAAGTAGGAAAATTTGCTTATGGAATTCGCAAACAGTGAAGAGCAACTGTATCAAGTTTTAAGCATAAATAAAAGCCACAGTTCACCTTGGGATTAGGGTTGGAAAGCAGCGGATACTCGGTGAGCACCTGCTGTCGGCTGGGTGCCCTGCACTGAACAGCACGTTGACCAGGGGCCTGGAGAGTGTGTTTTGTTCTTTGTTCGGGTTTTTTTAATATGTTTTTATTGATTTCAGAGAGAGGAAGGGAGTGGGGGAGAGAGAGAAACATCAATGATGAGAGTCACTGACCGGCTGCCTCCCGCACGCCCCCTGCTGGGGATCCAGCCCCAAACCCAGGCACGTGCCCCGACCGGGAATCGAACCGCGATCTCCTGGATCCTCGGTCGATGCTCAGCCGCCGACCCACGCCGGCCGGGCCGGAGAGTATGTTTTGACGTGACTTGCCTTCGCTTGGGACAAACGTCATCTCTGTCTAAAGTTGGCCTGTGTTCTTTTCTTGATCGGTGACCAACTTAGACTGCATAACATTTTGCAGCAAACATAGAGGAAAGTGAGAGCATCTATGTCCTGCAGAATTCAGTTGTTAAATAGCTGTCTGGTAGATGCACAGCATGTTTTCATGGTGTGGGTTTTGTTTTGTTTTGTTTTTTGTTTTGTTTTGTTTTGTTTCGTTAGGATTGCCACTGAAGTGAAAACACAAACTTTGCACTAGCTAATGCTAAAGTGCAATGCAAAGCCGTCGTAATTAAAACAGCACGTCACTGGTGCAAGGAAAGACAGAAGGGCCACGGAACTGATTAGAACGTCAGAATGCCGTGTACCCAAGAATTAGTACACACCACAGCGGGCATGGAATTGATGGGGAAAGAAGGCAAATCACGCTGGGAAAATAAAGTTTCTACCTCACATTAGATGCTAAAATAAATTCCAAGGAATTAAAGAATTCAAAAATGACAGAAAGGGATACATAGAATAAGAGTATTTTTCTAATCTCTAAATGGAAAAAAAAACAAAACACTTTTTTACACATAAAGACAAAGAAAAATTGGTAGATACGACTATATAACAACTAAAATTTCAGTTGTTAAAAAGGTCAGCAAATTAATCTAAAAGAACAGACTGAAAAAAATCTGTTGACTTAAAAGTCATATATATAATATATTTTTAAAACTTTTAAAATACAACAAAAAGTAAAAGATAATGAACCACCAGGTTGTAAAAGAAGAACCAGAATTCTTCAATGTATAAAAAAATATTGACATTCTTTCCAATCCAAGAAAGACAAAGATAGGAACATAATACGTTATGATCTCTGAAGCTGGTAACGTTTTGTTTTTGTTTAATGATAGGGCATTTCTGACAAGCAATTTCGCAACGTAGATCAATGTTTGTAACGTCTTTGTAGTTCTCAAACAGAGATTTTTGCTTCTAAAACCACATCCCCAGGAAATAATTATAGAACACAGTTTTTTTTGTTTATAGATTGTTCATTCAGAAGTTACATGTAATTACGAAAAATGTGAATAAATACATGTCCTCCCCCAAAAGGGGGACATGGTTAAATACATTTAAGTCTAGACACGTAAAGGTATTTCCTTAAAATAAATCTCCTAAAAATGCTTTTGAAGACTAATTTACATGGATACATGATAATAGCATAATTTTAATAAGTCATAGTGGAAAGCTGATACAATATTATCCCAGCTTTGCAAATATGTGTTTTTACATGCAGTTACATGAAGTGAAAATAATGGACATGTTAATAGATTATTTCTTGTCAGTGAGTATGGGGGAAATTTATATCTTCTTTGTGGTTTCCTGTGTATCCTAAATATAGTAAAATATATATTATCTATATACTTGAAAACGAGGATCTTAATTTGCAATTTGACCATTTTAAAACCACTCAATTTATGTTTCTGAAAATGGTCACACTGAATATTTAATAATCTGTACATTAATGTATTTTTAAATCTTAATTTTTTTCCCCACTAATATTGCATACTTTTAAATACTGGCATATCCTCGGCTATGGTTATGCCTATTGAAAGCCAAAATTCCTGCCAGTTTTATACAAAGTTGAACTTATTACCTGCATTTTGATTTGTAGGATAAATAAGTGTTTTGACTGTACTTTGTCTGCTTTGGCTAAAGACAGATGACAGAAGAGGGCGCTGATTAAATGACCGATAAATACAGGAGAAAATCTGGGAGTTTTTTGTTTTTATGATTACTTTTTATAACCATTCTGCTCGTGAATTATTTATAATACTGCCGTAAAGAATGTTTTGAATCAAGCCTCGGGCCTCGCTTCCAAAGGCTGTGTCTGGCTTCTGTCATTCCACAATTTATGATTGTGTTAGGATTATAGGACGGAAGGTGAATTTTATGGGTTGTCAGATCACGATGAGAGCAATTATGACTTTTCTTTAAAAATGGGGCAAGGCCGAACTCCGTAGGCGTTGGGAGGGTTTCCTCTCGCTCCCCAGTGGGTGTCCCTGCGGCCGGGTGAGAGGCGAGGGGCAGGGGAAGGGGGCAGGGGGCAGGGGGCTGGGCAGCTCGAGTCCTCAGCTCCCCTCTCTTCGGGCTGGAATCGTGGGCAGCTTCTCTGAGACCGAGCTCCCCTGTCTGTAAACAAGGCCGAGTCCAGCAGGCACGCAGCTGGTAACCGCACAACCGGCTGGGACTCCCTGTGCTTGAAGAATCCAGCAAGACGCCCGGCCGTGTGGCTCAGTGGTCGAGCGTCAACTTATGAACCAGGAGGTCGGGGTTCGATTCCCGGTCAGGGCACAGGCCTGCGTTTGGGCTCCATCCCCAGCAGGGGGCGCGCAGGAGGCAGCCGATCGATGACTCTCATCATTGATGTTTCTCTCTCTCTCCCTCTCTCTTCCTCTCTCTCTAAAAAGAAATCAACAAGAACATTTTTTTTAAAAAGAACCTACATTAATTTCTATAAATCCTGTTCCTACACAAACCCCCTCCTCTCCAGACCTCCTTCTAATGTGCAGATGGTAAAAGCTGTCCTCTTAGCTTCTTGGATATTTAGGCCAAAGACACAGAGTAAGTGATGTTCTGCAGTGATGAAAGCAGAGAGACACCCTTACTTTTCTCTACCTTATTTCACCTCCAGCTTTAAATTATGGGTATAAACCAACTTCTGCTTGCGTCTGTAGAGCAAAATTTTACCATTTTTTACAGTCCATCAAAGTACGGTTTTCTGATTGCATTAAAAGTCTTCTGTGGAATACCAGATTATATATTCTAAAGAATATATTTCGTTTCATTCTTTACAGCCTCAGAAATAACTTCTGATCTCCCCTGGGGTATATCATACCCAAATTATGAATATTTTTGTCTTAACTTTCTGTGAATTCCTCTGGATAATTATTTGATCTCTCAAAGTAAGGGAAAAAATATGAATAATGTATCTCTTCTGCCTGAAATACATGATTTCTGGTGAGTGAAGGACACCTTGCTCTGCTGAAAAGGAAGGGCTGCCCTACTCACTCCTGTCCCTGAGTAAGACACTCCTGCAGGACACATGTGAACGGGTCACTTTTAGATACATGTAGTAAAAAACGGAACTTCAGCAACAACAAAAAATTGTGACTTTTAAAATATATATATGTTTTTATTGATTTCAGAGAGAGGAAGGGAGAGGGAGAGAGACAGAAGCATCGATGATGAGAGTCATTCACCGGCTGCCTCCTGCACGCCCCCTGCTGGGGATCCGGCCCGAAACCCCGGCCTGTGTCCTGACCCGGAATCGAACCGTCACCTCCAGGCCCATAGGCTGACGCTCAACCGCTGAGCCGGCAGAAAAATTGTAACTTTCTGAGAGTCAGAATGATGCTTTGAGTAGGAATCTGAGTTTTAGCCTCTGGCTGCTGTGGTTGACTGGACAAGTCAGACCTTCTCTGAACCTCAGTTTTCTTATCCCCAGAATAAAAATTTCTGAAATCCCTTGGTTTTATGACCTGGTTGTCACTTGCAGCAACAATCACACAGTATCATTAACACACTCTAGAGCTCTTCAAATATTCCTGCCCAAGTGGTGCTAAAATTCTGAACCCAATATTTGGGAAAGTTTGGTGATAAATTCAAAATGATCTGTCTGTCTCTGAATTCTTCCTATAGGAGTCTTTACAGGCATTTATCTGTAACACGTGAACCATTAGAATGAGTGTAAATGATAAGCCACATGGTTGGATATAATGAAAGATTTAGGTTATTCGGGAAAACTTAGAATGAATTAAAGGTTTAAGAGCAATTTCTTAAGAAAGTCAACAGTTCAGGTTCAAAAGTGGCAAATACTCTCCTCTTGTAGACTATCAGTTCTCTCCTGGAGGGCTGTTGCCCCCCCAGGGGGCATGAGCCAATGCCTGGAGGAGGTTTTTCTTGTCACTCTGGGGGGGTAGGGGGTGGGCTGTGTAAATTGTATCTACGGGGTAGATACTGCTAAACACCCAAAACACATAGGTCAGGCCCACAGGAAAGAATTACCTGTCCCAGAGTGTCAACAGTGCCAACGCTGAGTAACCCTGGTAACCCTGGTGTGGACCCGGCAGCTCTGATTTCTAAATCGATTCCATATCCCCCCCTCCTTTCCACCATCACGGGGCCTTAGCCGCCTGCCAGTGAGTAAATACGGTAGATGCCAGTGTGTCTGAAACCAGGTTCCTGGCGCGGGTCCGCCGATGCATGTACCGTTTTGCCAGCGCAAAGTATGTGCACGGGGTAGGCCAGGTGGCGCGGAGCAGCCTCAGCCATCGCGTGGGATTTTCTTCAAGCCCAGAAATATTGCAGCTCATGCCAGTGACAGGCAAGTCCTCATTTATAGTTGGTTAAAGAGCCACCTGAGTCTGCATATGTGTCTGTGTGTGGTGGTAAATCTCTGGATCATCAGCCCAGGCCCTCTCTCTTTCTTCCCAGATATTTTGTTCTGCTGTGTCCGGGCAGGACCCACCCGCCGTGAGCTCGTCCCGTTTGGAGGGGTTCTGGGCAAACTCAGACAAACTCAGACTCTCCCTTGGGCCAGATATGCTCGCTGCTTATGTAAATCTTCCCTTCAGATGGAGAGCGACATGCCCAAAACTGGAGAGAGGATTTCTGAAGCTGGGATTTAAAACTAAGCTTTGTCACGTTATAGGGCGGCCGGTTTCAGGATCCCCGCCTGCGAGGATTTCTCTCTCGCTGTGACCCTGCTCCCCGATATTCCCGTTTCCTCCTCGGAGGCGGGGCTGGAGCGCGGTTCCCCTCCCGCCGAGCCCAAGTTCAAACCTTGTTTCCTGCTGCCACCTGCTGGTCGCCGCGCGAGCTGTGCCGAGGCTCCGGGGCGGGGCTCGGAGGGGCCGGAGGCGCTCCCCGGCCTTGAACCCCGCGCGGTGATCACACAGAGCAGGTCCTGCTGTTCAACTATTCGGCTCCCTGGCGGCGAGACCCCAAGTACTGGCTCCCTGCCCCCAGGGCTGTGCAGAATGTCACATGTCAGAGGCCCGCAGCGTTTCTCTGTCTTTTATCTTCAGACTCCCGTGGCTCTCAGACCTCGAGTGCGATTCTTCCCAAGCTTCTTTACAATCACTACTTGTTTCTTCCTTTGTGCTTTCTCCCTCTCTTTCTTTCTCCCCTTCTTTCTCTCTCTCTCTCTCTCTCTCTCTCTCTCTCTCTCTCTCTCTCTCTCTCTCTCGTGCTAGAGGGAGGGGGAAGGGGACCGTCGCTTCAGTGTCAAGAAGATTGCATTCAATGACATATTTGCTTAACTTGCCGCAGCAACCGTCCAGAATGACAGGTCGTTTCCTTTTAGTCACCTGAGTCTCTCGTGCAGAGAAACCGTGAGGCGACGGTGGCAAAGTGCTTTTAGGATGATCGGCCGTGGTCCACGCTCGCTCAGAGGAGGGACGGACAGACACTGTTCTGTTTCATAAAGTTCCATTCCGGGTGATTCGGCCGGTTTTTTGTCTCAAGGGTAATGGGGACCCAGGTCAGTGCTGATTTTAAATACCCTGCAGGATCCCCGGAGCCTTTTCCCCGCAATAAGCCAGTGCTTCGTGGTTTCGCTCAATGCATTGCCCACGACAGTCATCCAGTCGGTCAGCTGCAGGCCAGTGATAAAACTGAGGAGCAGGAAAGCAGTATCGATGCCCCCTCTTCCCTGAGAGATGCCTGTAAATTAAAGTCCCCAGGTCCACACCCAGTTTGCATTTAACAGCCATCACAAGACGTAGCGTCTTAGACTGGATTAGGCCTAAGTACATGGAAAACTAGCCAAAGCTGTTGGAAACAACCCATTTCTCCTCGGAATATTTATCTAAGTTCCCGGAGGTCGGAAGATGTCGTGCACGTCAGCTGTGCTCCTGTCTGAGGCTGTTACATAAAGCGAACGCTTGATGGGGAAAATGGTGATTCTGAAAGGCTGGGCTCCGAACGTGAGTCTGTCTATCTTTATAAGGATAGAGTTTGGGTTATTAACCAGTCGTGCTTCTCAAAGTAGCATTTTATTCACATAAGCTAAAATGGCTTATAAAATCTCTTATGAAAAATATATAATTTTTTACTAATTGACTAATTCGTCCGCTCCAAGTGCTATATCTGAACTAATTTTAAAACAATGCCCGTGCCTTTTCAGCTTTCAAAATGAAAAGATTAGCACTGAGTACTGTAATTTCTCGCCTTTTCATAAAATCTCCATTTATTTCAGGATGTTAAATTTTTCGATAATTGTTTTAAGTACATGTAATATTTCTCCTTAGGATTTTTTTAAATTAAATATATGCTCTTGCCCGGCCGGATGGCTCCCAGTTGAGCATAGACCTATGATCCAGGAGATCTCGGTTCAATTCCCAGACAGGGCACATGGCCGGCAGGAGGCAGCGGATCAGTGACACACCATTGATGTTTCTCTCTCTCTCTCTCTCCCTCTCCCTTCCACTCTCTGACATCAATACAAGCATATTTTTAAAAAAACAACCAAAAAAAAAACCATGCTCTTGTTTAAAAAAAGGTTTAGATGGAGTAACGCCTGTGTCTCCCATGCCTGACCTTTGTTTACCCTGAAGGGTAGAAGAAGTCGTGTGCTCTGAGGTCTGGGGAGGCAGGTGTGGCTGGTGTGAGGGCGAAGACGAAAGCAAGGCGCGACCAGCCGTGGAGCCTGCAGAGCCGAGGAAGGCCGGGTGCCGCGTGTGCTCGCGGTGTGGCCAGGCGTCGCGTGGCGACCTTTCTGCACAGCCCGCGTGGGGGGCAGAGCAGCGGGGGGTTGCTGTGCATTGGAGAGGTGAAGAGAGAAGTAAGCACGACTGGTGACCTGCCTTCAGTTTTAACAGTCCTGCCAGAAATCTCTGCTTATAGTTACACAGTGGGGGGTTTTCTTGTTGTGTTGTGTTTTGTCTTGTTTTTTGCTTCTAAATCAAATGAAAACTCCTTAACTCCCACCCACGAAAGGTGTCCTTCGGTCACCCAAGAGCAGTCATTGTGAGGTGCTCCATTTACGGCAGGGGTGGGGCTGAGCAGAAAACAGCCTCGGGGTTTAATGTGACCAAGCAGAAATTTACCGCAATTATCTGGTTTGTTGAAGAGATTTGAAATCGTGTCTTTGTGACGACTCATCCTTGAATGTCAAAGGGGTTTTACTTTGCTCCTTTACTTCTCGCAGTTCCCGAGGCTGGGCTGTTCACGATCAAGACCAAGGCAGATTCAGTGTCTGCTGGGAGCCCCTCCGTGACTCCTAGCTGGCCGTCTTCCCATGGCGTCCTCACCTGGCGGAAGGGGCAGGGGTGCTCTCTGGGGCCTCCTTTGTAAGGGCACTAATCCCATTCAGGGGGGCCCCACCCTCCTGACTGAATGACCTCCCGAAGCCCCACCTCCGCATATAAGTACCATCACGTGCATGTTAGGATCTAGCATATGAATTTGGGAGACACGGACATTCAGCCTACACCACTTTCTTTAGAAGGAAATACTTATTGTTCTCTGTGCTTTCTTTAATGATCTTTTTTGTTTTGTTTTATGAATTGAGCAGTATACATTTATTTAAACAAAATTATCAACATTTCCCAAATATCCATGGATTACTTGTTTGCTTGTACAGCCAACAATCAGAACTTAGAGATCTAACCAATTAAATTTTCCAAACACTTGAACATTGATTACAAACTTACTTAGCCAAGCACTTCTAAGCATTAAATTGAAATTAAAATTCTGATAAATCCAATTTTCTTGATTATTTTAAATACTTTATAAGTATACAAAACCCTCACAAAATTGCTATAACTGAAAAGGAAGGTCATCAGTCATTGTAGATTAAAATCGGTTCTAACCATGCAATTTAGTAAATTAAAATTTGTCTCTTACCCTTATCCTGAGTTATGTTTTAGTTATTTTTATTCTCCTGGGTTATATTCCTAACATATTAGCTATTATAGTATTTTTATAGCTTCTCAGTTTTCAAAAATATTCCCATATTCAAATGAAAAACAAAACCTACTGTATTATCCCATTATTATGATATATTGATTTGGTCTGTTAGAATATCTTGTTGAGAATTTTTTTAAATATTTTGCTAAGATTAGTAGGGTGCTATGAAAGCAGTATCTCCTATCCTAGTAGACGATGCCCTGATCCACATTTTAGCTCATCTCTTCAGGACAATCAGCTGTTAAAGTGTGAAAGCATTTTGGGGGGACACTCTGTATATGGGGTTTAAATAAAAATAAATAGCATGGTCTATATGTTTTAAATGCAAAGATTGACTCTGTATCTATGGATGGCTCTCCAACATTTCCCAAATAGGTATATTTCAGAGCTAAAAGGAAGAAAAAAAAGGAACAGTGAGCTCTGTGGTCAGATGTATTCAACAGCACACACTGTCTACTCCCCTCCGAGAATCACAATACACCATGAGGCGTCCCACAGTAAAGAGCCTGCTTAACATTTTTCAATCCAGCATTTCTCGTACAAATTCGACAGTAAGCCATTGACGTTCCTGAATTCTGGAACTAGCATTCCGTTGAATGTACTTGGGAAATACTTAACTAACCAATCTGTTTGCAGTTCGAGAAGCTACGAAGTTCCTCAGCCATTTACAGCTAATACATCTGAAAGACCATTAGCATAAAAAGTGAACCGTGACGCTAGAAAGCTGGGACCATAGGTTTTGTCCTCTTAGACGTATGTTTATATTACGGGCAACAGAGTGACAAACTCACCCCTACCGGGGCAGGAATTAGGTGGATGGGTTCAAACCCACGACGACACCCATCAGAGTGCCTCGAATGACCTTAAATGCATGTGGGAAGAACCCTGTCCACAGGGCTGTTGAAACTCGATAAAAATAGGCAGAGGGAAGTGGGGAGGGGTCTCAGACAGACCTGCCCTGCGGCCCCTCTTACTGCTCACGTGAACTTGAGTAAGTTATTTAATCTCTCTACGTCTCAGCCGCCCCATCTGCAAAGGGAACTAACACCAGCACCTGTTTTCAGGGTTTTTCTGAAACTCAAGTGGAATAATGCACATTAACTGCCTAGAACATGGAATGACACAGTAAAATGTCTATAAATATATCAGCTGTTGTGTTGTATCATCATCATCTCTACAAATAATAGCATTTTTGTTAACTGTGGGTAAGAAGAAAAGAGGGAACACGAACAAAAGTACACTGTCATTGCAGGTAGGGGGGTTGAACCTGCCACCGAGATTGGTGACACGTGTTGCTAATTAAGCCTGTGGCCAGAAATCTGTCCTGCTGGCTCCGTGGAGGGTGACCTGGGGGACAGGGCGTGTTACAGCCAGGGAGGCGAGAGCAACGGGGGGAAGACGGGAGAGGGCTTGAGAGGCACCTTGGAGGTAAAGCTGGCGGAACGTGGCACCTGGCCGTCCTTGGGCTTAGAGGTGGTGGCTCAGAATAGAGCCCGAGGCTTCCTAACATCGGGTTCCCTCGTGAACAGTGATATTTTTAAGATGAAGGCCACAAAGGGAGCCAACCTCGGGGGGAGGCAATGGCTTTGGTTTTATCCTTGCTCTTTCCAGGTGGAAACCTGGCGCTTAGCTCCGGAGCGCCGGCCGGAGGTGCGCTGGGACGCGGGGTGGCTGTCGGTGGGAGGGCGGCGGGGTGGCCCGGAGAGGCCGTGCAAAGACAGGAGAGCAGAGGCGCAGCGGGGAGCCCTGGGGAGCACATGCTGGCAGACGCTCAGAGGCGGTGCCCCCGTGAACGGGCCAAAGGTGGGGTGGAAGGAAGGGAGCCAGGGAGACCGGGGTCCCGAGGCCTCAGTGAGCCTGAGCAGTGGCATAGAGGCTGCGGGGCGTCTCTGAACGCCCTCCCCGCTGAACCCAAAGTCCCCGAGACCCACAGAGAAGCCGCGTTCGGCTCTCACCGGGGAGCTGTCCCGGCGAAGGAGGCAAAGTCCTTCTCACCGAAGCTGAGGGACTGGCCTCCCGGCGTCTGCGTGGCTTCCAGCCTCTCCTGCTCACTGAAACCTAGATCAGGAGCCAGGCACAGGGTACAGTTCCTTTTTCTTTTTTTTTAAATATGGGGGGTTTTTTAATTGATTTCAGAGAGAGGAAGGGATCGAGCCTGAAACCCAGGCATGTGCCCCGACCGGGAATCGAACCGTGACCTCCTGGTTCATAGGTCGAGGCCCAACCACTGAGCCACACCAGCTGGGCAAGCCACAAATTCTTGACACTGTCCTTCCTTGTGTCCTATCCTCAGTGTGAAGCCTGAGGCCCGGCTGCACCAATAACATGAGTGAATGTCGTGTTTACCCCTCACAAAGCTCACAGTTAGCCAGGCTTCTGACCCGTGATCGGAGACTCACATCGACTCCAAAACCGTGTTTCCGAAGCTTCTGTCGTTTCCAGGAGGTGCCAGGGTTCTCACGAAAAAGGTAGATTCCTGAGCCTAGGGCTGACTGATTGCAAATAGCTGGGATTATGGCCCAGAAAGATGCAGGTTTAGCCCTGGCCGGTGTGGCTCAGTGGCTAAAACACTGGCCCGAGCACAGCAGGGTCTCAGGTTCGATTCCCAGTCAAGGGCACGTACCTGGGTTGCAGGTTCAATCCCCGGTCAGGATGCGTGTGGGAGATGGCCGGTCAGTGTGTCTCTCTCACATGGGTGTTTCTCTCTCTTCACCCCCTCCTTTCCTCCCACTCTCTCTAAAAAAATCAAAGGAAAAAATATCCTCGGGTGAAAATTAACAAAAAATCAAACAAAACAATAGCTACATTTTTAGCGAGGCCTGCAGATTATTTTAGTGCCCAATAAAGTCTGTGAGCTGATGATTATGAAGCAATTCAACATCACGTTGAAACACGCAGAAAAGAGCACGACCCAGGGAAACAATCGGAAGGGACCCGCGCGTCTTACCCATGGGGACTCATCCTCCAGGGACCTGCGGTGCTCTGTGGGAACCGGCGGGCCCGACTCGTCTCCCGCGCCGGCTGTGACGACGGCCCCCTCCCGCCGCGGGTTTGCTGGTTCACGCGGTGGAGGCTCCGCAGTGTCTCCAGCATGTGAGGCAGAGCGCGAGGAAGCGGCCCGTGGGCTCTCCAGAGAAAGAGTTTCGAGTTTCAAGCTCCGTGTTAAGGGCAAAAGGCACGAAAGAGTCTAACCTTCTAACCTTGCTCGTGGAGCGTGGCGAGTGGCAGCCACACCGCTGGTTTTTTCCTTTTTTCACTCAGCACAGTCCAACGTGTAGGTCGTGTTACTCTAGGAGAGAAATGGGCTCTCTTTTCCTGCTCAGAAGCGTCAGTGTCCACGTTCGTGCTCACTGTAAACTTTGGAAATTATCACTTGGTCTCGTTAGCGGAGAAAATGAGAGTCGTTTATGCTCCGTGGTGTTGCTCTCACATCTCTCCTTGTTCATCGTGATTTTGAAGCTGAGCATTTTTCTGTGTATATTTGTGTGTATGTGTGTATATGTGTATCTGTGTGTATGTGTGTATATGTGTGTATGTGTGTGTGTATCTGTGTGTGTATGTGCATGTGTATCTATGTGTATATATATATGTGTGTATATGCGTGTCTATGTGTGTGTATGTGTATATATATGTGTCTGTGTGTGTGGTGTGTGTGTGTATATGTGTGTGGTGTGTGTGTATCTGTGTGTGTATGTGCATGTGTATCTATGTGTATATATATATGTGTGTATATGCGTGTCTATGTGTGTGTATGTGTATATATGTGTGTCTGTGTGTCTGTGTGTGTGTGTGTATATGTGTGTGGTGTGTGTGTATGGTATGTGTGTGTGTGTATAGGTGTGTGTGTGTTGCCAGTAAAATGCAGATCCTAGCTGAAAGGCAATGACTAGATAATTATAAGAATAAATATAGACCATGAATATGGAAATATTTATCTTCATCCTATGCTGAAACTTGAAGTCAGACCATTAGAGATTAATTAGTTTGGATCTTAAAGGCATTTCAATCTTCACAGGTCCCTTATTAAAATAATGAAAAACCAGAGATGAATAATCATTAAGCCATTTTCAGCCACCACATTATGAAGGTTCCGTTGATTAATGTCTGCTAGCAGGCCCAGCCCAGCCGGCGTGGCTCAGGGGCTGAGCGCCGACGTAGGGTCCAGGAGATTGAGGTTCGATTCCCGGTTGGGGCACATGCCTGGGTTGTGGGCTCGACCCCCAGCAAAGGGCGTGCAGGAGGCAGCCGATCAGTGACTCATCATTGATGTTTCTCTCTCTCTCTTCCTCTCCCTTCCTCTCTCTGAAATCAATAAAATATAGAAAAAAAAACACAAATACTTTGACAAGGCATGTCAGCAACTTTGGAATAGAGAATTGGTAACAATATCTTCAGTATTTTGTCATAGGAGATCATTTTTAGGCTGTACTTTCTAAATAACTTCAGAAATATTACTGAGCTCATCACATCCCTGATGTAATAACAAGGCTTGACTTAGTCAAGTAGCAACTCTGTCTCCGTTTGCAGAGTGAGCTTTGAAAGCCAACCTTGGCTTAGGCGCAGACGTGCTATTTTGATATTAGAAATTATGTTCATTTAGCCGCCAAATGGGATTGGATTTCAGGCCTTCCCCCGACTGTCCCTTCTTCTCGGGGATTTGCGAGTTGTTGGGAAACTCCAGCATGTTCTGTGTAGATCCAGACCAACCATCTCGCCCCTAAGTACAGAGTCTGTTATTGTCTGTCATCGTTTGTAAATGCAGGCGTAAAGAGAACGCTTGGCCTTTTCGCCGAAACGCTTGGCTCTTCGGTATTTCATGGTGTTGGTTCGTGTAGCGGGATCGTGTGGGTCACGTCGGTCCCTTACTCCGCCTCACGGAGCAGCCTGCAATGTCCCGTCCACCGGCGGCCGCAGTGGGAGGCGTTTTTCCACATTATACTCAACGCCTAATGGACCTGAGGCAAAACCTGGTTTCCTGCGGAGGTGGGGCTCTGGGATTTTGTGGCTATCAGCACGCAAGGGCCACCTCAGGCTGCGCCGTCCCTCCTCTGCACAGCGGCCGGATTGGCCAAGTGCACTGCAGGCGGCGGTGATTCCGCGGCCACCGTTGGTCACGGCAGCAGGGCGTCTCTCCGATGACTGGTGCCACTGAGCATCTTTTCTTGGGTCTCTCGGCCATCTGCATGTCCTCTTTGGAGATGTGTCTGTTCTGGCCCTTTGCCCATTTTTCAATTGGACTGTTTATTTTGGGGATGTTGAGCTGTATGAGCTCTTTATAAATTTTTGACATTAACCCGCCATCAGGCGTCTCATTGGCGAATGTGTTCTCCCACTCGCTGGGATGTCTCTTGGGTTTGTTGATGGTTTCCTTCGCTGTACAAAAACTTTTCAGTTGGATGTAGTCCTATTTGTGCACTTTTTCCTTTAATTGAATTTATTGGGGTGACTGTTTAATAAAATTATATAGGTTTCAGGTGTAAAAAGAAAAAAAAAACCCGGCAGGGCAGATGGTAAAATGGGAATTTGATGGCATTAGACCACGAATTACAGTTATATGGAGAGAAAATGTTAAGGGGAGGCAGATACCAGGAGACACAGTAAAGACAGAGTGGCGTCCACGGGGCTGGCTTCCCCCAGAGCGGCCCTTGGCCACCACCCATGAGTGCAGGCCGGGGCCCGTGGCTACGCAGAGGGCTTGCGGTGTGTTCTGCAGGCATTTGGGTCCATCCAGGGTCCCACCCGTGAGAGTGCAACGGCCGGTTGTGCGTCTTAGCTGGTTTCTCCGTCGGCTCTGTAAAGGCTGGAGGCCGTGTGGCACCCAGTCCGGGAGGATGGCCAGAGCCAGGTGGGGGGGAGCGGAGAGGAGGGGCATGGCAGAGTCTTTCAGAGCTGTGCACATGAGGCCGTGGAGGTTGACTGGATCCCCAGGAATAACTCTCGTGTTTCTGGCTTGAGTGGCAAAGTGGGAACAGCTCCCGTGTAGAGTATGCTGCAGGCAGAGTTGATACGGACAGAAATACGCTCTGTTTCAGGCATAGACTTTAAGGAAGGTACTCGTAGGCCAGGGGTAAGCCGTCCAGTAGGGAATGCACATCTTCCTCTTAGAGTCGTAGTAGAGATCTAACTATATGCATGACTTTGGGAATTATTGGCCTGTGATTGGTACTTGGAATCATGCGAGCAGGTGAAATGGCTCAGGAAACGCAGAAGTGGACCGTCTATTGCTGGGTCGACGTGCTCGGGGTTGGTTGACTTGCTGTTCCCCTGGTTAAGGAAAGGAGCCCCGTGTCCCATCCCCCCCTCGGCCAAGCCCTCAGACAGTGACTGTGCATGACACCGAAGCCATAGGCTTGGTCATGATTAACAACATGTGTTGAACATTTATTTTGTGCTCAGCACTCTGCCAAATGCATTTCATGCATCATCTCCTATGATTCTCAAAACCCTGTAAGACTTTCCATTGCTCCATCGTAGGGAGGAGGAAATTGCCGTTTAGGAAGATGGTTGAGAAATCTGCCCAAAGTTGCCCGGCGGGTGGAGGTGATGAAGCCAGAGTGTCTGATTCGGGAGCCTGCCCGCGGCCCCCTCCACGGCCGCTGCACCGGGTGACAGACAGGCGGACGGGAGCCCCGTGAGTCCACCTGCCGTCACCCCTCCCAGCCTCCCGCCCGATCATCTCCTGGTCCCCGCCCTTGCCCACACGACGGTCTCAGAGGGGACCTCCGTGTGCCTCATGTCCACCTGCTCCTTGTGAACATACAAGAAACTCAGCAGGTGCAGGCTGTTGGCAGGCAGCTGAGAGGCAAACTGCAGAGCTCCAGGCGGTTCGGGAATTAGAATGCGTTGGATTCCGGGTAACCCAAAACCCGTCGTTGGGCTCTTTGGCGAGAATTTGGAGAGAGGGAGCAGGGAGGTTGGCTTGTGAAAACGCACAGCCCTCATCTTGCATTCAGCAACGTCAACAGAGTGTCTGAGATGCATAAATGAATAAGAATCTACACGGGTGTGTTTCAGAAGCGCAGGGATATAATTCAGAACGTTAAAGGTGCAGAAGGAGTTGTCGGGAAATTGGGTTTGGGGTGGGGAGGTGCGAGGCGGGGCGTTTTGCTCTCCCCCTTCGAGAGCCACTTGACTTGAAAACCATGCACATGCAATACTTTGTCATAAATTAAAATCAGGCTTTCAACAAACTGCTGCCCATCAGGAAACATCCCTGGGAATCTGAAGTCAGAATCCCACACCAGGTAACCCCTGGTGAGGTTGGAGGAAACAGCCTTTGACGGATTTAAATGAAGAGGTGATGTTGTGTTTTCTCCTGACGACTCACTGAGGTCCGAGTGACGAGTGTCCACCCCACCTGGTTAGTTAGCTGCCCGGTTCTGCACCCGCTGGAGGCCCCTCCCTGGCTCCTCTCGCCACAGAGGAGGAGCCCAGGCCTTGCCCAGGATGTATTTAAAAAGCTTCTCACAGGCCGGAGCCAGCCTGTTTTCAGGCTTGAGGAAGCATGGACCTCCCCGCAGCATCTCTCCCAGCCTCGATGACGGTCGCCCCGCCCTGGGCTGGGTCCCTGCCCCTCCCACCTGCCTGGTCTCTGTTACTCTTGACTGCCCCCTCCCCGCTCAGACATTTACTTCAGCTCTGCCTCACTTTCCTCTCGGTTTCCAACCTTGCCCCCTTCCGCCGGTCCCCTTGGCCGTCTGCTTTGGCGGAGCCTTGCCCCCCACAGCTCTGACCTCAATAGTACGAATTGCAGCTGTTTCAGTGGCCTCAAGGTTACGAGGCCTCAGTCTTGCAGACGGGTGACATTGTCCAGTGCTCCACGGGAACCCGGAGAAGTGAAGCCTGGGCCAGGAGAACGATGGTCTGCCAGCGGGACGGCAGGTCACCAGTAGGAGCTAGAGCAGAGTCCACTTCGATTTCTATCTATTTAGCACCTTCGACACTCAGGTTGCTACAAAGTACATCTTGTCCCACGAGGACATTGCCTATGGAGTGGAATTGAATGTAATCGAGAGAGACAGCTATTTACTTGCCCACTGATTTAATAATTATTTATCGAGTACTTGCTTTGTTCTGGGGCCGAAGGTTACCGAGAAGAAATGTTTCGCTCCCAGCTCTCAGGGAGCTTGTGGTCGGTCCGAAGCATCGTAAACAAACAGTAATAAAGCTCGAAGCTCCGGGCATCGTGAAGTACAAGGGGCACTGGGGAAGGCAGACGTGTTATCTTGTGACACACCCAGGATCCCAGAGATCGGGCCTCAGACTCACCAGAACAGGCCTCAGAAACTCACCGGGGTGTGTGTCCTGCGCGGTGAAACCTTTAAGCCCACGTCCCCATAAGCATGTTTACTCATCGGTTCTGTCCATGTGCCGCTGTAACCATGTGTTGTGTGTGTCATAAAGTATAACCAAAATAGATACTTTAAAGGATGGGGTTTTTAAGTAAATGTAAAGAGAGTTTCTCCCGCAGCACCTCCTGAGTAGACACCTCAACTCTGACAGCACCACTGAGCTCCTGAGTGGAGTCCTCGCCGTCACTGGTCAAGAATCTGGACTTGGGCCCTGGCTGGTTGGCTCAGTTGGTTGGGTGTCACCCTGTGCACCGAGAGGTCGCCAGTTCGATTCCTGGTCGGGGCACATGCCTGAGTTGCAGGCTCGATTCCCAGTGGAGGGCATGCAGGAGGCAGCTGATCAGTGGTTCTCTCTCATCAATGTTTCTCTCTCTCTCTCCCCCCCCCCTTTCCTCTCTTTCACGAAAGTCAATAAAAACATATTCCTTTAAAAAAAGAATCTGGACTTAGTAAATTCATCCAGAGATCAGGGACAGGCCACAGGGACAGCTCCAGCGACACCGTGTGATGATCAGATGTTTCCAGAAGGATGACCGGGAGCCACCATTTGTACAAGATGCAATTTCCCTGCCAATAGGTCCATTCGAGAGACCAGATCAGCTCGGAGTTGCTCAGTGAGCACGCAGTTAGAACAAATGGGATCGGCGTCTGTAGGGACATCCCTTCAAATGAGAATAAGTGATGGAACTGTCCCTCTCCTCTCTGGGGATGTTACTGTCTGAGCAGCCAGCACTGGGCCGCAGATAAATACTGATGTGCTCGGCTTGTTGCTTTCCTCTCTCCACAATCACTTTAGACAGCGGCCTGCGTGCTACCACCACCTCAGGAAATAAGAATGAACCTCATGAACAAAACAGACTGAGGGACAGAACAGAGCCAGAGGCCTGGACACGAGGAACAGACTGACAGGGGGCGGGGGCGGGAGGGACACTTGGGGTGAAGGAAGGTGAAGGGATTAGCCGGAGGACGTACACGCATAACCCGTGTTCACAGACGACAGCGTGGCGAGGGCCAGGGGAGGGAGCGACGGGCTGGGTGGGGGAGATAAAGGGCGGGGAAGTGGGGGACGTCTGTACTAATATCAACAATAACATAAGTAGATAGATAGATGATTGATAGATAGATGATAGATGATCATAGATAGATGATAGATGATGATAGATGATAGATAGATGATAGATGATAGATAGATAGATAGATAGATAGATAGATAGATAGATAGATAGATGATAGATAGATAGATAGATAGATAGATAGATAGATAGATGATAGATGATAGATAGATAGATAGATAGATAGATAGATAGATAGATAGATAGATAGACAGACAGACAGATGATAGGTAGATGATGATAGATGACAGATAGATAGATAGATAGATAGATAGATAGATAGATAGATAGATAGATAGATAGATAGATAGATAGATAGAGAGACAGATGATAGGTAGATGATGATAGATGACAGATAGATAGATGATAGGTAGGTAGGTAGATAGATAGATAGATAGATAGATAGATAGATAGGTAGATAGATAGATAATGATTAGATAGATAGATAGATAGATAGATAATAGATAGATGATGATTAGATAGATAGATGATAGATAGATAGATGATAGGTAGGTAGGTAGGTAGGTAGATAGATAGATAGATAGATAGATAGATAGATAGATAGATAGATAGATAGAAACATAGATAGATAATAGGTAGAAAATGATAGATGATAGATAGATAGATGATAGAAGAAAGAAAGAAAGAAAGAAAGAAAGAAAGAAAGAAAGAAAGAAAGAAAGAAAGAAAGAAAGAAAGAAAGAAAGAAAGAAAGAAAGAAAAAGAAAGCACTTGATTGGATTGCAGCTTGAAAATGTTGACTGCGTTCCTGTGCTGGGGATACAGCCGAGGAGGCAGAACTGCCCAGCTTCAGGCTCAGGTGTGGCTGGGGACCTTGGTGCTCCCGGGCTCCTAAGGTGGTTAAAAGTTCTCCCCCAGTTAGGATGAGCTGAACCCCGGGGACGCGGCTTCATTCCCTCCTAGGATCTGACTGGTGAGAGGGGTTGCAGCTGCTGGTTTGATTTAGGTTTTATTTCAAGAGGCCTTCATTGTGGGCCAGCCGGTCAAGGTGAGCCTGAACCGCTCTGACCAGATATTAAGCCGGATCTCGAGCCGGGAAGAGAACTCCGACCCCAGAGGATAGCGACTTCAGTAGTGAAATTAAGATTCTTTCTTCCCAGGTGTTAGTCTAACCAATGTCAAGTAATATTCTTCTTCCGAAAAGAAAACCTGGTCTAGTTTTGTCGCACTGAAAGCTATGACATTGCTATTTTTAAAAAAATATATAGCTTAGCCCTGGTTGGTGTGGCCCAGTGGTTAGAGAGCCCACCCTGGAACCAAAGGGTCACTGGTTCGATTCCCTGTCAAGGGCACGTACCTGGGTTCAGGTCCAATACCTGGCCCTGGTCAGGGCGCACGCAGGAGGCAGCCAATCGATGTGTGTCCCTCTCACATGGCTCTTTCTCTCTCTCTCCCCCTCCCTCCCTTCCACTCTCTCTAAAAATCAATGGAAAAATATCCTCACATGAGCATTAACAGATAAATAAATAAAACTAAATAAAAATATGTAGCTTAAACCTGCACAGAGATTCCGGGGACACCTTAAACGGTAGACTCCACCACCACCCCTGGTTTTACTTTAATGACACTTACAAACACAGCTCACACTGACTTACTAGTAATACGTTGCCATTTACTTATTTCATTGTCACTATATTCTGCGTCTCTGAGAACAGCAGCAGATAGCATTCATTAAATAAGAGGTGGTTTTAATATCTCATAATTCAGCAGTGTTCTCTATTTAATTTAAAATTGCGGCTTGAGCATAGCCATACCAACACCACGTTAATTTTATTTAAGAATAGTAGTTGAACTAAATACTGCATCCGTGCATAATTTGCGTAAAAGAAAGAAAAAAACGATATAGTACGTCAAAACTGATAGGCCGAAGGCAGTTGATTCATTGTGCTCTTGGGAGGAAAGATATAGCAGAATTCACTTTGTTTTTTTAAAAAGTACATATTTTAGGTGTAAAAAGAAATATTTCCCCAGGCAATGCTGATCTGCAGGCTTCTTATTCAGCGATCTGTGGCTCGAGCAGCGTCCACTGTAGCAGACAGAGAGGAGCCCTGGGGAGCTGCACAAGGCCGAGGAAGTCATGCTGGGCATTTGCTGACTGCACAGAGCAGGGTCACTTCCCCTCGTGGACCAAAGGGAAGGCTGGCGCAGGCGAGCTGGCTCGCGGTGAGCAGCGGGTGCCAGCTGGTTGCCCTCGGCCTCCCTTTCCTGGGGGAGCTGAGCCTAGAAACTTCATTGAGTTTTGGTTTGCTGACATGGGGCTTGGCTTGAGCGACTCCATCTTGGGCCCAGCCTGGTGACTGTAACTTAGATTTCGTGTTCAAGTTCAAGGCTCCATTCGCCATTTTAAAGCACGCCCGTGTATTTTAGTCTTTCGCTGTGATAGTGAAGATACTCAGAAGTGTGCCTGTCCAAGTGGAGTCTCTCCCTAGGCTGTGAAGTTGAGAGTGAGCCGCGGGTCTCGTGTTCAGTTCTTGGTTCTTCTGCCCTGATGCAATGTGACTCCTCCAGGGCGGTGTTTTTATTTTGCCCTGTGAGCTGCTTTTCTCGTGGGGACACTGGCAACTCTCAGGCAGCGAGTGGGGAGTGGGGGTGGGCACAGTCGTGTCTCCTCCGTGAGCTCAGGGGTAGAGGCTCACTGAGAGCCCATGGGTGGGCTTCGCTCAGCACTCCTCGCCCTCCACGGGTCAGAGTGTCCCCTGCAGTCCCCAGGGAGGGAGAGGCACTCCCCCCGTTGTGTTCCTCCCGCACCCCGTTTCTAGGCGGCTGCTGACAGGCTATTCCAAGGCAAAAGTGGGTGATCGGCAAGGACAGAGCACCAAAGACCTCACTCCCGTTCTGTCCGCTGGGTTCAGCCCAGGTGCTTCCTGCAGTGACCGAAGCCGCCAGGCCACATGCCCCAGGTCCAAACACCCCGCCCGCCCCACACAGTGACCCAACCCCAGGGGCTTCCCCCCATTCTCTCCTCTATTGGATCTGCCCCCCACAGTCCCTGCAGGACGGCTCTGGGTAGGAACCCCAGCTCTCGATGTTTAATAAAATATTTTATATACCCACATAACTTTCGGAAAGTCAGAGGTGTGCTATGGGGCTTTGGGGCACTATTGTTGGGCAGGATGTGCAGAAGCAAGGGCGGTGGCCTTGGAAATTTATTAAAACCCAAGGAAAGGGCCTCCTTTGCGTCCCTGCCACGATCGAGGTGTCAACGAGCCCGTGTGTTTCTCTCTTCCCCAGGGAATTACTGGAATGCGGCCTCTTTCCCAAACCCATCCTCCTACCTGCACTTCTCGACTTTCCAAGGGGAAACCAGCGCGGACATTTCCTTCTACTTCAAGACGCTAGTCCCGCGGGGAGTGTTTCTGGAAAACCTGGGGAACACGGATTTCATCAAACTCGAGCTGAAATGTGAGTATAAGATCATCACCGACTCTCGGGCGGCCACTCCTGCCGCTCGCGCCAGGCTGGTCCTGGCCCTGATCGTGTAATGTCGTTGGAGTGGAGCAGCCAGGGCCCCTTGGCGGCAGGAACGGGTTCACGGGTAAAAACACAACGTGGAGAGGACCCAGGTGCCTTCCTGGGAGCCCACAGGACGCAGGCCGTCGGAGGGTCCCCAGCGAAGATTCTCAAGGACGGGAGCGAAAATAAATCTCCTTAATACTATGGCAGAAGGGTAGATATTTAAATTAAAATTATAGAGAATGGGAAGGGAGGGAGGGAAGGAGGGATATTTAAGTTCTCTTTTGTGTTTGTTCTCGAAGGAGGCAGGGTGAAGGGTGGCTGGAGACCGACGTGAGGCAACCAGGCATGAGGCACGAGAGAGCGGAGGGGGGGAAGGTAACACAAGGGCATCGGGAACGTAAAACGTAACGTCTGCACACGGCAGTGAAGCGGCGAGGACAGTGCTGGGTAATGAGATGAAACTTGGCACCTGCAGCTGCCGGAAGGGCCCGACCCCTGCACGCCCTCCAGGGGGCTCCGCTCAGAACGGATTCGGCCAAGGAAACAGCAACTAGCAGGATCGGGGCACCAGCAGATGCTGCCGCTCGGCTCAGCCGGCCGTGGCTCCCGAGGACCCTCAGGCACAGCTTGGGGCGCCGCCGTGGGAGGCAGGGCGCCTCTGGCCCTGAGATGCGCAGCCCCCGTCAGACCAGGGCCCTTTCCTCATCGGGGCAGAGGGTGAGCGTCAGGAATCCACGCTCCACGGGCTCCCACGTTTGGTGAATATTTGCAAGCACAGCCTCTGCCGGCTGTTTAGAAAACGACAGAGTGTGACCAGGAGGGGAAGCCAGTCCCCCCGGTCCCTCCACAAAGCCTCAGCAGAAAGTCTCCTCCTCCTAGTCCGTGCCCTTTACCCGAGAGCTTACGCCGCTTGGTCTGGTCCAGAAACACCTGATGCAATATTTTTCTCTCTTTGTATTTTTAAATTGAATTTATTAGGGGGACGTTGATTCACAGGTTTCAAGTGTACAACTCAATAGACCGTCATCTGCACACTGCATCGTGTGCCCATCACCCCAAGCAAAGCCTCTTTCCATCCCCATTTCCCCCCCTTTTGCCCACCTCCAGCTACTCCCACCCCCTCGCCCTCTGGCCACCACCGCAGTGTAGTCTGTGTCTGTGTGTTATGTGTATATGTTTGGGGTTAATCCCCCCACCATCTTGTGTCCAATCCCCCCACCACCCCTCCCCTCTGTCAGCCTGTTCCGTGTGTCCATGCCTCTGTTTCTGTTTTGTTCACTGTTTCTTTTGTTGATTAGAGTCCACATGTGAGTGAAATCGCGTGGTACTTGTGTTCCTGGACTGGCTTACTCCCCGCAGCACGCTAATCCCCAGGTCCGTCCGTCCCGTCGCAAAGCGTGGTGCACCCTGGTCTTTCAAAGAAGGAATCTCAGAAAAACGTCTCTGCTGAGATCCCGTGGGGTTCCTGTGTGGGACGGGATGGGCGTAGCGGAAAGTGCGCAGACTTGGGGGTCAGCATTTGCAGGGTGAACCCTAATCCTTGGGTAAATCGCTTTATCTCTTTGAGTCCCAATTTCCTAATCTGCGGCATGGGGATGGCAGTTTCTGGCTGTTGTTATGACGACAGGACGTAGATGTTCACCAAGCATTCATTTCGGAGAAGTAGTTGTAATTCATCATCTTTCCAAGGATGCTCGGTGCAGATCTAATCTGGGCCAGGTCTGAGTGAAAGGGAGGCTGAGGATATTACAGCCCTGGAATTAATGAAGTGAAAAAATAGGAATCCTCTCTTTTCATCAATTATGGATTGGAATTATTAAAAGGGGAGTTTTACTTTCCAAAGTTAAGAGTAATTGAATCTATTTTTAGACTTACATGTCAGCTGGGTTGCGTTTCAGAAATATCTCGTGGCAAAAAATAAAAAATGGGCAGTTCCATATTTGAGTCATTTTATAAATTTCCGCACGATTACCTGGACTCACCTGCCCTTGTAGATCCCCATGTTTTGTAAACCCCTGTCTGGGCTGGAAAGAGGGCGCACCTAGTGCGGAGGGAGCCGTGCCTCTCCCTGCCTGTGTTATGTGCCCTTGGGTCACCCCTGACTCCTGGCGCCCCCGTGAGTGACGCCCCCAGCGGCCTGTCCTCAACAGCCCTGCGCACTCCCGCAGACGCGTGGCTGTGCTTCTTTCATGGACTCAGTGCACCCCATGCTCCGTCCCCCCCTTCTCCGCTGCCTCCCCTCTTTGCCAGCATTTTTGTCTTTTCCAGAGAACCCGCCTTCTCAAGGTGGTCATTTTTGCCTCCTGCAGAGTTTCAGGCTGAACTGGCTCCAGGACCCTCGTGGTCCTTTTCCCGCCGGCCCGCAGCATCCGCAGAGCTCTCCTCCAGCGCCACCAAATTTCAAATGAATCAATTTTTTTTTTTTTTTATCAACTGTCCAACTTTCTACTTAGCACCTGCCTAATAGAAATAGCACTTATTTCTGATTATGAAAAATCTTCAGCAGTGTTCTAAAGTTTTCCCTGTCCTTCCACCGTAGGAAAACTCCGTGGCAGAGGTTAAGTCACAGCCTCATTTTCTCACATAGCAGTTTCTGTCACGCAGTTTACTTTTGGCAAAGAAGCATGTGTCGTTCAAGGCACCCCTGAGGGGCTGGCCTCTCTCCTCGGAGTCCTCTGAACCCTCGAATAATTGCTAGGGGTGCAAATACTTTTTTAAGATACCCCCGATGGCAGAGAGGTAAAACGCCCATCAGTGTGTGGCATCCCTGCTGAGGTTCAGAGGAACCTGTGGGGGGAAAGGCAGGTTTCTGTATTTGAGAAAAACCTTCAAAGCAAACCAGAGGCGACGCTTTCATGAAGAACACGGAGGATGAAGGTTATGACAGGCTCGCTGGGGTCCCGAGTGTCACCGCCTCCGTCACTGTCCTCTGCAGGTCTCCCGGGCAGTGCGGGGAGATGGGGACCCCTCGGGCCCGTCTCTGCTGACATCGTTGGCACGGCAACCACTGGCTACTCGGGAAGGATGGCTCCTGAAGTCCAGTTTTTTAAACTGTCTCGACTTTTTGTTTCCCTTTGACTCGGTAGGCTTTCTAAGGTCTTTCTGTTGGCATTCAAATTGTGTTTCTCTGTGCGAGTCTCAAAGGACTGTCTTCACAGTTCACGCCTGCATGAGTTTCCAGAATAGCATTGCTGTTAATTAACTACATGGCGCCCTCCTGTCAGCAGTGGAAGATTCTTTTTTTTTTTTTTTTTTTTGGTAATCCTCATCTGAGGATATGTTTTTATTGATTTTGGGGGGAGAGAGGGGAAAGAGAGAGAGAAACATTGATATGAGAGAGAAACATCGATCAGTAGCCTCCCATATGTACCCCAACCAGGGATCAAACCCACAACCTAGGTATGTGCCCTGACGGGACTTGAACCTGAGACCCTCCCATCCTCGGGCCGACACTCTAACCACCGAGCCCAACTGGCCAGGACTCCAGCAGCTTTTAATTTAAACCTTTTTAATTTCAGTTATGGGCAAAAAAGTTTAGAGATGTAAATTAAAGACGATACGTGTGCTGTGTTACAGCTGTTTACTATATCAGCTGTCTGCCTTTTATTAAGTGTTAAAAGACACATAAGTAATTGGTAAATAACAAGGTCACATTGAACTTGCCCAGATTTCTTTGTCAGCCTTACTGAAGGGGCAGTTATTCGAGTCGATGGCGTAGGCACCCGGGAGTTACAAGGAGGCCGTCCTCCGATGGGAAAACTTGCCCAGGTTCCCGTAGATGCTGCTGACCCACGCGTGTTTGCTGATTTGGACATTTCTGGAAGCAGCTGGGACCTCCTCTCATGCTGGCCAGACGGAGCCGCCTCTCTGCGGAGCGGTGGGCCTGCTCTCTCTACACCCCAGGGCACCTTTGCAAGACCACCCCCTACTAAAATCCTGCCCACGCAAAGATTTTTTTGACTGCAGCTTGATTTATAAAACATGTGAGACAGGAGTAGCCCTGGCTGGTGTGGCTCAGTTGGCTGGAGCATCACCCCGTGCACTGGAGGTCATGGGTTCAGTTCCTGGGCAGGGCACATACTTGGGTCGGGGGTTCAATCCCTGGCGGGGGCCCATACAAGAGGCAACCAACCGATGTCTCTCTCACATCAGTGTTTCTCTCTTTCTCCCTCCCTCTCTTTAAAAAAAAAATTTTAAAAAAAAAGGCAAGTCTTTCCTCTTCCTAAAAACAACAAAATTTCTACAGGGCAATCAATTCAGTGCAGTGCCTGGAAAATAGCAGGCATCCTCCTTAAAGGGCGTCTCCACACAGTCTGAAGGCTGTGTATGTTGTGTGTCATTACCATAGAGAAACGCTAAATTTTCAAAGTTGTTTTTTCTGATTTTTCTCATTTTTTCTAATTCTAATGTTTTATGCATTACTTAGTGTATGGAGTAGGCCACAGAGTCTTTGTCTTAGAAAAGGTGACATGTTAAAGTGTCAGAAAGACCAGCCACTGGAATCGGCCTGCCCCTGGCCAGCTGGAAGACAGCGGGTGTTCCGCGGGGGAGGAGATTAAAGGAGCTTGAATTCATAATTCAGAGCTGAGACAGGGAAGGGAGAAAGTGTCCTGTTATGACTCAGGAATAAACACGTGGATTCGTGGGAACAGCAGAGGAAATATGTATGTGGAGTTATAATGAGGTTAGGGACCCTGCACCTGTCGTTCTAGAAGCTAATGGCGTCTCTACAGGCTCAGTGTTTTTATAAAAACAAGTGATTCAAGAGGGAAGCGTCGGTGCCATCATTACTCGGTGGATGTTACTAATGCTGGGTGACACTTGGGACCAATTAATTCAAAGCTGGTTTTTCAAAACAGAAGAAGAGATACAATAAATCAGAGAGCGGAGCTTCATTTAAATATAGTGACTGAGGGACTGGGGAAGATCATTTGAAATCGCTCAAAACCAGAACCGTCTCAAAGGGCCAAAAACAGCCATAGTACAACAACGCTGGGCTCTTGCCAGACATCAGACAAACACCTACATTAAAGCCATGTGACAAAATGTTGGCCAACTGGATATCAATTGGAAACCTTAAAAAAGATTTTTAAAAAACCACAAGCCCTGGCCAGTTTGGCTCAGTGGCCAGAGAGTCTGCCCGCAGACTGAAGGGCCCTGGGTGCGGTTTCAGCCGAGGGCACGGCTTGGTCGCAGGCTCGCTCCCCAGCCCGTCGGGCCACGTGTGGGAGGCAGCCAGTCGGTGTGACTCTCTCACATGGATGCCTCTCTCTCCCTCTCTCTCTCCCTTCCGCTCTCTGAAAAGCAATGGAAAAAAATATCCTTGGGCGAGAATGAAAAAAAAACAAACACAATTTTTACAAAATGAATTCAGGGAATTATCTTTTTAGACCTATATTTTGCTCAAGTTACACCCAAGAATATGGTTTTTTTATTGATTTTAGAGAAAGAGGAAGGGAGGGAGGGAGAGAGAAACATCCGCCAGCCGACTCCTGCACGCCCCCGACTGGGGGCCAAGCCCGCAACCCGGGCCTGTGCCCTGACCGGGAATCGAACCAGTGACCTCTCGGCGCACAGGACCTCGGCGCCCAACCCACTGAACCGCATCAGCCGCGGCTTGCTTGCTTTTTAAAGTGTGGCTGAGAAGTAGAGCTGTGTGTGTCAGCTTGGGGCCTGGGTTCTAGATTCTGGAGTCCGTTCAACGTAGAATAGAAAAGTTGAAGAACAGAGAACGTCTTGGAAGGTTTCTGAATGCCGAGCTCGTCCTTGGCCGACTTCTCAGTAGGCACGTTGCTGCTGTTCGCCTTTAGAGTGTTCAAAGCACAGTCCTGCCTGCCTTTTTCTTTGGGACAACAGCTTGGTGGGTTAGCACAGGACATTCACGGGAGCACACACCAGCCTAAAGGCTCCCAGAGGCTCCCAGCCACTTCTCTTTGCTCTAAAACTCTATAGTTCCAGGAATTACAGGATCCCACTAATTCATTCGAATATAATATCACAGCCTATTTTTTTGACCGGCGCCGGGCATCGAACCCACAACCGAGGTATGTGCCCTTGACCAGGAATCAAACCCTCAACCATTCAGTCCTTGGTCCAGCGCTCTGACCACTTAGCAGCACTGGCCAGGGCTTGGCCATTTTTAATAGGAAAAAATTCACATCCATCCTTTGTTCAAAATTACTCTATGGGGAAGCTTGGCCACTCTCCTTTTTTTAAAAATCTTCTCGGGTATCTTAAAAACAGGAACAAAGTAAAGAAAGTTTCGATGGTGTTCTCAATTCCCTCTCGTTCTCTCTATTTAAATGAAATCCCCCCTTTTTTGCATTTTTATTAACCCTCTAATTAAACACTTGTTAAAATTACAGAACACAGTTGCTTAAAATGTTACCAGTCTTTGCAAAAGAACCGAATACTATCAGATGGTAACATTTTCTAAAATTATACAGTTATTGCTTATTTTGAGTGATTTAAAAATCCAGAGAAGCAAAACAGAATAAACAAAATTTCAAAAATCAGCTATAATTTTATATTCCGGTTTGTTTGACACCACTCTTTACACCCTTTAACCAACATTTTTCCATGCACTTACATATAATTGTTTACCAGTATGAGATCATGTGGTGCATACTGTTTCTAACCTGCTTGTTTCAGGTAACGGTATTTTAGAAACACATTTCCATGTCAATTTTTTTTTTAAACTGCACAACAGTGATTTTTTTTTTTTCAATTTAGGGCAGAGGGTAACGTATCAGAATCTCCAAGACAGCCGGCATCATAGTCTGGAAAATCATAATTTCATATTTATAAAACACAACCGAAAAAAAGCTACAGTTTTGGTTACACGACCTGCAAAATGTAATGCACAAAACATTTTACTGGCCGGGAGGATGTTTCTCTGAGACCTTCGGGGGTTATTTTACACGCGCCCCACCCGCGCCCCATCAGCCTAGTGCACCTGGGCGCGTCAGCATCCGGGCGTGATAACTAGACGCGACGCCCGCCGCTGGGAACGCGGGCTAGGAGAGACCGGGAAACACCGTCCCGATTGCCGAGCGTTGTTTCACCGATGAGCCCTCGTTGTTGGGCTTGGCTGGGGCTTTCTGTTTGTTTATTTTGTTTTTCTAATGTATGTTTCGCGTTGAAAGTATTACAGAGGTCCCCTTTCCTCCCCGTTGCCCCCTCCACCCCCCCCAGGCCTTCACCACACTGTCGCCTGCGTCCCTGGGTCATGCGCTTACGCTCCTAGGTTTCGGGTTAATCGCCTCCTGCCCACCCCCTGCCCCCGAGGCGGGTCAGTCTGTTGCTCACTGTCAGGGAACCGATTTTCACACCAACCGCTGGCTCCCTGTCGCCCCCCTCGGGCCGTCACAGCGGACGGCACACTGCGCGCTCCAGGCCTTGCTCCGTCCCGCAGCCTCAGGCCGCCGGCAGGCTCGGGATGGCAGCGAAGACCTGTGGGAAGGCCACCGGGCGTGCCCTGCAGGACGGGGCTCCTGGCGGGTGACCCTGTGCCCACAGGCGTCCGTCCCCTCACCCTCTCGAGGGTGTGTCAGACCCGCCCGCGGCGGGGGCCGGCAAGTAGCCCAACCCTGCTCCCGAAGGAGACATTCTAGAGGGAAGCCACGTCCCGTAAGTTAAGCAAACCGTGAGAAGGGAACGTGGCTGTTCGAACCCCGTACAGACGGGCCCTAAAGAGAAGGTTCCCAGGCGCCTCGTCTGTGCGGCCCCCAGGGAGGCCGCGTGCGCCTTTGGGCGCTGTCACCGGGAAAGCTGTGTGCTCGGCCGCTGCCGTCAGAAATGCGGCGGGAAGGGCTGCACTCCGTGAGGCGGCGTCATCATGATTCAACGTTTGCGTCTCGGAGGAACGCTTGGTTCCCGGGGAAATCGGTCGCACAACCACGGGGGGCGCTGTGAAGTGATTTTGCGTCTGTTTTCAGAGGTGGGAATGTAGGACGTCAGGGTCCGGTGGCCCTGCTACAGCGTCGCTGCGCACTGGCCCTGAGACACGTCGGCCCTGGGGCTCTGGGGTCCCGAATGTTCCAGGCTCGTCTCTAATGTTCCTCCCAACTAGAAGGGAACGAACAGAGTCAAGTAATCGTGGCCAGAGAAGACGCATCCACGACCGAGCTTAGTTACGCGTCCTTGCAAAGGGTCCGAGGGAAGGGGGGCCTGCACAGGAGGCGTCCTCGCCTCAAGGAGCTGGTTAAGGGAGGGGGTTGTCCTGCCCCCCACTTCTCTCCGCGTCGGGTGTGAAACCCCCGTGGGCGCAGGTCCACCTTTCCTCGGCTCTGTCCCATGTTGCAGGTCCGCTGGAGTTGAAGTGCCCCTGGTGCTGTGATGGAAAACAGAATAAAGCTTTTTCTTTATTTTATTTTTAACTATGTTTTTATTGATTTCGGAGAGAAGGGAGAGGGAGAGAGAGAGAAACATCAATGATGAGAGTCACGGGTCGGCCGCCTCCCGCATGCCCCCTGCTCGTGATCGAGCCCGCAGCCCAGGCCTGTGCCCCGACCAGGAATCGAACCCCGATCTCTGGGTTCACGGGCTGATGCTCGACCGCTGAGCCATGCTGGCCAGGTTCTTTCTATTCTGTGCCCATCACACGTAGAATGTGGGATCTCCATTGGGCACTTTTTTTTTAAACTAGAAAGGCCGTGTCTGAAGTCACAGCGCGGTGGCATTGAAGGGCTGTGCTAGAGAGGAAACAATTTGCTACCAAACAGAGAGAGAGGAGGAGCCTGGGATGGGACTCGGGGCTGGGCTGGGGCCCAGTCACGGCACCCGGGGCGCAGACGTCTCCTTGTCTGTCGTCCGTCTGATAGTCGCTCTGGGCGCTCAGAGCAGGCTCCCTCCTTCCGCCCTAAGACCGTGTCGCGGGCTTTCCCCCGTTACCGGTGTCCCCATTCGCAGAGCCAGCCGGTGCTCAGCCATCTCCAAGTCCTGTGTCATTAACTCACTGGTGCGCTGTCCCCTTACAAGCGTCCTTTAGCTTCGCCCAGGTCAACGCCTATCAGCCCTTTTCCCACTTGCGGCTGTTTCAGCGTCTGGTGTCACTGCCTCCTTTGGACCCCCAAGCCCAAGCCCATTCTCCTCGAACCCCCCCAAGCCGCGCGCCCTCCGACGTCACCTGAAGTCAAGGCCTTCACCTCCCCCCCCCAAGCACACTTCCCTCGGTCGTGCCCCTCGCTCCACGTGCCTCAGTCTCACGGTGGCCAGAGCAAAGCTCCCTCCCTCCTTCATCTCCCCTCCTCTCCATCTCTGGGGAGTCCGCAGCCCCCCAGTTTCACAATTCCCCTAAAGCGGCGTCTGCAGTTCCTTTCATCACGAACGCGGCTGTCCCCTCTCCGTCACCACCCGGGGCTTTCATCTCTTCCTTTCCGCCGGGCAGTCCCTGCCCAGCAGGCGAGTCCCCGCTGGCCCAAGCAGGAGGCCCTGGAAGACCTGACTGCGGGTCCCCCGCTGGGGGCAGGTGCCGTTCCAAGCCACACATCATTTTGGAAAGGTTTTTGTCTTTTTTTTTCTCCTTTTTAAGCCATGCACGTCCGTTAATAGTCAAGAGGCTGTTCTCAGAAGTGGGCAGGATGCGTGGAGAAAGCTAAAATTAGGACCTGCGTGGTGAAGAGCAGCTCCCTGGCTTCCTGCGGCCAGTGGCGGCTCCCTCCGGCGTCCTGCTCTCTACGATGCCTTTGTTTGCGAAGGTATTTTTTTTAACCGTAATAAAGAGCGTAAAGGCCGACATACATATGGAGCACTATTTCTCATACTCAAGAGGTTACCGAGACACCAGAAGTTTTAAAATGAGTTTGTAACACGGGTTCTAAAGCTCCAGGCATTTCCTTGCAGAATTTCCAAAAAAGACTTGCAACGAATTTTCCTCGCCGGTGCTCATTCTCAGACGTGTTTGACACGGAGTTTTTAGGTGTGAATATGCGTATTTGGCTCTAAAGACGTCTGGATTCACAAACTCAAACTGAACTAAAGGAAAAATTAGTTTTTATTCTTTTCTTCCCCGCGCAGAGTGAAGGCAGAGCGTGTGGTTAGAAGGGCGGCAGCTCTGGGCTCAGCTCCGACTGCAGGTCAGCGTCCAGGCTCAGTCCCCCGGCCTAGGTCTGGGCCGTGAAGCGGGCCTTGGGCGCTGGGCCCCGTCCTGGGAAGCCTTTTAGCCTCAACGTTGCCGGCTTCGGTCACATCCTTCTCAGCCGAAGCGATTGTTCTGGTTTGGGTTTGGGTTTTGCATAGAATCAGACCAACTGCAAACTTACGAAGACCGCGGCCCTCACAAGACTGCACACACTCCGGCACCCATTGCAGGTTCGGGGGGCCAAAGCCAGCCCCAGTTTTTATCATTTTCGGGCAGGACTCACAGAACCTACCAAAGGCAGGTTCTCACGGGACCTACCACGGGACTTACTCCTGGCTGCAGTCATTCCGGGGAAAGAATACGAGTCAGAATTGGGCTGGAGAAGGTTCACGGGGAGGACAGAAAACGGAAAAGCACCAGATGCGACCGCCCAGGTGTGCCCCTCCTATGGGGTCACAGACGCATTTCCTTCCCAGAGTGGACTGTGACTGCGCGTGGAACTGCCCCGTGGGGCGGCTGCCACGGCCTGGTGTTCAGAGACCTCATTCAGGCTCCGTGACAGCGGGTGACCGCAGTTTCCAGCCCCTCCGAACTTCCTCCGTCGCCTCGGCGGCCTGTCTGGGGTGGTCAGCCCCGACCCTCAGTCACGTCGCAGACTCTGACGCCACCCAGGGCTCCCGAGCAAACAAAGACACTCCTGTCAGACGTAACATTTCCAGGGTTCAGATGTTACCTTTTCAAAGCCAAGGCAGCCTCCAGGCTTCTCTTTGGACACGGTGAAACTCCTTACGACACAGTTTGAAAATCTTTCTCTTGGTGACAGGGAGGCAAAAGCTTCCTGGGAGCTTCCTGCTAGGAGGAAACTTGTCCATCCCAGGGTTTCTCGGGTGGGATTCCAGGGCCACCCGCGTCAGTGACCCGGCGTGAACAACGCACAGACTCCGGGGTCCTGCCCCAACTTCTTGAACTGGAACCACTGCGAGAGCTGCCTCGAAACCTTGCACTTTCAGCATGTTCCATGAGCACTTTCTTAGACGGGCCAGAACTCCAGAAATTACGACCCTAGGTCCTTGTTCCTAAGATTGGAAAAATTATGACCGCAGCCGGTCACGGGTTCAATTCCCAGTCAAGGGGCATGGGCCTGGGTTGCAGGTTTGATCCCCCGCCCCAGGCAAGATGCATGCGGGAGGCAACCAATCAATGTCTGTCTGTCTGTCTCTCTCTCTCTCTCTCTTCCCCCCTTCCACTCTCTCTAAAGATCAATGGAAAAAAATATACCCGGGTGAAGATTAAAAAAAAAATTAAATCTAAGACACCCAGCTTAACTTCTCCAGACCTCGGTTTTCTCACCTGGAGGCAATGATGGTGACTCCTCGAGAGACATCTAAAGATAAAGAAAATCAGTGTCCACCTGGCCCCCAACACGAGTCCGTTTCCGTCCCCTGGGTTGGTCACGGCAGGTCGTGGATCGACATTGGGTCCTCATTCAGGTGACCTTGCCCCGGACCTTGGGGCGAGGGGCTGCCCAGGTTATTTCCTCCCTGCTTTGTCTTCCTTCTTCTCTTTGTTGTCCTGGGGAAGACACTCATGTGCTTTCCCTGCCTTCTGCTCCCCCAGCTGCCACAGAAGTGTCCTTTTCGTTCGACGTCGGGAACGGGCCAGTGGAGATCGTGGTGAGGTCGCCCACGCCCCTCAACGATGACCAGTGGCACCGGGTCACCGCCGAGAGGAACGTCCAGCAGGCCAGCCTGCAGGTGGACCGGCTGCCGCAGCAGGTGCGCAAGGCGCCCACCGAGGGCCACACGCGCCTGGAGCTCTACAGCCAGCTGTTTGTGGGTGAGTAAGGGCCAGGCCACCGTCGCCCCCCTCTGGTGGTTCTAATAACCTTCACTCTGACAAAAATACATCACGGTGGAGATCTTTCTAGAAGTGAGTATCTAGGCCTCTTGCAGCCCCTCCCAAGTCAGGATGGAGCGAGGCAGGGAATTCAAGAGACCAAGGTCCAGTTCCGAGGCCCACCGTCTGGGGCCCACAGTCCTCGTCTGTGGAACCAGAGGGGCGCCAGCTCCATCTCCAAGGATCCGACCTGTGCAGTGTTAGGGTTGGGGTTTTCGAACAGTTTACCATTCTTTGATAACTTGGAGCACTTGTAACTGCACAAAAGGGAGGGAGGGAGGGAGGGAGGGAGGGAGGGAGGGAGGGAGGGAGGGAGGGAGGGAGGGAGGGAGGGAGGGAGGGGAGGGAAGGAAATGGGATCCCTGAGTTCAGGTTTGCTTGAAATGGTAAGCAGGGATCTGTTCCCTTCTTTAGACTTCTGGCCAAGGCTCTTCCTACATTGAGAAAAGGTGGTCACTGGGAGGAAATTTAAACAGCAGCGGTGCGGGAATTGGGCTCAGCCGCCCAGCCCAGCCTTTGCTTTTGACCCAGTCGAGCTGAGCCTAACGTTACTGCCAATCGAGTCCTATTTCCGTGGCTCGTTAAACTTTCAGTTTTGTTTTGGGGACAACGAACAGTTTAGGAAGTTAGCCATTTCCTCTCTCGAATGAAAAGAAAAGCAAGTCTGAAGGACTTTGAGGCCGGATGCCGCCTCACACCCTGAGTTTCCAGGGTCTAATTGACCAAGCCAGGCAACTGTGACAGCCTCAGAGCCAGCAAAACCAGACGTGGCCCGGTCATGCTCATAACCCCCCGCCCTGTGGAAGAGACTCCCCGGCGTCAGGGGGTCAGTTCACTTCAACAAGGCCAGAGTGCCCGCCGTGTCTTCCCTGGTTGTGTGGAGATGCTTGAAGAACGTTAGATTTACAAGAGCCAAGGTCCGGAAACAGCCCGAGTGCCCCTCCATAGATGAGCGTCGCCCACACAGTGAGAGGTCGCTGGTTCGATTCCCGGTCAGGGCACATGCCAGGGTTGTGGGCTTGATCCCCAGTAGGGTGCGTGCAGGAGGCAGCCGATCAATGTTTCTCTCTCTTCCTCTCCCTTCCTCTCTCTCTAAAATCAATAAAAACATATTTTTACAATAAAGACTTTTAAAGACAGAGAGAAAGGGGATATGGGGAGAGAGACATGGGGATGCTAAGATCAGCAGGAAGGAAATGTTTATTCTGCTTCCGAGATGAGCAGAGCTCACCAGCAGGGCACAGAATAGGAACTATAACACGCAGGCATGTGTAAAAGAAATATTTGGACAGAGTTCTAAGCTGATGCATTTAACATTGGGGTTGGCGTTGAAGTTCCCTGAAGTAACTCTTCATAACTGGACGTTGGGCTCTGGTTGGGATGTGCTGGTTTAACGCTGTCATCTCAGCCCCTGCCTGTAAGACTTGCTACGGAGCGGTGCCCTCGGAATCGGCACTGCCAGGCCCAGCTGCCCACCTCTCCCCTCGGTCCCCGCCCCACCTGCCCCCCACCTGCAGGGTCCTTCCCCCTCCCTCTTTATCCCGGAGCCCTCTTCCCAGGGATATGCTGGCGGATACTCACTTTCCCAGTGGAGTCCATCCAAACCATAGCCTCGCCCCCCCACTCCCAGCCCAGGCCCCCCCGAACACTGCCTGACTTTTCTTCCCCATAGTGGTCGTCACCTTCTAACGCCTAACGCACTTGGCTCACTTGTTGAGTCTATTGTTACATTTCACTCCCTCAGCAAGAACACAAGCTCTACAAGAGCAAAGGCTTTTGTGGGTTCTCTTTCATAGTTTCCCCCAAATACCTAGACGAGGCCTGGCTCCTAGTAGCCGTGAACGAAACGCTCACTGAAGGGATGTGTTAGATCCCATGGGCGTGAGCTTCCGTGTGGTTCCTTCCTATGGAACCACAGAAGGCGTCCAAAACCCAGCTTAGCCTCCTAGAAAACCATTAAGCTCTGAATCTGAGAACAAATCTGTCTTTGTAATTCCCCTGGGTCACGAGTTTTGCCCTTTTGGTTTAATTTAATACCTGATTATATCGCCTCAATCGTCTGTGCATTTGATGGTGTATCACTCATTATGGGTAGTTACAGAATTTTCATAATTAATCTTTAATTGCAATACTTGAATAGCATTTCCCGTGAAAAATAATTTACAGATTAAACCCAATCTCACCTTTGATAATCATCACGGGTCTGACGAATGCGGGTGAGGGCCTTGCGTGGCGGGGGCTCTCTCTAATGACAACTCGTTGATTTCCTAATCAGCAAAGGTTAAGTAGCATTTTTGCTCGCAGACCTACAATTTAAACTTACAACATTTGTCATCGGGAAAGATTCCTATAGAGCCCATGAGTTGAACTCCAATAATTATCGCGAGTTCTAGTGCATGCACATCTTTTGCATAATATATAACGACCATTTTCAGCACAAGAGATTTTTTTCATACCGACTCCATCAGTAAAAGTACTTTCCAGCTCACTGGCCAGTCTAATAAATCAAGGGTCATCGAAGTAAGAAAAGAGCATAATTTATTCCGTTTTTCTTTCAAGAGAGAGGAATGGCGGCCCACTTACCTGCTTTTTAGATTAAGAAGAGAGAGTGCAAAACTTTATTTAATGGAGGCCACAAATACAGATTAGGGCACAGCCGTATGTTACGGTCAATTAAGAGAGGGAGGAGGGAAAGTCAGGCAGCCGTGCAGCGAAGGGACAGGAAGAGGAGATTTAGGGGAAATTGAGAGTAATTTACTGAAATATGGAGACGGAGACATATACGCACAGAGGGAGAGGTTGTACATCACAGGGCAGAGTAATTTAGAGCTGGAAGAAATGAGAGACATCACCTAGTTCCACCCCCTTTTTTTATGGGTAGGAAACATTGATGCTGAGAGAAACTAAGGTATGATGAAAGCCACACAGCCAAGCAGACAGTCAACAGTCCCGATGGGGGGAGAGGTAAACACAAAGGCAGGAAGAAAGCCTGGCAAGTGCAGAAGCTCAGGAAGACCCAGGACCAGAAAGAATCAAAGACAGGGAGGCAGAGAAGCAGAAAAGGCTGCCCCCTCCGACCCTTCCTGGAACGAGGCCTGCATCCGCGAATAAGTGTACGAACATCTGTCTAAATGTTTGCTTTAATAAGAGTAAAAGTATGATCTCATCTAGATTTATTTGCTCTGCCAATTGGCCCTTTATAAATCTCTGATTTTTTTTTTTGGGGGGGGGTTATATTCACGTTTGCTTAGAGTCTTTTAACAATCTCTTCTTCAAACTCTCAACTATCGCTGAGACCCATTACATATGAATTATTTCCTAATTAAATGCATCCCAGATAGATTGAAAGAACAGAATGTTAAGAGAAGTGAGATCATAAAAGTGCTGGAAGAAAATGTAGCTGGATAATTGTATTATTTTGGATTCGAGACGTTCTTTCTAAGTCTAACACCAGAGGCAGAAACCCTACACATAAAATAGATGGATGTGACTACATGAACATTCAGAATTTTCATGGGGAAAAAGAAACATTATATACAAATTAACAGACACAAACCAGAAGGAGGTAGTTGTCAAATTTTACAACAAAGAGGTAAAGCCCAAAATATTGTTGTCAACGAATTAGAAATAGGACTTCTGTTCCCCCTAAAAAGCATAGACATGCCTGGCTGGCGTGGCTCAGAGGTCGAGCATCGACCTAGGATCCAGGTGATCAGGGTTCGATTCCTGGTCAGGGCACAGGCCCGGGCTGTGGGCTTGATCCCCAGTAGGGGGCGTGCAGGAGGCAGCCGATCAGTGACTCTCTCTCATCACTGATGTTTCTGTCTCTCTCTCCCTCTCCCTTCCTCTCTCTGAAATCAATAAAAACTTTTTGTTTTTTAAAGCAACAGACATTAAGGAAAAAAAAATACTAGAATTGGTAAAACATAAAAATCATTCAAAGCACAGTATCTGAAGCAATGCACATTTAAACAATGAACTCTTCCCCACTCGCCCCCCAGCCTATAAATTCAAAAGGCCCCTGCCTAGTATTAGACCTGGTGTGGAGAAGGTCGGAGCATCATACTCTGTGGGTGAAATACTAAATTCTTCTTAGAGGAAAATAGATTTCAAATGCCTTTCAAATGTATATGCCCTTGTCCCCAGCTGTTACAGTTATTAAAATTAATTCTAAGTAAGAACTGGACAGGTGTGCACAGGTTTTTACAGGGCTCTTTGTTACAGTATCGCATAAAATGGAAATTGGAACAGGCCTGGAAGCCCAGTGGTCGCGGAGGGGCAAATAAGCCCTTACACCTTCGCAGAGCGAGCTCCCGAGCAGGTTTAAACAAGCTGTTCTAGTTGGACACGGGCCGCTTGGAAAATGTCTTGTGATATATTAAGTGCCAAAAACAAATTCCAAAACAGTGTGTACATCACGATCGCGTTTCCCCCTTTGTTTTATTTTTCACACTTGTGTGTGCTCATAGATAAAAGTAGAAGAGGCTGTTTGTTAGAGGTGAGAGTCCGTGGTTATATCTGAGCAGCGTTACGGATTCTGTCTCATTTCGCTTGTGGTATGCTTACGGGGGAGAGAGAGGGAGATAACTAAAAGCAAGGATTTTTAAATGTTAGCATATTTTGATAGGATATAGCCTTAATTGACTAGTGATGAAAATTTCAATGGCTAAGGATTTATTGGACAAAAAGCCCTTGGAAAGCCCTTATCGCCAAAACAAAACCCATAGGTGCTAAAACGAGGGAAGCCAAATTAAAATTTTAACACATAAAAGGTGACTAATGGATTGAAATTCTTCCAGATCGAGGCAAAGGCCCAAATTCTCCTCAGCACAGAGGTGGGAAGCTGAGCCGATGAGCAGATTGCAGAATGGGAAATCCTTCCAAGTGGTTGTTTCTACCGACTTCTTTGCCATTTTCTGTCCCATAGCTTTGATCAAAAAGGGCATTAGACGCCCTTCAATTAAACCTCTCTTCAGACATTTTATTAAAAAAAATAATCCCTGGAGAATTATTATTCAAATCTATGAACTACCCAATGAGAGACCAGCAGGCCTTGGGTTTATAATGGTCAGAGGGGCTTCATCTGTCATTTCATGGCCAAGGATTTCCAGGTCGAAGCAAATGCTATCCCATCTCTTCTCTAAGGCCTTCGACCCACCAGCCCTGTCTGCTGAGGCCGCTGCTTTGTACACTCTTTCTCAACATAATAGAACAAGTGATAGGAATTAATCCCCCGACTGCCGACCTGCCCCAACTCTCACGAGCCTACTGACCACTCCGTCTTTGAGGGGACCCTGACCCTGAAGCTCTTCTTGTGCATCAGACGGTCAACAGAGAATAGAGTTTAAGACCGTAGATGAGAGAACAAGGCAGATCTGACCCAACGTGGCCACTTTGGAGCTTTGAGTCCTTGAGTGACCTTCTAAATTTTTCTAAGCCTCAGTTTTCTCATCTGTATAATGGCTGTAGTGATTACAATGCCTCCCTGGCCGGGTCATTGTGAGAACCATGCGATTGACATATATGCAAGGCATATGGTAGACTACCTACTACATAGCCTTCAATAAAAGAGTAACTTTTATTTTATTAGCAGTATTATTTCTCTAAATCCCCATCACATATTTTGTTTAATAATTTTAACTGCTATTCATTCTATTTGAAATTTCCGGAAAAGTTGTTACTCTAAAACACAGACATGCATATAAACTTGAGTGCCTCCTCTTGTACCAACTGCTTTAAAAAAATAAATAAGGTCATTACAGCCACAATTAAACTCACTTGGATATAATGCTCCAATGACTCCTTCTATGAAACTGTTAGGAAATTTTAATATTTTCATGCTCATGGACCCCCATCTAACTCTGTAACTTACTCTGAAAATCACAATGAACTTGCCCTTTGTTCTGTATGTCTTGCAGTGGCATTTAGACAGAAGCAATGAAACCTGACCTGACCTGGTAATAAATGCGGTGTAGTTGACTTACGTGAAAAATTATTAATTCCAGCTTCCAACCACCTGAGACAAGGCCCTGGGGACCCTTAACGTGAGCTCCAAAGCAAAGCGTTTCGTGGGACAAGCACAGGACTTAAAACCACATTTCGAGTGGACTCATCCCTTCCAACTAGTTGACTTATTAGCTAGGTTAATATATCCGTGTCTCTCTGCCTTTGTATATTTCCTCCAATAGATAGTGGTATGGACTGAACAGCGAGAGAGATTAAAGAGCAAAGGGCCTAGAGATTCCTCCCATAAACATCTTTTCTATGGGAAACAAGATAAGACTTTCCAAAACAGCTTATGTAATTTTTGTGTATCTTCAAACATTTTCTTTCTTTCCTTTTTTTTAAATGTATCTTTATTGATTTCGGAGAGAAGGAGGGAGAGAGAGGGAGAGAGATAGAAACATCAATGATGAGAGTCATTGATCGGCCGCCTCCTGCACGCCCCCTACTGGGGATTGAGCCCACAACCCAGGCCTGTGCCCTGACCAGGAATCGGACCCTGATCTCCTTGGATCATTGGTCAATGCTCAACCCCTGAGCCACACCAACTGGGTTTCAGACATTTTACTTCTGTAGCCATTTGATTGTACCTCGGAAGACAGCCTCTTTTAATTAGGCATTATACAGCCTGTGGGGGGAGCATAGAGTCTCTCTATTAAGAAAAACCAGGTTGGAAATGAGCTGCCAGCTGCTCTTGGCGCCTCGGCTCCTCCCACAGTTGTTCGAGGTAGAGGGTCCTGGGTCTGAGCTGCTTGCTTCTGTCGTTCCCAGGTGGCGCTGGAGGCCAGCAGGGCTTCCTGGGCTGCATCCGCTCCCTGAGGATGAACGGGGTGACCCTGGACCTGGAGGAGAGAGCGAAGGTCACTTCGGGGTTCAAGTCCGGGTGCTCGGGCCACTGCACCAGTTATGGGGCCAACTGCGAGAACGGAGGCAAATGCATAGAGAAATACCACGGCTACTCCTGTGACTGCTCGCACACGGCCTACGACGGAACCTTCTGCAACAAAGGTAAGGCGAGCCCGCTCCCAGTCCTGCTCACGCAGCTCTCTGAGCCTGAACCGTCCACACAGTGATTTCTCAGCTGCACACAAGCGCCTTTGTTCTGAGGGGAAGGTGTTCAGAATTGTGCCCCCACTCAGCTAGGACGTCTCCCTCAGTCCCTGATCTGTTGTTTAATAAGATGAGATGAGAAAAGCTCTGCCCAGCCGGCGTGGCTCAGTGGCTCTGAATGCCATGGCCCCGATTAAATCCCGGTCTGTGTCGTGGAATCGCCATGAACTTTTTGGCCTGGAACACCATTAATGCAGTAGGCACCCTTGAGGTTAAATCAGGGTGAGTTCAGGAGCATCCTGTGGGGTTATTATTGAGGTCCCTAGAAATCGTATTGGTTCCTCGAATACTTATAGTGTTTCAAGAAATAAAAAGGAAGTGCTCTATTCGAGAAACCACATCTGTAATCTGTAATTTTCCCCCTTTCCCAAGGGGTTAACAGTCTCTCTGCCCCTCCTGCCGCCTTATTAAGGATTAAGTCAGTTCTGATTAATGGAGTTCTGGTGTTTCTCATGTTTATTCTGAAGTTAACCCAAATATTTGCACAAGTCCATTGCTAGTCATGTCCTAGTTTTCAGAACCAGGGATTAGTAAGGTTGTAAGTAAAATGCTTCCTAAAACTTTACTAATCGAAGTAATCTAATTTAAATCCCTTTTATGTAGGTCTGTTTTAGCCTATTGCCTTCAATAAATCCTTAATAAATGTCTCTTAAAATGGAACCTTATGAATTCAGTTAAAACTATAAATTAAGTCCTATAAATCAAATTAAAACAGTAAACCAAGTTGTAAATCTCAAGCAAGTTTCCAGCCCCCCCCCCTTCCTGTTAAAGAAGGGAAAATGTTATCTCGTGTGACTTTACAAAGTGTCCTACAGCATCATAAACCACATGTGGCTATTATAACACTTCATAACGTCTTAAAAAACATCAAGGACTATTTCAAGCAGTTTTATTTCTTTTCCTATAATGAATGTGTCATTGTTCAGACTTTCAGCTTTTGCCCTAACATTCAAATGTCACTGGATTACTTATTTCAGCAACTCTTCAATTGCTCTTAAATTGTTAAGAGTTCATGAAGCTCTTTTTGTCAGAAAATCAAAGTATCTTGTGGTTGAAATGATATTACGTTGTATCTAACTGACATTTTACTGAACATCTCCTTTTATGCAAGGCACTGAATTAAGTATATTCACAATATCTTACTTTACTTATTCATCACAGAAATTTTGAGATGCAGGTTTAGTACTATGATTTTTGAAATTTAAGAAACTGAGGCTTCTAGAGGTTAAGTTTATTATCTAAAGTCATATGGCTAATCAATGACAGATTGGTAGTGGAACCTTAGGGCCCAGATTTCAAGACTAACGTTTTCTCCACCATGTACACACCAGCATGGTGTTCTTTTCACAACACAGTCACTGGGTGGGAGCCAAGCTGTGCTTAATAGAGGACTTGGGAGCACATGGGCAGCTTGCTCCAGATTTGGATGTTTCTGACAACTAGAGAGTTTCTCTTATTTTTTACCTTCATCTCCATTAAAGATGGAAAATGTCTTCATGAAAAAACAGTGGATGTCAGGCTCTGGGTTTAAATCCCTGTATCTTTAAGAACTCAGGAACATCTGTAACCAGAACCCAAGTTCGGCTGCCTGCCACCACAAAAACCAAACTCATGAGACAGATGGTGGTGAAAAAGGAAAGTGGTTTATTCAAGTGCTGGTCACCTGAGATGGGATACTATTGTCACAAAGCCCATCTCCACATCTCACTGCAGACAGAAGTTTTTATAAGGAAGGAGAGGGAAAACAGAACAAAGAAATCAAGGGGAGGGTGTTGAAAAGTTCTCTATGTGCAGTCCAGGCACAGTCCATTCTGATAAGGAATGCACTTAAAGACTAGCCACCTTCAACCCAAAATGACTTTGAGCTGTATGACTGTTCACCCTCTTTCCTGTGGCCTGATATTCTACTGGCATCATTGGAGTGAGCAGGAGCGGGTCTGGGAACAGAGCAAGACTCACCTAAATGTACATTGAGTGATGGAGTGATTGAGGTTGAGTCTTCACAGAGCCACATGTAATTTAGGAGAGAGGAAAGCACTGGACAAGCTTCAAGGAGGTGGTTACAGTGGCTTCTGTGAGGACAGAGAGTTGAGGAGCTTTAGAAGAGGCTGGAAGGGCACCCTAGGGGAGACAGTCCAAGCTGATTCTCTTCTTTCATGACCTGCCCGAGGTCAGCCCTGCACCGGCCGAAAGAGAGAAAACTTACCCTCACTCCTGCTGCTAAGATCCAGAATTCAGGCTAATTGTATTAGTGCTGTAACTTAGTTACATTACCAAATAAATAATCTTTAGTTATTGATTCTTGTTAGAATATTGTACTGTAGGAAAATGTATTCTGAGTTCCTGAAATCACTGTATACTATTGTAATTACTATGGATCATTCTGTACATAGTATTAGCATATATAACATAAACATTTTCCTTGAAACCCCTTGGTCTTGATGCCCATCATTTAAAGAGACTGCTTAAAATTCCATCCAGTGGATTTACCAAAATTTATTTAACCTAAGTGGCACACAAGAGGGAAATGGCAATTTCTATTCCTGTTCTTGAAATTGATTCCAATTTTTTATTGTAAATAACACTGTAGTAAATGTTTCTGTAAATGGCATTTCAATATTTTACATGATTGACTTGGGCCGGATTGCCTATGTGGAGAGGAGAGTTAAAGGGTGTAAATGTTGATGGTTTCTCATACGTGGAGCCAACCTGATTCCCCAAAACAAAGCACCCGCATCCCTACTCTGCGTGAGGAGGCCAGTATCTCAAATCACCACCAACAGTGTTTTTCCTTTTCGTCATTGTTGTGAATGAGCCAGTTGTGAATGGTTCTTTATCAGTTAATTTGCTCTTCTTTAATTACTGAAGAACAAAGAATTCCAAAGTGACGTCTGGCGAGATTGATGTGTCTGAGAAAGGCCTGCTCAAGGGCGGCTGAGAGCCAGTTTGTAAGAGTAAAATCACCTTCAGGTTCAAAAGTTCTGCTTGCTGAGGTCCCAGGGTGGGCAGGAGTGGGGATTCTGACCCTGAAAAAGTCCAGGATCAGGGCTCAGGGGAGAGAATCAGGGACACCCCTGCTAGAGCTGGGATCCTCTCGAGACTGTGCGTCCCTAACTCCGTGAATGCACGTTCCTAATAGAAAAAATGTTAGGTATGAGTCCCGATTTATAGGCCTTCGTTTATATATTCATTTATAAATTTTGTACACATGCCACTGAATTAACGTGCATCATAAAATAAGCACAAAAGGAAAAATTATCCTCTTACAGCAAAAACTTACCATAAATCCACTTCAAATAGCACGCACAGGTACTAGCACTGGGTGTGCGTCTCCCTAACCAAAAACATATTTTTTTAATAATTTAGGTCTAGTTTTATTTTAACGTTCATCGGAATTTCTTGGTCTAGAACCCAGTTTTCCTATAATTATTTCCTAATTGTTTAAGATCATTTATCCACCTGTGGGTGATTTTTTGGAAAAAAATGCAATGCAAGACCTTTGGTGTATTATATATAATTCAAGAATTACATAGTAAACCAAAAACAAAATAAAGAGCCTTTTAAAAGCCTGCAGCAATATCACAAAAAGGCCGCCCAACCAAAAAATTCTCCCTAGAACAATTCTTTTAAATCCCAGAAACAAAGCCAAAATGTCAGTCCGTTCTTTTTAACATTTTTCTCGGCAAAACAACAATCAACTGAAGAATAAAGCATGGGGGCTCTAACCTACTGCCAGGGACAGACCGTGTCTCATTCGGGGCAAAGATTTATGGTTCTGATCATAACAATATCGGACGCACGCAAAATGAATAATGAAATTCAAAGGAAGCACGTCGGCAGTGCTGACGGGCTTGAGCCCTCCGAAGGGTCCTCGTACCCCATCGGCCCGTGATTGTCCCATTGTTGAAGCCACTGCCTTTTGAAACCAAAGCCGATGGCAAGAGGGGGAGCTTAGCAAAGCAGCTCCAGCTCCTCGCCTGAAACGCTCATTTAAAACTAGGATTTGTTGGGGGGGGGGGGGTTCATCTTTAGAACTTAAATTGCACAAGGTGAATTTTAAATACTTTCTGTATATAATTATGATATTGTCCCACAGACATTACACATTTATGCACCAGAAGCCTTAAAAATCTTCCTGAGAAAATGTTGATACATTGTGGCAATTACTTCATATTTAATATGTAGAGGAATAGGGGTCGGTTTGTGTCCATATAGGAAAACTTTGAAGGCTGCTCGGAGGTTCCGGACTTCTTGGGTTCAACTAGCAGAAAACGATAAAGTCGTTGTGGAGTTCAGATGCTAACGTTGTAAATAATAATATATATTTACGTTACAGCCAAAACTGCTGAGCAAAACCAGAGCCTCATTTGTTGGCTTCCGCGCGTCCTGGGGCCTGAGCGCGTTGATATCTTATTCCTGCTTTAAGAATTTAACCGCTCGCTGTTCTAAAAGCTTTGTCAGACAGGCCGACGTGAAGCTGGTTTTCACTAATGCTGCTGAGATACCTGGCTCTTTGGAAAATGTATTGATTCTCCCCCGTGTTTAATAAAAGCAAGTTACATATTTAAAACAAAACAAAAGTAGGGTTCCTATCAGCCGTGTCTCGACGGTTCCCCTCCATCCTGCACGGCGGAGGTTGGTTCTTCCAGCTCCACTTGTGTGGGTACCACTTGGTTCCCCCTGAAGCTCTGGGAAGGTTAGAGGGTTATTTCCAGCCGGAGCCACGGGACCCTGAACCCACACAAACCTCCACCTGGCAGAAACTGGGAAAGGGGTGCTTGCCTTCCGCAGCCAGGGAACAGCAGCAAGGCGGCCAACAGGGCCGATGGTGGGTGGGGTGCAAACAGGTTGACCCAAGTGACCGCAGACGAGCCACTTGCCTTCTCTGAGTCTCTGTCCCCTCATCTAAAACCTGAATGATGACCTGTATCTCGAGGTGCCGTCAGCTAGTAGCATAGCTCCCAGCTCTCTTAAGCGTTAGGCGCTGAGCTCTAGGGACAGTGGAGACGCGCCCGGGCCAGGTGGTGAGACGGCAGGAGCAGCGGTGCCCGCTTCCCCCCCAGCAGAGGGCAGACGCTCGTGGCCTCCCTCACCGCTCCTGAGCTTTCCCTACATGATGCTGCTTCCATCCGATTGGAAATAAACTCTCAGAATGTCAGATTTCTATTCAAATATAAGTATAAAAGAATTAAAAAGCAAAATGTCACTTGGAGCCCTGGCCGGTGTGGCTCAGTTGCTTGGAGCGAGCATCGTCCAGGGCACCGAAAGGGGGCGGGTTTGCTTCCCAGTCAGGGCATATAGCCAGGTTTGGGGTTTGGTCGCCGGTTGCGGCTTGTACGGGAGGCAAGTGATCGATGTTTCTCTCCCTTTCCCTTCCTCTCTCTAAAATCAAGGGAAACATATCCTTGGGTGAGAAAATTTTTTTTTTTAAGCCATTTGGAAAGAGTATTTTTGATGGTCAGACTGTGGCTACCACGTGGCTTTCACCAGGTAGCATTACGAGAGGGAAAGGCGCGCGGATCGTTGTTAAGAAGGCAAGAGTGCCGGGCCAGTGTGGCTCAGTGGTTGAGCACCGACCCAGGAACCAGGAGATTGCGGCTTGGTTCCTGGTCAGGGCCCAGGCCCAGGTTTCGGGCTCGATCCCCAGCGAGGGCCTGCAGGAGGCAGCCGATCAGTGTTTCTCTCTCATTGATGTTTCTCTCTCCCTCTCCCTCTCCCTTCCTCTCTCTCTAAAATCAATTTTTTTAAAACATACTTTAAAAAAAAAAAAAAAAAAGAAGTCAGGAGAAAGGAGGAATGGCCAAAAGTCTTCAAACACCTTGATCTCCAGTTACACAGTTTAATTTGTGACAATTTGTTTTATCTTGCTGTTTATGTCTGACCTGAAGTCTGTCCGACTTTTGACCTCACACCCATCACCTAATAGTGCTCATCAGTCTCGAAACATAAAATTTTATTTTGACATCATTTTATCCCATTTCTTCCATTGCCAAGCACAAAAGCTACCTTTTCTTTAAAACTTTCAGACTGAATTCATTAAACCACTTTGTCTTCAAAGGTTTCCCTTCTCTATAGACACGAGGAGACTCACACGGTTGCTTTTCCTGGCCCTGGGGAGACACCCCGGTTAAGCTAACTCGGGGTTTGTATGCAGCTGGGCTCCCTACCCTGCTCCAGGGGGCCGGCTCCACTGAGAAGGAAGCCAGGGGTGGCAGGCGCCGAGCATTTCAGCTCCGTCTCTGGGCTCCACTCCTTCTAAACAAAGGCGCCGCTTGAACGGGGCTGTGTTTGCAGACGTTTATTTACACTCAGGACCATGCAGAAAAATGAGAAATTAGAAAGAAGCGACTTTTAAATCTTCCCCAAACTATGAAACCAAAGAAATGGCAGGAGGTAGGGAAATATTATGGTTTTAACATGTGATGTATGTTGCTGTAGAGCAGAAAAGGCAAACGAGTGAGCTGGAATCGGGACAATCTCACGTCCTGAGCCAGGATCCTCTACATTAAACATAAGATCAAAGACTTAAAATACCAGAAGCCTGGGCCTTCAGACTGTGTTTCGTTGGCTGATTGGCCTGGGAGCTGAAACAGCACAGAGCCTCTCGGGGAGTTCTTAGCTTGAAGCAGCATTTTGCATGTGGTGCACTTTTGCCCTGGGCTGTTCCCTTCATGTCAAAGGACAGGTCAGTGAGCAAACGAGGACTCAGCAGGTCACTAGCAACAAATGCTTTCCAGAAAACCATGTTGGGGGACTCCAGAGTGTGTGTGTGTGTGTGTGTGTGTGTGTGTGTGTGTGTGTAGACTCTCACATATTTTCTGGGGGGAAATATATGCACACATATTTACATACATACATCCCAAAAATACACATACACATGCTCATTTTCTGGAAGGCCATTTGGAGTTTGATTTGATGTATGCATACAGTCTGTTTATGTATGTATGTATTTATGTATGCATGCGTATCGAGAGAGAGCTACAGCAAGCCCTTTGCAAGCCTTTTGAATTTATTTCATGTAAGAAAAATTTTATTTTACACCACAGTGAGTGCATCTATTCTTTTTGCACAGATGTAGGAGAAAAAAAAAGAATTTACAAAGAGGGAAAGCTTCTAGCAGAGGGAAAAATATTAAAGTAAAATTTTAGTTGTTGGTTTTACAATGGAAGCTGTCTCCTCATTTGAGAATATTCTTTTCGTTGAAGCAGGAGGAAGGGAGGACCTGGTCAAAGGCCCACAATGTTCATTTCCCCGGGCGAATGACTCGCAGCCCCGTGAAGGCGTCAGCAGGCTTCTCCCTGCGGAGGTGGCACAGAGTCGGCCGTTCAAGGCCATGTGTGACCACGGGATGTAGTATCACACTCTGACCTTGAACGGTGAATTCCCGCTTAAAAACCCCCCTCTCCTTGGCATCACTAATGCCACACATCCTAGGTGATGCTTTTAATCATTCAGGTTCCTTCATCTCCACTTACCCCTCTTTCAAGGGCTGATGTTCTCAGAAATTAGTCCTAGAGCTTCCCTTCCTTCTGTCTTTAGGAACTTCGGTTAGGCTTCCCCTGCAGGCTTGGGGTGTTATACCATCTACAGTAATGACTAAAACGTGTATTTCTAGCCCAGCCCTCTCCTCTGTAAAGGGAAATGCCTGTTATTTCTGCTTTTCTGACTCAAAGGCACCTCGTAGAGCTGGACTCCTGACGCCTGCCACGTCCCTACCCCCACCAGGACCGCCCCTGTGTGCCCGTTATCAAGGACCTCACCAGCACCCATCCGAAATGCAGGAGTTTTCTTAACACCTGTCCTTCCCCTCCCGCCTCTTAACTGTCCTCGGGTTCAGTCCGCGTTACCCCTTAACCGTGTCTTTATTCTAACTACTCACCCACCAGGTGTGTAGGTCCCCGGGCGAATGACTGAACCATCATGGTTCAAACCACGCCCAAACCACCTTCGTGTTTCCTCCGGGCCGTTGCAGCAGCCTCCCCCGTGCTCTACCTGTATCCCTCTCGCCTCCCCCAGTGCGTTCTCCAAACTGCAGCCAGGATGATCCTGGAAAACCGCAAATCAGGTTATGTCACCTGCATCTAACACCCTTCAGAGTTGCCCATTACTTTCTATACAAAGACCCAAATGCTCAAAACATCACTCCCTTTCTCTCAGTGAGCCACAGTCCTGCCACTCTCCCCTCCGTTTCGGGGACCTCGACTTCCTTTGCATCGACCCTCAACATTCCCTCCTCCCTCAGGGCCTTTGCACGTGCCTCTTTCGCTCCCTTGGATGCTTTCCCTACCTCTAGACTCAGTTAACTCTCTTTCCCCTTCAGTGATTCACTTAAATACCATTAACTCTCTGTTCCTTCTCTAATAGCAACATGGCTGTTAGAGAAGGCACTTAATAAACACTTTAAAGAATATATGAGAATGAAGACTGGCTGCTAGCCAGAGGAAGATGGAAGTTCAAGGGAGGGTTCCTTTAAGATGGGAATGATTTGAAATCCACAGCCACTGAATGACTTGCCTGACCAGGGCCATCCAGCTAGTTGGTGGCAAAGACGGGCCTAAAACATACATATTTTGATTCCCACCCGCCCCGTACACCACATTAACCCCTTACTAGCCGTCTCAGGTGAAGTTGGCTGCAGCAGAGCCCTCGTCTCCTTTGCTCTCCCTAAAGCACTCTACCCTGCTGGCTGCCGTACAAGCCTAGTGCTTATTAACGCAGTTGCATGACCCTGGAGTTCTGGATGCCAGCTCTCTCCCTCCTTAAGATTCAAGTCGAGTCATTCGGTGCCATCGGCTCTCAAACGCCAAGTGAGAAGGCTCCCTGGCTCCTTCCTACACAGTCAAGTCAGAGGCCACAGAGCTCACTGGTGTGTTTAAAGTGATGTACGTTATATTTGTGTCTCATGGGTAGCACGTGGCGTTCAGGCTAAACTGAAGAGATTTTTTTCCTTTGGTGTTTCCTCTCCTCCGTGCAGATTCAGACACTCGATGCTTATTACATAGAAACGGACCTGGAGGTCACCTGGCTTCTAGAGGGAATGGCGGGAAAGTGGTTACAATGGCTGTGCATTCACCTGGGGAAACCGAGCAAGCACAGGTGAACAGTAACCCACCCCAGGTTCAGTGTTGTTAGTCCAAAATGATTAGAGTAAATCAAAGAAAACATCAAACAAACAGAATAAAACATGTAGAGGGAATTCAACGTGGAGCACCCAGCGATAAAAAAAACTAGATTTTGCTAATGTAAGGCCAGGAGAGAAATGTTGTATTTCAGGGCCTTGGGAGTACAATGGGAAACAAGTTTAAACAGAGCTGGGCCTTGCAGGTGGCCCTGGAAGGAGCCAGGCCTAATGCAGAACCAGCTGCCTGCACAGAGGTGACGTCCGATGTCGCTAGGAGCAGAGCCCCACAGAACTCACTTAACTTGTTTACTAGATAATAAATTTAAAAGCAGTTAATGAGAGTGATTGTTCTGGGCAATGGAATTCAGCCATGAAAGAGTTTAATGACCCTGAGGCTGGGGTTCATGCTTCAGTGTCAGCTCCCCAGCTGTTCCTCCCAGATGTTACAGAAGCTATACAGAGTTTTCAGGATGTGGGGTAGCTGGGATGAGGTAGGGGAGAGCTTTGGAAGGCAGGAAGGGGTAAATAAGCAAATATTACGGCATTTGTGTACAGCAGAAGAGAGAAAAAAAGGAAGTCTGTTATTAGGGACCGAATATGTCTTCCCCCAAATCCATGTATGTTAAAGACCTAAACCCCAATATGATGGTATTTAGAGATGAGGCTTTAAGAAGACACTGGAGAGCTAGCTCGCTCTCTCTCTGCCATGTGAGCACACAGCAAGAAGGCGGCTGTCTGCAAGCCAAGGAGAGAGCCCTCACCAGGGACAGAATCAGCTGCCACCTTGATCTTGGACTTACAGCCAACAGAATTGTGAGAATACATTTCTGTTGTTTAAACCACCCAGTTATGGCACTTTGTCATAGCATCCGAAGTTGACTAAGACAGCTGCCGCGAGGCAGGGCTCAGTAAATATGGTTTGTATGAGTGACTGGGTCAGAGGCTGGGTGAGTAGAGGAGGAGCATACGCTGGAGGCATTTCACAGGCTGGGAGACCAATTGTGAGCATCTCTTCTCCGCTCCATATTTAGTGATGTCATGTTGGCAGCTTGAAAGAAGCCAAGGTGTGAGTGTTTACACCATGGGGATAGGCAAACGTTACAAATCATGGTTTTCCCCATTGGAGAGTCGGCCGTTGAACACTGGCCAGGGCACCACTGGATACATGAGATGAAATCCTTGTGGGAACAAAGGTCCTTGGAGTTCTCATATTCAAACTAAACCCTCACCCTTTTGTTATAGTTGCCATCGCTCTTTTAATGACTAATACCCAATGACACTCTTCGGTTATATTTTATAACCCATCCGGAGTGATTCAGCATTTGTAGACTTTCCTGGCAAAGCTAACCATCCCATAAAGCATTGTTTCTACGGGGAACTATTTCCAAATTGCAAGTTACTGACTTTAAAATAAACTTTTGGGAAACAGCCCATTTGTGAGTTGGGGACTTTCAATTCTGGGTCCTCGTGGGGAGGTTAGAGAACAAAAAGAACCATGTCGATTTGAAAAAATACAGGTTGCAAAAGAAATCCTCAGTAAAAGGCAAAACGATAGAATTATTGAACTTGGCGGAGAAAGAGTGGAGAAGGAAATTAGTCACAGGGGTGAGTGCCGGCTGTGTGTTCATTTTTCCCCACCATAAACATGAGGGATTTGGGTGGACAAGGGGGAAAATGTCTTTATGGTGTTATTCCGGGATGTATGGTCTGTGGATTTTATTTTGAACATTTCCAAACTTATCTTCCCCAATCGGGTAGTTTGCACGTGATCCATTCTGAGGGCTAAGAAAGGTTAAGACAAGATTACGTGTCGGCTTCACGGTCCCTGTCGCCTTCATGATCCTAAGTCGACAGGTGACGTAATGTATGTCAACATTCTGAGAAACATGACATAACTCAACAAATCCCTTTCGTAGCACATCTTGGAATGCAGTCATCATACGTCTTAGAATAACTAGACCCAAAATGTATCATTTTCTACCCAAAAAGTGAATATTGTAAAACTTAAGCCATCTCATATTCATACAGAAACCTTAAATCCACTCTTCTGAATCAGTACTTTTTGACCATTGAATGAGGGAGATGTTACTGGGGACTTTGTTGAATTAGTGTTATTTCAGTTATTTTTTCGGAAGGGTTGGGGATATTTCTTTCCCCAGTGATATTGCAGTGCCCTAATTTGGCGTTTCCTGGAAATGATCTGAAACAAAAAAAATTGCAGTTGTAACTCTGCCGCTTCGAACCGTAAAAGGTCCACGGCACCCCCGGGCCCTGGCTTAACGGTTGCTTTATGACGCGGTTTCTGAGTAATGCTCCTGAGCATGGGATAACCCTTCCTCCAAAACTGACATGAACCCATAAAGCTTGTTAACGATGACTCTAAAATCCACCTGAAGGATTCTCGGTGGCATACTTTTGGTTTGTTTATCTAAAACCCTTAGCTCTCTGAATGTCCCTTCGCGATCCGCCTTGCTCGTTGCCAGTTTAGCTGGGAAACGTGCACTGTTTCCCGCCGGGCTCCCCGCTGCACCAGGTACAGGGCCCTGCCGCAGCTTGGCCTCGGGACCTCCCACTCCTGTGCACGAGCGTGGCCCCTGCAGAGTGTGCACACGCACATCCACACATGCACACACAGATTCATGCATATACACATGCACGCATGAGCACACATACCCACATGCATGCACACACATGCATGCATGCATGCATACCCCACACACATACACACACACATTTGTAAAAGTTCTTGGGGCGGGAGGGCCAGGAGGGAAATAGCACTGCCCGTAGTTGAGAGCCTGTAGTCAGCTGAAGTCTTTTCACCGTAACTCAGGGAGACGTGAGCATGGCAGACTCCGCAGCAGTCCCAGGGTGACTCACTGGAGGGTTGCATGTGTGCAGTGGCGTCAGCTGGGTGGCATCTGTGGCCTTCAGTCAAACATGGTAACCTGTCTTTGATATGTAACTGACTGATCTTTACTGAACGTTTATCACATATCCCAGGCACTGGGCTGAGTGTCATACCCCAGTTACTTAATCCTCACAGCAGCCTGCGTGGCCCCATTTTTCAGAGAAGGAAACTGAGGCTTAGAGAGTTTCAGGCGATGGGCCAAATTAACACGCTCGGTTAGCGCCGAGGCCGGGATTCACCCGCAGGAGTCTGACTCCAGACCCTGCGTCCCTGAGCCCTGCCGGCCCTGCTAGACTTCCTTACAAAGAACAATCTTCAGAAGTCCCGCAGAGAGGAGGGGAACAAAGGGTGCGGGGCGAATCGGGGATATTTGTAATTCTGGAAACAACAAAAATATATGTACTTTAAAAAGAATCCTTTTTAAGTGTGTCCCTCCTATTAATTTCCACGTAGAGCAGCTTGTCACAAAATACATCCTGCGTAGTGTTAATTTAGTGGGATTCAAACATGGGTTCCGTGGGCAAAGAGGTTGGAGAAAAGCTTTCAGAAGGGACATGTAGCAGGCAATGAAACAGCAACTGGAAACCTCGCAGATCTCGGAAGGCGGCCTCCGTGTGTCACAGCGAGTACGGAGCTGGTTTTAGAACATTCCGGAGCAGACGGGGAAAAAACACGGGTCTGCCAGCAAATGATTAAAAACCAATTAGCGCTGATTAGGCCACAGGAAAAGACTGATGGAGGGTTAGTGGCCTTTCTTCTAATTTCATAATAATAATAGGTGCTATTTATTATGTGCTAATTACTTTAAGTTATCTTTTCTAATTTTCAGTTACCATCTCCCTTTCACAGATAAAACACTGAGGCCTAGAGACGCTGGTCAAGCAGCTTCCCCTAAGGCCAAGTAGCTATTTGAGGGCAGTGCCGAATTTGAGCCCAGTTCTCGCTTCATGTCTTGTGATCTGAGACACTGTCCACAAACCTCCCAGGACTTAGGCTTTGCTCGGGGGCTCTCCTGTGTGCGTGGATGTCCAAGCAGAACCACCTCAAAGATGATGCCCGGGGATGGTGCCCGCTTTGGATGGATGGTTTTTATTAAAACGCTGCCTTCGTTTCGATGTATCTCGTCACCCTAAATTAGTTGCCTGGTCTAGTTGTGCACATGAAGGTTGTTTTCCTGGCATGGTTTACGTTTCTTTTTTAATCCTTACCGGAGGATACCTTTTCCATTGCTTTCCCGAGAGAATGGGAGGGGAAGAGAGAGACAGACAGAGAGATCGATCGATTGGTTGCCTCCCGACCCAGGCCGGGGACCGAGCTGTAACCCAGGTACCTGCCCTTGACCGGGAATCAAACCCGGGACCTTCAGTGTGCGGGCTGACACTCTAAGCACTGAGCCACACTGGCCAGGGCTGATTTACGTTTCTTAATTTTGCTTTTATATTTTAAATTTACAGATCACCACGTTGTTGCATCATTTTTTTATGGTGTATTCGTGTTGATGAAATGACATTCGTCTGCCCCGGTCTGACCCCTTCCTGGCGCCAGAGCGTGTCCTCGGTGGGCCTCCTTAGCGGCCGCCCCGGCCCTGACCGTCAGCCCGAGTTGAAACCGTTGGTGGTGCTTTACCTGCCCCCGACTTCTCCTTTTCCAACTTCCGCTTTCCTTTTCTTTTCACCAGATGTCGGTGCGTTTTTCGAAGAAGGGATGTGGCTGCGATATAACTTCCAGGCGCCCGGGCCCAGCGGGCCGGAGGCGGGCGGCAGGCCGGAGGGCGCCGCGGACCTGGCCCGCGAGGAGGTGCGCTTCAGCTTCAGCACCTCCCGGGCGCCCTGCATTCTCCTCTACGTCAGCTCCCTGGCCGCCGACTTCCTGGCCGTCCTCGTGAAGCCCTCCGGTAAGGACGGGGACACCCGGCCCTGAGCGCTGGTGGGCGGGAGGCTCCATCCAGCAAGAGCCCGGATTGTGCAGGGCAGGTCCCCCGTTCCCCGCAGGAGGTGGAGCCAGTCATCGACTGTCCTCGAACCCCACGTCCCTGCTTGAGAGCCAGCAAAGCTGGTCCATTGCGTGCTTCGCAGCAACGTGTTACCGTAGTAACGTCGCTAAGACGTGCCGGGCTCTTGACAAGAGCCCTGTTACCCGGTACGAGACGGCTTCAGATGTGTCATGATGACTTTTCTGTCCCTAATGAATAAATACACTCACTGCTGTACTAGGTCGAGATGAGCTTTGAAGCGGTGAAACTAATTTTCTGCAAATCCATGAATTATCCTGATTTATGATAACCATCAGTAGGTTCCTCAGAACATAGGAACGTCCAGTAGAAAGAGAGAATCGGGGACACTTGCCTTCCCAAGCCCTCTCAGAATTTGACACTCACCAGTACATCCCTGACCTTAGGGTCGCTGGAAGCAGGGGTGTGTACGTGTAACATCGGGACCGCCGTGATCTCTGGGTGCGCACTGAGCCGAGGGGGCAGACGGGGCGGCCAAGACGGGCATCCTGGTGGCAACGGAGGGACGGCCTTACGACCTCAGAGAGAGGTGTAAACATTCCTAATGCACATAAACTTGGGTTCTAAGACACTTAAAGTTTTAAGATCACTTTCTTTTTTACTAACGAAAATATTTTAGGGGCCTCGAGGAGCGAATCTCCCGAACTCGTTTCCCAGAGAGCACGTGTCGCTGGCAGCGTGGAGGTCTTGCTCCAGCGGTGGGGCTCGGCAGCCTTCTTTGACGGCTGCTGCAGGTGGTAGCATCTGAAAGAATCGTTCTTGGTTCCCTTTCCTTCCATGGGAACCAAGAATTATTATTATTATTAACCCAATTCAGGTTGAGTTTTGAAAAATAGTAAATTCTTAAACTTCTTCTTTGGACAGTGCACTGTAGGTTAAAAGGTTAGGGAAATAAATGTGCCCTAAGATTTTCCACTTTAGAAATTATTCCTAAAGTAATTGGACAAAACTCAGACAAAGATTCTGCATGAAGGTGCCCATCACGGTGTTACTTATAGGAACTGGAAAGGTCTGAGAAGCTCAACTTTAGTAAATGGTTAGTGAATGACGGAGTCACCGTTTTATGCAATATTATGTATCCATTAAGAATAATATTTATCTATATTTAAAAAAAAAAAAAAAAAAAGCCCGGCCGGGCGTGGCTCAGTGGTTAAGCATCAACCTAGGATCCTAGGCGATCAGGGTTCGATTCCCGGTCAGGGCACATGCCCAGGTTGCGGGCTGCAGCTGATCAATGACTCTATCATTGATGTTTCTATCTCTCTCTCCCTCTCCTTTCCTCTCTCTGAAATAAATAAAGATATATTTTTAAAAAAAAAAAAAAAGAATATTTATGAAGAGCAGTTAATGACATGGAGGGAAAAAAAATTAGCGATATTATGTTAAACAAAAAAAAGGGGGCAAGATACAGCTTCGACCGTCCAGTACCGGCCTAACTTTGTAAAAACGTACCTGGCTAGCAGGAAAGCAACACCGAGCGCCAGGTGTGGTCTGCATTGCTGGCCAGCTGCTCCTTCCTGAGTAACACTCTTCTCCACACGACAAGTGCCCACACCCAGCCAGGGCCGCTGCTCTAATTAGAAAAAATAACACGTAAAGTCAGCGAGGAAGCGGTGTTGTTGTATGTGTCAGACACACAGAGAAAATTATTTTAACAATTCTTGGGTAAATGGACGAGCTTGTGTTTAGGAGGCCACAACCCAGTGTCTTCAGCAGTCCCTGCCCCCCACAGGGGACAGCAGGGCCCCTCAGCGTGTCCCCCCGGGAGCCCTGTCCCAGTCCAGCTCCCTGCTTCCAGTCGCTTCCACCTTAGCCTCCCCGTCACGGCCAGAATGGGTTCCTTTACACACAGAATCCCTGCCATAGAACGAGCAGCGCCCCCGCCCTCCCGGACAGCAGGAGAAATCCCAAATCCTGCCACCTTCCAGTCGGGCCCCAGCACCAGCCCCAGCCTCGTGGGCTGGAGCCCCGCGTGCGGAACCGGAAAGTCAGGGTTCCAGTTGCGCACCTGCATTCGTGGGTTGTGAGATCGAAGTTTCCTCGTCTGTGAAACACCGTCTCCCTCATAGGGCGTTGTGAAAATCAGGTGTGTCCCGGATTTAACCTGCTTTGTCACACATTCAGTGACGAATATCCCTACTCTTCATACTCAAGGAATTCGCTCTTCCCCGAGGGCTCTGCGGGCGCCCGTGTTCCTGCCCATTGTGTTCCCTTATCTGAAAAGGCTCCGTCTTCCTCTCTGGCCTGAGACCTGCTTTTCTTTTTATTTTATTTAGCTTTTCAATTACAGTTGACCTTCGGTGTTGTTTTGTGTCCATTTCAGGTGTACAGCTTGGTGGTCAGACAGCCACACCCTTCACAGCGCTCCTCCCAGTATTTCATTCTAGACCCGGGTCAAGTCTCACCTCCTTTCAGTGACGTCTCCTTGATTTAAACTCCTCTTAACTTTACTTCCAGTGTCACCTGCTTGGCACCTAGTGCCCTGCGTCATTATCTCTCTTTGCTATAAACACGCCCTGTCTGCGCGCAGTAGGTGCCCTGTGAGTGTTTCCGATGATGGTGGCACAGGCCAGGAGAGAGTGGGTCTGGGAAGCACGTGGGTGGCTGCAGCCGGGACAGGAGCAGCCCCTCAGCGCTGCTTTCATGCCCTGGGGGGAGGAACACGAGACACAGGAAGCGTCATTATTTTAATGAACAAATATCAGTATTTTCCCTGTCATCGTTTTGTGGTTCTCTTGTGCTATTATCTGAAAGCAATCAATATAGCGTTCGAATTTTATTATTCGAGAATATTGCCATTACTGTGTGCAGATCCTCGCTATATATAAATTCAGAGTTCCAGCTTATCTTTTTTTTTCTCAAAGCAAATGATTTCTGTTGCCATTAAGTGAAGCGGTTATAGACATTTTAAATCATATTTACAAAGTTCAAGAAAGCCAGAAAGAAAAGAGGAATACAAACAACTGAGTGCTGATTTTAATGAGCCGGGGGACTTAAAGGGACCAGTGAAAGCGACAGCAGGGAGGCGAGTGCCCAGCTTTTTGCATAATTTCGGGTCCCTCCGACCTCTGGCCGTCAAGGCAGAGCCCCTTTTACTTCTCGCTGTCTCCCCAGGTCCGGGCCCAGCCTGGCCCGCGCGGGGAACTGGGCTGGTTGTGTGAGAAGAGACCCCACACTGACAGCCGAGCAGACAGCCCGCTTCAGACCCGGGAAAAGTGGGCCCGACGGTGCTCTGCACCATCACTAAATAAACGTGTTCTGAAGACATGAGTAAATAAATGATGAATGAATGCGGCTACGTACTTAGGAAAATTGGCTGAGGTCATACAAGGTTAGAGCGCCGGAAGGAAAGGGGCACTCGAGCAGTCACTCGCGGAGGCCACCTTTCTGCATGTCGTCCACATGACCGCCTGATCGTCTCCTTCACTCCCAAGCAATAGACTAGTCTCAATGCTGTTAGGATACAGGGCAAAATAGGGTAAAACACTGAAGAATGGTGAAGAGAAGCAGCTCAGGAAGAGGGAGCAGCATGTTCAAAGGTCCTGAGGTAGGGAGAAGAATTTTATTTTCTAGGGAGTAAGAGAAGTCAAAGGTAATTAAAGTAAAAAGTGACAAGGTGAATGGTATGACTTGAAAATAAAGTAACAGGCAGAACTCAGATCGGACAGAGCATCATAAGGTACATTAAGAATTGCATTCCTTGCCTGGCCAGTGTGGCTCAGTGGTTGAGCATTGACCCATCAACCTAGAGGTCGCTGGTTCGATTCCCGGTCAGGGCACATGCCCGGGTTGTGGGCTCCATCCCCAGTAGGGGGTGTGCAGGAGGCAACCGATTGATGGTTGTCTCTCATCATTAATGTTTCTATCTCCCTCTCCTTCTCTCTTCCTCTCTCTCTAAAAAAAATCAATAAAAACATATTTTTTAAAAAAAAATAAGAAGAATGTATGGCTTCATCTTATGAGCTACTGGAAGGCTTTGAAGAGTTTTAAGTGAACCAATGAAATAGTCAGTTATGCATTTTAAAAAGAACTCTCTGCCAAGAAAGTGTGGGAAAGAAAAAAGCATAGAGGCAGGGAGACCGTCTTTCCTTCATCCAACAAACATTTATTCACATCTACTAAGTATCAGGCATTAGTCTATACACTGGAATGATGTCGTAAAGATATAAACAGAAATTCTTGCTCTCGTGGGGCTTACATTTGAGTGGGAGAACACAGACAATAAATGAATTAAGGACAATATGTAGTATGTTGTATGGCAAGAGCTATAATAGGGAAAAATAAGGCAGGAAAGGGAAGGCCCAGCCACAGGAAAGGAGCGGGAAAATTCTGCTTTTAATGGAAGTCACAGAAACAATCACTAAGAAGGTGATAGCTGAGCAAAGACCTAAAGGGGCCGAGAGGTCAGCCAGGCAGATACCTGGGGGGTGATCATCCTAGTGGAAGAACCAGCAAGTACAAAGGCCCTGAGGCAGGAACATGCTGGCTTCTGGAGAGACAGCCAGGAGGCCACCGTGAGCAAGGAGGAGATTAATAAGAGATTATGTCAGGGGTGATAGCAGAAGATCAAAGGGCCTGGAGAGCCATTACTGCAAGTGAGACAGAAGGAAGGCATTGGAAGGTTCGGAGCAGGGATCGTTCTGACTGCCAGGCGGAGGGGCCTGGTCTGTGAGGGGCAGAGATGGGTGGGGAAGGTGAGGGCAGGGCAGGAGCAGGAGGTGAGCATGGAGTCTAGGACAACAATTCAGGCCGAAGACGGTGGTGGCTTGGTCTGGGGTAGTCGCGGAGGTGATGAAAGCAGCAGGATTCGAGGTATATTTTGAAGAGCCAAGAAGATTTGCTGACACACCAACGTGTGATGTGGGAGGAAGAGGGGAGTGGGAGCTTTTGGCAGGGAGAGCTGCAGGGATGGAGGGAACTGTGGAAATGAGGGGAATTGCCATGGAATCCTTTCGTGGGGGGCGAGCAAGTCTGTTTTTGCATCTGTTGTGTTGGAGGCGCCAATAAGACATCTCCTTTCATGGGACTGGGAGTAAGGAAGAGCCGAGAAATGGGGGACTCGTCTGAGAGTGAGGTGAGGTCAAGATGGTCACCCTTGAGGGACAGACAGGTGAGGATCAGGTGAAGCCCGGGTGGCGGCCATCCGGTCACTGGTAAGGCGTGGCCAACACAGGGCCCCAGGGCAGGGCTCTGGTGGAGCTGAGACAGCAGGCGAGCGGCTCTTCTGGGGTTCACGCCGGGGCACCCTAGGCGCCGTGGGGCCCCTGTGGGTGCGGAGACGGGAAGAGCCGGGGAATTTAGACTCATCTCAGACACGAAAACCAACGGCGCTCGGTTGAAATGCCATAAGCAAAGGGATCCAGGATAAAATGCTAAGGTCAGACTCGGGACTCGCGAAGGCCTGGTGAATTGGCCTAGAAAGCAGACGGGAAAGGCAGCTCGTCCTCGATGGTCCTCGCGAACGGTCCGTTCAGCTGTGGGAGCCTGGGGGACTCTTCCTAAGGGCACTGCGGGTGCTGGGTGCCCGGGAAAGGGGCAGCGTTTGGAAGCCTCGCGTTTGTCTCTGTGCATGGCAGGGCATGGGAAATATCTGCAAGGCGATAGGGCCAGGTGACAGAGTCCTTATCTCGGGATGGCGGGGTCTCCAATGACTTCCTTTTACTTTCCTCTTTCTGTGTCCTAACTTTTAATTATCATGTTTCATTTCACAACTTAAAAATCAGAGTATCAGTTTCGTTCCTTCAGAAAGAAAATGAAAGAGGCCATGAGGGATCCGTGAGGTGACTGGTGGCTGGTCAGACTCCATTTTTTAACCTGGGAGATGTTAGCTATTAAAATGAAGTTTCCAACTTGAGTGAAAATGAGATAAAAATAAGACGTAAAAGGTATGCTTGCCCTGCAGATTAATTAAAAGCAGGATCTAGAACAGTACATGAGTCTTCTTGAATATTGTTTGTCATTATGGGCAAGAATCGAGGAGGGAAAAAATAATTGATCATCAAGGCAAAATGAGCTATAACAGACGTGACAAGGACTCGGGGGGCCCGGGTAGGACTCGGGGGCCTGGGAAGCCCATCGTTGCCTTTGTTTTGCATTTGGATCAAAGCAATCTCTAACCTCAAAAGTCATTGCTTTGCTCCTTTGGTACCTGTGAAGCCACCCCAAATCCCATGTGTTTATCTTTTATGAATTAAGTTTATTTTTAATCCTATACACTCATGACTCTTTCATACGCTGAACCACGGGCTTTGCCGAGGCCACGAGACCGTCCCTGTATCCTGCATTTATTTTTTATTTCAGTGTATTTTGGGGGCCTGCAGGCGTCTCCGCAGCCCTATATTATGTATGTTCCCATTCCCCCTTCCCCGGCACACTCCCAACTTGGACCCTTTATGCCATTTGCTGCTCCGGCTTTGAGATGACGGTCACCGATGGCTCACTGTTGGTAGATTGCAAACATGCAGGTGCCTGGCTCTGTTAACCCTTAGTGTGCTCGGAGCTGGCGACTCAGGATTCAGAACGGCAGAGGTGTTGATGGACGTCAAAGGAGGGAACAGGGCTGAACGGAAACCTAAGCGTCGAGGGGTGGGGAAGTTATATTTAAATGAAACCTGGCACAAAGAAATGACTGAGCTTCTTACCTGTTCCCTATATAGGAAACCTACAGATTCGGTACAACCTGGGTGGCACCAGAGAGCCATATAATATCGACGTGGACCACAGGAACGTGGCCAATGGACAGCCCCACAGTGTCAACATCACCCGTCACGAGAAGACCATACTGCTCAAGGTATGCGTGTGTGTGCGTGTCAGTTGGATGTGATATCGTATGATGACCTCTGCCCTCTAATACGTGGTCATTGGTTTTATTTGGTTTTGTCTTGGAGATGGGCAGATGGAGGGAATGCTGGCTCATACTTTCTCCTACCGATTCTTAACGAATGAAGCAGAGAGATACGTAGTTCTTCCAGCAAAGGCAATGATGAGGTTGATGGTGATGAAATTCGTAGGGAGACGCTAGAATAAAGGCTGACTCTGTATATTTTTTGTAGCTTTCCCACCATGGCCCACACAGCCCTCAGTCTACCGTTTTTACTCACGGCACCATCTTTTTCCTCTGTGCGCTCAGATGTCTGCAGCTTCCCCAGCAAAGGGTCTTTCGGTGGATCTCACCTATTTCTTTCACTCTTCCACCTCAATATGAATGACTATATTTTTTTGTCTCTATGGATGCTTTGCCTTAAAAGTCCTCAAAACAACCCTGGCCCATGTGGCTCAGAGGTTGGAGCATTGGCCTGTGCACTGAAGGGTCACAGGTTCGATTCCCGGTCAAGGGCAGGTACCTGGGTTGCAGGTTCGATCCCCAGCCCCAGTTGGGGTGAATGTGGGAGGCAACCAATGGATGCATCTCTCTCACATCAATGTTTCTTACTCTCGCTCCCTTTCTCTCTCTCCCCCTCCCCTCTCCCTTCCACTCTCTAAAAGTCAATGGAAAAAATACCCTCCAGTGAGGATTAACAACAACAATAACAACAAATCCACAAAACACAGACCTTCTCCAGAATCTCAGACCCTGGTTGTAGGCTCTCAGCACACAAAGGGATGGTTTTGTTACGAAACCCGGATTTTATATCAGGTTCATTGATTGTCCCCACCCCTGCCACCAATTTTTACAATGAAGAAACCAGCCCGGGAGACACCATGAATAAAACATAGCGCGAGGAGGTCTCCCTGGGAACCGAGCCAAAAGATCAAGGATGGGCGCTGTCAGTGCCTGCTCCAGAGGAGCTCAGAATAGATCCCTGCCGGCAGAAGGACTGCGGGGTGCTGCTGTGTCATTCGGCAGGGAGTGGAGTGGAGTGTCACTTGGCAGGGGTTCAGCCACCTCAGGCCTCGTTCAGATTCGGCTACTTGCTGAGGGAAGCGCAGGTTGCAAGAAAAGGCACAGCCCTGCCTCTTTCTGAGCGCAGGTGGGTGTCAAATTCATGGCTTGATGCGGAGTTTACGCCCGGCCTATAGCCGTCAATGCTGGAGGGCATTTTAAGGAGAGGCCTCTCCCTGGAAAGGGACAGCATGAACTTACAGCTTATTGTGCAGTAAAAACGTGATGTAAATAAGGCGACTTCACAGAGACAGAGTCCCTGAGCCCTACTATGTGCCTGGCACACAGTAGGTCCTGCAGATTATTGACGGAGTAAACCAAGCCCATCTGTATCCACAACTCCTGGTTCATAGCCTTTTACCAACATTGTGTTTATTGGCTTTTCAGTGAAGACGTTCTTTTGTTTCAAACCATGCCATCCCTCATGTCCTTTAAAGAAAGGGGCTCATCTTGCCAATTTACCATTGCAAACTAACATTAGAAGATAAAAAGCTCAGGGATTGGCTCTAAAGGCAGGATAACAGAGGAGACCCGCCACAGCCGTAGACTCACGCAGGGCTAACCCTCACTCTCCCCAAGAAAGCGCCTGGCTATGGGGACCGAGCCCTGTGGGTTGTGGAATCACAGGCAAAGATGAGCAGGGGCGAGCGGGAGCAGAGGGGAGAGGGATAGGCTAAGTAATTCCGTTTCTGAATATAGTTCCCACAACGAGAGTTTGGGGTAAGGGCCGATTAAGAAGGACTCCCTTCTGGCACATTCTGTTAACTGGGGATGCTTTGGAACTAAGCAGCGGCTCTTTAAAAACAAGTAACAGCTTCGTCAGAGCTGCCGGCTGCCACAGTGAACTGGAGGGGGCTGGGCCGTTTTCAGAACCTGGGCCTCTGAGGCTCAGAAAGCCGGGGAACCCCAGATAGTGGGGGAGACATGGAGACAGCAGAGAACCCAAGGGACCCAGGGGTGGTTTGGGGAGGGGCTGGTCCTATTGCTCAGGGCTCTTTTGGTTGCCGGTGATGAAAGACCAATTCCAAATCCATTTGTAGGAAGAATTCCTAGAGTAGGTCTTGGAATTTAAGAAAGGGAAAAAAACAAAATTTTAGAAGAGAATTCCGGGGCCGAGAGGAGCAAAACAAGGACTGGAATGCTCCTGAGCCTGCCTCCCCCTCCTTCCCAGGCAGGGAGGCCTCGCAGGCCAGCTTCCCCCCCTCCATCCCAGGCAGGGAGGCCTCGCAGGCCGGCGCCCGCCCTCCATCCCAGGCAGGGAGGCCTCGCAGGCCAGCTTCCCCCCCTCCATCCCAGGCAGGGAGGCCTCGCAGGCCAGCTTCCCCCCCTCCTTCCCAGGCAGGGAGGCCTCGCAGGCCAGCTTCCCCCCCTCCTTCCCAGGCAGGGAGGCCTCGCAGGCCAGCTTCCCCCCCTCCTTCCCAGGCAGGGAGGCCTCGCAGGCCAGCTTCCCCCCCTCCTTCCCAGGCAGGGAGGCCTCGCAGGCCAGCTTCCCCCCCTCCTTCCCAGGCAGGGAGGCCTCGCAGGCCAGCTTCCCCCCCTCCTTCCCAGGCAGGGAGGCCTCACAGGCCGGCGCCCGCCCTCCGTCCCAGGCAGGGAGTCCCGGGGAGAGCAGAGTCCTGCGAACTCTCGGAGTCAAGGCGGAGTCGCCGCGCTAACTCTGCTCCACGGAGAGCGTGGGGGTCATTCTGGAAGGACCTGTAGAACCCTAAGAGTCCTGAAACCATCTACAGATCCATCTTGAGACCGTCTGCAACCTCAGGGGTGTATGGAGAGAGAGACAGTAAAATATTTATTACGACTATTTCTATGTGAAGGGTTTGCCAATAGTTTAATTTCCTCTGGAGGTTTCTATATTTCCTCATTTCCTCCGAGAAGCGTATGTTGCATTTTTATAATCAAACAAAAATATCAAACATCCATATATCCACACCTATTCTGATATCCCCCAGTTGCAATAAAATATAATGACACAGATATTTAAATAAATGTCAAATTAAAATGTACTTTTCACCAAAGAGCAAAAGGCGAATTCAAAGATGAGTTTTAAAGTACTGTAGAATAACGCCTTTGGAATTACGGTGAAATTTTATACGTTTATATAAACTCAGACATCGTATAATTCAGATGGTGCTTATCCGTGTTTAGGGTGTTTTTAAAAGCAGGTTTACCTCCCGGGCAGGGTTTGGCCAGAGCTGACATTACGTTCCTTTGCACCCCCGAGCACGCGCCCGCCCGGTGCTTCCCAGAGGCGGCCTGGCCATGTCCACGCAGATAATGAGGAGCTGACCGGGAGCTGTCACACGCCAGCGTGACCCCGACCCCCTGACGGCTCTCGAGTGGCGTCATTTGTGAAAACCGTCGGCTGCACCAGGGATGATAGCTAGCGGCTTAAGGCCAGTTGGAGTGTGAAACAAACGCCGCGGGCAGAGAGCCCTGAGCAAGGGCCGTGCAGGGCGCAGACGGTGCGGGTCGGCGTGTCCCGGCCGAGCGTCGCGAGCAACCTCGGCGTCTCGCGCCACGGGCCCTCCTCCCGCTCCCCTCCCTCCCTCCGTCCGTCCGTGGCTTTCTCTCCCGCCTCCCCTTTCCTCCCACCCACGTTGCCCCAGGGCTCTGGGGCGGGCTGTGGGGAACCTAAGATGCAGTTGGGAGCGGAAGTGAGTCGCAGAAGGTAGGGCCCCGGGACAAGGGGAGACGGCTCTGAATTCCCCGGGCCGTGGGTCTCGCCCGCGTGCAGAAATGCGCCCTGAACTTGTTGGCGGCCCGACGTGCGCAACCCGTGAGGACAGCACACTCCGAGCCCCCACGGAACTGAAGCTTTTCTCAGCCTGTCCTTATTTTTATTTTTTTAACACCACGGATGACACTCGCCGGCGGGGAAGGCTGCCCGTGGCAGGGTCCACTCGGGCAACCTCCCGCCGTGAGAGGAGCCCACTTACATTGCGCTCTCCCCGTTCCACGCACCCCCTGAGCAGGCGACATGCTTTCGGCCATTTAGTCCCCAGGGCGTGATGTAACTCAGCCGGGACAGAGCAGTAAGTGCCAAAGCATGGCTGACCCAGCCCTGTCACACTTAGAAGCTTACCCGTCGCTGCCCGGCCGGCGTGGCTCAGCGGTTGAGCATCGACCTAGGATCCAGACGATCGCGGTTTTATTCCCGGTCAGGGCACACACCCGGGTTGTGGGCCCGATCCCCAGTGGGGGGCGTGCAGGAGGCAGCCGATCATTGACTCTCATCATTGATGTTTCTCTCTCTCCTTCTCTCCCTTCCTCTCTCTGAAATCAATAAAGGTGTGTTTTTTTTTAAAAAAAAAAAAAAAAGAAGACGTTTACCCATCACTACCTAACGGAGAGATGTCTGGAAGGAAGGTCATGGGATTGTGAAAGTGGTTACCACTGGCCAGTAAGAGATTGAGTGATGGTGGTGGTGATACTATTACTATAAAATAGTTCAAAAATATACACAAAAGCATAGAAAATAATAAACGCACACCTATGTATCCACCCCCCCAAACATTACAAATTTGGGCCTTTTGCTCTGTTTCTTCAGATTTTGGTAAAACGCAGTGATAGTTGAGGCCCTCTGTCCATGTCACACGCAGGGTGAGCCCGAGAAAAGCAGCAGGCAGTGTCTGCAACGGAGGTTTTTCACAGGAACCCTTTTCTGTGAAATGTTTTGATGTAGCATCTCCTTAGGAAAGTCAGGCGTAACTTAAAAGTGGAACTCGGCCCAAACAATTTCATAGGGAGCGGGTGGGGGAGACGAAGGGGGCGCAGGGCTGAAACGGCACAGCTTTCGGATATTCCCGCCTGGTCCAAGGATAAAACTGGCTCAAAGAAATGAATACGCTGTATGTTACTTTAATAACTATAACATATCTTTGGGGGGGTTCATGGCAGTTAGTCAGTAGAGAGTTCAGGGATATGTTCTCTGGCACAAACACTCAGAAACTCTATTCTCTGAAAATCAAATGAGCATATGGTAAGGACGTATCATTTAGGCTTCCGTCAGCCTGGAGGGCCGTCCCGCCTCTGCCAAGAAGAAGCTCACAGATTTCCTGCAAGCAAAATAAGGACTTTCTTTAGAAATACTTCCAAGTCCCTGGGAACAAACGGTGATTAGGTTCCCAAATTCTCCTACCACACAGACCATGACTTCAGTTATTTTCATCAGGAATTTCCAAAACAAATGTTCAGCCACAAAAAATTCACAGACTTCTGTCTCTTAAAATTAAGATAATCATTTATCACCTTCTGTTCATCAGAATTTCAACCAGAGTGCATAAAAACAGTTGCATCAACGGCTAATCGAGCTATGAATTAAGTATGAATCCTAAAAATTTTCAGAGAAGTGTCGCCCACAGCAACAGCAGTGTGTGCTAAACGCTAGGGATGGAGGAAAACATACAAGCATTACGATAACACCAGTCGCTGTGACACGTTAACCCTAAAATCCCACCCCAATAAAAGCCTGTCTTGTATCAAATACCTTTTTAGAAAAGGAAAGTCCCGTGGTCTCTAGCAGGGAGGAGATCATGCTGGGTAGGAACTCTGAGGACCTGATGCCGGATACTAACCGGGTCCGAGGCCGCCTGTCACCACTTGAGCCAAGTTAAGCAGAGACGGGGTTGCATCGTGCATGAGCGTTTATTCCAATAAGGCCGGCAGTAAGGGGAGAGCAGTCGGTCATCCTGAAAATTCTGCTCGGCGCCCCCTTGCCAGCTGGCCCATTATATACAGATGAGGGAGGAAGCTACGTGCAGCTGAAAGCTGCAAGTGTAACAGGGAACGGGGGGGGGGTTCTGCAGTCTGACCTTCAGGAGCTCAAAGTCCCATAACCAGGCGGCTCATCTTGTAGGATGTTACAGACAGCTCAGCCTCTTCCTGGGACCCGAGAATGGTCAGCATTCCTGAGGCAAACTCCCGGAGGGAGACGGGGTCCAGGCACCGCAACCAAATCAAAGCACGTCCTGTCCTTGGTCTGTTTTTAAAACGTATTCTCTTGTCTGAGTAATGGACCCATCCAGGCTCCGAGGCGTCTTATCTCCTTACAGCCCGGTTTTTCCTCTTGCAGCACATCCTCCTGTTTCCCGGGGTCTGTAAGAGGACCTCTTCTCTATGGTTAGTAAGGTGAATAAATCATTCAACAGCTGTGACTCTGTTCTTGTTACATGCCCTTCCCCTATCAGACCCGCCATGGCCACCAGTCCTCCCCCACCCCTTGGCAGTGCACTGCTTCCTTGATTCTGCCAGATTCCTCTCCTTTGCTTGCCTGGCTCTCCATGGCTGTGTCCCCTGGGAGCCCTTCCTCGCCCAGGGTCTGCCAGGGCCACCTCTGAGTGGAGCTTTGGGGATGATGCCTTCCTTGAAGCTGAGTAGCCCTGAGGGTCTGTTTCCTGCAGGTTTCCATTGCACTAAGGGTGGTTTTATACTCTCAAGCCTTCTGTAGAGCAGACCTGTTTCTGGTCTCTTTGCCGTTATAATTCCTTCAAAACCTGAATTCTCTTCTGATCTCTTTGCTGAAGTCAGTTTCATGTCGATAAACCCTACATTTCTTCCTGGACATAGATCTTCGACCCACGTAATCATTTGCTTCCAAGTACCTCTCTTTCAAGGTCATGGCAGCGACCTTGAGCTCATCTGAAACAAAAAGCTTAGGTGAAAAGGAAAGACCCTTAATTTTAACTTCACGCATGGGGCTGAGTCAGTTTGCTGAGCTGAGAAATCTTAATATGTCTTTGTTGGTCAAAAATGTTGGCAGTTTTTATTTCTTACTCTCCGGTGAAGGCCCAAAAACTTTGGTCTTTTCTATAGCCCTTTTCACCAACGTTCGGAAACTGGACAGTTCTGTTTTGAACTCATCTCTTTCTTGACACAAGCAGGAGGAAGGAGCCGACACCCACCAGCATCCTTGCTGTGCTGAAGCCCTTTCCCTGAAGCTGCAGGTCACAGGCATTTAGTCTGCCTTCCAGGTTACATCAGGGGACACGTTGACAAAATATCACCTGCCATCATCATATGATGATAAAGAGTTGTCTGTACTAATGTTGGAAGATGACAAATAGAGTAACGGATATAGTGACTCAGTGCCGTAACTACGAGGTCTTGGAGAAAGGGCAGGATGCTGACAAATGGGAGCAAGGGAGCCACACACACTCCACCCCCGCCCCCTATGGTGGGGACAGGGGAGGGCAGGGAGTGTGTGCTCCACAGGAAAGCACAGTGCTAAACAAAGACACAGGAACCAGGCCGGCGTGGCTCGGTGGTTGAGCGTCAGTCTATGAACCAGGAGATCACTGGTTTGATTCCTGGTCAGGGCACATGCCCGGGTTATGGGCTTGATACCCAGCAGGGGGCGTGCAGGAGGCAGCCGATCAATGACTCTCTCTCATCATTGATGTTTCTGTCTCTCTCTCCCTCCCCCTTCCTCTCTCTGAAATCAATAAAAACATATTTTTTTAAAAATACACAGCAGCCCGGCCGGGCGTGGCTCAGAGGTTGAGCATTGACCTAGGATCCAGGCGATCGGGGTTTGATTCCCGGTCAGGGCACATGCCTGGTTGCGGGCTTGATCAATGACCCTCTCATCATTGATGTTTCTATCTCTCTCTCTCCCTCTCCTTTCCTTTCTCTGAAATCAATAAAGATATATTTAAAAAAAAAAAAATACACATCATTGGGGTAGATTCAACCCTCTTTCTAGTCCAGGAGTTGAAAAGACCACAACAAGAGAAGGCTCAGTGAAAAGTATCACCTGGAGAAATACTGACTCTGAGATAGGTAACATCATATGGCTTATAGTCCTTTACGGATACTGAATGCTGTGGAAAATCAGTAGTCTGGGGCACACACAGAGTTTTATCACAAGTTGTTGGAGGGACAAATACTGCACAAGATGATGAATCTGAGACAGGCAGACTCGCAGAAGCAGAGAATGGAATGGTGGCTGCCAGGGACTGGGGGGAGAAAACGTGATGTATTAGTCAAGGGGTACAAAATTTTGGTTATACAAAGATGAATAAGTCCTAGAGATCTGTACAGCACAGTGCCTATAGTTAACAATACTGTATTGTGTACTTAAACATTTGCAAAGAGGGTAGATCTTATGTTAAGTGTTCTTACTCAGTAACAATAGTACTAAATAAAAAGGCAGGAGGAAACTTTTGGAGGGGATGGGTGTGTTTATGGAATAGATCGTGGTGATGGTTTCACGGGCGCATACTTATCTCCAAACTCACCAAGCCGTGTGCCTTCATTATGTACTGATCTTTATCGGTCAAAAATAAGTCAATTATATAGACAGCAACAGCAACGAAAAGTCGTTGGAGGAATTGTGTTAGCAGTGAAATTAGAAGGAATTCAATTGTGGGCTTCCAGGGAAACAATGTATGTTAATGGCATGAAGCATTGATGGGCAGGGGCCCACCGACACCCTTTCCTGTATGTGGAGGACTGGTCAGTTGTGAGGCATTTCAGGCAACCTTCTCAATCCAGGAGAGACTCTCCCTGTACCAGAAGGAGCATAATAACCATGTATGTGGGTCTCAGAAAACTTTCACACATATCCTCATTTGATATGCTCAACCTCATGAGCTGGGAAAAGCTAATGCTATCAGGCCCATGAAAGAGCTGAGAAAACAGAGATAAGGAAGTTTAGGTGACTAGCAAAGTCCCAGTGCCCACAAGAGACAAACTCACCTAGAGCCCAGGTAACCAGACCCCTTCTCCAGTGGTTGGTCATCACTCACACCACTGACCCTTTGTCACCTTTGCAAGCGGTCAAGGGAGCCAGGATTACCCTAGCTAGTTGGCCTTATAAACTTCTGAAAATGTTTAAGAGGTTTCAATAAAACCAAGTGTTTGGGGGAGTTTGTGTTTTGTTTGGAGTCGATTAGGGTAGCACTGGGAGACAATGAGTGGCATGTTTGTCTAACAAACTGTTTGGACCTGTTTGTTTAGAGACAGGAAGTCGGAGAGAACAGTCTGGAAGGTGATAGGACAGCGTTCTCTGTGGCTCAGAAAATGCCACCTGCATCTGGAAGGTGACACAGGCAGGTGAAAAGCCTCTTTAGGAAAAGAGGTTGATAGAACAGCTTTTAAAAATTTGTTAGATCTGCTAATAAAGATTATTTGGTTTAATTTTTTTCTCAAGAACAGTAATAAAGATGCCAGGAATTCTGTCTCATACCAATAAGGGAAAACCCATTAGGACAATAGTAGTACTAATAATCGTTGTGGCGGTGAGAGTAACCAGTGTTCTTGATTGTGTTGTGGACCAGTCCCTTTTGTTAGTACTCCAAAGGCTGTCCTTCATGTAACTCACACTCCTATGAAACAGATGCCATCATTCCCATTTTACAGACGACGAAACAGAGAGAGAGGTCAGCAAGGGGTGGAGTTGAGGCACAAATCCAGGTCCGCCTGATTCCCAAGCCCAGACTCTAAGCACTGGTCTTCAGTTGGATGTGGGTTAGTTGGGCTGTTCAGATGCAATAGAGGACCCTTCCTCAGATAGGCCAGTACATATGCCCAATTAGTAAACCAAGTTAGGAAACTTGACCCGGCATGATTTCTGCTGTGGGGAAGAAAAAATTTTCCTCTGCCCTTCCAGGTTCTGCCAGTTGGTCTCATCATTAAATCTACATGAGTCAGATTAACAAGAGAAAATAACCACATTTAATTACATACATGTGGAACCCTACATATATGAGAGAGTCAGAGACCCCCATATTTGAGGGGTTCAGAGACAGAAAGTTAAAATGAGATATAAATGATATTGTGAGCTAGGGAATACGGTAGGTGCCTGAGGCTTCGGAAGGGAGGGGCGTCATTCTCAGATCGATAACAAGAGCAGGTGGCCCTGGCTGGTGTGGCTCAGTTGGTTGAGCACCGTTCCATGCACCAAGGTTACCAGTTTGATTCCTGGTCAGGGCACATGCCCAGTAGGGGGTGTGCTGGAGGCAGCCAATTGATGATGTTTCTCTCTCACATCGATGTTTCTCTCTCCCCCTCTCCCTTCCTCTCTCTCTAAAATCAATGAAAACGTATTTTTAAAAAAAAGGTGATGTTCAGTAATTGATATTTGCCCTGCCATAGAGATAGGTCAAAAAAAGGCTATCTCTGGTAATAATTCTTATTAAGAGGGCAAGGCCCCCAATTTAGATTCTTCTAGATAGTTAAGGGAGGGGCATTTCTCTTTAGCTTGCAGGTCTCCCTTGCCTTCAGCTCAAAATAATCCACATGGCAAAATTGCACATCGTGGGGAGCCCTTTCTGAACCCCTTCACTGCAGTGTATTGTTAGATAACAAATGAAAGGTATATGAAAGTGTATACAGTAGCATCTCAGGTTTATAAAACTGATGTGATGGAGCCTTTGAAACAAACAATGAATAGTGTTTGTGCCAAACAAGATACATAGCCTGCTGAATTTGTGAAAAGTTATATTCACTTTTGAAATTCCAAATTAGGTGATAGTCTCCTTAGGGGGAAAAAAAAATAATGTAACAGAGGTGAAAACACATTTGTTCAAAGAAATGACCGAATGGCATGTGCAGGGTGTCATAAAACTGTAACTTTTTTATAACAGAAAAGGAACCAAGAAGTCCAACTTTTTTTTTTTTCACATTGCCTTCCTGCCAATTTTCATGAGCATGTAAAGAAAAATAACCCCTTGTACCAATGACTTGGGGCAGCAATGTCATCGTGAGCTGGGAATGATGGGTTGCAGTGACATCCTGTGGAGGGACTGCCGGGGACACAGCAGAAAGATCTGAGTTTTGCTAAATTGCATGGGAGCTGGTGTGGCCGGCCTCCCCCTCGGCAGGCTTCTGGAGACGTGGTCAGATGTCTCTGTTTGACCTAGGATTGAGGGTTGGAAGCGTCGACATTGACTCATCGAGTCAGAATTTGTTCCCCTCCAGCACAGGATTCCACAGAAGGCCAAGGTGAAGGCCAGTGTTTCTCCATGACACACAGAAATTCCGCGTCGGATCTTTAAGCGTGAACAGAACCCCCAATCTTTCCGTTTTAGGGCCCTTCCTCCAGGAACACGGAGCCCCCCCTGAAGTTAGACACCGAAGCTGTGATGAATTATTTAAAAACGTGCACCTTTGTTACCTCTCGACTTTCTGCCAATAAAGAACAATGAAGAAAATGTATGTAGCTGTAAACACTCCTGAAAATTTTAATATCGGAGGTTGTTCAAGCCTTTATTAAAGAAAATAACGCTGTTTGGAAGTATTAAATCTTTGGGGGAATGTCAGAACAAATAAAGTCGGCCTAGCTAGCCTCAGGCCATTTCCTTGAAATTACATTTACGCCAACTTCTTGCCTATGGCTAGCTCGGTGTTTATCTGCTCCGATGATGAACTCGCAGCCATGGTTGTGCACTTACAAGCCTGCCTGACTGGAGGGAGGTGAATTCGAGAAGAGTCTCGCCTCCCCACGACACTGCGCCGCTGACTGGGTCCGCGCTGGGACTCTGAGCAAGTGTCCGCACCTCGCCTTCCACGCGAACGGGAGACTGCCTCACTAAGTTTAATTCTGGGGAGGGTGCAGGTCGTTGTGTTTCTAGTTTCTTAAGTCATTACAAGGGTGTAGTCCCCTAGAAGACATCTGGGGAGAGAAGACAGATGTAAAACTGGGAACTCGCCCATCGATTTGGTCTGTACACGAGTCGGAGCCTGTTGTGTTTTCGATATTTCCATGTATCCAGAGAAGCCTGTGAACAGCTGAGATACAGCCCGAAAACCTCATGATCTCATTAGCTCTTTGTAGTTTGGTGTTAGTTGGACTGTGGGTCCTGGGCCCTCGGAAGGGTGTTTCATTCTGAACAGAGGGCGGACTGTCGGTGAACTTCCCCGGCAGCCCTGCTCTCGCAGTCCCCGGATGCCTCCCCCGCCGGTGCCTTCAGACCAGCCCACCGCTGTAAACCGAGGCCAGCTCTGCGCCTAGAGGTTCGGGCGCCTCGGATGTGAAGAAACAATTTCTGAGTATTCAGTGGAGATGTGACGAATGTCCCACCGAAGAAGGCGAGACGTTCTCAGCATGGTTCTGGGCTGTTCCACCAACAAAGCACCTTCCTCATATTGAAAACCGTATGAGGATCGCTAAGAACTGAACACCGTGACATCTGACGGACATGACCTCTTGCCCGTGACCACTGCCCGGCCCACTGTGAGGTGGGAAAATCCCAAACAGCAGCCGTTCCTTCAGCCTGACGTGGGTGAAGTTCGGTGCCGTCAGCACTGAGATGAACTCAGCTCCATTCGGAATAAATTTGAAGAGAACCAGTAGGTGCTGGGTGCCTGCTGGAGGAAAGAAATTCAGGTGGACAAGGCCAAGCAGGTGGGCAGGAGGAATGGACAACGTGTGCCTTTTACCCTCATGAGTTTATGTTCAGGGAGGGCAGGAAAGCTGTGCACACGCTCCAGGTAGTGGACACTGTTCTCTAGAAGGTGCGTCGAGCTCTCTGCCTGTCCACGTGTAAACAGCAGAAAGGGGGAGAAGCAGGAGGCAGTGTGAGCGGTGCGGGCTGGTCATGGGGCCGAAGCTCATAAAGCGAGACTTCCTCTGGGGGGGTCTGAGTCTGAGCAGAGACCCCATGGCACTGGACGGCTATATCCAGAGGTTGTCACTAAGCCGTAAGCAAAACGGAGCCCTCGCTGGCAGGCTCTCCCACTCCAGGGCGCTGTGCTTTCTGGCCCGTTACCGAGCTCCCTGTTTCCTTATTTGTAAACCAGGAATGAGGCCGCCCACTTTCACGGGATTTGTGTGTGTTGAGTGAAAATACACAGGAAAACATCTAGCACAGTCCATCTGCCAGTAAATGCTACTTCCCTCCCCTCCTTCCCAACTCCCTTCTCTTTCTTAAAAGCAAAAGAGAGAGAGAGAGAGATCACCAGCCGTGTCATTATCAACATGGCCTTCGGGTCCAAGGCTCCTGTTCCATCAGTTTGCAGGTCAACCCACGGAGCAAGCCCTTGGCACCTAATACGCTCACCACGGGCAGTGTGGCTGTTGCCTCCATGAGCCACGGTCCAGCAGAGGAGACCACCGACCACACCGACGGGAACCAAGGCCCAGCTCAGGTGTGAACTTGTGCTGAGGAAGCTCAGAAAGGGGCAGAATTAATCATCGTGGAGGGGGAGGGATGAGAGAAGGCCTGACAAAGGCGGCGAGCTGCTCCTTAAAGGTTGTCCGTGGTTGTGGGAGGACCACATTCTCTTACTTTTGCTGCAGGAATTCAACATTCGTTCTTGTGCAATTCACAAAAATCATACAAAAGGAGCTAAGAAAAAAAGAATCAGTTGAACCCATCCCGCTCATCTGATCGGACACAGGAAAAGGCTCCTGATGAATACGTGAACCCTTCCAGGTTTTTTCATTTCTTTTCCAAAGAAATTTCACCCGCAGCCCAGCCCACGTGGCTCAGTGGTTGAGCATCAACCTAGGACCCAGGAGGTCAGGGTTCGATTCCCCGTCAGGGCACATGATGGGGTTGCTGCTCCCCCCCAGTAGGGGGCGTGCAGGAGGCAGCCCATCAATGACTCTCATCACTGACGTTTCTCTCTCTCTCTCCCTCTCCCTTCCTCTCTCTGAAATCAATTTTAAAAAAAAACTTTTTTTTAAAAAAAAAAAAAAAGAAATTTCATCTGCGATGAATTACGCAGGCCTGGAGGGACCTCCATGCCTCCTCGCCAGAAAACTGTTTACTCCACGGTCTGTTTCTCACAGCTCAGCGGGAAAGCGGCCGCAGTGCAATTTCTGCCCCAGCTCAGGATCTGCGATGTCACTTCTCTCTTTGCTCCTCCAGAACACAGCCAAAGCGTATAAACCCAGCGCCGCAGAGTTCATTTCTTCCCCTCAGCACATTAAACTCGTACATCATCCCTAAGAAAGAAGATAAGGTTCCTGGGTTTCTCCGTCTGGCAGGAAAGCCAGAGTTCAGTCTGAGAGGCACACTATCCATCTGTCCGTCCGCGAGGCACCCACGTCGCCCCCGGAGATGCTCATCCCGGAGCTATCAGTGCCGTGGGCAGAGAGGGTCAGTTCCCACGCACGGTACCTGAGCGCAGGCTCCTGTCTCACATAAATGCATCTCTGCCCCGAAAAAAATAAGTGTATCTCAGCATGAGGTCCCGGGTCCGAAGGGTTACCCGCTGTCCTGAGCTCCAGGGAGGCAGCCCTGGGGTCGAGGGAGGCTTTTGATCCTCCAGCAGCCGGGAGCGGGTCCTGAGCCGGTGTCAAGATGCCCTCTAGTGGCCATTGGCCGTAACTTGTGCGGTGGTGGCCCTGGGACTTGGCGTTACTCACAGGAACTGAAGCCTGACATTGCGTTCAGAGGGTGCAACCTGGGGGTTTTGCTTAGCCTCGCGCACCCCACGGCTCTCACCCTGAGCCTGGCCGTGGAGAGAGCCCCGAGGCATGTTTGCTGCGTGGCCGAGGAAAGGCACGAGTGGAGCGGCTGAGTCCTGGGCTCCGAGCACACCCCGTGGGCGCGCTCGCTGGGGCACATGGGCCCTTTCTGCCTTCGAAGGCCTATGTGATGCGCAGTCCTCCCTCTGTCGTCACTTGGTGAACAGAAGGAATTAGGCCGCGCTCGCGTGTTTGAGAAGAGGAAATACGGTTACCGTCCTTAGCAAAGCATTGATGGGAAAGGAAACAAAGGGCAGGGGGAATTGTCGAGCACACTCTGCTGGGAGGCAGAGGCTTGTTGGCTTCGCCAGGAAGCTACGGCTTCTCAGGCCCCTCAGGGAGCCACCAGACCATTGCCCTCAGGCCACTGGGGGAAGGGGCAGAACAAAGGGGGAGGTAACCGCGTGGGCCATGAAGTCAGAATGGTGCAGGGGAGGTGCTGGACCATAGAGGACGGTCGGCCTAGCCTGGGAAAAAGATGTTGGCTGGGGCGTGGACCCCAACGCAAGCCCGTGAAACCTGGGCAAGTTAATTGGTTGTTTTGAAAAAGCTCCTGGTCAAAAACCCCAGGAGAACAAAGCCCCCCCCCCATCTAACAGGCTTCCAGGCTGAGACTCAGCTCAGCCTTTTTTGTTACAGCTTTCACACGCGCACACACACAGGGCTGGGTCACAGCAGGCGTGAGTGCTCCTCTCTCACCATTTCTCCTAGTCTTCCCTACTGCCCACTCCTGCCACCTCTGCTAAAGTCTCTCTCCCCACGTTTCTACTCCTCGGAACAGGCTCCAAACATAGTGTTAAAAAACGGGAGTGTTTTCGGGGAGCTGGGCTTCCCCGCTTCCTCTCCGTTAGCGGAGCCGGTCGTCAGGCTGAGCTCGTAGGCCCGGGGCACGTTCCCCACATTCTGAAGTCACGCTCATGCGCCGGTTTCCTTCCCACACGTTCCCACTCCTCCGCCTGGGACAGGATTTGAAGGACGTGGTTCCCAGTCCCCTGACGATGCCCATGTTTACACTCCCTCCCGAATGTCGTTATTGCTGCCAAAACCTCCCGGCAAAGTAATATCGATGGAGCGTCTGCACTAAAAAGGATGTGTTTGCCGAGGGTTTTTTTAATAACGAGGTCTTTAATGATATTACAGTTAAAATCAATAGAAATACACCCTTTTCAGCCACGTAAAATGAGTTCATTTTCATTATTAGCCTTTTTTCTGCCATTACAGTGTCATGATTGCCAGAGGAACCAGGTCAACTTAGCTTCACTGAAAGACCGTTAAAGAAACAAACTGAAACTCATTTAAATACTGAAGGCAGTGCATTAAAAAGATCAATAAAGTAAAAGCACCTACGGTTGCTTTATTTCAACACCTCGCCCATGAGATTCATTCCGCAGTCTCGATTTTAGCAAACCTATAATCCTAGACCAGCCAATAAAGGGAGAAAATGCTGTTTCATTAAATAGGGTTAGAACCATACAGCCCTTAACTTCAGTCTGATTAGACACACAGCATTTCCATTTTCTCTCAGCATTTTAAAATATCACCTGGCAAAGAATCATCGATCAGTGGGTAGCATTTACGTAGAAAACCATTGGCTCCCAGGGTCAGAGGAATGACAGTGATGGAAAGCAGAGTTTCATTTTAAAAAAAATAAATACAGCCCTTGCCAGTGTGGCTCAGTGGTCAGAGTGTCAGCCCACGGACTGAAGGGACCTGGCTTCGGTTCCGGCCAAGGGCACGTACCCCGGTTACAGGCTCCATCCCCGGGGTGCGTGAGGGAGGCAATGTGTCTCTCTCACATCGGTGTTTCTCTCTCTCTCTCTCCACCTCTCCCTCTCTGGAAAGCGATGGAAAAAATATCCTGAGTGAGAATTCAAAATAAATAAATAATAAGAAGCACAGGATTAGGCTGTAGTGTTGGGGAGGCCTAGAACCGCAGGAAGTCGGGAAACTTTCTTTCTAAGGACACGTCGCAGGGTACCTTGCCCATGCTGTTGTATAATACAAATGTGTATTAAACTGACTCTATACTGCTGACTCCAAGCATGGACTTGGATTAAGAACTGGTTCGGGCGTTCATTTCTATGCTTTACCATCAGCTTCTGGGTTCTCAGGTACAGGCCCAAACACAAACCTGTAAGTCCTACGGATTTTCTCACCTGATTCTTTGGGGGGGTGGGAATCGTATAATATTTGGGGCCATTCCTGCTATAAAAATCTTTGCAATTAATGCTATTTCAGCTATGAAATGAGAATTTCTCCTCTTGTTCATTGATATTTATAAAAAGTATACAATGTACTGATACAAAAGTCAGTTTCCTAAAGAACCGCTTTGGGAAACAGTCTCTGCTCTAAGTCCTATTCCGTGTATTTCCAGCAGGTGGAGTGCTGGACTCGGGGAAAGGAGACCCACATTGGAAAGCTAGTGGGTTTTTTTTCTTTTTACTGTTTTGAGAAAAAGCTGGGTCTTTTTCTCTTACCCCTCACATCTCCCTGCTTTGGCTTTTACTTATGTTTAGCCTTTAGCTTCAACTTGAAGCAAAACATTTATCCAGAGGGTGTGTTCCAAGTTCAACGTCTCTGAGCTAACCCCAAATATTGCCTAGAGTTGGGGATTCAGAAAGGTGAGAAATCTCGGGCCCTTGTCTAGAGCCCCTCGAGGCAGCATTTCCAGCCCCTTCTCAGGGGATGGGCCAGGCCCTGCAGGGGTGAGAGGTCACCCAGCTGCTTCGGTCTCTCTTCTCTGTCCCTTCCCCACTTTTTCCATTTCACCCTCAAACAGACGCAGGCCAGACTCTGCCAAGGCCAACCGGGGCTTGAACATGGAAAAGACCTGAAGTCACAAAGCGATACCTGAACGGACACTAAGGCTCTGATTCAGGTGTGAGGCCCGAGCCCCAGCCTGAGTCACTCTGCTTTGAATGACACAGTGGTGTCTGCTGGACAAATTAGTGTTCCCTGCAGGTTGTCCTGGGGCACAGAGTCACAGTCATTAATCTTAATGAGCGTCTATGACACCGGCTCTTACTGTCAGCGGGGTGACCACCAGCTAAATGTGCAGCAAAATAGCTCACTTGGACCTCAAAGAAATTACCTTGAAATTATTACCCTTAACCAGGGCAATACACGTGAGACGACAGACACAATGTGACGTGTCCTTGGGCTTTTCAGGTAGCGCTTGTCTTGCCTGACCTGGTTGGGTACATTTTCTCTTAGAAATGTCCCTATTTCAAATGCAGCTGTTCCTCTCCCTCCCCGCGTCAGGGCGGCTGGGCTGGTTTAGACTGTCACCTTGAAGCCGGATGGACAGGTTGGCCACCCCTCTTTCTGGCTCACTCTCTGGCTTGGGTGCTTTTTGTCACGTTAAAGCGTGGACTTGCTATGTGATATCTGTTCAACAAGATGTAGAAGGCCTGGCACAAACCTGCACACAGTAGGTGCTCAGCACACTCTTCTGGGTCCTGTCTGAGTCCAGTCAGGAGAGAGAAGCCACACAGCAGGTTAAACACAGGGTGGAAGGTGTAAGAATTAACCGCGATAAAGGGAAACTCTGAGACCTAAGGACGCCCCTGTGGAGTCTCCTAGGGGCGCCTCTCAGAGGGAGAGCACCCACAGGACCACAAAAGGGCTGCGGTTGTTCCGTCCCCCAGAGAGCAGTGAGCTTCAGGTGTGGCCAGGCTGGAGCAGGTCCAGAGCTGCTGGGCCAACGGAAGGCCTGCTGTGCTGATGAAGGCGGCGGGGCCGCTCCCTGTGGAGGCCCTTTGCCTTCCTGGCTCAGCCCAGATAATCCAGAATAATCTCCTCTCTCAAAATCCTTAATCTCGTCGCATCTGCCCTGCCCCAGAGCTGCTTTCCCTTTCCCGGGGCCTCTGCGCTCAAACTCAGCCCTTCCCCGCAGTCCCCGGCCTGAGGAGCCCAGCAGGCTCCCGCCTCCCGGGGAGGACCGTGTAGGCCAGACCCCGCACTCCTCCCTCTCCCTGCTTCCACACGCCCCGGGCACCGGGCACCGGGCACCGGGCTCACTCCTTGGGAATGCTGACGGCTTTCTGCCCCTCTCCAGCACTGGTTGTGTTTTTCATTTGAATTGTTGCAAAAGCATGTCCTAACTGAACGAGTCACTCGGATTAGAATTCTGTGTCGTCACCCGTTTAGATTCCTGTTGGACATTTCTTAATTGGTGACTTGATGAGAGTTGGGTGTGTTCAGGGTATTGACAGGTAAAGGAGAAGCAGGTGGCCCTGGCCGGAGTGGCTCAGAGGTTATAGCCTCAGCCCACATACCAAAGGGTCTCGGGTCCAGTTCCCCGTCAGGGACACATACCTGGGTTGCAGGTTCCATTCCAGGTCAGCCCGGGCCGGGGCACATGCTGGAGGCAACCAATCGATGTCTCTCACGTTGATCTCTCTCTCTCTCTCTCTCTCCCTCCCCCTCCCTCCCTCCCTTCCACTCTCACTAAAAAAATCAGTGGAAAAAATATCCTCGGGTGGGATTAACAACAACAAAGCAGGCAGGGTCACTGATATGTTAGATAACGGGATCAAGAATCAGAAACTTGTGCAGCAAAACAAAAATTTAATATATATATCAATGTAAATGTTAGTCTTTGGTTCATCAGCTACATACAGACAGGAAGGGGGGGAGCTGGAAGTAACCATGTGGAGACAAGCTAGGAATTTTATTTTACTGTGAGCTCAGTACAAATAATGTAAAACGGCCTCAAGAAATCCAAGCCTGTCTGGTCTGGATCCATAGAAACAGTGCAGGAGAAGGCAGGCGTTTCCACGGTAGGGGGCGGACACCCCTGAGGACTGACTTCACTTCTGTGCTCACTGCTTGAACCGCTGCACGAACGAATGTCAGCGCGTTTTTATTGAGGACCTACTATGTGCTCCGCGCTGTACTGGGCCCGAAGACACAAAACATCTGAGAGCCTAAACATAAAAATTTGATATTTTTTAAAGATCATGGACTATATATTCATAATATGGAGTACGAGTCATTCGTTTCAAATGATGCTTTAGTTGTGTATGTATTGACACAAGGTGTTTTATGCTACATCATTAAATAATGAGAAATACATGCAAAGCAATATGTGTAGCTGGGTTCCATCCAATTTTTGTACAAAATCGAAAGAACGTACATTTAAAAATTAACATTGCCACCAGTTCCCTTTTCCTCCAAATTTCTATTATTTTCCTAAAATGAGCATGTATTGTTTGTATCACTTTCTCAGCTCTTTACCGGGAAAGATTAAGTTATAAGAAGTACTTATCAATCACGGTGAAGCATCGCAGAACCGCCTATTTTGACAGCAGATAATACGGGCGGGTGGAGGGGCAGCAGTTACCCATGGCTGCCACCAGATGGAGCCAAAGCAGCTCCGAATCCTCAGCAGCAAAAAAAAACCCGGAGTCGCCTTTGCGCCACAGAAACAACTCTATGCGATTTCGAATAAAGATTCTCCTGCCAGAATAAGTGTTTTGTTTATGATGCACTTGAAATTATTTTTTTTAAAAGGCTTTTCAGAATTGGAGTGGAACATGCCAGTGTTTGCTTGAATGGTGTGTTTTGGACTTTTGTTCCCATGTTACCAGATACCCGCCCAGGCACAGAGCCTTGCGGTTCTGCAGGTCAGAGCTCCCCAAATTCCTGAGATGGGTATTACACTCACTTCAGAGGAGAGGAGAGGTTACAAAAGAGGTTTCTTTCACAGGTGGATACAAAGAAGCACAGGAGGCTCTAGGAGCTGGCTGTTGGGGAAACACAACTAGACTGTATCTCTTTCTATGTCACCTAAGGCAGGAAAAGCCGCCCAGGGACACAAAGGACAAGTCCTGTGGCTCTGGGACAGCCCCGTTGGCACTTTTCCCGCGGGAAATGTAGTCAGAAATGGGCATTGCTCCCCCTGCCATCAGTGCAGGCTGTTCGCGTGGGCTTCCTCCCCCCCTCAGGCCAGCTCATCTGCCCTGTGGCAGAAAGAAGTTACTGAATATATATGTGTTCTGAAGGTTACTATTGGTCTATAAGCTGATAGTGCAAGAAGGTGGAGGAAACAGGACAGTAAGAGGATCCCGAACAGAATTCATTGCTATCGATGTAGCATTTTCTGTCTCAGAGATCAGTACCAGAGATTTGGATCAAGCAGATTTTATCCCAGTAAATAGACAAGGATCCTAATCCAGGAGGTAAATTACCCACAGAAAATGTGCATGAAGAGTTCACGTTGTTTTCAAACAACCCATCGAAGGAGTGGTCAGATTCCTGATGAAATAAGGTTCGCAGAGTGATATCTCCCCCCGCCCCGGGAAGATTCGAATCCAGGGCAGGGCAGGGACATTCTCCTAAAAGTGACTCTCGCTTTCTTCCCGCAGCTGGATCACTATCCCTCTGTGAGCTACCACCTGCCGAGCGCCTCCGACACGCTGTTCAACTCTCCCAAGTCGCTCTTCCTGGGAAAAGTGATCGGTAAGGATGCGGGGCAGAGGGCTCAGTCCTCTGTTCTAAAGCCGCGCACTCGCCCTTGAAGCAGGTTGCGGTTGGTGGTTGGGGCGCCGTCGGTGGCACTGTTGGGACCAGCGTTATTGGGCGTGTGACGCGCACTGAAGCGCGAGCAGGGGCCTGTGTCTGCTCCTGGCTTCGTTGCGTGGAAAGTGCTCGCTGGTTTCTCAGAGGCCCCCTGCCAGCGATCTTTCGTATTCTAAACATATCGGCGTGATTCTTCCTCCCTCTCACCCCTGAGAATAGCTCATCCGATGTTACTTGCAAGTCAGAGGCCCAACAGGAACTGGACGGAGCAGCCTCCCCGAGTGGGATTGTGGCTTCATGTGCCATCCTTGCCGTTTTCATCACTATGATCGGCGCTTCCTAGACTAAAATATTGATAGGGTCCGCCAGGCATTTTTCAATGATTAAAGTAGAGCCAGTGGATTTTTTTTTTTTTTTTTACTATGAGAATGTATATTATGAACCCAAAATGGAACTAGTAAGATGGTGGATGACATGCTCTGTGTCCGGTGGGTAGTGATGATCAGGATGGTGCTAATCGTAAAAAGCAATCGTTTAAAAAGATGGGGTGGGAGGAGCAGATAGTGAGAGAGCCAACCTGTAATAAAAATAATTAAAAATAATAATACACCCTTGTGTAGGACTCACTGCAGGCCAAGCTCCATTTTAAGCACTTTGGACTCATTTAATCTCCATCGCAATTCCGCTGAGGGTAAGGTCCTGAGGCCCAGCTGTCGGCTGTGAATCCCTCGGTTTTGGAACGTTCCAGAGCTCAAACGGTCTCCGGAACGGATCCCATTCAGAAACCGAGGGACCGCTGTATTTTAGTGCAAAACAACCAACATGCGTTCACCAGCTCTGTGCATGCTCATCTGTAAAGACGGGTTGGCTTCAGAGAGCTCTCTCGTGTCCTCCAGCGAGGTTCTGACACCTAGGGATCCATGCCCCCCGATGTGGCTTAGCTGGTCGGCTGCTAATCAGAAACTGATCCGAAATCAGGAAAAAGATGGATCGAAATAAATAATCTGCCTTCACGTGAGCTCTTTGATGAGCGCGGCTTGAGAAAGGACAGGTGCAGTCTTTCTAAAGAGAATGGAGGAAATTTATCCTAGAAATAAAAATGTGACCCCTGTCGGCCAACACCCCAAGTTTAGATGGGTTGTTATGTGTCTCAGTCCCCCAAGAAGAAATCGGGGCCACTGGCCATGAGCAAAGCTTCACAAGGTAGAAATGTCGCCGGACCCACTTATGTCCGTAGTAAAAGCTGAATGATGCCATGGACTTTACATATATGAGCTTCAGCCACAGATTTAATGGTCTCTCAAGAGATCTTGAAGTCAAGGGAGAGAAACAGAACAGGAGGCCTGAAGCAGGCTCTTCTGCTTGCGGATGGCCTTGAGTGTGTGTGTGTGTGTGTGTGTGTGTGTGTGTGTGTGTGTCCAACATCCCCATCAGTGCCTTGGATAGAGACACAAGTAGAATGTTGATTATGTCTGCAAATGACACGGCGCTGAGAGGGATGGTTTAATAAGCCAGGTCATGAGAAACACTTCAAAAGCATCTTGATGGCCTAGAAAGATAGGAGAGAAATAATGAAATGAAATACAGTAAAGATGAGCTTACTTCCTGCACTGAGCCCTCCCCGCCCCCCAGAAATCACTTAGTAAAACATGGAAGACTCCTGAAGTTATGAAAAAGACACGGGGGAGGGGGGCGATGGTTTCATGGAGAGCTTGATATGAGCCAGCGTTATGTGGCGATTGGCTTCTAAAGAAACGCAATACTGAGATACGTCAGTGACAGAATTTTGTCCAGAGCAGGGCGGACACTCAGACCCCATGGCCATCCCAGGCACCTCATTTAAAGATGGGTATTCATCTTCTGAGGAGAAGACCAGATAGGCAAAGACCCAGATAGGAAAAACCCAAAGACCGGGGACTATTTATCCAGAAAAAGGTAGGATTTCAGAGGAGAGAACCCGTTTTCTGTCTTTGTCGACGGCTGCAGGAAGGAGGGGTTAGGCCTCGAAGAGGTTTGCTCAGCAGGCCGAAGGAGACCAGTGAGGGAGAGGGGGTCTCAGTTCCCTGTGGGCAAGAACTTCCTGATAATTGGAGCCCCTAAAAGAGGAATGGCCACGCCCCGGCCGGGTGGCTCAGCTGGAGCGGCGTCCTGCGCACCTGAAGGCGGCTGGTTTGATTCCCGGTCAAGGCACATTCCCAGCTTGCAGATTCCATCCCAGTCAGGGCCCGTGCGGGAGGCAGCCAATCAACATTCCTTTCTCTCTCTCTCTCTCTCTCAAATCAATTTTTTTTTATTTTAATGGTAATTTTTTTTTAAAGGCTTACTATGGAAGATAGGGTAGCATTTAATCATAATCACTTTTTAAAAGATGAGTGGCCACTATTTTATTATGGAGAGCTTTCAACAAAGGCTAAATGAAAATTTGCCCTGTACTCTGAGGAGTTCTCTCAATTGAGCGAGACCAGATTCGATAGAGCCTTAACCCACTGACAATAATTATTTATGATTTGAGTAATTTTCTTTTATTTTAAAAAAAGGTGAGAAATGCAATAGTGAAGTAGAGAAGGTTCTGTGCCACGTGAGAACCGAAAGGGCCGTTATACCCGGGGCTCCTGACCTCCTGTGCGTTACGGACGTGCGTGGGGTGGATTCGGAAGCTCGCCGGCACCCACTGCGCATCGCTGCACTGCAAGCGCAGTGCTGTTAGGGGGCCCCTTGTTCAGAGTGGCGGCGTTCATTTTCATTTGCAGAAGTTAAATCTGAGCCCTCGTTTTATTAATTTCTTCAAAGCATTTGTGCCATTATGGTGATTCATGATAATTAACATCATAATGAAGTAGATCTATTCTGTAATAAAAAGGCACTAATTCCTCTGTGTCACTGAGACGCTGTCAGGAGAGAAGTTGAATACTAATGGGGGCCCGTGACTGCTTTACCCACCATCGCTATTTGTCAGTGGCAGCGTCTAGGGTGGCAAAATTAGAAGTGAACGTCTATCCATTTGAATTTAATAAAGTTTGTAATCATATTGTGTATTGTGATCTAAAATGTGAATAATATGATCTGTTGATAAGAAATCCTTGCCCCGGCCGGTGTGCCTCAGTGGTTGGAGCATCACTCTGTTCCCCAAAGGGCCAATCCCTGGCCCCAGTTGGGGCACATGTGGGAGGCAACCAGTCAATGTCTCTCTCTCACATCAGTGTCTCTCCACCACACCCCCCCCCAGCCTTCCACTCGCTCTAAAAATCAGTGGAAAAATATCCCCGGGTAAAAATGAACAAAACGAAAAAAAGAGAGAGAAAAAAGTTATTCTAGGGCTTTCCAGAACTTTCCGGAACTTTGGCCGAGGCTCCTCACACAGCAGGGAATGACATACTTGTATCTTCCTTGATGAGGTGGTGTAAGTGGTAGGTATTCTATCACCTGGATATTTTCAGCCAGGGAGTTAGGAGTAGAACAGACGTGTGCACTTTCTGGGCTAGGACATATCGTGGCTGATGCAAGAAGCTCTGGAGTCCTCTGTCCCTTTGGTGTGGTGACTGGCAGACCCGAAGACAGCGGCTGTTCCATCAGCCTGGTCCCTCTGTGACCACCATCAACAGGGAACCCTGTCGACTCATGACGAACCTCTAGCGTAGAAAGGAAAAGGCCTTTGCTATGTTAGGCCACGATGGGGCTATTTGTCACTGCGGCACAACCTGTCCTGTCCTGATTGGAACCTAGGATTGCAACAACAGCAGCCTTTGCCGTGGCACATGTGGGTTTGCACTCTTAGTCTGTTAGTTACAAACTGTACAACTTGGGCAAGTCACCTTCCCTCTTGTGCATTTTGTTTCCTCATGTATAAAAGAGAAGTAGTAACAGTCCCTACTTTACAGGGCTCAACAAAATGATACATTTTACAAGCAGCACAGGGTCTGCCACATAGTAGGTGGGTAACTACAATAGTTATTGTTATTCAGTTGTAACTAAACAAGAACGTAGCCATCAGTTGTCATGTGCGCGGCGTTATTTTTGTCATTGGAACATCAGTGCTGTCCAAGACGGGCACAGTTTCTGCCTTTAGAGGCTTGTGTTCCAGCCAGAAGAGAGGAGAAGACCGTGGAAAGGCAAGGGCGGAAAGACCAGGGCTCTTTCTGTTCTCTGTTGCTATACAGCAATCCACCCAACACGTGGTGACTTAAACAATACTCCGTTATCTCACCCAATTCTGTGGCTGCCTGGGCGGCACTTCTGCTCTATGTGGTCTCAGCTGGGCATCAGGATGACTGACTGGATGGTCTAAAGTGGCCTCAGCCACGTGGTCGCCCAGGAGCTTAGCTGACGCTGTCAGCCAGGAGCCTCAGCCCCCCCCCCCCCCCCAGGCTCCACATCATGGCAGCCGGGCACTAAGAAGAATCGTTCCAAAAAGCAGAGGTGCAGGCCTGTGACCTTGAAGACCCAGCCTTGGAAGCTGCATGCATCCCTCTGACCACGTGCTGTTGGCCCAGATCTGGGCTCCAGCCCGCACTCCAGGGAAGGGGAAGCAGACTCTGTCTGCTTCTTGGTGGCTGAGTGGCAAGGTCACACCCAAGGAGCACGTGGGATGAGGGGTGCTGTGAGCACCTCTGGAAACACACGGTGCGATGAGGGAAATGGAGGACCCACGGCCAGTTTTATCCCGAATGGAGAAACCGAGGCCGGTGATTAAAACGCCGCGGCAGTAAATAGGGCTCAGACCAGAACAGCTTCAGCAGTGGATCCACACATCCCGATTTTCCCACGACAGTTTCCTTCTGCCGGGACAAGAGTGATGGCCCAGCAATGCCACATGCACTCTAAAAACGTGACCCCGTGTGGCTGATAAATGGTGCGATCGCCTCTCTCGTTTGGGCTTCTCCCTTGAGATCAGAGCTTCAGCCCGGGTTCCAGGGAAGGAGACTCCCCTGGGTGCAGCAGAGGCCTGGAGACGAGAGGAGGCGTGGCCAGGAGAGGAGAGGGGCGTGGCCAGGAGAGGAGGCGTGGCCAGGGAGGAGAGGGGCGTGGTCAGGAGAGGAGGGGCGTGGCCGGGAGCAGAGAGGGTGTGGTCAGGAGATGAGAGGAGGCGTGGCCAGGGGGAGAGGCGTGGTCAGAAGAGAGGGGCGTGGTCAGGAGATGAGGGGCGTGGCCAGGAGAGGAGAGGGTGTGGCCAGGAGATGAGAGGAGGCGTGGCGGGGGAGGAGAGGCGTGGCCAGGACAGTCGCTTGATGGGGGGACTTGGGGGAAGGGAGAGAGGAAAGCGCAGTGTTATCAGAGGCTGATGTGATCCCCATTTTGAAATGTCAAATACTATATCTCCCAGTGTCTTTTCCCTTTTATAAAACACAGACAATGAACAGACAATTGAGAATGAGTTTTTAGATCATAATGCTGTTATTATTAAATATATTTTTATTGATTTGAGAGAGAGAGGAAGGAGAGAGAAACATCGATCATAGCATTTATGTTGCATCTGTTTCCTTCTTATACATTGTCTAAATACCAGAGATTAGGTACTAATTAATTAAACCATTTGCCTCAGACCTTAAAATTAATTAAGAATCGAGGAATTACAATTTTTGCTAACGTAATTAAACACTTTAAAAATCCATTATCGCCTTTTTATTTAGTTGAATGTGTGTGTGCGTGTATTTTAAATGTTATGAAAAAAAGGGTGATGTATTTCATTCAAGTGAGGGTTTATTTTACTCATAAAAACAATATAGAAAATTTAGAAACTTTAAGTTATAAGAAATTCAACCTTGATCTTGGGCAAACCAAATCATCATGCTGATATTTTTATAGGGGAAGCTGCCTTTTAAAGACGGCGTTGTGCTCGAGGCCCTTCTCTTATCAGGGAGCGAGGCCTTTTCTTATCTCGTAACTATAGTAACAAAAGCTCTCTTGTAAATACGGTTTTCAGTGTCCACAGAAGAAACACAAATGGCTTCATAGATTTTTTTTGTGTCTTTTAGACATTTTTGACAGTTGATCTGGAATAGAAATCCTTAAAGTGCCCACATAACCCCAGGATGATTATTTTAATCCATTATGTTTAGTTTCCCGGGAGAGAGGGAGAGAGGAGAGGAACAGAAAAAGCAGTGAGAGGGGCCAACCTCACACACTTACGAATTGTCGCCATGGAAAGCAAATATCCTTCTGCAAAAAGAGGGGATAAAAGTTTAGATTCAGGAAAACCCATTTTGACATATGTACACACACAAAAGATAGTCCTTACAGCTGGGGGAACACAGGAGGGAGGCAAGGAGGGAGGGGAACGTCCAGAACTGGAGGGGCCTCCCCGGGACATCGGGGCTCAGTGCCGCACCAGCTTCCTCCTGGCCGCGCAGGGAGGTCCTTCCAACAGCCGGACACCGCGGGTCCCAGATGTGCCACTGCAGCGAGTGGGTGGAGGGCTACCGTCCAAGGCATTAAGCCTCCACGGTGGACACAGTAGGGCCGCTGACCTCGAGGAACCCCAAGGTCCTGGGACGAATCGGGGTTGCGGCCCCTGGCTGCGAGGCAGGACGCACACCCAGAGAACCGGGGGCCTTAGAGGTGCTGGGAGAGCTTTTCCTCGCGCCGGGTTTGTGTTTGGTGATTTGGGAGCATGGTCCAAGGAGCGGGACTTTGCTCTGGGCTGGTGCTGTCGGGAGCAGGGGCTCCCTGCGTTGGATGTCCTGATGCTTTCATCTGGGGTGTAACAGGAACCAAGCAGGGCTAAAGCTGTCGCTGGGGGGCCAACAGGGAGCTGTTACTGGCACTGGGCAGGAAAGGGATATGCTTGCTTAGTTTTGTGGCGTGGATGTTTCTTTTGTCTGTGCTGAGACATGACTGTGCAGTGACCTCGTCTTTGCCTCACCCTGTCAAGGTCACAGAGTGACCTTCGCAGAGCGCTCTGTGAAATGGTTTGTGCTCCACAGAGCCCGGCGACCTGGCCGCCACCTGGCCGTGAGCGCCCGGCAGGCGGCGCTGTCCGAGCTCCTGCTCCTTGCTCACTGGAGATCAGGGAGGGGAGGAAGGCACAAGATGACCAGCAGGAAATTAAACAAATCAGTCACCCACAGAAAATTAAATGAATGGAAAAAACAACCCTCCAGGTAAAACAAAAGCTGCGGAAAAGGGAAAAGAACCGTAGCAAATGAAATAACTTTGCATACGGCATCTACATGTTCTTAATACATAAAAACTAAATATCGACCTAACCAAACTTGCAGCCTCCCAATTTTCGAAGGATGGACGAAGGGTGCTTTGCAAGGAAAGGGGGGCTGGTAAAAGAGCTAAACCCTTTTATTCCCTGCCGGTAGGTCAGTAGATAAAGCCTAAAAGTGAAACTGCGTGAAATTGGAAACTACTGTGTCATTTGGAGATATGGAAGTAAATTTTTTTTAAATATTAAAGAACTATTTGTTTAAACATTTTTAAATATATTTTTTTAAAAGAGTGCGTAGAAGTCGCCAGCTGAAGGGAACAGGAAAGCAAGGAGAAGGGAACAGAGTGATGGGAGGGATGGGCAGAGCAGCTCAGACGGAGCTGCATCCTCACACAGGACACAGCGGACTTTGGGTGGCCCACGTTTCTGTGTTGTTCCGAGTGGCACGCAGATGCCACGGCGTGGGACCCTCAGGGCTGTGCCTCTCGGGGCCTCCGTTCCTGCCCTGTCCTGTTCCTCAGGGCCTCCTAACCGCCCTGCCTGGTCCCCCTCCGTAACTGCCACAGATCCAAGCAAACACCGCAAGGAAGGCATGATCTGGAAGTTTCGGGCGCTCTGGAAATGCTCAGGGAAATCAGCCAGTCACAGGACAAATACTATGTGATTCCACTTACGTGAGGTCCCTAGAGGAGACAAATTCAAAGAGACAGAAAACAAAACGGTAGCCGCCGGGGATCGGGGAGTGAATGCTTATCCAGTCATCCAACAGGAAAATGGTTAAAATGGGAAATTTTATGTTGTGCCTATTTCCCACAATTTTTACAAAAGGACCGTGGGCCAGTCATTTTCCTCCCCGGGTCTCAGTGGCATCGTCCATGAGATAACTATTGAAACAGATGCCTCCAAGATGTTGAACTCTGCGAGTCCGGGTGCCCGAAGCCCTTCTTTCTTCCTCACTATAGCACCACGCTGGGGACATGAGATGCTTCAATACAAAAATAAAATAATGCAAGTCCATTTTCTAAGTTGCCGATTAGTGATAAAGAGCATGTGTCCCTCAGAGGAGGGACAGAGCAGAAACAAGGAGGCCGGCTTTGTGGAGACAGAACCGGCCCCTGTCCGTTTACAGGCGTCAGCCGTGGACGTGGCTTCCATGCGGGGGTGCTGATGGCACAGGGAGCGGCCTCTCCGCACCAGGAGTCCCGGGAACAGCAAGGAGCCGAGACGGGTGGTGGTGGAAGTTCCTGTGTCCAGGCACTGTGGGGAGACGCTGACGAGGAGGGACTCTGAATGGAAGAGAGGGGACAGGAGACATGGCCCTGTGGCCGTGGTGTGTCCCTTGGGCCTTATGACGCCAGGGCTTCCTGCTCTGTGAAATGAAGACACGGCAGACTGGCTGATCTTGCCCTGCCTGCCCTGAAGCTCCAGGACTCCACCTACCCTCAGTCGGCAAACGTGGGCGGAAACCCCCGCTGCCGGGAAGCTGGGACTCGAGCAGGCCCAGGCCCGGGACCTGCCCTCTTGGCCTGACTTTCTTATAGGCAGCAGCTAGTAGAGCAGACCGAGGAATATACAAGGAACGCTGTAAGAGCCCTGCTGGGTGGGCTCGGTGGTCAGAGCGCTCGCCCACGGACTGAGGGGTCCTGGGTTCAATTCTGGCCAAGGACACGGACCTCAGTTGCAGGCTCCATGCCCGGCCCCGGTTGGGGCTTGTGCAGGAGGCAACCAATCGATGCGTCTCTCTCACATTGACCTCTCTCTCTCTGTCTCCCTCCCATCTCTCTCTGAAAAGCAATGGAAAAAATATCCTCAGGTAAGGATAAAAAATAAAATTAAAAAAAAAGAATGCTGTAAGAAAAGCCATCTAGGAGTAATGCATATATGAATTAAACCGAGAGAGCTCCCGAAGGCAGTGAGACTAGCCGGGGAACCCTGTGCAAGTTTAGGTCTGGGTCAAGACCCACAAAGGCCTGAACTGAAGGCCCGAACTTGGTTAGAGGGGGAGAGGGGGACATGGAGAGTGTAAATGCGTGAACCCTAAAACCAAATAGAGAGTGACGCTCACACCATCCCCCTCTGTGCTCCCTCCCTTGCCCTACCTCTCCTCTGGGTTTCTCCTGTGCACTTGGAATCCGTCCTGTCCCATGGCCCCTGAGGCCTCATTCACCCTCAGCGTGCTCATAGAACATTCCCGCCACTGAAGTCACCCTCGGTCCCGAGGCAGACGTTACCCGGGCTCACCAATGGAAGTGGCTCACCCTCCGGGAAGAGCATGGGAGGCAGGTGGTATTTTTCCGCTCCGCCCGTGTGTACCTGTCACGTCTTCCCAGTGTGTCGTCATCTCAGCCACCTTTGTGTTCTACACGGGGGTTCGTGCAGAGCTACGCACATAGTAGGCACTCAGTAAATGCTCGCTGAATATGCTTAAGTGACACGGCCAGGCAGGGAAGGAGAGGTGGGTGGGCAACGCTGAGGATCAGAGGGAGGCGCGTCCCGCCCCGGGGCTTGGAGGGGGCCGGCTGACTCAGCGCGCCCGGGCCCAGGCGGCTGTAAGCTGCGGTGCTTGGCCCTGCTGCCACTTCCATTTCTGCTGAGCAGGGTCATAAATATGAACCTGAGAACTTAACGGCGACGACGGCTCCTCCTTTTGCACATCCCAGACTCAGGGACAGAAATACTTGCCATCCCATCTAGAGTATATCGGGCATTGTGCATATAAAAAAAACACACACATTTTCCAGAATGTGTCTTTGTTGTTTGTCTTAGAGCAGTGGGTGGAAAGTGACCCTGGCGATCACTGGGACAAAGCCCAAGGCTCTGCGAGGCTGAAAACCCGTGTGGGGGCTGAGACAGCCACCCCCCGATTAGCTATGGATGGTCTGCCATGTCAAGGTTGCATTAGGAAGGAAGCCTGTCACCAACGGTTGATCAGTGGATGGAATGTGAGCCTCAGCTGCATCCTTTTAAAATAAATAAGTTGATTCCCGGTCAAGGGCACAGGTCAGGCTTGCAGGCTCGATCCCCAGTCGGGGGTGCGCAGGAGGCAGACTATTGCTGTTTCTCTCGCATTGATGTTTCTCTCTCTCCCCCTCTCCTTTCCTCTCTCTGTAAAAATCAGTTTAAAAATCATATCTAAATAAGTTAAGGTTTGGAGAAAATTTGAGATCCCTCATGGGTGAGTAAACTATAATCCGTTCAGCTGATTCTTTGGAGCTGCGGATTGCCTGGGAATCAACAAACCCGCAGCCTCCCTTCCCCAGGAGCATCCAGAGAGGAGTCACCTGAAACCTAAAGCTTGACTCCTTGCCGCGGTTTCTCACCACCTCTAAAAATAAAGAGACAAAAGGGGGAAGTTGGATTGTGAGTAAATAAGACATCCAAACACAGAAGAGGAGACATGAAAGAACAGCTTTTAAAATAAGCTTAAAAAACTAATTGTAATCTCAACGACCGCAGAAAGCTTAACAGTTTGGTGCACTTCCCACGTGTTATACGTACATAATTAAGAACTAATGGACCTACATGTCTGTATCATTTCTTTTATTTACTGATTGATTTTCTTAGAGGGAAAGGAAGGGAGGGGCAGGCAAAACATCAGTTTGTTGCTCCCCTTATTTGTGAATTCATTGGTTGGTTCTTGTATGTGCCCTGAGCAGAGATCGAACGGAAACCTTGGCATAAAGGGACCATGCTCTAACCAATTATCTACCCGGCCGGGGCGGCATCATTTTTAAATTAACATTTTTAAAATGAATTCCATTTTGAAAGTTTGGCATAGGCTTACATATCCTAAAAGACGTCTGCCCTGTAAGGGGAAACATTGCAGCAGTGGGTTGAAGTGTATTTTCTCTTGAGCTCACTTGTGTGCTGAAGGACGGTGGGCAGGCCTGCTGTGTGCAGTTCAGGGCCAGCCCCACACAGCTGTCAGCCACAGTGACCTTCACGTCGCCCACGCCTGCACCGCCTTCAGGCTATCATTGTATTTGACCTGACGCCTTCGGTTGAGATGAAAATGTTAATTGTTTGTTTTGGGTATAGACAGAATAGTAGCAGGAATAAGCCATCAGAAGATTCGTGGACTTTATCTGTTTTGATATTTTAAACCTGTTGTCTTTCTAGCCCGGTGAGAATGCCTTGATAAACACCCTTCTTTATAAGTTTTTTTGTTTTCAAAAATGTGCTTGGGTTTCATAAGCTCTGCTTTGCCCATCGCCAAACCCAATTCAGTACAGACTTTTATATATAAAAACAGAGGATTGAGACAAAAAATATTCCTTCAACAGCATACAGCTTCCAAAAGCAGCACCAAGGCCAAAATGAATTCTACGTATTATCTGCACTTTCCTTTCGTTGCCTCATGGTTGGCATAGTATCTGTTACTCTGTCCTGAGCTTCCTCTTAGCACAAGAAGAAAAGTCATTGTCAGGGCGGGAAGGAAGCGCAGGAAGGAAAAAATCGATGTCAAGAAAACAGCAGGAGCCCAGCCCCAAGAACCAAGGGTGTTGGGAGCAAGGACAGGACCGAGATCTACAGGGAACCGGTGGGGCTAGGAGAGGGGAGCTGGCCACTCAGACCATGGCCAGCAGCCAGGACAAGCCCTGTGCCCGGTGCCGTAGCCGGTCCAGACTGCGGGATGGAACCCAGCACCGAGGTGGCGTGTAAGGGGGATGCCAGGGTTTCCAAGGTAGAAAACTGGGTAGGTACAGGCGGTGCCCACACGGTTCCTGCTTACCCCTGGTCTGTGCCGAGCCCTGGTAGGCACCGTGGTCTGCGTTCCTAGCCCTTGCAGGATCCAACACAAATTAGAAAAATGCCCTGGGTGGACGATTGCAGGCACATCAGCGACAGTCAGACAGGCAGCTAGATGCTGATCAGCAACAGGGGAGATAAGTGGTCAGACCTGAAAAATGAATTTTTAAAAAAAACACCTGTGCAATCTCATTTTGCAGAGGCGCAAAGAGCCTAAACAGCTCTGGAGGCACCGGAATATATATTATTAAAGAGTCAGTCAAGAAGAGACAACTGCTATTCACTTTGAGGCAGCAAAAATTTGGGGTAGCCATTCCCACCCAAAATAAGTTAGGCGCATGAGATTCCCATTTGCTTTAAAAGGGGAGATGGCTTACTTGGACTAGTTCTGCCTTGTTTGGCAGCCCTGTATTTTTTTCCCGAAACATGGTGGGGTTAGTAGAGGACTCCACAGACCCCCGAATGAAGTGGCACAACCACAGATGCCTTCTCCCCGCGTGAGAACAGAGCAACGGCCATTAAAAACCATGGAGTCATTCTCCTCACGACCGGTCTCACCAAGGTCAGCCGCGGTCCTGTTACCGATCTTGGCGTCAAAGCAACGTTACAGCCGCCTGAGTTACAGACCAACTGGCATTTTAAAGCACAGGTCTGCTTTAACGGCAAAAAAAAAAAGTCTTGGTTGCCCTGAGCCCATTTATAAAGCCATCCTCAGCCAAGGCGATGGCAGGACTGTCAGAAGGGTTGTCTTTAGGCGTTTGGACGCCGAGGGGCCCACTCCCCAGAGCCTGTCCCCTTGCAGCCCAGCGCCTAGAATCAGGGAGTTTCCCCGCAGACCAGTCCATTCAGGGAAAGACACCCAGGCTAGTTGGCTCACGCTCCACAGTCTTGGAACTGTCACCTGCCACCTCCTGCTGATGGCCCTCCCCTCCCCACCTTCATTCCAGCCGCAGGGCGAGTGTCCACGCCCTTCGATGTGAACGTGAGGGGTGTCAACGAACACAGCCCATCTGTGCAGCTCCAGCGGCCCTGCTTCTGATAAACCTGGTGCTAAGCTGTAAACCAGCGGAGGGGGGAGAGCAGCCTTCCCGAGGCATCTGAGAAAACCAAAAGCAAGTGGGTGGCAGTCAGGTCGCCGTCATCTGAACCCGCCCCAGCTTCCTCATCTGGGGTGCGACTCCTGCCTGGGTGTTGGGGGCCTTATGACCCGGCGTAGTCCCACCTGCCCCGAAGCATTCAAATTAGGTTCCCTTTTTTGATGGGTGCCAGAAAGTATTTGTACTTGATCTTATTTTTAATTGAATTTATTGGGGTGACTAGAAGAAGGGAAAGGGGAATAAACGGCGATGGAAGACTCGACTTGGGGTGGTGAACATACGATATAACAGCGGCTCGCCTTTGAACAAAGCACGTGGCGCGGTGTGGAAATTGCGGGGACTCTGTAACCCATGCCAGTGGCCTTCGTGGTCCGAATGGGTAATTGCCCGCTCCCTGCGTTAGAAGCTCCAGCCCCATCGGGGTTCCACGGCCCACCCTTGACCCTGAATCTTCAGCTGACGAGGGATTTATCCCGAGGGCACAGAGGGGAAGGGAAACATCACTGTCCTTCTCTGGAGCAGAATGACGGTTTGGAAAGAACATCGAGAGAAGAACACTCCCCCCGTCAACCCAGGCTCGATCCTGCCCTACATTTCCCAGGTTATCAGTAATCAAAACAGCGGGAAAGGAGCAGTAGCCCCCTCTCACAAAGAATTGATTTTGGTAACTTTCTAACAATATAGCATTATAAGCTCTTCCTGAGGAACTTACCACCTGAGAGTCTGTTTGTCGGCGCAGGCTGTTTGTCCATGAGTGGAGAGACCGACGGACTGGCTGTTGGCGCAGACGAGGGAGCGTATTGATTGAGCTGGATTTGTGTTTAGTAATGCGCTCGACAGCGACGATGCGGGGAAAACACTCTGTGATGGGGAGCGCTTTCCTCTACATCCCGTTAAGGCTCTTGCATATATTGTTCCGGCAAAATAGGCCATGACTATGATGAAAAGACCATCATGTTTTCATATGGCTTTACCGTAACCGTGAAGTAGAGGGACATTTTTATAACTTTCTCAGTCCAAAAAATAGTCATATATCAAAACCCGTCTTTTCAATATCTCCAAAGTTCACTTGTCATCTTAAAGGCCTTGTAAGTAGCCCTGGCTGGTGTGGTTTAGTGGTTAGAACGTCGGCCCATGCACCAAAGGGTCAAGGGTTCGATTCCCGGTCAAGGGAACATACCTGGGTTGCAGGTTCGATCCCAGCCTGATATCAGGGCTCATGCAGCAGGCAACCAGTCAATGTGTCTCTGTCCCATAGATGTCTCTCTCTCCTCCCTCTCTTTCTCTCTCTCTCTCTCTGTCCCCTAACCTCCCCTCCACTCCCTCCACTCTCTCCACTCTCTCTTAAAATAAAAAAAATGAATGGAAAAAATATCCCCACATAGGAAAGGAAGACAGGAGTGACAAAAACTCCAAGCGACAATGGGGGGCAAAGTCTGGGGACAGGAAAGAGGGAAGGAAGATGGGGAGAATTTCTCTAGTAGTTGCGTCAAATCCAGGGCCTTATGTTTTAAAATACATGTGTCAAAGGATCACATTTTACCTAGTAAAATCATGGCCAACTAAGAAGGAAAAAACCCTATAAACGTTTGGTTCAACTGAGTAAAAATCATAATCACTGTAATTATTTTTAAATTGCATGACTATTGCATAGCTTTAAATACGTTTATATATTTAAGCCATGTACGTTTTATTTGCTTATGACACAAAATCCCGGTTTTTGTATGTTCCCCCTTCCTATTTTATTCTTCCGACGAGATGACCCAATAAGATGTTCTGCTAACAATTAGAGGGAATATTGATTGTGAGCAGGGAGCTCAGAGAGAAAAGGGTTATTTGCTTGGCCAGGGCAGGGGCCTCTGGCTGTTCTAGAAAAATGTGTTTGTTTTGTAAACATCTCGATCCAGAGCAAGGCCTTTCTGAGTCCCCAAGATGTTCATGCTCTATGATAATGTATCATAAGTTGGACTTAGCTAGGAGCAAGATACAACAATGTGTTCTGGATACGAAAACAGACTCAGGATCCCTGGTAAACATGAAAAATTTCACCAATTATTGCCAATCAGACGTTGAAATGGGCTCCGGGAGGGAGAGAGAAAAGCAACACTATTCATGTCGCTTAAAATTAAACCCAGTCATCAATTCCTCTGCCTCCCAGGCCGAGTGATGCTTCAGGAATCAATATGAGAAACAGGGAGGAGAGTAGCTGCTGAGCGGCATGTCAGGATAATTGTTTTACAATAAGCCTGCAGAAAAAGAAACGGGGTTCAAGTCAGGTATGAAATAGGGCCCCACGACCTCCTACGAGCACCCTTGTCAGTCGGTGCTCTGTGAGCTTGTACAAACTGCAGTGAAATTATAAAAGGCATTGAGGAGGCAGCACGTATTTATAGAAATCCGATCAATGAGGGTGGATATTGACTTTTTGTTCCTGGGTGTCCTCGCCCATGAAGTGAGGGGTAATGATAGACCCGCCTCTTGGGGCTGCTGAGAAAATGAAACAAAATAAAGTCCGTAGGCGTTTAGCACCTGGAAGAGCCTGTCCTAACATCAGGACCTCCCCGGGCGCCGGCTGGGCCCGCTGTGCTTGTCCTGTCTCCCGGGACCCACCAGGCGCATGGCACACGATAGACGTCCCCCGAATATTGGCCAAATGATTGATTGGTGAACGCTAGCCAACCTGATGTTACTCTTTTACATCCTTTGATGTTTTAATGCCTATACAATATTCCGTTATGCGGCGTAACACCCTTAACCTTTTTCCTCTGTGCATTTCGGGGTGGTCGGTAGTTTTACACACGTCTGAGAGTGACACCTCCCTACAGACGGATGTGTCCGGAGGAGCGGGGCTTCCTGGTGTGGCCGAGAGCCGTCCACCCAAACCTGACAAGTGAGTCATAAAGAGAAAGGCTGTGCAGTCGTCTCTAAAACTGAAGAGAGTTAGGGTGCTGGGGCTGGAGCGGGCCTTGGTTCCAGGGTCCTCCCCCGAGCCACAGAGGGGCTCCTTGGAGAGCTGAGCAGCAGTTAGCGCCCGGCCTTTGATGAGACTCAGTCCCAGCTCCTAGTCCCAGAATCTTCGCTCCAGAGCCCCATTTGTGTGTGTGTGTGTGTGTGTGTGTGTGCACACGCATGTGCATCGTTAGCGTGTGTGCTGTGCTCCCGGCACACAGCTGATGCTACTGAGCGTGCACCTCCTGAGCCTGCCTTTGACCCAGGTCCCAGAAGGTTAGAGTTCAGGCCGTCACACCCCTTCTTTCCCGGGTGAGGTTAAGGGACTGGGAGGACTTTATGAAACATTTTGGTGACTTTTTCTGCTGCGGAAGTTTGAACAGAGCGCAGACTGTCACTGTGAAAAGGCTGCCAGGTTCACTGTCAAAAAACCACACACATGGGCCCTGGCCGGTGTGGCTCAGTGGTTAGAGCACCAGCCCACCCACCAAAGGGTCATGGGTTCGATTTCCGGTCAGGGCACGTACCTGGGTTGCAGGTTCTATCCCCAGACATGGTTGGAGCATGTGTGGGAGGCAAGCAATCCATGTGTCTCTCTCACATTGATGTTTCTCTCTCCCCCCTCCCTCCCTCCCTTCCACTCTCTCTAAAAATCAATGGAAAAAATATCCCCAGGTGAGGATTTTTTTAAAAAAAAGGAGCAGCTGATCTCAGGGACTTAACCAAAATTCCTTGAACTTTTTAATCTCTATTATGGCTAACACATGTTCTTTAAATTTACACACAGTAAAATTCACTCTTTTTACTGTAGAGCTCATTGAGTTTTGGCAAACGCCGCCGGCATTCCGGTAACCACCGCCCGGATCAACACAGAGCAATTCCGTGTGTGACCCCCGAGTTTCCCTTGTGGTCAGCCCCTCCAGGTGCCACTGATCTGTCCTCCGTCCCCATCATTTCGCCTTTTCCCAAACGCCATTTGTCATGTAAATGGAGACAAACGGTGCGTTGGCCACAGCATTTCGGAGGATCGCCCATTTAAACCAATATTGGAGAAAGGGCTGCCTGTTCCGCCTTCATTTTTTGGCTTCTGCCTCGTGTCATCTGATAAGCATGTATCATTTTGTGGCTCTTAATCGTCCCCACAGCACATGTGACGGATTAGGAAACCCAGGCGGAGCGGGCACTTTATCTGGCAAACGCAGGCTGGCAGGGTCCTTCCTGAAGGTCAGGTTGCAGCTTCCTAATTCTCTCTCCCCACCTGCCCTCCCACCTCCCCCGCTACCCTCTGCAAGCTCCTAACTCGGAAATGGCCCGTAATTAAGGGGGGGACCCACTCCTGCTGCTGGACCAGGAGGCGGAGCCGGGCTCCTGGGGCGGGCCTGGTGCTGCACCTGACCTGCTTCCTTTAGAAGCATCACAGCAACAGAAGGGGACGCTGGATTCCATAGGATGCCAGGACAGCAAGAGGCTCCCGACGAGTGTGGGCGCTCGGGCCCCCCCGAAGGAAAGCAGGGGAGGCGGCCAGGGAAGGAAAGCCCAGCAGGTGGCCCGTCCCCGCGGCCACGGGAATCGCCCCCTGGGCTGGAGCAGGCGGGAGGCGGGGCAGGCCACGCGGAGGTCAGGGGAGACCGGCCCGTGTTAGATTTATTTTTGCAGCTCCCGGCGTTACCCAAACTTTCTCAGAAACAGTCCCCACGGAGCCAGTCTCGGCGCGCCCGTCCCTGCCCGCCGCGGCGTCCACGCGCCCGCCCCGTCCCGGTGCGCGCCGCCCAGCGCACAGCGCCCCGTCGTGGAGTAGATAAGCCCGTAAGCTCGGGGAAAGGAAAGAGCGTGCTCGCGAGCCCCGCGTGAAGGTCGGCCCCGTCTGGGTGCCCGCCCAGGTGCCCGCGTCGCCCACGCCCCGGCAGCGCGGGGGGCGGCCCCGAGGCCGCGGGTAGAATCCTGTCGGGAAGTCCAGTCCGGGCCTTACGCCCGCCCGGAGCGGGTCCGCCGCGCCCGTCCAGCCGCGCTGCGCTCCGCTCCGCGTTTTCCGCCCGCCCCGCACCTGCCGCGCCGCCGGCCGCCGTGGGTCCCGCGCCCGGGCTGCGAGCTCCGCGCCGCGGTCCCGCCGCCGACAGAGCGGCCCCGGGGTGGCCCCGAGTCCCGGCCGGCGGGGGCGTCCGCGCCCCGAGAGCGCGGGGCACAGCGGGGCCGGGCTGGCTGCTGGAGGCAGGTACCGCGGGCGGCGGGCGGGCACTTTGGGATGCGGGGCTCGGGCCGCGCGCTCCTCGGGTCAGCGCCAGGGGCGGGGGTGCGGGAGCGGGGGGAGGGAGGTGCGGGAGCGGGGGGCGGGGGGGACGCGGGACAGGGCCTCCGGCTCTCGGTGTGGTCCCCGCGAGGTCGGCTGTGCCCTGGGGCCGGGTCACTGGGCGCTCGCGTTGGCCTTGGCGGCGCCCACGGGGTCACGGCGGGGACAGGTGAGGGAAATTAGGGAAACCCCGCAGTGTTTGCAGTGTGAGTGTGCGTGTGTGCGTGGGTGTGGGTGGGTGTGTGAGAGTGTGAGAGTGTGTGTGTGAGTGCGAGTGTGCGTGTGAGTCCGTGTGTGTGAGTGAGTGTATGTGTGAAAGCAAAGCTGAGATGTACGTGGTGTGAACAGTTAAAAAGTGTTAGTAGGATTCCCAAGACTTGTTTAGAAAGGAGGGTTTCCTTTTTAATTTAGAGCAAATTTGTTTTATAACAAAGATGCTCATAAATGATAATAATAATATGCGATGCTTTCTACCAGCACACACACGCACACCACTGAAAGCATCGCCAAAAGGGAGCTTACTTTCATGCTCCTGCAAAATAAATTATCCCCTAAATGACATAGAATAATTAATAATTTGAGGGAAGATAAAGGATGTAGGCTCCTCGAATCATTATGTTAAATTTAAAGTAATTGGTTCTGTTTCGTGCTTTTTTTTTTTTTTTTTTAAGAGTAAAAAGAGCACCCAAATGCCTGTTTGGTTTTCCCCTTTGGAAAATCAGCAGAATGCTTGGTTCTCCCTGCAAAGGGCTTTCACCTTCCCCCCTCGTCTTTGGCAGACAGCTCTCAGGACTTTGCTTATCTCCCAGCTGGGTCCGGTTCCCGCTGGCAGTCGGCAAAGAATAGAATTGATTCTCGCTTTTTTCTTTGCATGACACCTAATCCTCGCCATTAGCACGTCGCAAGTGCACCGCCCTCTGAGTATGTGTCGCTTCTTCTCACATTTTCTATTGATTTACGTCATTAACGGTTGAAGCTTTTCTTTTGATTAGGACGCCAAAGAATTAAGGGAATTCTGGGTCCCTCCCTTCAGATTATTTATTTACAGGACTCTCCACTAAATAAATAATATACATATTTATTTAAATATATATACAGGGGTGGGCAAAAGCAGGCTTATAGTTGCGAGTATACGAAACACAGAGTTTATTCTTCTCTTATCATTTATTAATTATTCTATTTCCATACCAACAACTGTAGACCTACTTTTGCCCGCCCCTGTATGTACTGCGTGTTTACCCGGATGAGGGGGAAACAGGGCAAGAAGCCTGCTGCTTCCCCAGGTTCGCCTTTACTTTTTCCAGGACCAGGAAATGTCAAAACCCTTTATGAAGTTATAAGGAAATTTGGGGCTCGAGCCCGTCTCACAGATGGGAAACCTGACAGCCTGAGCCCTCGATGGCCGTTTCCTCTGGGTTAGCGTGCAGGGAGGGCCAGGGGCTGGATTCTGACCCACAGCGAGCGCTGATCGGGGAATTTAGTGTGCGCATCGCATGCAGCTGGGTCTCGTTCAGGAGAAAAACCATGGTGGCTGATCGAAATCTGAAACAGCACAAATCTAACTCCTCAATTCCGCCCTAGTACTACCTCTTGCCAGACTGCACCTGCTCCTGCGAAATGCCCAGGTTGCAAGTTCACTGCATCTGATCTATTCAGGAGGGGCGTCTTTGTTTTAAGTGGGTACTGGAGCTGTGCCGCACAGGCCCCGTCCAGAACGCGGTATTGGGGAGACTTCCTTTTACGTGCAGCTGCCAGCTGCTGTTTGAATCCCAAGGCTGCTGAAAATTAGTAACAGAACAAATAATAGCAACCACGCCTCAGAAGTCTGTTGTGTACCATCAGTATACTGAGGCCTCGACTCGTATTGTCCCAATTAATTCTTGGGACAATTAATGCTCAAGAGGTACCTAGCGTTCTCCCCATCTTACAGATCAGAAAACTGAGGCTTCAGGAAGGTGAAGCCACTAGCCCAGTATCACTCACCTTCTAAGTGCAGAGTGGGAGCCTCGTCTGTCTGACTCCTCGGGGTCCTTCTTTACTGCTCTCGCCTTCACCTTCCCGGACTTCTGGGAACTATGTAAATTTTAGATAAACTAGTGTGGCCTTCATGTCGTCTCACTGGTGAAAGGGGGTATATGACAGTTTAGATGAAATGCACTGGGAACCATTGGAAACCTCAGTATACTGACGGCTAATCACCAGCTCCCCAAAACCTATGCCCCATGTTGGGCCCAGTCTCTAATTTCCCACTGAAGAGCAGATGCCCCCAGCCATGCCCCCCCAAAGAGGGGATCTCCTCTCTTCCAGATGCCTCGAGTTACACCCGATGGAACGAAAGGAGCAGGGGACTGAGGGAGCAGGAGACTGAGGGGGCAGAGACTCAGCTGGTACATCTGAAAGGAAAAGGGGTTTATGCTTTTTATTCCTCTCCTTGTCTGGATCCACCAAGCCCCGAGCTCTTTGTGTGAGAAAGGCTGGGTCCCCCGCGGACAGGCCTTCCTGGTGGTCCTTAAACTGCTCGGCTGCATTGGTTTATCATGTTTTTAAAACCTGCTCACCGCCAGGGTCCGAACAGGACAGTACAGATATGAAATTTTAATCCTCAATAAAAAGTCAGAAATGACAGCCATTCAGCTACTTTCATCGCTTTAAAAGTCTGTGCTCCTAAAAATCAGCCTCTGGTTTATGTCTCTGTAATGCAGGGGAGTGACAGGAGTGAGAGGCTAGTCTGAAAGTCACTTTGGGTCAACTTTTTAAAAATTCCTTAATATTAATATCTTTTCATTCTGGTTTAACCTGTAAGTGCTCTTTTCCCTTACTTCTTGATAAGGCAAGGCTGGGTAGCTGCCGAGGACTGGGGGGCAGCCTAGATCATCAATCATTTTTTGTTCTAAAATCTTCGTATGTCTGTGGTGGACGCACAAGGAATTGTCGCTGTGCTGCTTTTGTAAATAATCATGGTCAAAATACATCTTTTCTTGTGTAAGCTCATTGCTTCATCTTTTACTCATTGGGCTTCCCGGGACTAAACTGAGGCTCACCAGGACCCTAATCACAGCCAGAGGAAAAGTCTGCAACCAAAAGCAATGTTGTGCAATGGTGGAGCACCTTTAGAAACAAAAACTACTTCTATTAAAATGCTAATCCTAGCCCGGCCGGGCGTGGCTCAGCTGTTGAGCGTTGGCCTGGATCCTAGGATCCAGGCGATCAGGGTTCGATTCCGGGTCAGGGCACATGCCCGGGTTGTGGGCTGTAGCTGATCAATGACTCTCATCATTGATGTTTCTGTCTCTCTCTCCCTCTCCTTTCCTCTCCCTGAAGTCAATAAAGATATATTTTAAAAATATAATAATAATAAAATAAAATAAAATAAAATAAAATAAAATAAAATAAAATAAAATGCTAATCCTAGCCCTGGCCGGAGTGGCAGCCCACTCACGGAAGGGTCAAGGGCTCAATTCCTGGTCACGGGCACACACCTGGTTGCAGGCTCAATCCCGGGCTGGGTTGGGCACATGTGGGAGGCAACCAATATATGTGTCTCTCACATCACTGTCCCCCCCACCCTTCCTTTCTCTCAAAAAGGCAGTGGAAAAAATATCCTCAGATAGGGATTAAAATAATAATAATAATAATAGTAATAATAAAATACAATAAATAAAATGCTAACCTTAAACCTTGCCAAGGTAAATCTGCTCAGAGGACACCAGACTACATTTCTTTCCAATGGAAAAAATTACCGTCAAACAAGGAGGTGTTCTCGCAGGTGCAGAGGGAAACTCCATCCTGGAAGGTGAGGGGGAGAGAGCCCAAAGCTCCAGCCCCACCCGCCCTCATCTCCATTTTGATTCTCCAGAAAGCTAAAGATCCCTAAAGCATGAGGCCACTGAGTCACCCCAGCTGGAGAATCCCTGGGCACCCTGGTCCCTAAGTGCCTCTTCACCCAGCTGCCCTGCACCTGGGGTCCTCCTGCCTTCGGGGCTGGGTGGCCTCACCGGCCCCCGTGGCCAGCCCGCCCTGCTCTCACTGAGCACTTGGTACCTGAGCTTCTCAGGCTCTGGTTTATTTCCATACAGGTCAGTGTATTTTATTTATGTTTCCACGTCTACTCGCCCACCTTCAGTACAGGAACCGGGTCCTGTTTGCCTGTCTGTCCTTTCCCGTCTCCATCTCTGTCTCCTCTATTTGAGTATTTCCTGGCACATAGGAAAGTGGTGGCTTCATCAATCAGGCCACTTCCCCAGGAGGTGGTGTCTACACCACCTCCGATGCTAAAAGCATTTGTAGATGTGATCCATCAATAAGTATGGAGAAACTGTCCATCTGGGGAGGTGCTGAAAATGGAGACAAGGAAATGCCCGCTTCCAAAATATCTTTTTAAAAAGTAGTTTCCAAAAAGCGTAGACTGGTGAAATGGTGACTGGCAAAATCCTGGAGCAGATTCCTAAATAGGTGAGAATTTAGAGAATGATAGGATTTGTAAATCCCAAGGTGAGTTCTGCGGAATCCAGGCATTCCAAGCTAACCATGTTTTTTTTAAAAATGTATATATGTATGTGTTTATTGATTTCAGAGAGAGGAAGGGAGAGGGGGAAAGAGAGAGAAACATCAATGATGAAGAGAGTCATTGATCGGCTGCCTCCTGCACGGCCCCTAATGGGGATGGAGCCCACAACCCGGGCAGGTGCCCTGACCGGGAATCAAACCATGACCTCCTGGTTCATAGGTCAATGGTCAGACCACTGAGCCACACCAGCTGGCCTAACCATGTTTCTTTTTCATGAGATTAGTGGGAAGGGGATAGTTGAAACTAACTCAGGGATGTACTCTGATCGGTCTGGAGTTCTTGCCGCCGATTGATTCAAATTTAATTGTACCCCTGGAGCGCCGTGGCTGACGGGTGTCCCAGGGCCAGGGACATAGAGCCCTGCCTGATGGTCTTGACTTACTGTTTCTTAATTTCAGCAAAACGTTTGACACAACCTGTCTTAGCATATTTTTTCACTTACTCAACAACTATTCATGAAAGGAACGTTCTGTGCCAAGCCTTGTATTAGACGCTTAGTCAGTGTTTGTGGCTCAGAAGGAGGTTGTGAGTTCATTGCTAGCAAGGCAAGACCTAGTCAAGAGTCATTGCCTGGAATTCTCCTTGGAACAAAGCAGGAAGTCGGTTGATTCAGTCATCCCCGGGCATCGTGCCTCTCGGGGGGCACCCATGCTCCCCACCCTCTCAGGTCTCTGCTCCCCGAGTCCTTTGACCACCCTGTCTGTCGGACCTTGCCCAGCCGTTTCTTATTTCCTCAGGTTGCTTTATTTCCCTTCGTTGCCGCTGTCTATAGGTGTGTTCCTATGCTTAGCTGCCCCCGGCCTGTGTCGTCAGACGGTGGCCTGAAGAAGGGGAGGCGTTTCACAGGACGGGGCCTTTGTTCCTTCCTCTCTACGTGTTTATCAGTGATCATCGCTTCCATTCCTGTCAATCAGACTCCCAGACGATAGGAAGTTAGGGGAGGGGATAACTGATAAGGTAAATAAGGGAATCAAAATTCATCACAATAGCATATGCCAAAGCACTTGGATCCCTGGGAAAGTGTAATTCAGTGTAAGTTATCATCATTATTTTATGTGGCTGTAAATCGGAGCCAGAACAAAAAAAATGAAGGTTAAGTGCAGGCTCATGCATTTATGTTCAAAAAATCAATTACCCTCGTTCGAGATGAAGGAGGCGAGGAGGGCAGCCCTGTGCACGCGGGGATTTAGCCATGAGAAGACGCTCTGAGAGCCGCCGCAGCGGATGCACAGCGTCCGGGCGGCTGAGCTGTCTCGGGGCATTTCGGGGTGAGGGGCTCCATGCCGTGACGTGGGCACTGCCAAAGCAGAAAGTGGCCGGCAGAGGGTCCCTCAGAGAACAGCAGTGGGGATTGGGGCATTCAGCCTGAAGGACGGGGCAGTTGGGGAGCTGGGGGCTGCCTTTAACTCCACGAGGGGTGCTCACCTGGAGACGGGGAGCTTGTGTGTGTGGAGGGCTAGGTTAGGACTGCTGGGTCCAGGGGTCAGGTCTCCATTCAGGGGAAGGGGGTGACCTGGTGAGGTGCAAGCCGGCTGTCGCTACAGATGTTTAAAGAGAAGCTAGACAACCGTGGGACCGAGAGGGAAGCTCTGAGGGCTCGGCCACCTGCCCTTTGCCGTCCGACCCTAACGTTACCCGTCCGCCTGACTTCAGTGTCTTCCTCCTGCTCCCACTGGCTCCTTTCCTGCTGGGCTGCCCGTTGGTGAAACAGCGCCGTGCACACTTGCCCTCCTCCCTGTGAACGTGCTCTGACTGCTGCGATTGGGGTGTCTGTTCTTGCTCAGTAGGTCACGACTCCCTGGGTCTCCCCCCTTCTCTGTCCCCCTGCCCTCTCCGTGGGGTGCAGTTTGACACCTTTGCCCTTTGGGAGCCCTCTGAACGCCGTTACTGTTACCCACTGGGCACTGTGGCTACGTGTGTGGCACCTTCACCTTTTGCAGTGGTGCTCGCGTGCCCGAGCCTTCCTGGATGGCCTGAGTACCACCTGAACCCTGAGTACCTAGTGAGCGTGTTGTACCTTGAAAACGCTGCAAGGAACAACTGAAAAATGCAGCTTGGATATGATTTTCTAAGGCAGCCTCTCTCTCTCTCGTCAACACTTCTTTAGAGTTCTGACAACTTTAGAACAGGAATTCCATGTAATTTCTTTGTAATTCTAATTGGAAGAGAATTCATGGAGATGGATAGAAATAGGCAGATTCCTGATGTATTTTGGAGGCACAACTGATACCACCTGCTGATGGATTTGATTCAGAGAATGTGGAAAAGAGAGGCCCAAATCCTCAATTCGAGTGTTGAAACTGAGGCCCAGTGAGATTCAGGAGCTTCTGTCTAAGGCGAGAAAGCTGTTCCGGGCAGGGACTAGCCTCCGATTCAGCTCCCTAACCCTACCTCTCCTCCTTGCATCATTATGAGATTTGCATAAGAAAGGGTAAATTAGCACTGCATTCTATTAGCTGTTTGATTTCGGCACAGTGAAGTTTTGAGTATGTCCGTGGTAGACAGTGGGCTCTATCCATCCAGCTAGTCCATTTGTGGTTCCTTCCAACCAGGCCTCTACTCTTCAGGAATCGATACTCCGTCTCTGACAGTAGGTGTTTGTAACCACAAATGCACTTCAGCTACAGTCTTTTCTGAGTCTGTCCTATTTTCAGAAGCTACATTTCCTAGTGATGTCATGAATTATTAGAGGGAGAGTGGGCAAGGGAGCAAGTCCATCTCTTGCAGGGGTTCTTGCTCCAGTGCCATGTTCTGCGGTTTTAGCAAACTGGCCCTCGTAGGCCAGCTGTCCTGAGAAAGCTCCCCGGGAGCAGCAAATGCTGCAAATTCAGATCTTCGCTCTTCAGCTGATGCACCAGGTAATTCGGAAAGAGTCCCTTCACCTCTGAACTCTGATCAAGATGTCCCCAGCCCTTGTATAGACCCAAGAACTGGAAAAACAACAACAGAATAAAACAAAAACACTAGAAATGTGGGTCCACTGCTCGTGGCTTTCTCTGTTCATTCGTTCCCTGAATACTGAGTTCCCTGCCCATGCCAGGTACCTGTCTGCTGGAGGCGGCGTGTGTGAGGGGCGGCCTTGATCTTAGGCTGTCTCCTGAATCTCAGGTGGCCAGTTAAGGTTCCGGTCTCCTCTCCAGCATCACCTTTTGAACAGGTTCCCTTCTTTACCCTTCTCCAGCATTGTCTGTGAAACACTCCCTTTTGTCTCTGAAGGGACCGTTTAAAAAAACAACAACACCTCACAGTGGCAAAAACTCTCCTACAAATCAACATCTGATATTTTAATCAACATATTAAAAACTGATAAGTGTTTAATCCCAAGGCCATATTGTTCTGTAAATTTTCTTACACAAATGGCAGGGCTCTTAGAATTTCACAATTATACTCGAAAGTTTTCTACCAGGTGAAGGTTATTTTAAGTGATTTTTCAGGGATGAATTTTCGCCCAAACATGCAGACTTACAAATACGTGGAAGCAGAAAGGGAGTCTGTACAAACTTCCAACTTAAATGTTCCCATGTCTTCGTTGCCCTGGTAGTTACGTATGTGTATCTATTTGGCAAAATCCATCAGAACTGCCCATACACTTAAAATACGTGCATTTATTGCCTACCAATTATACATCAGCCAGTGTGTTTCAAAAAGTAAAAGGCAACCTAAAACAATTCAGTTCTATATTCCATTAATATATTTGATTCTGTCTCCAGCTCCTGGTATTTTTATTACGAAGGACTTTTAGTGTGAGTACAGACGGAATGAGCACGGCTATTGTCCAGAGTTTCCTGGATTAGGACGCAAATTTAGCCAGGAAATTAACTTTTAGCCCTAAATTCATGTTATTTTGAGATAAAAATAAATGCATGTCTCAGAACAACCAGCTTATGCGGCACACGGGCGGCTTGTCCAGCTTGAAAACCCAGATAAACCCAGGAACTCAAAACTCTCAGTTTGCAAGCCTTAGTGGGTGTCGGGAGTGACCGGGGGTCTACTGTACCCTTTGATAAACTGAAAAAATCCGGTTTGAAGTGTGTCAAACAGATAGTAGCCTCCAGTATTTTGAAGCACATCTTAGCTCCAAGTATTTCTCTTCTGTCACGGTGTTCTGGTTCCTTTAGATAACCAAGGCAATCTTGAGTTAGGCAGAAAAAAATGTATTAATATATTAACATCTTCAGCTTTATACCAACACAGTTTGAAAATATCATGCTTGTTTGTTACAGAGGAAGGGCCCTCGAAGGCAAAAGGGAGGCTGTGAAAGCCAGAATGTGGCCTCTCCTTGGGCCTCCTGTGTGGAAAGAACGCCTTCTAGACAGATACTCTGTTAGAAACACCGAGACTTGCTCCTGCCAAGAGAGTTAGATCCTCAGTTATCCAGGAAAACATCTTTTCCAGGCAGATCCACTTCCCCAGGATGCCTGGGATTCACAGTAACAATTTTAGAAGAGAGATTAATGCAGCCGCCCCATAAAATATTCCAAGCATCCGTCAGTACCCTCTGAAACAAAGCACCCAGCGTGACACCGAGAGGAAATGACTTCCTTCTCGAAAATGCGAAAATGTGTTTTCTCCCAGGGCGGCAGCCGCTGTCATTTGCACCCTCTGAGGGGGAGATTGGCAGCCGCTGGCATGTTCGGGCAGCTAGAAGGGTGGAGATAATAACAGGACTGGAGATGGGGCCCAGCCGGGAAAATAGGCACGCAGCTAGCGCAGTCTGGGCTGAGACCGAAGGTCCCCACGCAAACACTGCCCAGAGCCCCTCGCCCTTTGTTTAAAGGCAGGGAAAAATCAGCAGCCCTCTAAACCCCCCCTGGTGACACAAGCCACGGGGTTTGGTGACTCGGAGGCAGGCGCAGGTGCAGTGGTGGGGTCAGCTTTGCTCTTCCGTCTGCACCTGGGATAGGCCCGCTCTGGTGCCACCAGGAATGCTTAACAACTCCCAGGGGGGTAGGTCTTGGTTAACCTGGATTCCCTGAAAGTCGGGGTCGTAAGCATTCGCCGTTCCTTTGACTCCTTCTTGTGACATCGTTCCAGGCGTGGTTGGCGCCTGCAGCACACGCCCTGGGTTCTCCCAGAGGCTCTGTCCTGAACACCGGCTGGGACCCTTCTGGCCGCTAGGGGGCAGTCTCCGAAACCACCTCCAAGCTTAGACTCCAGACTGCGTCCTTGCCTTGACTCAGCCCCGTCTCACTCCTAGCGCCTAACTCGCTTATCATTAAGATGCCCCAGTCCCTTTGGGATGGAGCATTTGGGGAGGAAGGTGCGTGCTGTTACGAGGTGTGTTCCATCCAACTGGATATTGAAGGTGATTTGGGGGGTGGGAGGAGATGGGTGGTATTTTCAACTATAAAAATTATATATTTGTTTCTGCTAAACTTTTCTAGTTAGATCCAGGCTATGATTTGAGCCTCTCAGAGTCCCTTCGGCTCATGACCCTGTCTTCTCACCTATCACCACCCCTTTCTACGAAATGCCTGTATGACACTCTGGTCCATGTGCCGCTCTTGTCCTTGTCAAATTAGTAAAGTAATAAAGTGTCAGCCTGGAATGACACCCTGAAAATTCTCCCCTGAAGCCAGTTTTCACTCTTTGAATTCCACCCGCAGTTCATCTCCTTATTAATCTACTTTTAACATAGCCCGCTTTCTACCGTGGGCCCATACAGATCTGCCTTGACCGCGAGAGTGTCCTGAGAGACTCTGAATGCCTCTGTCCGCCCCCCCCGACCTAGCAGGCTGTTCCTCCAGCCTGAAAGCAACGGGTTGGTTTTAGAGGTAGAGCAGAGAAGGGGGGGTGTGGGAAGAAACACGCTTCTGCGCCCGCAGGCCTACAGCCCACGCCTGGACTCCACTGCGTCGTAGCACCAGGCGGGTGTAATTGTGATGTTCACATTCCTGCGATGATCTGCTCCAGTTTCAGTTCAGCCTCACAACACTTACGCTTTGTCTTCTGCATATCCTTTCATAGGTCAGGGCCCCAACATTTGAATTCTTTCTTGTGTTAATGATGTAACGTGGCCAGCGAATCCCAGCACGCTTTCTGGCAGCCGTCCCCTCTCTCTGAGAGCCTGACGGGTCTCGTCGCCCTGGGAAAACCATTTCGCTTAACCACAGCCTCAGTCACCCATGTCCTAATATGTTAATATTTACCTCTCGTGCAGTCTTCCTCCTCGAAGGATTTTTTTCCTCTGGGGGAAAACAACTTTAGAGGCCTCCTGGGGTAGGAATTAAAATTCAGGTGAGAACAAAGGAAGGAAACCACTTTGTTATACTGAGTCATTCGAGTTGACATTCTCTGGAAACACAAACATTTGTTGACACACTTTTCCTCGCCCGCCCTGCATGAGCTGCCCGTGGGTCCATGAGGTCAGCCCCCTTTCTGCGCTTTTCCCAGTGCCTCGATTCCCCTGCTCTCCGGGGAGCAGGCTGCAAATAACCCAGGGCCGGGCTGCAATATTCTTCAACGGTTTGGAGAGGAATTAAGGAAAAAAACTTAAAATATCAAACTTATTTTCCTTATGGTGTTGACTACAATTTAATAAGACTTTCTAAAGCCTAAAATAAAGTCAGCCCAATAAATTTAATTATAAGCAGTTTTAGCAAAAGCGGGGCACACAGAGGAAGGAATTATTCTCCTGGACTGCATTCCAGTTGGCTCGTCTCGTCCATAGGACTCTGGTCATTTTGTCCTGAGGATTCTGGTCATTTTGTCCTGAGGATTTTGGCAATTTTCTATGCTGCTGCTTCGAGTTAAAATGCAGACGTTGAGTAAAACACAGTGAGAAGCAGGTCCGTTGATTGTGTTTTTGTGGGAAACTCAGCCACACGTCGTGCTCAGCTCCCCAACAGCGGAGAGCTGGGACACGGAGCGTGTATTTACAAAGACCCTGAGAGGCAGGCCCAGACCTGCATTGCCAGCGCCCAGCGCCCAGCTCCGTGGGTGACTGGCAGCTAAGCCTGCTCCTCAGAAAGGTCCTTGCTACCCCGGGAGCCTTTATTCTGAGCCCTGAGGAGCCACGCCTTCCGCAGGGCCCCCGAGGCTGCACACACGGGGCACGGAGCCTTCTGTCTCGACTGACAACTGGGAGCGTCCAGGAAAACGTGGAGAATCTCTCTTCGGCCGGTTTCTGCGTGGTGCACAGTGCGTTCTGGAAGCATCGGGGCAGGGGTTTATCTTCCCCTTTGTATTGTAACCACAACTGAATTGTATTCACCAGCAAACATGACAAGGCTGCAGTTCTTAGACTAGATTTTAGGGACAAGAATGACCGTTTCAACCTGTGTATGCCCCACAAGTTCAGGGGCTCTAACAAGTTTATGCAGAGAAAAATGTACTTTTTGTTGTCACGGAAGACTTTTTTTTTCCTATTTCAAACAACATTTTTTTCTTATTTTACTTTTTTCTATCACCATTTAGCCCCCTCTGTGCCCTCTCCCACCTCCACCCCCCCCATCACCGTGCTGTGGTCCATGCCCGTGAGTTCTCTCTCTCCCTCCCTCTTCCCTCCCTCTCTCTGTCTCTTTTTTTTCTTAATCCCTCACAGCCACCACCCCCCGCAACGCCCTAGAAGACAGTTCTTTTTATTGCTGTTTCTGAAAACAAAACACACCGATTTTATCAATCCTTAGGAAAAGACTTACAGAGACAACGTGGGAGGGATAGATCCTGTTGCTCCCAGCAGATGGCCTCTTTGTAACTGAGTCGACGAATGTCATAGGTCAAGAGCCGTTTAAGTGACACCTGCGTATTTTAGTCCCACCTTCCTGCGTAAGAGAGAAGCACAGAACGAGAGCAGTGAAACTGCGTCAGTGCCTTTCTTTCAGGGGTTAATACAATGCGGCGCCCAGGTTACGTATCAGTCGTGAATGTGGCTGGAGTCCTAGTTGTGCCTCTTTTGAAAGTCAGCTGGTCAGGAAGACGTCGCCGATCAAAAAGCTGAGCCTGTGAGCACTGCAGGCCGACCTCAAGTCTGGGTTCCAGCATTTCAGTGCCTGCCCAGCGTGCGTCCTACGGTCCTGAGGTTTATCTGGGTTTCATTTTGCTTTTTTAGGTTAACGCTCGGCTTTTTTGTTGCTGTGTTTGGGGGCGGGGGAGGTCTTTTGGTTATGATTGTTTCCCATTTATTTATTCTGGGAATCATAAATTCTGGGACCCCTTCAGGCTCCACGTGGCGGTGCCCAAATGGGAAAATTGTAGCCACCTTATTACGCCCATGAGCTCCTCTCTCGGGTGAGACCCGGGTGCTCGGCCCCACCCCTGGGAGTCCCAGTTTAGGACACGTGCCAGCCCAGCAGCAACCTGGCTACGCTTTCAACTACTCAGCCACCTCATTCCCGTCCGATCTGATGAGAATTCTGTAAAGTCTCACCCGGGCCGCGATTTCAGACCCACCGCCCGCTCGCTCCGTCGGTCCCGTCTAACCTCTGCGCCGCGCGTGGGGCCCGTGGCAGTTGATTCCGCAGCGGCCCGCCAGCGTCACTCGGTGAGTGTCCGTTGAAGAGCGGCGCGCACACATTTCAGGGATGGGCGCGTTTCCAGTGAGATGCCCGGGTGACAGCACTGTGGAAATAAACGCACGGCCTGTCGGATCTGAATTTGCCACTCCCCTCCCCCTTCCCAGGGCCCAGGCCACACCGATTGCCCCCGTGGGGCTGGCAGACGCTGGCCCACGGCGAACTCTGCTGGACCCAAACCCCCGCGGTGGTCGCCCATCCCACGCAAGCAAACTGATGGACTGTGTCATGCGGTCTCTGTTACAGTCGAGCACACAGACACGGGGGGGGAGGTTACTTCATGTCGGGTGCTGTGGTAGAGGTGTCAGGGAACACAAAGATAAGCGACATCCAGTCTCTGCTCTCAGGGCCGCTGGACATCGGCCAGAGGCGCGGTTCCGGCTTCTGGCCCGAATGGACAGGGAGTGAGCACCTGCCCAGGTAGGGCCAGGAGCAGAGCCAGGGAGGGAGCCGTCGGCGCCCCCTTTTTGGAGGACTGGGGACCCTGATGTTCTCGAGAGATGGGTAATCGCAGGGCTTACGTGTGAAGAGAGGGGAGGACGGTGGAATCCCAGGCGCCTGGAACAGAGGTGGGAAAGCATGTTCTTCCACAGCACGACTCCCCAGAGGAGGGATTTGAGGCCAAAGGCATAATTTTTGTCATTTCTGGCTACCTCCTTTACTTATTTACTTAATAGTTTTCTTCAAATGGATTCACCGTTTTTACTTAAATAAACGTATGTCAGAAGGAAAACATTGAGCCCTGGCTCATTTGGCCCAGTGGTTAGAGCATCAGCCAGCAGACTGAAGGGTCCCAGGTTCAGTTCCAGTCAAGGGCACGTACCTCAGTTGCAGGCTCGATACCCGGCCCCCAGTGGGGCGGGTGTGGGAGGCACCCAATCGATGTTTCCCTCTCTCTCTCTCCCCGTTCCACTCTCTCTGAAAAGCAATGGAAAAAATATCCTAGAGTAAGGATTAATTTTTTTAAAAAGAAAAGCATTGATGGTAAGAGGAAATGTTGGTGATTGTGACCATAAAATAAAACATCAGTACCGCTTCCTATAATAATAAAGCATTGGTAAATGTATATATGTAGCATACTATGGGGATATTATGAAATTCAATACCTTTGCCTGCTGAAGCATCCAGGCCTGAGATCTGTTCCCTCTTTGTTAGAAAATAGCAAGTGTTGGCATAGCAAAAAAGAGAGTCCAGCCTGGCTGGTGTGGCTCAGCGGCTGAGCATCGACCTAGGATCCAGGAGGTCACGGTTTGACCCCCGGTCAGGGCACATGCCCGGGTTTCAGGCTCGATCCCCAGTAGGGGGCGTGCAGGAGGCAGCCGATCAATGACTCTCATCACTGATGTTTCTCTCTCTCACTCTCGCTCTCCCTTCCTCTCTCTGAAATCAATAAAGATATATTTTAAGAAAAGAATCAAGTGAGTGTTGTTAGTTACAGCAATATCTCAAGTATCCGGAAGGTAGTTATGAATGTGTTTTATTTTATCAAATACAGTCTTCTCCTGACCCTACCAGGTTCCCTAGTAATACAGAAGGTTCTTCTAAAGTGAAGTCTCCAGGCCTGAGCCTTATCAAGTCATTAATATTTCATCTAAAAGAACAGAACACCTTAACCTGAACCCCGAGAGTAAGATCTGGACCCAAGCATTCAGACGAGTGTGTTTTACAGCCGGAATATCGTGAGTGGGATAACATTTCTTACGTTGTCTTTTTCTTTCAGAAACAGGGAAGATTGACCACGAGATTCACAAGTACAACACCCCGGGATTCACTGGGTGCCTCTCCAGAGTCCAGTTCAACCAGATCGCCCCCCTCAAGGCGGCCCTGCGGCAAACCAACGCCTCTGCGCACGTGCACATCCAGGGCGAGCTGGTGGAGTCCAACTGCGGGGCCTCCCCGCTCACCCTCTCCCCCATGTCGTCCGCCACCGACCCCTGGCACTTGGACCACCTGGACTCAGGTAAAGCTGAAAGCAGCCTTGGGCATATTGCTTGTTTGCTTTAAGCCTCAGTTTCCTCACCTGTAAAATGGGGTTGGTAACAGCACCTCGCTGGCAATGTAGTTGGAGGATTGAGAGCGAAGGAATGCGTGGGTACGAGAGGTCTCAGCACAGTGCCGAGCTCACATCAGGTGTCAGAAGTTCCCACCGTCAGCCTGGCCGGTGCGCTCAGTGGTTAGGGCGTCAGCCTGCACACCAAAGGGTCTCGGGTTTGATTCCCGGTCAAGGGCGCGTACCTGGGTTGCAGGTTTGCTCCCAGCCGGGGCATGTGTGGGGGGCAAGTCGATGTGTCCCTCTCACATCGATGTCTCTCTCCCTCTCTCCCTTGCACTTCCTCTAAAAATCAATGGAAAAAAGATCCTCAGGTGAGAATTAACAAAAGAGAAAAGAAAGAAAAAAGAAACATAGAATCTCGGGCCCTCACCCCAGACCCACTGCGTCAGCATCTGCATTTTAGCAGGATTCCCAGGGGACTTGCCGTGTGCACGTGGACGGCTGAAAGCACTCACCTGTGCAGTGGTTCTCCATCTCAGATGCACTTTCACGTTACCTGGGGAGCTTTCAAAAATCCCGGTATCCAGGCCCCACCGCTAACCAATCAAATCAGATGCCCTGGGGGCGAGCTGGCAGGTGTCCATCGATGTGAAACCTCCCTGGGCGGGGGCCAGGGGGGTTCCGATGGGTAGCCAAGATCGAGAATCACTTACCAAAGAAGAGAGCAGCTTACTAACCAGCCCGCTTGGTGAGCCCTTTTAAATATGGTTACCAAAAGAAAAGGAGATTAATGCCCAAATAGTACAACAGAAAAACAGCTCATGAAAGGCGCTGAAGCTTTTAGGTGGGGAAGCCTCAACTTGAAAAGCTGTGGCCATAAGCTCACCAAAGGTCAGGCCCCTCTGACCATCCTATGGGGAAGCTCATGGAGACAGGAGTTTCCTTCTAAACTTGAGGACGGCTGGTCAGCCTTCTCGCAACTGGGAAAGCAGACTTCAGACAGAAGAGCAAGAAATCCACAGTGTGGGGCCCGACCCAGCGGCTCTCGTGAAAGCTAGTCAGTGTGGAAGCCGCCGCACCCCAGGAAGGAACCTCAGTTTGAAGATGTCCAATTATTATTCAGTTTCTTGAAACAGCCGCAAACTTCACTTGAAAGGATATCGGGGGGTAAAATGCTGCTTAAAACGAAGTATGCAGCCCTGGCCGGTGTGGCTGGGTTGGCTGAGCACCGTCCCGTGCACCAGGAGGCTGCCGGTTCCTTTCCCAGTCGGGGCACATGCCCAGGTTGCGGGCTCGGTCCCCCCCGGGGTGCATGTGGGAGGCAACCGACTGATGCTTCTCTCTCACATCGATGTTCCTCTCTCTCCCCCTCTCCTTTCCTCTTTCTCTAAAATCAATAAAAACATATTTTTTAAAAACTGAAGTATGTGCATCTTTGAAAAGAAGGCGCGGCCCTGGCTGTGAAGAGTGGGGCGTCCGATGGCCTCAGTATTGAGGGTTGGTGGCGATCAGCCGGAGCCCCTCACCTCACACCCTCACCCGGGCGCGTGCTTTGCAGAGACCTGGAGGCTGGAATTCAAGACGTCCCCCCTTAGGCCCCGGGTTCTCTCTGCTCCCTTACGTTTCTTTCTTACTGAGATACCAGACGGTAAAAACAGAAAATGCATTCTAAGCTAAGCTGGCTCCGTGCAATGAGATCTTTTTCCTCGCCTGGACACTGCCGACAGTCACTCATTGCGTCTCCCGTGCCTTGTGGGCCCTGCCAGTGTTTTCCAAGGCGAGGGAGGCACAGTGGGGCTGGCCGGGCCGTGCGCCGCACAGCTGGGAGGGAAGACGCTGGCTCCTGCCGGGCAGTGTGGCGCCTTGGGTCGCGGGCCAGCCGATCACTGTGGGAAGAAAACCGACGTGGCATTGCGTGACAATACAGTCGCCGCCTGTCTGTTTCCCTGCAGCCCTGCTCGTTCTGTCGGAGAGAAAGTCTCCGATTGGTTCACTCTGTTGAGAGCCCCGACAGGGTTATAAAGTTTTACCAGTGTATTTATGTAAATTAGAAATTGGATCGAGTTAGTGAAAATAAGTAAATAAATAACTGTTACGTTTTGCGTGGAAATGGCAAAAAATGTGCAGGTGGTTCCCCGGTGATTGGAGTGTGGAAGGGACCGGGCGGTGTGGCCGGATCGCCACGCACTCAGGGCCGAGCCCGGGTGTAAGTGTGCGTCTTTACAGGGGGAAATGGTCAACAAAATTGTGTTGACTTGACTCGAACCAGTTCCGCTCTATTAGGAACATCCAGTCACTGTTTTTCCTGCCTCTTTTTCCCATTGATAAAGGTACAGGCTGTTCCTAAAGCGAATCATTACCGTCCTGAGGGTTATTTTTAGAACAGTAGTTACAAGGTAGAAAAAACCTACCCAGCCCTGAGCTCCGGTGCATCGACAGGCCGCAGAGCAGGGGACAATTGCTGGGATCTGGCCTCTCAGTCACGGGCTCTGTTCTTTCTTGTTGTCGAATCCAGGGAACCTTCTTTCCTTGAAACAGCAAGGACTTCCCAGCAGACAGGCAACTGCAGACAGCAGGGCCCACTCTGTGAAAAATAAAAACAAGCCCTGGCTGGTGTTGCTCAGTGGTTAGAGTGCCGGCCTTCGCACCAAAGGGCCCCGGGTTCGATTCTGGCCAAGGGCACATACCTGGGTTGCAGGTTCGATCCCCAGCCCCAGTTGGGGGGAGTGTGGGAGGCAAACCAATTGGTGTGTCTCTCTCACATCAATGTTTCTGTCTCTCTCCTTTCCACTCCCTCTGAAAAGCAATGGAAAAAATATCCTCAGGTCAGGATTAACAGAAATTTAAAAAAACACACCAACAAAACAAACACCAGAAAAAGTATACTCAAGAGTTGGAAGCCATCAATTTCTATGCTAAGAACCAACTCCGAACTGCACAGCACCGTGTCCCGGGGCATGCCTCGTAGCCTCGGGGTGTTTTATCACATTCGTGATACTTGGTTCTGAATACACCAGGCCAAAGGCCACATCCTAGGACCTTTTGTAAAATATCATATGATAGACATAGCACTTTAAGACGTAAGGCTTCATTCCCTAAGGAATCTTGTGGTTTTCAAGATTAGCCCTGGCCGGCGTGGATCTGTAGTGAGAGTGTCGACCTGCAGACTGAAGGGGATCGGGTTCGATTCCCAAAGGTTGCAGGTTCAATCCCTGGCACCTGTCAGGGCTCAAGTGGGAGACAACCAGTCAATGTGTCTCTCTGGCATCAATGTTTCTCTCTCTCTCCCTCCCTTTCAGTCTCTCTGAAGATCAATGGGAAAAAAATGTATGTATATATATATCCATCCTCCGGTGAGAATAACAACAACAAAAAAGATTATAACTATTTAGTAGTTTCCAGAACTTCTAGTGCCTAATATTCCCAGCACAGGTACAACGACTTCCACACCTACATTAATTTACAGGTGCACCTCGCCCAGAAGGGCCCCGGGGAATCAGCCTCTGCTGGGTGCTGGCAGCTGAACAGCCTCCCCTGTAACCTGGGCCTCCCCGGCGCCCACCCTGAAGCTGACCTGCATTTGACTGAGGGGCTCTTGAAGGAGCTCTCAGTGGATGGGACGTGGAAAGTCCAGGAGCATTGAGCAGAGTGGAAAACAGTTAACACGGCCCAATTGTCCTCCTGTCCAGACCAAGGTCAAGGTTGTCAGGAAGCCAGGAGGGTCCAAACCCAAACTTGCCCAGTGGGTTCACTCGGGCCCACAGAGCTGTTGAAAAACCAGCCCTCTTAGTAATGAGGTTCCCCCAAATCAGTAGGGAGCTCGATGGAACATGGCACCAGGGATCACTCAAGGTAACCACCCTGCCCCAGGTGGGTTCCAGAATGTTCAGTCTGCCCAGCTACTGCGAACCGAGAAATTCGGCTCAAACTCACCACAGCACCTGACCCCTGGGAACGAGAGTTTGACTTCTAAACGCTCCCCTACCCTCCCTCTAGTGCCCTGATTTTTAATGACTTGATTTCTTGCCTATATCCCAAATTTCCTTCCCACCATCTGAAGATAAAATATTTTTACATCTTCGTGTGCAAGAGAGTTATGGATATGACGAACGTTTAAAAACGGCGTGTATTTATTCAGTTCCCTTCATAATCACAAGCTGGTAGTTGGTTGGCTTTACCACCTGCAAGCACTTAAAATAATCTTTCCAGCTCTTATAATGGCATCTTAATTATTCCTGAGCGGATCCCTTTTTCACCCGTCTGCTAAGATTGCATGATTAATGCGCTTCATCTCTGCCACCTAATCTTTTTATTCTCCTGCGTGTCTTTTGTTCTCTTCAGTGACCCACACAGCACACATTTACTCAAGTGCAAAGAACAATTATTATCTCCCCTTTTCTAATGTGTGCTTTTCCTGCAAGTGATGCAAATTCTGCTCTTCTGCAAAAGCACCAAGAGCATTTATTAAGCTTATGTTAAATATAATGTTAGGGTTACAGATTTTTTTTTAATGTTTTTTCACTGATTTCAGAGAGAGAGAGAGAAACATCAAAGATGACAAGAGGTCACTGATTGGCTGCCTCCTGCACGCCCCCTACTAGGGATTGAGTCACAACCCAGGGCATGTGCCCTGACCGGGAATCGAACTTTGATCTCCAGGTTCATGGGTCGACACCCAACCACTGAGCTACGCCGGCTGGGTTAGGGTTACAGATTTTTGATCTGTCAGTCACTTAAGTTGTTTCCATCTTTTGTTTTCATAACGACTAGCTTTGTACACATGGCATTGTTGAGTCAAGGGGTGTATTTTTAATTTTTTTTTTTAATGCCTTTATTGATTTCAGAGAGAGGAAGGGAGAGGGAGAGAGACAGAAACATCAATGATGAAAGAGTCATTGATTGCAATCCAGGAATCTAACCACGATCTCCTGGATCACAGGTCGATGCCCGACTGCTGAGCCACACCAGCCGGGCGACGTATTTTTAATTCTGACAGCTAGTACATATCACCTCCAGCCCAATACACGTCTTAAGGATCAATAAATGTGTAAGATATCTTAAGGATCCTGTTTTGATCAGTCGTATCGGGGTTAGTATCTAATGCCATCGCAACATCTAGGGAGGTGACCATGTGCCTTTTCTTCTGTGATAGCTCAGTGGTGAAACTGTAGTAATAGATTTCCAGTTAGTGGACCCAGCTTTCATTCCTGGCATTAAACACTTTAGTCACGGTGAGGGATTCTCTCAAGATGTAACTAAAATCCTTTTACCAAACTTTGTTTAGTTTTTTAAAATACGCCTGTAGCCCTAGTCAGTGTAACTCGTTTGGTTGGAGCATCGACCCCATACACGGGGCGCTGGGGAAGTGCAGGGAAACAGGCATCCTCGTTGCTGTGGCAACTTCTCTGGCGATGGCAGAGCCTCTGACTCCATCCAGCAAGTCACGGTATTTGTTTTCGCCTCATTTTTGTGCGGCAGAAATGTTCTGTGTGATGCCCACAAAAACAAAGTAGGTTTGAGTCGTCCACAGGTGTGTGTGTCTGTCCGTTAATATTCTCGCATATTACTCGGGGCCACTCGGGGAGCACAGCTCCCTCCAGGTTAATTGGGCATCACCCCCTCTATTGACTTGTCATTCGGAAGGACTGTTGCTGGAACCTCTGAGTGTGAATTTTCCCCTGGGCAAGGGGTAGGGGGTCCCTGCCAGTCTCCACCTGGAAATCTGGCTCCACTTTTGCTGGCACACAGGGGCCTTGTGTCCTTGCCTGTGATTTCAACGTTGCAGAAACATTGTCCAGGTGACGTTTTGGCCCAATGCCGTCCACTCTTCGGAGGAAGGTCTCTGTGCAAACATCAGTAATAAACAGGTGGCCCTTCGTTTCGCTCACTGGAGAAGGTGTTTGACCGATGCCCTGGGCTCTGCAAAGGCGCCTCGAAAATGTGAAAGAGCAGGTGGATTCTTGACTCTGCCGTCAGTTTCTGCCCAGGAACAACCCGTAAGGCTCAGGGGGAAAAGTAAAGTCAACTTTATGTTAAAATCTAAATGTACACAAAGCCCATATGAATGTGGGTGCAGCTTTTTTAAACATTGAGAATGAATCGCCTTGACATTCCCCTCTTGGGAAAGGCTGAGCGTGGTTTTCAAGAACTGACTTGGGAATTTTAATTGTTAGAAAACGAAAAGATAAAACCAGAAATAACAGCTTAAAATTGTAAAGCATGTCAGTTGCTGAAATGCTGTCAGGGCAGGATTTTGTCTGACCCACGGTGGCCCTGTAGGTGTGAGTGGACACTAGTAGGAACATGAGACTCGGAGAAAGCAAACGCCTTCATACCCTCAGGAAACAGCGGCGTGGCTGCCCAGGGCTCGCTCAGCCCTGCCTCACACCGCACACCTGGAGACCCCTGCTGCCGACGCCCATCTCGAGATGCCTGCTGGGCGGTCAAGGCTGGGGACCAGCCCCCTGTCCGCAGCACCTTGCTCTCAGGGACGCAGAGACGAGCATCGCCGGGCCCGAATTTCACATATACTCCCCTCAGATTCAGTGCTCTCCCGCCTTCCCCTTGCTCTCAATGAAAATAATGGAATTTAAACATAAAAGAACTCCAGTTCTTTATTCTGAACTGTCTTCCATCTTCTGCGACCCCGTGACTATCAAGTGGAGTCTGAAGTAGGGAGTCCTTTGCGCACCTGTGGGTGAAATTCCCCCTGCTCTGCACACTCCCCCCTTTTTGTTTTTAACTTTCTCTTTTTTGATATGGACTAAGTCGTGCCCAGGACAGCTCGGGCCAATTAAGTATTTTTTCACACTCTGTTGACATGAGTGAGAGGAAGGGCTGGGCAGAGCCACGTGGCTTATGCTGGACGTTGACCTCAACATCTTGATCAGAATGGGTGCCGGGCCCGGGAGGAGCCCATTGGTGGGGAAGCATTAGGAAGTTTTAGAAACCTTTTCTTTCCCAGGTTTTCTTCGATGACCATTGGTCGTTCCACCTGCCAACAAGCAAAGACACTGTCTTTTGAGATCTGAGGGTAATTCAGGGAGAGAACAGCACCAAAGACGGCGGGAACATCCAGCGTGGGGGCTGCAGTGTCAGTTTTCTGAGATCAGCCTTCTTGGAAGACAAGACACGTCGTGGGATTGGAATTACATGTTTTCGCTTCTGCTAATGCAGCCGAAAAGAGCACTTCAAAAGCACAGGCCCTGCTGGGCATTGATAAAAGACTTAAACTATGTGCAGAATTAATTTTTAAAGCACTTTAGCTGTGCTCTCTGCCCCTTCCTAATAGACCACGCAGCGGGCCGGATGCGGTGCACGCCCCTGCATTCTCAGAAGCCCTCCTCCCGTGCCCTGGTTTCCGAACACTTAGGAATAAAAAAGGGTCAATTTTACATTTTTTTTTAAGGAGCAATTACAGCAGACATCCTACAGAACCAGAGCCGTATGAATATTGACGGAGCGAGTCCAGGGAGAGCAGGAGCCCATCCATCGCCTGGAACCGAAGACGTGTTCTGCAGACTGAGATAGAGGTTGTGGCAGAAGATGAAGTGTTTTTCCGGATGCTCTTTATTATTACCCACTGGACTTACCTCGAAAGACACACACGATGATGTCAGCAGCAGATCAGTAATCTTCAGTTGTTTCCAAAACAGGCAAACTTTGGCCCTTAACTGACTAGAAATTCACCGGTGGGAAGTGAGGGGAGACCCTCCCTCCTGCCTGGTTCCTCAGATGATTAAAGGCGCCTCCGTATTCTCACAAATGACGAAACTCGTCTTTTGACTCTAATTTAGGTGATCAAAAAGTTATTTCAATTAGGCTCCCAAGCTAGAAGTTCTGCACATCCAAAGCCTTCACGAACTCTTGCCCTGTGCCCAGTGGAGATGTCCTCAACAGGAGCCTGAAGGCAACAGCTCCAGGGTCTCCCGAAGACGGTCAGCTCACGAGCAGTGCCAACTCTTGACCACTGTCTCGGAGAAGACGTCAGGGAATGCCTTTAGAAGATGTGCTCTGGGCCCGGCCAGGCGTAGCTCAGTGGTTGAGCATCAACCTAGGATCCAGGAGATCCCAGTTCAATTCCTGGTCAGAGCACATCTCGCTCTCCATCTCCATTCCCCTCTCTCTCTTAAGTCAATAAAAACATATTTTTAAAAAATGCCCTTTGGGACTTGTTCACTATGTTTGGTGGCTTTAGCTTCTTACCGTGGTGATTTTCTCAACCACCCCTCTGTTTGAAAATGAGGCTGTTCCCATGGCCCAGCAGAGAGCCAGCTCTGGCTGCCGCCGCTTTGCTGGGAAGGAAACCATAGCCCGTGTCAGCAGGGACCCTGGGTCCCAGTCACGGGCATCAGGCTTTGTCAGCGCCCACAACTGTGCCCCAGCATTTCATCAGGTGGCAGACGGTGGCTCTGGCGCTTTGGGATATTTGATATTAATCCCTAAACGGCCTCAGGTATTCCACCCTGAGCTGCCTCGTAGGTCAGGGCCCAACCCCGCCCACCGGTGCAGGAACGAGCCACGAGGAGACAAGAATTCTTCCAAAAAGCAAATCAGTGCACTTCAGAAAAAATCAACCACCCAGCATTTTTTAAAATATGTCTGTTCTCATATATGCCTTTGACTGCATCTACGTGGAGACATCACAGTATTTTTCCATTAAAATACCTATTTATTCTTACTCAGACAAAAGAATGTAATGTCAGCCTAGCCTGGGAGCGTCAGTCAATCTTTTTCCTGAAAGGCAATTGAGACAATTCAGAAATTGGCTTAAAAAAAAACACTGGAGCCCGGCCAGTGTGACTCTGTGGCTGAGTATCAACCCCTGAACCAGGATATCAGGGTTCGATTCCCGTCAGGGCACAGGCCCGGGTTGCAGGCTCGATCCCCAGCTGGGGGTGTGCAGGAGGCAGCCGATCCATGACAGTTCTCTCATCATTGATGTTTCTCTCTCTCTCTCCCTCTCCCTTCCTCTCTCTGAAATCAATAAAGATATATTTAAAAACAAACAAAAACACTGAAAGGAGGGAATCGAACAAAATCAATTGCTCATGCAGTCCTTTTGTATAAAAGTTGACATTATTTAAACAACCAGGACATATGGCAGAGGAGAGCTTCCTTTATTCTGTTTCTTTTCGCCTAAGGAATCTCTTTGGGTCACCGGATCTTGGACACTCACGCAGGCTGGAGATGTACGGTTTTGTTTCACTTGTCAGAAGCCAAAACTACATAATCTCTTCCCCATTTGAAACAGGAGCTCTGGCTGGCCAGCTTTCTGTAGAAACCGAGGTGAACGGTATACGCATAGACGCGAGACTGAGGCTCACTCGGCCACGGGCCACGGGCGGGTCCCTGGATAAACACGGCCTGGCCTTGACCAGTCCCCGCCCCGCCGAACGTGACCAGCAGCGGCCTCTCTCGAATAAAACAGCAGCTCCTTCTACCTTCAGCATCTCAGTCGACAACCACTTGTTTTCATATCTGTTTCTAATGCTTAGAACACATTACTTAGGAAAAAAAATAATTTTCTGCCATACCACTCAAATTTGAAGAAAGAAAATAAAGTGAAAGGAAACAAAGAAGCCGGAAAGAACAAAGGCCTGTAGACATCATCTAGCCCAGACCCTGCTGCAAAAAATAGTGCTGCAATTTAAATTAAATTAGAATTAATAGCAGTTTTGTTGGAGTGTCTCAGATTATCACTTTAGATGCTGAAGCTTAAGTGGTTTCCATGGAGATAGTTTCTCGAGGAGATGTCAGCTCCTATCTAATTTTTTTGTCCCTGATGTATGACAGCCTGAAGCTTTTAGTGCCTTTTATTCTGGGGTAGAGAGGAGGTTATGTTAGATAACCTCGATTTATTTTTATATGCACTTAAACGTGTGTTTTATTTGCAATCGGTTCCTGAGCCTAAAGTCTACAATTTTACATATTTTGAAACGTAGTAAATAAGAGCCACAACGACCTTATTTATATTCTGCAATGAAAAAAAAAACAAAAACCCACAATTCTGTTTTATTCCATCTTCTCCCTACCTGCTCAACGGCACGGGCAAGAAGTTTGAGGCTGAGGTGAAGTCGTTTGGAATATATCTATTAAAATAGCCATCACTGTGCTCACCCGAAAAATGTGGGTCTCTCAAGGGAGTGAGCGCTCAACATGCATTAAGACAACCAGGCTTAAGTTATAAATAAAGCCAGGAAAACCGGGGTGCTCATGCTAAAAACAGAACCCTGCTCTTGGGCTTCGGGAGGACTCCTGCTGTACCTGCAGGCTCGCCACTGGTTGCTCTCAGGTAGTCGCCCAGGGCCAGCGGACACAGGAGGAATAAAAATGCTGCCTCGCGGTAAGGGTTGGGCTTAGGCTTTCAAATTTACACCTGCCCGGGCGACTCTGTTGTCCAGAGAGGCTACACAAACATTGACACACCTCCTAATGGACTGATTTTCATTGCACCAGTCAACGAACATCCAGTTAGCTCTGCTCCGTGTCTGCACGGCCTGTCATTGGGACGGCAAACGTCATCGAGACCGGCCCCAGCCTTTGAGAGGGCGACTACGGCGGAAGGAGCGACAAGAATTAAGATGGGGGCCTTTGAAAAGAGGGCGGACACATGCCCCGGTTGCGGGCCCCATCCCTGGCTGGGGGCGTGCAGGAGGCAGCCGATCCATGTTTCTCTCTCCCTCCCTCTCCCTCCCTCTCTCTCTGAAATCAATAAACACATTTTTAAAATGCCTTTTTAAAAAAGAAAAGAAAAACGGAGTCCTTAGTAAGAAACTCCCTGAATCACGACACAAACCTGTTTCATCAGCGTGTACACATTTAATTATGCCCAATAACTCTTTCAATTTTTTTTTTACATTTCCTTGGTGCCACTCAGTAGCCACGGTTCCGGCTACACCAAGGTCACCTGCCTTCGGAGAAGCTGCCGCTATTGGAAGATTTACCTTAAAGCGTAACTTCTCAGGCAAAAGTCGAGCAAACATGAAATCATTTCTGACGTTAAATTAGCTTATATGAGTGACAACAGATGTTCTCCTGACCTGTAGACAGACTTCAGAATCTGTTTGCCTTTTGCATGCTTTCAATTTATTTTATCTTAGAGACACATCTAAGTTTAATACAAGTGATTTTTTTTTTTTATAACAGGGAAAGAAAGGATAGTCATTAGGCAATTAATAGTCTTCTCAGCTCTCATGAAATATTACCCCCTTGTAAAATATTCCTGGAGTGTACAATGTTTTGTTAGAGCCATGTAAAATATTAATAGTAAAATGAGAATACTTTTTTTTTTAATCCACCTGAGGATATTTTTTCCATTGCTTGTCAGAGAGAGTGGAAGAAGGAGAGAGAGAGAGAGAGAGAGAAACATCAATGTGAGAGACACATTAGCTGGTCGCCTCCCACATGCACCCCAATAGGGGCCGGGGATGGAGCCTGCAACCCAAATACGTGCCCTTGGCCGGAATCAAACCCTAGACCCTTCGGTCCACTGGCCGATGCTGTAACCACTGATCAAAACCGGCTAGGGCAAGCAGTGAACACTTTTTTTTGGTGGGGGGAGGATAGGTTAAGGAATTTCCTTTATGTGCTTTCCATTTCCTTCTCGTTGTAACTGTATTTTTATCTGTCCTGCGATCCCCCCTTCTTTGTCTCTCTTTTTCAGTTGGTTTCCCAGATTCTTTTTTTTATTACTGTTGAGAGTATTACAGGTGTCCCCCGTTTCCCCCCGTCACCCCCCTCCACCCCTCTCCCACCCCTCCCCAGGCCCCGCCTGTCCACTGTGTCCGTGGGCCGTTCGTTTATGCCTGTAAGTTCTCTGGTTAATCTCCTCCCGCTTCCCTCTGAGACCTGTCTGTCTGTCCCACGCTTCCATGTCCGTGGCCCTGTCTTGTTCGTCGATCTGTTCTGTTCCTCAGAGTCCACAGAAGCGAATGCTTTTTAAACCCATGCCGCACGCCCTGACAAGCTCCCCCGTAAATAGAGCCAGTGCCACCCGTGGTGAGACGGATGAAAGTGGACAGGAGGCAGGCTTCAGCCGAGCTTAAGGAACAGCACCCTCATCCAGAAACTCACGTCGGTGGGCCTGGGGGGCAGCCCAGGCAGCTAGAGATTCTCTGATACCCTCCAAAGGAGGCCCAGCGCGCCTCTGGGCCTCATGCCAGGGACACGGCAGGAGCGGAGGTGGCCGTTGCTGTGATTCTCGCAGGAAACGACAGCAAGACGGGTCCACCTGCAGTGGCATGTCATTTGGGAAAACGGGACGCGAAGAGCTGTGTGAAAAGATAGGCACCGCGTTCCTTGGGGTCTATGGTTGTCACTTGCCCGCCTGACCTTCCGTTTCTCTCTCCACAGCCAGTGCTGATTTTCCGTATAACCCAGGACAAGGCCAAGCTATCAGAAATGGAGTGAACAGAAACTCGGCCATCATTGGAGGTAGGCGACCCGTGGCACAGGCTTTCCTGTGGCGGCTCCCCTGGGGGGCGCTGTCATTCTCAATAAAATCATAGTCCAGGGGAAAAGCGAGTTGTCCAGATTTTTATGACTCGTTTTGCTATTTAAATGTGGCTTCAGATTGTGAAGTGGGGGCGTGGATAAGCTGTGGTGATGTAGCCTGGCTGCTTTCTGATGCAGGCTCGTGAAAGTAAGAATGATAATGGCCTGGCCAGCGTGGCTCAGTGGTTGAGCGTCGACCTATGAACCAGGAGGTCACGGTTTGATCCCTGGTCAGGGCACATGCCCGGGTTGTGGGCTCCATCCCCAGTCGGGGGCGAGCAGGAGGCAGCTGATCAATGACTCTCTCATCATTGGTGTTTCTCTCTCTCTCTCCCTCTCCCTTCCTTTCTCTGGAATCAATATAGTCTTTAAAAAAAAAAAAATCAACTTATTTAACAGGTCATTGACTTTTGACACTCATACACCCCTAACCACCACCACAATGAAGAGACAGGAACATTTCTATCCATGAAAAGCTCTCTTACGCCCGTTGTAGTCTGTCCTTCCCTTTGCCCCACTCCCAACCAAGGCAGCCTCTGAGTTGCTTTTTCTCACATGGATTACTTTTGCTCCTTCTAGAGTTTCATATAAGTGGAATCACATAGAATATAATCTGTTGTGCCTTCCTTCTTTCGTTCAACAGAACAGTTTTGAGATCGATACTCAATGTTGCATATATTGATCGATAGTTTGTTTATTTTAGTGGCCCATTTGTATTCCATTTTAAGAATGTGCCATATTTGTTTTATCTACTCACCTGTCAGTAGATGTTTGGTTTGTTTCCAGATTTGGGCTATTTTGAATAAAGCTTCTGTGCATATTCTTGTACAAGTCTTGTGTGAACATAAATTTTCATTTCTCTTTGGTAAGTCCTAGGAATGCAATTGCTGGGTGTTATTGAAAGTGGATATTTAACTTTATAAGAAAATGCCACATAGTTTTCTAAGATAGTTGGACCATTTTACATTCCCACAATCAATATCCGAGAAGTTGAGTTGTTCCACAATCTCATCAACACTTGGTGTTGTCAGTTTTCTTCATTTTAGCCACTCTAGTGGATGAGTAGTGGTATCTCATTGTGGTTTTAATGTGCAATTATCTGATGACTAGTATTGTTGAGCATCTTTTCATATGTGTATTGCCATTTGTAAATCTTTTGTGCAGTATCGGTCTAAATCATTCCCCATCAAAAGTTGTTGGATTGCTTGATTTCTTGCTATTGATTTGTAAGAGTTCTTTTTATATTCAGGATACAAATATTGTCAGACATATGTATTGTGAATATTTTCTCCCAGTCCCTGACTTGTCTTTTCATTTTCTTACTGGTATTTTTTGAAAAGCAGGAGATGTTAACTTTGATAAAGTCCAGTTTTTCTAATATTTTTATTGTTTGTGATTTTTAAAAATCCTCTTGAAAAAAATCTGCCTACTCCAAGGTTGTGAAGATTTTAGAGTATGTTTTTTATGTTTTATAGCTTTAGTTTTTATTATTAGGTTTACAATCACTTTAAGTTAATGTTTGTATGAGATAAAGGTCAAAGCCATTATTTTCCAAATGAGTATCTACTTATTCCAAGACCACTTGCTGAAAAGACTATATTTTCCCAAATTTAACTTCCTTGGAACTTTTTGGCAAAAACCAATAACCATATTGTGTGTGTCTATTTTCTGGACTCTGTATTCTAGTGGGGTTTTTTTTAATCTCTGTATCTTTTCTTAGCCAATACCATGCTTACTTTACAGGTGTATCTTTATAGTAAGTCTTGAAATAAGCTGTATAAGTTCTCCAGTTATTTCTTTTTCCAAAATCATTTTGGCTGTTCTGAGCCCTTTGCATTTCCATATAAAATTTATAATCAGCTTATAGATCTATACCAAAAAAAAAGTTTGTTGTGATTTTCATTGAGTTTGCATCTTGGCAACACTGACCCTAAATATGGTATATCCATCATTTATTTAGGTCTTTAATTTCTCTCGGCAAGGTTTTATGGTTTCCAGTGCAGTCTTGAACAACGTTTTCCCATTTGTTCTATTATAAATGATATTATTTTATTACTTCTATTTTCCAAGTGTTTCTTGCTCGTATATAAAAATACAATTGATTTTTGTGAATTGACTTTGTATCTTGTGGCCTTACTAAATTTACTGTTAGTTCTGGCAGTTCTCTTTATATTCCTGTGTAGAATTTTCTACATAGACAGTCATGTCACCTGAGGATAAAGAGAGTTTTTACTTCTTCCCGTTCTGTACATTTTTTATTTTTCTTGTTTTATTGCACTGGCTAGGGCCTCCAGTACAATTGTGGATAGAAGTGTTAAAGAGCTGACATTCTTGCACTGTTCCATATTTTAGGGGGAATGAATTTAATCTTTCACCACTAAGTAGTATGTGAGCTGTAGGTTTCTCATAGACCCCCTTTACCAGGCTGAGATGGTTTCCTCCTATTGACAGTTTCCTGAGAAGCTTTATGATAAATGGGTGTTGAAGTTTGTCATATGCTTTTCCTGCATCTATTGAGATTATCATATGGGTTTTCTCCTTTATTTTCCTAATGTGTTAAATTACAGTGCTTTAGTTTGTTAATGTTAAACCAATCTTGCATTTCTAGAATTAACACCACTTTATCATAATACGTTTTTTCACACATTGTCGGGCTTGATTTGTTAAGATCTTATTAGCCGGTTTTGTTCAGTGGTTAGACTGAAGGCCCTCAGACAGAAGGGCCCCGGGTTTGATTCTGGCCAAGGGCACGTGCCTCGGCTGTGGGCTCGATCCCAGGTCGGCCCAGGGCCGGGGCAGGTATGGGAGGCAACCGATCAATGTGTCTCCCTCACATCAATGTTTCTCTCTCTCTCTCCCCCTTCCACTCTCTCTCTGAAAAAGCAATGGAAACAATATCCTTGGGTGGGGATTTGTAAAAAAAAAGAAGAGGAATATTGCTCGATACTTTTTCCTAATATATTTTCCTGGCTTTCGTGTCAGGATAACACTGGCCTCATAAAATGAGCTGAGTAGGATTTCCTCCTCTGTTTTAAGAAAGATGTGGAGGGTTAGTATTATTTCCTTAGGTCACTTTTGTTAATAGTGCTTTTTAGGTCTCAATTCCTGGTGATTTTCTGGTTTTTTGTCCTATCAGTTACTGAGAAAAGACCGTTGACATCTCCAGGTATAATTGTGATGGGCCTAACTCTCCTTTCAGTCCTGTTAACTTCTGTAGTTGTTTGGGGGGCTTTGTGTTTTCATGGGGGAGAGCGGTGTTGGCGGGAGCCGCGGGGAAGTGCCGGGATACGCAGGATTTCTCTAACCCGAGGCCTGTCCTGTCTCCGCCAGGGGTCATCGCCGTGGTCATTTTCACCATTCTCTGCACCCTGGTCTTCCTGATCCGCTACATGTTCCGCCACAAGGGCACCTACCACACCAACGAGGCGAAGGGAGCCGAGTCGGCCGAGAGCGCCGACGCCGCCATCATGAACAACGACCCCAACTTCACGGAGACCATCGACGAGAGCAAAAAGGAGTGGCTCATCTGAGGGGCGCGGCGGGGCGCGGCGGGGCCGGGCCGCTCCCGCTTCACTCTCTAGAGCACACCCTTCAGAGCATCAGCACAAGCTGGGGGAGGCAAGCGGCAGAGAACCCTCGAGACTGGCTGCCACACGCGCGCACACGCACACACACGCACACGCACACACAAGTAATACTACTTTTTAATATTTCTTTATAGCTGAGTTTTCCCTTCTGTACGGAAACAAAGTAATACAAAAAAATGCTTTTAGAGTTTAAGCGATGGTTGACATTTGTAGGTAATCCCTGTCTTATTTTGTGTGTGTTTAGAGGTGTTCTGAAAACCCATGGTAACAGGGCAAGTTTTCTACATTTTTAACAGCCCTTAGAATGCGGATATTTTTCCCTTGAGAGAAGCCGGCGCACGGACCCGCGGCCTCCGGCCCCCTCGACCTCGCGCACAGTCAGCGTTCAATGGGCCGCCGTGGTTGCCGGCTCGCCTTCATGTACTGTTCCCTTTGATGCCCTGCACGTCGGAGAAGGAAGGAAAGGGCAAAGAGAGCCTGGCGTGTGCCAGTGTCTCAGCCTGTGCCGGTTTTCCGGGAGCTCCCGCCCAAGGCCGCCAGGGGGAGAAATTTGCACGGCACGTGGGAAGTAACGACGTCATCATCACAGCGGAGAGGAGCACTGAGCGCCAGGGCAAGTACCAGGGCAAGGATTTCCCCACCGGGGTGGCTGGCTTTAGTTTTCATCGGATTCTGCGCAACCTGTGTTTGTTGTCTTAGGCCCGTTCAATATCTGTACCTGTCACCGGTGACCGGCGGTCACAAAAGATTTTCCTCTGCTTTGCCTACAACAGGCTGGATTATATTCCATTATACGTTTATTTCTGCTCCTCTGGAATCCTGTGGAAAAACACCGCCGTGTTTTATGTCGTCTACTCCCTGGACCGCTCTGTCTAAAACGGACACGCCGCTCGGCCCAGGGATCTTCTCTGGCAGAGACGCTTGACGCTCTGGCTCGTCACCATCCTGGTCACCGATTGTTGCTCCTCAGAGAAGGGACCTGTCTAGTCAATCACATGTCACCTTAATCAGGAAGCTTCACCAGTTTATTCCAAATAACCCATTGATTTTATTTGAAAATAATTAATATAAACCAATGGGACAAAACTCCTATTGAAACATCTAAAAAATAATTTCATTTACTTGATAAAAGATTACACAGATAAAAGATTACACAAAAGTTATTTCTAGAATGACTGCCATTTATGATCACTATAGTTCAGGCTCTTGTACTCAGTACTTTGTGAAATTTCTTTAGACTCCAGCACCTGGCCACCTTTTTCCTCCTGCTAGGCAAGGTGAGCGTGAAAAGGGACCGTGCTGCTCTCCTGAGAGCCTGCCCAGCGGGACGGGGATTCCAGTTTGCTCGGTCGGGGCCGATGTGCATACTTTTCAGCATCCTTGGTACGCCTGAGTTCCTGGAGGGCCTCGGTTTCCCGAGTAGGGAAGTGTCATCCAGAGCTGCCAGTGGTACGTGGCACAGTATGTGGCACACTCCACAGGAGGCACGACCCGTCCGAGTCCGGGGGACAGACCACACGGGACTCCGAATGCCCTTTTCCAGCTGCTGACCTCAGGCCCTCTCACGAGCCCCCTTGACTGAGAAGGGTCTCGATCCCTCTCCTGTAAAGCAGATTAAAAAGGAAAGGTATTCAGTGTGACGAAGTATCGCAGCACTGGAACATTTACCAGCGACACACACGGAGGGCAAAGGCCATTGATTGAATCAGGACGACTACTGCTCGGGGCTGTCAAATTGAAATAGCAAATTTTAAACGTTATGTTATAGAAAGGTTTCCTGTTTGTTGAAACCTATTTCACAGGCATTACCTCTGCACTTAACAAACAGTGCAGGAGGGACATTGATTGTCTCTAGCTTTGTTCTCTATACATTGTCTCAACCCCCCCCCAGCAAATAGGGAATTAAAACAATCAAAACAGCCCCTGATACTAAAACGTTCGCACCCTTTCTCTCTACTCTCCTTTCCACTTTCCTGTTACAAAGTGTTAAACGTAATGCCCAACACTTCTCTCGCCAGATTTCCAGGCCTAGGGCCCTGGGATGCCTGCCCGGATCAGGGGGTCTCCCGTGTCACCATCCCTTGGGACAAGTAGGACACAACAGAAGTATGACAGCCTCTGCCCCTAAGGGGGTCGCAATCCAGCCGGCAGACAGGACACAAAAAGGTGGGCTTCTCGTTGGGACCGTGGTCTTCACGATAATTTCCGAGCCTGTTTATTCCTGAGTCTATTTATGCAGCTACATCCAGTCCGTTCTAAGTGGTCAATACTTTGTTTACGTGAAGAAAGGAAGCCGGCTTCTGTCCAGCCCCCTCCCTGGGGAGTTTAGGACAGTGCCGCCCGGCAGCCGGACGTTGGGCCCGAGCCCGGGCCTGTCTTGCTTCATGGACCGCATCCCGCAGGATCTCGACGTCGTCCATCCCGGTGCGTCACCCGTCAGGCACGAAGCCCAGTGCCGAGCATCTTTGCCCGACCAGACAGACAGAACAAAAACGACAGAACAAACCAAGAGGCAGTTTACGGTTGCAGGGAAAACTGCCACTGGGTGCCGGCTGTTCGTGCAGGAAATGGCCTCCGTGTGTGCAGCGGGCACCTGCGTTCTGAGAGAGGGGTGGGGACTCGGGGTGGCGTCAAGTCAGTGCCGTTCCAAGCTCTCAAAATAACAGAGTCCCTAGAGCTCCAGGAAGCCAGCCCTACGGGTGAGAAATTTGATGGTTAAGCTCTCCTCTGGCCCTTCTAACGCTGTATTTTCTCCCCTGTGGCTTTCAACCAACGCTCAAAAAAAAAAAAGCAACTTACGTGAAGTTTTTAGAAGAGCTGGGGACACGAGCTTGAGTGCCTTTGTTGGGAAATGTCCTGTTGCCCTGCACTCGATGGATGAGCCCCCTTTGCCAACAGGAGCAGGAGCCCGGGCACCAGGGAGAGAACTGGCACAAGCCGGAGAGAGCTTCGTGCTCCGGCTGAACGTCCGCTGAGCCACCAGGTGGCGCTGCGAGCTGGGCACGGACGCCACCTCCAGAAGGCACCTGGGGATGTGAAAGCCCAGTGTCAGCGAGGGGTCGGAGGAAGCTTTGATTTCCGGCTCTAGCAGGATCAGTCCCTCCCTGGCCTTGCAGTTGTCCTCACGGTGTAAACATCTTCACGGTTCCTTTAGGTGTCACACCTCCAGACGATTAGCACCCGACCTGAGCCCCTTCATTCTTCCTCCTGTTCCAGACCCTGTCCGGCGGTTTTCGAGAAAAGAGGCAGCAGGTGATCAAATCGAATGACACTTGAACCCCAGTTAGCCAGCCAAAGGCAGGTCAGGCCGCACACGGCTCTCCCAGGAGAACCAGCGGGCCCTGAAAGTGCGAACCGAGAACCGCGTGTCTAGCCGATTTGGGCTGAAAAG